>NC_069397.1:37815062-38476924 GCF_027475565.1 Acinonyx jubatus
GTCAGAGAAAAGGGTCCATGATAGTTGGTGCTCCATAAGGGGGTTACAGAGAAGCCATAAGCAAAACAAGGTCAGGATTGTTTCTGGGTTGCTATGGAAACCAGGTTCCCTCCTCCTGGCAGGAAGGGAGGAGCGCCTGAGGCCTTCCTCCTTCCACCAATCCGAAAAACTGTAAAGGCGGAGTTGACTAAGGCCTGGGGAATAGGGCTGTTCTTGGAGGACAAACCAATCATTCCCTAGCCCGAGACCTGCCAGTCCATAGCCCTTTGACCCCACCTTCCCTACCCTCTCACCTCAATATTCAAAAGAGGCTTTTTCCTCTCATGCCTTGTCCTCTATGGAGACCTGTTGCTTAGCAACCACTAGTGCCTTCTTCCCAATAACTTGCAGGGACTGGGAGATAAAATATCTGACTATATTCAGTTCCCCTCCCCTGTCTATTTATATTTAATAACCCAAGCCCTGTCTTGGGTTCCCTTGGCACCTGTTTTAAAGGGCTTTTAAAGGGATTAAGCTGTAGCCTGAAGAAATAAAGTTATACCTGAGGAAGAACTTCCAAAGGGAAGAGTGGGAAAAAAGACTGGAGTAGGTAGGAAAGCTGTGGAATCATATTCTCTTAAATATAGGTGGTGGGGGGGAGTATTTAGAACTTGGGATGTGGAGGGGGGGGGTGCCTGGGTGGCTAAGTCGGTTAAGCTCCTGACTTCGGCTCAGGTCCTGATCTCACAGTTTGTGGGTTCAAGCCCCGTGTCTGGCTCTGGGCTGACAGCTCAGAGCCTGGAGCCTACTTCAGGTTCTGTGTTTACCTCTCTCTCTGTCCCTCCCCTGCTCATACTCTTTCACTTTCTCTTTCTCTCTCTCAAAAAAATAAATGAATAAAATATTAAAAAAAAAAAAAAGAAAGAATTTGGATTGTGGGGAGGGGGTGTCCACAGGGATTCCCAAGGGTCTACTCAGGACCTGGAGTGGACCATAACAGGGTAACTAACTGGGCTGGCAATTTCCACTCCCCACCCCCTGCCTTGCCTTCATTTCCTGACCACTTCCAGTCTAGAGCCCTCTCATATTTCTATATGTGGGAGGCCCATCCCTCTGGGATGTCCAGTTTCCTAGTGTCAGGATGTTGGTATCCAGGAGTGGGAGCTATGTGGATGTATGTATCTCCCAAAGGCCTGGGATCTCTCAACGTTTGTCAGTCACAGGGAAGGAGTTATTCTGAGCTATCTACTAGAAGACCCCAACCTGACCTGGCAGTGGGGGCTGTACAGAATCACCAAAAATGAGGAGCAAGGAAGGCCTAAGGATAACCTAGTGGCTGCATGTCAGAACACCTAGGTTAGGGCCCCCTCTCCTTACTCTCCTGTGATCTAAGTTATTCACTTAATCTTTTTTTTTTTTTAATTTTTAAGTTTATTTACCTATTTTGAGAGAGAGAGGGAGAGAGAATCCCAAGCAGGCTCCATGCTGTCAGCACAGAGCCTGATGTGGGGCTTGAACTCACAAACCATGAGATCATGACCTGAGCTGAAACCAAGAGTTGGATGCTTAACTGACTGAGCCACCCAGCCGCCCCCACTTAATTATTTAAACTCCTTGTTGCTTCATCTATAGATCAAGAATGATAATGTTTACCTCCCTAGATTTTAGCGGGATCAATTATAGTGATATGTGAAAGGAAACACTCTGAAAACTGCCAAATTTAAATAAATATTATTTTAAGGTCTGGAAAAGGTCTGACTGCTGGAGAGAGGGAGATGCTATGAATCCAGCCCGGTCCTTGGCTTAGGAACACTACTGGTCTGTTGACTAGAAGGGTGTGATTCTTTGCCCTGTGGTCATTGGGGTAGGGAGCTATAAATCAAAATCAAACACAGGGCTCCTTACGGAGGGTAGCACAGAGTATCCCTGTCATCTTCCCCACCTCCAGTCCCAGCTTCTGACCTCTAGTTCTCCCAGCCAACACCCCACCCTGACCCTCCACCCTTCTCCCCAGTCAGCACCTTTACTGCCGTCATACTAGATCACAGACTGTACAATTTCACCCTCCATACCCCCCTTTTCGGCACCTCCTCCAACCCGAGCCTTCTGTGGGAGACAGATGGGGTGTCTGCAATGGAAAAGGCTCTGGGCTCTACGCCGCCTTGGGTGGGCAGCCCCCCTCCCATCTCCCCAACTACTCCCGCTCCTTACCTAAGACACTCAGATTCACCCTGGGCAGCTTTGGGAGCTGCTGAGGATTCCAACACTCTTCCCTTCTCAGACTCAGCCCAGAAGCAGAGCCAGAATGACATCTTTCTATGAGACCCAGCCCCCAGCCCCTCTTCATGGAATGCCAACGCAAAGGAGGAAATAGGTTAGGAAATGGTAGGGCTCCATGGGACCAATGTGAAGAGGCAGGGAGGAGCCCAGAATCCCTCACTGAGGACTGGATGGCTAGGGGTTGGGGTCTGAGTTGACAGAGGAGGCTGAGACTAAGCGGCCCCTTTGTTTCAGAAATCTAGGATCCCTGGAGGGAGGACTCAGCTTGGGGAGGGGGGAAAGGGAGCTAACATTACAGAGCACCAACTGTGAGCCAGGCACAATGCCAGAGACTTCCCATACCTGTACTCACAACTAGCAGGTGAGGTGTCAGGGTGAATAGGTGTCTCATGAGCTCTCAGCATCTCTCAACACAATTGACCAACTTCTCCTTTGATTCTATGATTTCACTGCCAATTCTTCTACACTCTGGCTGCTCTTTCTCTGTCTCCTGTGCAAGCTCATCCTCAACTCCTTGGACTCAGCCAAGTCCCCCGATTATACACTTTCACGGTACTGTATATTCTTCTTTCAGAGCACTTAGAACAGTGATTTCACACTTATTTGTGCAGTCATTTGAATAATAATAATCCTATTTCCCCCACCAGATGGAAAGTTCCACGAGGACAGTGACCACGTCTATCTGTATTCACCAAAGTGCTCCCAGTGCCCAGCACAGTGCCTAGCATAAAGCAACTATTTGGTAAATATTTGTTGGATGAATGAATAAATGACAAAAGACATCCCTCTGGCCTAAACTCAGTTTTTTATCCACTTCCACACCCCAGAGTTGAGTCATCCCCAATGTATGGACCAGAGAACAGGGTGCCTGGGAGGTCAGGCCACCTCATTCTCCCTGGGAGGGGAGAAATCCATCAGGACAGGACTAAACCAAGTTTCAGGATATGAGGCCCCTACCTTACCAGTGCCTGGACCTGCCTGTATGCTCTCCAGCTTTTCCAGGGATGGAGAGAATTCAAAGTCCCAACAACTCTCCATGTGGGTCCTGAAATCACTCATGAGGTGGAAGAGAGGAGTTCCATCAGAAAAGCGTGCTCTGAAGAAAACCCCTCTTTTCTGCCTTAGCTGAGACTACAGAGACCATCTGTTGCCACTCCTCTGTTTGCTCCTGTCCCGTTCCCCTGGACTTCAGAGAAGGAGATGGTTTGACCAAGTAGGAGGGATAGATGGTGAGAACAAGACAATCTGCTTGTTCTTTGAAATGTCTGGGGCGATAGTGATGATCCTCAGCTAGGTGATTGGAGCAGAGGAACACAGGAGCCAGCAGCCAGTCCTTTGGGGCTGTAGTCTCTAGACCCTGGGAAGCAGGGAATGGACAAAATGACCTCTAGGAGGTGCCCAGCCTTCAGCCCAGGGGCTTTATCTGACATCTTTGCTGCCCTTGCCATCTGACCTCAAACAAAATACCTGAATCTGCAGGAAGTTAATGTTACATCAGGCTTGGCAGCCCCTTCCTCTCCCAGACCACTCCCAATTCTAGCCAACTGCCCATCCCAGAGCATCTCTCCCACCCAGCTTGGCATCAATACTCAGTCCTCATGGTGTCTTTGACCCAGTAGCCTTGTCCTGACAGTGCCCCCCAGCACCCCAGTACCTGGGGTCATGGACCTGGAAGCCACTCTAGGCATTGTTGCTCTCTCTGACCCCACCTGTTCTCTGGGTCCCTAATGAAGTAGGACAACTCAGGCTCTGGGCCAAGTCCCTATGTCCTCATCAAAGGCAACATCTGTCTCCTCAAAGAAGATAAGCCTGTGGGGAAGGAGGTGGGACAGGCACAGGGGAGAAACCCCAATCCTGCCTGGGCCCTCACCCCAAATTCCACCGCAGGCACAGATTGAGGGTGAGGGGGGAAGGCAAGACCGCCACAGAGGCCTATACTCACACATGCCCCTGTACAAGCCTTCATGCCTCTGAGCCCCAAATATGAGGGCCCCTCCTGGGCTCACCCAGCTACCTGGGCTGCTGCTGCTGCCAAGCCGGCTTTCTTTTATTCATGCGTTGTTTTATTGCTGGCAAATGCTGCTGCTTGCTGCTGTTAGAGGCGTTCCTGCCAAATCCATCCCAACATCTTGGCCTGGCATCAGGGCGGCATGCTAATGTGGAAATTTAAAGAGCCGCTCGGCTTTAAATCGGAATTTTAAATGAGCAGCAGTGCTCCAGAGGGACCCAGGCAAAATCGAACAGTATCTGATCCACCCTTCCTATTCCCACTCCTGTAGCATCACCCTAGTTCCTCTCACCTCTCCCCTCGACTTGGACACTAGATGAGGAAGTGGCATGGTACACACCAGGTCAGATGCAAGATGGTCATCCCAGGAGCTGGGATCCCTCAACTCAAGACCAAGAGGGAATCCACCAGTTGCTGTCATGGGCAAATGGAGGCAGGGAACTTCAACACAAGGGATCAAGGCTGGGGATAGTGAAACTAATATTCCTACGCCACTTCCCATTTTACCAGGAAACAAGAAGAGAAGACCCAGAGGAGGAAAGAAGGAAGATGGAATTCCATGAAGACACTCCTGTGCAGTATACACTTGTGCGCGCTGGGATATGTGCATGCAGGTCAGGATGCTTGCTGAAGCCCCGTGGAGCATGTGTACACGCAGCTCACTTATTACCCATGCACGGAGAAGAATTATTCACATATGCAGAGCAGTCTTCCCACATCCAGACCACTGTCCTAACCAGGTTGGTTTCTGCAAGTTGTTAGCCTGAGCCATGTTTTTCCATGAATCCTAATGCACCAATGTTCCCCAGCTCCTGGCAGCTACCTTGAGTCAGCCATGATGGTGATGAAGCGCCACAGCAACTCTGCCAGCATAGGGGTTAGGGATACCTGTGCTCATCCTGTGCACCTGTCTTGATTACAGTGTGGTGCCTTCTCTGGTGGTCATCATATGACAAGCCTATACATCTCACTTGGGAGAGGCGCTGGGCATAGCTTTGATTTCAGAGGAAAGAGGAGGCTAATGAGAGGTGAGAGAGGCAGAATCTATGCCTCTCTGTGGCCCCCTTTCCTCCTTACCTGTTCTCATGAGACAGGTGGCCCCTCATTATCAGAAAACATTTACTGAGTGCCTACCCTCAAGGAGACACTGCTCAGTTGAGCACAGCGCCTCACATTTTTTGTGAGCTAGGTTGATGACAGCCATTAAGAATCTGGATGTGCTGTCCCCATTGGAGGATCCACAGGAACTCTCATGGTAACCTCAGCCTTTTCCATGTTAGACTGCCAGGCCAAGGGATGCTTCCTGACCTTCCCCAGGAATCCTCCTTCCTCAAAGAAGCCAGCTTCTTCACGGACTGGTGTGGCTGCCAGCCAAGAGGCTTGGGGCAGGCCTGGGGCATGCAGCTGGCACCTGCCCACCAGATCCCCAAGGAGCACTCTCCCCCCCTCCAACTCCATAGCCCCATTCAGATAGCCCCTGGACTATAAGGAGACAGAGCTCACTGTTTCCCATTCCCAGAGAAAACTTCAAGCTGGAACACCCCTCACCTCCCTTTCTACCATAACCTGCTCCAAGATCCTCCACTCAGACTAAAGACCCACCAGGTACTTTTTCCAGACAGGACCAAATACTTAATACAGAAGGGGTTGTGCAGGAGCTGAGTAAGGGGCCTTTGGGGGAGAGGCTTGGGCTGGAATTATGGGAGAAGTTGCTGAGGTCAACAGATGGATGAGGAAGAAGAACTCCATGAGAAGGACATAGGACAGGGGGACACAAAGGGAGAAGGCTAAGTGAATCTGCTTCTCTCATCTAATTAGCAACATGCAAATAATATGCAAATCACTCCCTTTGTTTAGAGACCACAGGGCTTGTGTTTTTTGGATGTGTTCTACAGAGGGACCATCAGGCAGCATCTCTGAGACCCTCAGACATGGAACACTCAAGAGGGAGGCTCAAGAGAGAGGCCAGAGTGTAGCCATCTTATTGTAGCTTATTCCCTCGATGAACTCACTCTCTATGGGCCTCAATTTCCCTATGTGTGAAATGGGAGGACTGCACTGGATGGTCTCTAAGGCCTAGGGTCAGTCTAGCATTCTCTGATTTGAAGCCCAGTGCAGCACAAAGTGGAGGGGTTGATTCCATTCTGGGTTGGAAACTACTTGGCCCTCTTGCCCCTGCCAACTACCTCAGCAGTTCTGTCATACCACCCCCTACATCCCCATGCACCTGTCCTCCCAAACATGGACAGTCTTCTAAAGTCAGTGTTCTTCCCTACCCCTTTACTGACACTGTTTCCTCTGCTTGGAATGCCCTTCCTGCTTTAGCCCCTCACCTGGCTAATTTCTTCCCTAACTCCAACAGCCTTACCTACCTTCCTCTTCTACCTTCTGGGCATCCCTATGCACTGTTTAGTTCTCTCATTTCCCATTGGACTTTGAACTCCTAGAGGGAAGGTACTGGGTTTTGTTCAAGATGGAATCTCCACTGGGGCTCCTGGGTGGCTCTGTTGGTTAAGCTTAAGCATCTGACTCTTGATTTTGACTCAGGTCGTGATCTTGTGGTTTGAGAGATTGAACCCAAGTCAGGCTCTAAGCCGACAGTGCAGAGCCTGCTTGAGATTCTCTCTTTCTCCCCCTCTCTGCCCCTTCCCTGCTTGTGCCTTCTCTCTCTCTCTTAAAATAAATAAATAAACTTAAAAAAAAAAAGCTGGAAACTCCATTGTAAATGTATTCATTTTCCATAGCTTCTGTAACAAATTACCACAACTTTGGTTGCTTAAAAACAAAACAAAACAAAGCAAAAACAAAAACAAAAACCAACAAATTTATTCACTCACAATTTCTGGAGGCCAGTAGTTCAACATCAGTTTCACTGGGCCAAAATCAAGGTGTTGGCAGGACTGTGCTCTCTCTCTGGAAGCCCTAAGGGAGAATCTATTCTTTCAGCTTCTAGTGGTCTTTGGCATTTATTTGCTTGTGACTGCATCACTCCCAATTTCTTCCTCTGTCTTCACATCACCTTTTATTCTTCTCTGTGTGTATAATCTTCCTCTGCCTCTCTCTTATAAGGACACTTGTGGTGGCATTTAGAGCCCACCCAGATGATCCAGAATAATCTCTGCATCTCAAGATTCTTTTTTTTTTTTTTTAATGTTTATTTATTTGAGAAAGAGAGAGCGCAGGCGAGAGAAAACATGAGCAGAGGAGGGGCAGAGAGAGAGACAGAATCTAAAGCAGGTACCACACTGTCAGCACAGAGCCTGACTCAGGGCTCAAACTCACGAACCATGAGATCATGACCTGAGCCAGTCAGACGCTTAACCAACAGAGCAACCCAGGCCCCCCCTCTGCATCTCAAGATTCTTAACTTAATCTCATCTACAAAGATCTTCTTTTCCAGAATGGTAACATTCACAGATTCCAGGGATTAAGAGGTAGATATATCTTTGGGAGCCATTATCAGACTATCAAAATAAAGAGATCTTTAAAGTTATCATTTGTTAAGCATCTACCATGTGCTCGACACCATACATACATTTTTCTCAATGCATTTAAGTCTCACAATAGCCCTGAAAGGTAGATACTAATGTCTGTACTCTATAGAGGAGGAAACTGAGTGAGGTTCAGGGAGACTGAATCACCTGCCCAAGCTCACATAGCTGATAAGTGGCAGAGCCAGGATTTGAAACCAGATGAGTCTGGCTATAAAGTCAGCGTGATTTTTTGCCTTCCCAAAGGTCTCTGAGCCTACCCCAGGCCCTGGCACAAATTTCTTACCTGAATGGATGTGCAGAAAGAGAAAGATAGGTGGACAAGAGAAGGGAAGATGAAGCCCAGTCTTCCTATTGATACTGACTCTGGCTTTCTTTTGCCAAAGCCCCTTCCCACCCCTTTAATCCTCCCCCATCATCCCTGACCCCTTGTTTCAGAAGGCTGGAATCTCCCCTAGTTTGCAGCCCCCTGCCAAATACTGCTGCCCAGAAGGGTGGCACAGTGCCTAGACTTCAGGCAGGAGACATCAAATTGCAGAACCAGGGGGACCTCTGGAGGTCACCCCTTCTAGTTGTCTCTGCTTACATATAGGCCTGCCATGCAGACAAGGTTGGTCTAGTGGGCAGCAGAAGAGAGAAGTAGCCATCTCTACCTTCAGCTACTCTTTCTCATTTCCTACATGATTTGTATTGGGAAGTCCTCACTCAGGTCTAACCTTCCAGACATCATGCTGCAATGAAAGCTGGCCAGAGTCAAAAGTCCTAAATTGTCCAAAACATGATATCGGATTTTGGAAAAGTCCCTTTGCCACTCTGGACCTCTGATTGTTCATCTTGTTTTTTTTTTTTTTTTAATGTTTACTTATTTATTTTGAGAGAGAGTGCGTGTGAGTAGGGGAGGAGCAGAGCGCGGGGGAATCCCAAGCAGGCTCTGTACTGCCAGTGCAAAGACCAATGAGGGGCTCGATCTCACTAATCATGAGATCATGACCTGAGCGGAAATCAAGAGTCTGAGGCTTAACTGACTGAGCCACCCAGGTGCCCCTGATTATTCTTCTTTAAAATAGGATCGAAAATGATGGTAATGAAAATAGTACCCATCTCACAGGACTTTTGGAGGGATAATAGCACAGTCCAGGAACAAACTAACCCACGGCCTAGAACAAAGCAGGTGCTGCAGGATTATTTTGTAATAGCCCCTCAGCCCTCCAGCCTAAGCCCCTTCATCCTGGGTAGTACGGGGTTTTGCTCACCTCAGCCAGTCTGGTCTGCCTTACGCGCTAGACTGTGAACTCCTCTTGGCAGGACTTTGTTCATGTTTTTAATCACAGCCCGTTCCCCTCCCCAGTGTCTAGCCCGTGCTTGGGCACGTAGGTTCAATCTACATTTGATGAATGAAGGAGTAAGGGTATGAGTTGGACCCCCAAGTCCCGAGCGGCACAGGGCCTGACTCCCACCACTAACTCTGGGCACGACCCTTTTCCCTGAGGTCCAGGAGGAGGCAGCGGTGAGGAAAGGAGGCTCTGCAGCTTTAAGATTCCTCTCAGGCGTCCCGGTTGCCAAGGCGCTGTTGCCAAGGACCTGCGCGGTGCTTCGTCCGGCCTCCGCGCCGGCTCCGGGTTTCCGCCGCCGCCGCCGCCGCCGCCGCCGCCGCCGCCGGGCCGTGCCGGGCTCGGCTCCTCCGAACCGTCTGGCGGACTTGGCACTGGCCCCGGCTCCTCAGTGCCCCCGCGGTGCGTGGCAGGCTGCGGCTTCATTATCCTGATTGATTCCTCCTGCTCCCCGACACCGTGGGGGCCCCGGTCAGGGAAGGGGGGCCGAGGCGGCATCTGCGGACCCCTTCCCCGGCCCTCGCCCCCAGCCGCTCTTCGGGCTGCCGGCCCCTCGGTGCCCCGCTGCGGCCCGCTGGACAGGTCAAGGAGGAAGGGCAGGGGCAGCCTTTGCCCCCCTTCGTGGGCGGGGAGGGCCCAAAGGAGGAGCGGAGCTGTGGCGGGCCCGGTTCAGTGCTACCGCCCAAGGCGCCTGCCCTGGGCCATGAACGCCGCGGGTCTTGGGACCTGCCCTTGGCAAAAATTTTGCACCCTAACCCGAAAGTCTGGAGGGTTTGGGGTGGGGAGGGAGCACAGTGATGGACTGAGAACTTCAGAAGAAGCCTTGGCAAAATGGGAAAGGTGACATCTTCCAGGAGCACTGATCACGTGGGCCAAGCCCGGGTGACTGCAGGCCTCTCTAGGCGCCTTAAATCCAGTTCTCAGGGGGAAGCAGGGACAGGGTCTGCCCAAACAACACTGGACACGGCAAGGATCTGAGCTCAAACGAAGCCCACGGGCCTCTGTGAATTAGAGAACCTGTGCCCAAATCTAGCAGAGGGTGGTCTGGCCACAAAATGGTGGCTCCCTACTCCAGGTGTTGCGGTGAGGCCTCAGTGGAAAGAGCATCCGGGAGCCAGGCCGGAGGGCCTTTCTAGTCCTGCCACTTGGTTTGTTACCTGGGCAAGTAACTTTACCTTTTTTAGCCTTGGTTTATTAATCTGTAAAATGGGGTTAAGACCTCCTTGACAGTTATCAATGGTTAATGGGACTCTCTAGCAAGGAAGAGAAAGGGAGATGAGGGGCTGGCTTCCATCCCTGCTGCTGTGTTGGATGAATCCGTCCCTTCTCCTTGAAGGAGGTAAGTTTCCTCCATATACTTAAATCCCTTCTTAACTGGAAGGTGACGTGGAAACTTCCAATCAGATCTGCTTCCTTGTCAGGGTAGAAGGGCAAAACTGCTCTCCACCTCACTGGCCTGGCATAGATTTAATTTCTAAATTCACATCAGACTCTCCACCACTCCCATCCCTCTTTGGGTGGGGCCTCTCTTCCTACAAGACCTGACAGTCTCCCTCTAGTGCCTCAGAGCTGTCCTGTCCAAGGGCCAGACCTGGGAAATTTCTTCTGTAGCCCTGCCCTCTTTGGCTAACTCCAATCTTTAGCTCTCCACAGCCCTGGGGAAGAGGGAGCTGGTGGAGAATTTGAAGCCAGTTTTTTCCAGAGCTGTGGCAATCATTGTATTTGTGAACATGATCTGGGCCACTCTGGCAATTCAGTGTCTATCTCTGGGTCTGTTTCCTTATCTGTAAGTTCATGAATTTATTCTTCCAACCCACATTTCCTGGGTGACCACACTGGGGCAGCATGGTGCACCCAGAAGGTGGAAGTGTGGGAATAACACAGAGTGACTGGGAAGAACTCCACTCTGAAGCGGCTGATCTTCTGAGGGGAAAACAGACAGATACACATAGCAGTCTCTCCAGTATAAGGGTGTTTGCTTCAGGAGGACCTCCAAAATTCTAGAACTTTCCACAGTGTCATGATACTTTCCCACTTCTTCCTGAACAAAGCAGACTTTTGCCTTGGACTCTTTGCTAGAGGCTGATTGCTTTCCTATGGGAAAAGACAGATCCTAAAATTTGAGTCTGGAGCTTTTGTTCATTCTGTTTTGTTGGAATTATCTATTTTTGTAACAGTCATGCATTACTTTTATATTTAAGATAAAAACACAAAAACATTTCCAGTTTGGGGAAGAAGATGTCAGGGAGGATTGTTTTCTTTTTTCTCTGGTGACCAGAAGCAGGTCAGCACATGTATCTAGACATGCCAGGCTGCCTGGGGCCCTTGATCAATGTGGCCCTGGGAGAGGCTGCCTCAGTCTACTGGCCTGGCTGCCCACCCACCCCTGGCTGGACTGTTCCATCCTCTGTGTCTGTAGTCCTGGGCTCCACTTCCTATTAATACAAACCACGTGGGACCCTTGCTGTGGCGTCTCTAGGCAGAAAAGGGAGCCACAGCCGCCTAGTGGCTGCCAGGGAGGCTGGCAGGAAGGGGCATCTCCACCAGGCGTCTCCTGGGAAACAGCAAGCTCCCCAGAGAAGGGACATTTGGAAATAAAATTCCTGCCGCTGTGTGTTTGTATGTGTGTTGGGGCGGGAGAGGGAGTTAAGAAACCTCACCACCCCCCTCTGCTTTTCTCTCTTCAGGGAAAGCCTCTTTCAGCAGCTCTCCGGACTCCCTCCCAAAACTCCAGCCCATTCCCCAGAAACCACGTAGGCTCTGCTGGGAATGGACAAGAGGCCTAGAAAATGTCCCTTCAGATTCATGATGTGGGTACAGAAGAGCACTGGACTGAGAGCCAGGGCCTCACATCCTCAGCTGCCCTGCCTCACCCTGTGGCCCTGGTCAATCGGACCCCCTTTCTTAGTCTTGCATTCCTCTGTAAAATGAGGGTACTGGGTGATGTTTCACCATTATTCATAGTCTTCACACGGGGCTCCTCCACAAGGCTCAAGAATACAGTCGGAGCATTCTAGGCAGTTCTTTCTGGCACTTGGAGCAGATACCTGATAGGAGTTAATGATTCCTTATGTGACCTTGACTGGTCACTTAAACCAGCCAGGTCCCTTCACCTGTACATTCACTCATTCAGGTATTTATGGGTGCTTACTGAGAATGAAGTCTATGCTGAGAAGATGAGACTACCCTGATATACAATGAAAGAGGCCCTCAGCCCCCATGCGTCCTCTGTGCCAGAGGTGCATGCCACATTCCTTCCATGATGACTCCCTTCACATGGAGCTGGAGGGCTGTGGAAGCTTCTTTTCGCATAGTGCCTAAAGCCAACCTGAGGGAGAATCCATGGTACCTCCCAGGGAATAGAGATGGGGGTGATGTCCCTGCCCCCCTCCCCACTCTCACACCTACCTGGTTCCCTTTGTCCTCCCTTGCTCTTGAGTGACAAGCCCCCACTCCCCGCCCAATCCACCCCTTCCTGATAAAATATGGGATAATCAAACTGGGGACACACCCTTTGGAAACCACAGGAGAAGTCAGGGATGTTGAGTAAAAGCAAGTGGCTCTCTCCCAGCTGGGGTGCCCCTCCTCCTGGCCTCACTTCCCAGAGCTCCTTTTCCTCCAGAGACCCAGGCAGGGTGGAAGGTGCTAAGAGAGCTCTCCATGCAGGAGACAACCCCTACAACTTTAGGAGGAGACAGAGGAGCTCCAGGAAAGAAGAGGGCTAGGGGCCCTGCAGAGACCCAGGGGGCCTAGGCCTCCTTTGGTGTCCTCTTAGGAGAAGACATTGGCTCTTACAGACCTGACCTCGTGGCTTCTCAGCCCAGGTCTGCCTGGGAACCAGGCACTGGAGGTAGGAGAGAAAAGGGAAGAAGGGGGGTGGGAAGGGAAGTGGGGAAGTAGAAGTATCAGGGAAGGGGAGTGTTGATCCGGATTCTGTCACCTTTATTGGGTACCTACTGTGTGCCTGGCAATGGGCTCTGTTCCCCCTTTACCTGGATTATTTCATCTAGTCCTCACCTGAGCCCTATGCCTGTGTTATTATCCTGCTCTGACAGAGAAGGAAACTGAGACTCAGAGGCATTATGTAACTTGCCCAAGGTCACACAGCTTGTCAGGAATGAAGCCAGGATCCCAGCCCAGGTCTGTTGGCCTCCAGTGGGTTGTCTCTGCTGCCAGAAAGTCCTCCTCCTGGAAAGCCGGTCTGGAGTTGGGGTTTTCAGTCAGAGCTCATCAGGATCCCCAGAGGTAAATCTATTGTCATCTGCCCTCCTCCTCCTCACCCATCTGCCAAGCAAGTCGCAGGTGAACCCCCTGCCACGGCCCCTGCCCTAGCCCCAGGTGCTAGCTCAGCTTTGCCTGGCTCCAGGCCTCTCTCTGGTGCCCCCAAGGTGGTTCTGAGGTCGCCCCACACCCCAACGCCTTTCTTTCTTTCTGCTTTTCTAGATCTCGGAATACATAGGAAAATGCAGGAAGAGAGAGGTCACTTGAAGGTTGGAAGCAGGGGCCCTGGTCTTGGGCAAAAGATTGGGGGGCCTAGTTATCTCTTTTGATTCAAATGAACACTTTCCCTAACTCCCACCCCTCACCCCCAGAGACAGCCAAAGCTTTGCTTAGTTAATGAAATACAAAAGAAGGAATCGGGGTGGGGGTGGCTCGAGAGCGCTGGAAAGCAGGGGAGAGAGGAAAAGTTGGGTCTCTTCCAAAGAGTTAATGTTCCACAGTATGATCGATTAGGTGTCAGATGTAATTTCAAACCAATACAAGATGAATGGCATAATTTTCCCTCTCTCATTTTAGACAGAATTAAGAATCCATTAGCTAACACAAATTTTTGGCAAGTTTAATAGGAGCTCAAATCTACATTCGGAGGAAACGCTCCCCAAAGCCTGTTTGAAGCATTTACTCCTCAGGCCCCTGGCCTCTAGTGTCTCTCCACCCCCCCCCCCCCAAGACCCTCACAAGCCCTCTGTTGTCTGTCCCCACATGCAGCCCCCTCTCCCTTCCCCTAGTCCTCCTACATGCCCCTCCCCAGCCCAGTCTGAGATTAACTGGCCTGACCCCTCTCACAAAGGCCGGGCCTGCCCACCATTGTCTTCCAGTGGCAATGGGTAGGGGGAAGGGGTGGAGGGGCTGGCAGTGGGCCCAGGAAAGGAGGAAGGTTGCTGAATTGGCCCCAGGCTGCAGACAAGCCCTAGGGAGAGGGGTGAATTGGGGCTTCAGGACCATTTGAGTCTCAGCTACTCCTCAGTTTCACCCCCAGAAAAGTTCTTATTTTTATCTTAGACAAAGCATTACCCAATTTATAAGGGGAGACTCAAACCCCATTCTTCTTTTATATTTATATATATTAGTCCATACAGTAAACCTGAGAGATTAGAAAAACAGCTACCATCCCATTCCATAGATGAGAAAACTGAGGCTGGGGAGGGGGAGGTGATTGGAGTCATCTGAGTCCAAGGGTAAAACTTGGCCCTGCTACTTGCTTGCTTACTAGGACCTGTAGGCTTTTCCTCTGGGCCTCAATTTCCTCATCTGTAAAGTGGGAAGAACCTTGGACCCAGTTTCATAGTATTATCCTGAAGGACAGATGAGAACGCTCTTGATAAAGGAGAGATTTTGTGACTGTCCACCCTGGCAGAGGTGCCAAGTATCCACTCTGCATGAGCTTCATGGATCAGCTCCAGCCCCTACCCTCAAATCTCATAGCCTGGTCTGGAAGACCAACATGTAGACTGAGTTCTGTCCTGGAAAGCAAAAGAGGCTGGAATAATAATTATGACAGCTTCACCTTACTGGACATTTATTCTGTGCCAAGTGTGGGACGAAATTATTTTTACATAGTAACTCATTTACTCCTCAGACCCTTATGAGATATTATTATCATGATCTCACTTTCCAGATCAGGAAACTGAGGCACAACCGAGTGAAGTAACAAATAAGGTGGTAGGAAGTGGCAGAGCTAGAATTCCAACCCAGGCAGCCTGCTCCTAAGGCCTGTGGCTCTCTACCTGATGTTAAACAGAGGTAAAGGGCTGGAGTGGTGGAGCACCAGGATGTGATCCCAGACCCTAGGTCTGGAAAGGCTTCACAGAGGGCAGTAGGCTTGACTTAGGTCTTAACTGATGAGTAGGAGTTTACCAGTTGGGCAAGGAGAGACAGAATTTTTGAGGTAGTAAGAACAGCATGTGCAAAGGCACTGAGAGAGGTCTCAGCATGGGGATGGTGAGTAACGCACTGTGCCAACCAAAACATAGGGTTCGTGTGGAGGATGGCAGGAAACAGGTTGGATGCGCAGGCCAGGTGCTTCATTCTGACAATCCTGCTCTAAAAATTGGGAAGTCTAACTTCTATAGATAACCTTGCATGTCATGCTCAGGATTTATGATTTTTTCATGTCATTATGATAATAGGGCTAGCATCTTCCATGTGCCAAATGCTTTGTACCAATTGCCTTTATTGCAACAACCACACAAAGCAAGTACTGTTGTCCTGTTTTTCAGATAAGTAAACTGAGGCTTAGGGATACCAAATAACTTGCCTAACAGATACAGCTAGGAAGTGATAGAATTGAGTATCAAACCCAGGTTTGACCCCAGAACCCAAACTCTTAATCACTGTGCTTGCTGTGTCCTGGTAGGTGGTGGGGAACTTCCAGGAAGTTAGTTTTAGGAAAAGAATTCTAGCAGAGTGTAGAGGTTCAATTAGAGCAGAGTGTGATTGGAGGCTCCATCTGGAACTTTCATCTGAACTGGAGGAATAGAGAATGATGGAGGAAAAGGCCCTCCCTCATCCATGGGGATGGAAGAGAGGGCATCCTGGAGCCTAAGTAATATTAGTCATAACAGTACCAACTATTAAGTGCCTATCCTGTGCCAGGAACTTCCCATGAGCCATCTCCTAATCACACAATGCTGTAGAGCAGATCTTGTTAGTCCTATTTTACAGATGAGAAAGCTAAGGCTCAGAGAGGTTGACTGATTTTTCTGGACCACACAGTGGTGATCCAGCAGAACTGGTACTGGACTCTGGTATCCCCTCAAACCTCACTGCCAGAAGGTGGTTGGGCTGCACATCAGACACCAGCTCTTCCCTCTGGACATGGCTTAATATTCCCTGGGGCACATTTGGAGCTGTCTCTCCATTTGGGCCCCAGCAAGTGGCTTTGAGCTAAGGGAGGTGGAAAGGGGACAAGGGAGAATGAAGGAGAAGAGACATTGGGGAGGAATGAGCTCTGAGGGGACAGTCTGCAGTCATTTTTACCTGTTACTGAAGAGGTACAGGACAGGGTTAGAGAAAGATGAATGCACTTCATTATCTTAGCCCATAAGTAGAGACCTTTGTTTCATTTCCAAACTTTAGGAAGGCCTTCCTGTTATCTAACTCCCATTCTCCTAATGGACTCACAAACAATCCCAGTTGCCTGTTCCAAGGAAGAGGTCCTGCCCATGCACCATGCCTTGAGGAAATATCTTGTCACTTTCCTCATGGGGTAAGAAGTCAGCGGATGGGGGGAAATGATGCCTACTTGCCTTTGTGTTACTGCATATCCAGAGGTGTGGTGGGAGTGGCTACATTCCCAAGTTACCCCACTGAAAGAAGGAAAAGTCTAGGCTCCTCAGCAGAGAGGGGAAGGAATAGCAGAGTCTGGGGTTGGGGTGAGGGGGATACCTGCTGGGGCCACAGCCAGAAAAACAGACCCAGGCTTCCTGCCTTGAAGAAAGATCTCTGAGTTTTGATAAAATTAGTTCAATTCCTGGGCATTGTAGCCAAGAGTATATAAAGGAATTCATATCCCTACCTAGGCTAGAAATTGTGTGAGCCCAGGGCCACCCTTAAGGGAGAGAACCTGGGGAGGGGACTGGAGAGAATTCTTAGTTAAAAAATGACTTTGAGGGAAAGAATTCTGGCTTTAGAAGCAAAGGAGCTCAAGTTAAAATCTGAGCCTTCCTGCTGCAAAAGCAGGAATACCTAGAGTAGGCTTGTTCATTTATTTGACACATTTTCACTGATAACCTACCATGTGCCAGGCACTATTTGAGGCCCTAGAATATTTCAATTTTTTTTTCAACGTTTATTTTTTTGGGACAGAGAGAGACAGAGCATGAACGGGGGAGGGGCAGAGAGAGAGGGAGACACAGAATCGGAAACAGGCTCCAGGCCCCGAGCCATCAGCCCAGAGCCTGACGCAGGGCTCGAACTCACGGACCGCGAGATCGTGACCTGGCTGAAGTCGGACGCTCAACCGACTGTGCCACCCAGGCACCCCTAGAATATTTCAAACAAAAATCTTTGCCTTCAAGAAATGTATGTTCTAGCTGGGAGATAGGCATCGTTTACATCAGTAAATTATGTTAGTAGGTGGTAAGTGTTAGGGGGAAAAGTTCATGACAAATCTAGGTTGCGGGGGGGGGGTGGAGGTTGCCATTTTAGGCTGAAGGTTAGGGTAGACCTCATTTGGAAGAGCAGCATTTGAACTAAGACCTTCAGGGGATGAAGAAATTGGCAGTGTGGATATCAGGGAGCAGCCAGCAAACAGGCAAGCCAGGGCCTGAAGGGCCCAAGGGGGCCAGTGGACTGGAGGGATCCGGGGAAAGGAGAAGCAGGTAGGTTCTGAGTGGGAATGGGAGAGGCACAGAATGCATGGGGTCCCATAGGCCTTTGGTTTTCTCTGGGAATAAAATGGGGAACCTGACCAAATCTCCAGTGAGGGAAAACATGATCAGGCAAATGTTTCAAAGGATCACAGTTGCTCCAATAGGGAGAATAGACTGGGGCTGGGGGAAGGGAGTAGGGGTGAGAGAGTAAAGGTGAGGGAAGAAGAAGGGAGCAGGGAAATCTGGTAGTTGCTGAATCTGGCTGAGTCACAATTTTCTCATCTGTCAAATGGGAATAAAAATGTGTCCCAGAAGATTATGCGGTAAGAGATTTGTGGATATATCCCCAGTCTTTAGCAGATGAGGTTCAATGAAGTCTCACTGAGTGAAAAAAAAATGAATGACTGTCTTTCCATGCCTTTCTCATACATATAACTCCTACGCCAAGCCCTGAAACAGCTCCTTAGAAGGGTCTAGAAACCAAGAAATGTGGGTTCTCATCATGATTAGCCACTCCTCTTCATCTGTAAAATGGGGATAATAATATCTACTCTCCAAGATAATCATAAAGATTATATAATGTGTGTAAATCTGCATTGCCCAATTGGAAGCCACTAGCCACATATAGCTATTTAAATTTAAATTCATTAAAATTTAATAAAATTTAAAATTTATTTCCTCAGTCACATTTCAAATGCCTAATAACTTTATATTGGCTAGTGACTACCATATTGAACAGAACAGAAACAGGATATTTCTATCATTGTGGAAAGTTCTATCTTACAGTGCTAGTCAAAAGCACTCAACTCAAGGCTTGGCCCAAGTCATGGGCACAGTAAATGAATGCCACCATTCTTGGGGGACTCAGACAGTGAGACTGATTATTCTTCCAATAGCTTTCCAGAGACCATTCATTTAATGTTCTCCAGGATTGAATCTGAAAATGAAGAATGGGGAAGAGTCAGGGGGTGGTAAGGGCAAAAGGAGAGAAGGAGGAGGACCAAGTCCCCTGGACAACACCAAGAGAGTTGGTGTTAGGGATTGCCCAGGGGGTGGAGGTTAATGGAACATTGTGTCTAGGGCAGGAAAGAAAAGAGAAAAAAGAAGAGAGAAATAAATTCATGCACCCAAGAGCTGGACCCCAGGATAAGTCTTCATTGCCTGCCCCTAGAGCATGAATGCAACTTTTGAGATCTTTGATCTCAATACCTATATTATTGAGTTCATTCATACCACATTTGTTTCTTGAGCACCTGTTATGTACCTGGTCCTGTCCTAGGTGCTGGGAGTCTACTATTAAAAAAAAAAAAAAAGCTTCTACCTACAGCGGGATTGTGTGTGAATACACACAAATAGAAGGGGAAAATACAAGGGAACATAATAAATGTGTGACATACATAGCATGTTAGATGGTGATATGTATTAAAGAGAAAAATAAAGCAAGGAAGGAGAGGGAAAGGAGGTGCAGTTTTTGATGGGGTAGTCAGGAAAAGCTTCTTAGAGAAGGTAATGTTTTATTTTTGGTTGCCGAGGGCTGTGGGGGTTGAGAGGAATGGGGAGTGACTGTTAAATGGGGTGATGAAATGTTCAAAATTGATTGTGGTGATGGTCACAACCCCATGAATATACTAAGAAACCACTGAATTGTACACTTTATTTATTTTTACAGTTTATTTACTTATTTGAGAGAGAGCACGTGAGTGTGAGTAAGGGAGGGGCAGAGAGGGAAGGAGAGAGAGAATCCTAAGCAGGCTCCCGCACTATCAGTACAGAGCCTGATGTGAGGCTCGAACTCACAAAACATGGGATCATGACCTGAGCTGAAATCAAGAGTTGGATACCCAACTGACTGAGCCACCCAGGCGCCCTGAATTGTACACTTTAAATGAGTGAATTATAGCTTAGCAAAGCTGTTATTTAAAAAAAAAAATTGGGCTGCCTGGCTGCCTCAGTTGGTAGAGCATGTGGCTCTTGATCTCAGAGTCGTGAGTTTGAGCCCCACATTAGGCATGGAGTCTACTAAACTTAACTAACTAACTAACTAACTAACTAACTAACTAACTAACTAAGATCACTCTGCCTGCTTCACCAAAAATAGACTGAAGGTACCAAAGGCAGAAACTGTGGTCATCCAAGAGAGAGGGGGCTGCCGCTTGGACCAGGGTGGTAGCAGTGGGATGATGAGAAGTGGTCAGATTCTGGATTTATTTTGAAGGCAGAGCAGACAGATTTGCTTCTGAATCAGATATGAGGTGTAAAAGAGCATTGTCAAAGATGAATCCAGAATTCATCCTTAAACTCTGGCCTGGAGTTTAAGGAACCAGAGGCCTGGAAAGGGAGA
Source organism: Acinonyx jubatus (assembly GCF_027475565.1). Taxonomy (NCBI): domain Eukaryota; kingdom Metazoa; phylum Chordata; class Mammalia; order Carnivora; family Felidae; genus Acinonyx; species Acinonyx jubatus. The sequence goes on from NC_069397.1 coordinate 37,835,087, forward strand.
GGGGCTGGCCTGAGGACACCAGTCACCAATGGCCACACTGGGACTCTGAAAGGAGGCAATGTTATTAGTTAGATTCGCAGATCCTGGCTTTGACTTTGAATTCTAACCCTACCACATTGCAGAACCTCTCCCAGCATCAATGCCACAGCCTGCCTTCTGGGAGCTACAAAGACTTATTGGGACAGATCCAACTCATTTAGGTGCTGGGAGAGCATTTGTTCCTTCTTTTTCCCCTTCCTTCCTGACCTTCCACCTGGGACAGCTCTGAGCCTGGAGCTGAGGAGAGAATGAGGACGGGGAGGATAGCAGACCTGAGGCCCCAGAGGAATGCTGGTCAGGAGTCTGGGCATTGCTCCCAGCTGTCTGAATCCTGCAATCCAATCGAGAGAGAAGAGGGGGAACATACTCACCGCCCCCCAAGCCTGAAATTAGGGCCTCTATCTTCTCTAGGGACAGGGAGGCTAGTGCATACACATTTGGGGTTGACAGAGGATGATCTCTAAGTCAGTTCTCCGCAAGCTGGTGAGACATTCTAGGAAGCTTTTAATTACCGTCTCAGAGTGGATGCCAGGTTAATGCGATGATTCAAAAGGTGTATTTTTCAATTATATTTAACGAAAAGATTTATAGTGAAGTAAAATATAATTAGGAGTCTGCCAGCAGACCGGTTCCTGAGAGGAAGAGAGATGAGACAGACCCCTAATGGGGCAGGTTGGAGCCCAGGCTACAGGACCTGCTCAACCCACCCCCACCCCTCAAGATATCAAAGCATTCATCAATTCTGCCATTCAAACACACTAAGTACCTATTTCATGCTGGGCTCAGAGTTTACCATGGGGACAGAACAAATGCTATGGTCCCTGCCCTCAGAGAACTTACAGACCAACAGGACAGGCAGACAAAAAAAAAAGTAAGGCAACAGTTAAAATGCTGCAAAGGAAATAATAGAATGTTGTACTAGAGAATAACCAAGGACCTGCTTTGGATAAAAGCATCCGAAAGGTTTCTCAGGGTGGGGGTGGACAAACAGACTTGAAGCATGAAAAGGAGCCAGCCAAGAAGAGTGGGAGAAAGGTAAGATGATTGGTTGGGCCAAGAAAGCCATCCAGTTCCTAGGGTGGGGAGGTTATCTTAGTGTGTGCAGAGTGGAAAGAAAGGCCAGTGAGGATGAGGCATGGAGAGGGAGAGGCAGAGGCAGATGACTCTGGGGAGGGAGGGAGGGACCCAATCCAGCTGATAGAGTTTGGGTTTTATTCTATGTGCTGAGGAAGCTGCTGGAAAATTTTAAGCCAGAGAGTGAAAGGCCCTGCTTACAATTTAAAAAGATTACCCTAGTTGCTGCGAGAGAATGGAACAGAGTAGGGCAAGGTGGGAGGTCAGAGCAGAGACCCAGATGAGAGGTGATGTGATCTGGCTTAAAGGAAAGCACTAAGGAAGGAGAGAAGAGCCTGGACTTGGGTACATATTGGAGCAAGGATCAGTGGTGTGGTTCTTGGTGAGAGTCTATATGGAGAATGAGAGGTAGGAAGAATTCAACGATGACTCTAGGTTTTTGGCTTGAGCAACTAATTGGATGCTGCTGTTTACAGAAATGAAGCCCAGAGAAGAAATAAGTGGGAAGACATGTGGATAAAGACTTCAGATTTGGAATAGAGACACTCTAAGGACTTCCATGGCCCTGAAGGATGGAGGTCTGGATGCTTCACCCCAAGGGGGTCCCCTCTCCCCACCTGATTCTATTGCTTCCCACCTCATCCTTCAGCTTTTTTGTGTGTCTGTGTCTAACTTCCATTCTTCCTGTTGCACTTGGGAGTGCATGCTTCTTTCATTTGGAGGGAGAATTCTGTCTCAGCTCCCTTTAACTGCCTAAGTTCCTGAAATTCTACCACTAAATTCATACTGTACTTGTGCTCATTGAGAATCCACTATGGTTAGACACTGTGCTGTAAGCTTCAGCTACATTATTTCATCCAAACCTGCTAACCACTCTTTCCATACTGTTAATATAATGGTAATAATAGTGACCAGTTAATGAGCTAAACTCTTACATGAATTATATTTAAATCTCACTGAGAGAGGTGCCTAGGTGGCTCAGTCAAGTGAGCATCCAATTCTTGATTTTGGCTCAGGTCATGAGCCCAGGGTTGTGGGACTGAGTCCCACACTGGGCACTGCACTGAATGCAAAGCCTGCTTAAGATTCTCTCTCTCTCCCTCTACCCCCCTCCCCTGCTCTCTCTCTCTCAAATAAAAAAAAAATCTCACTGAGAAATAACCTGCCCAGTTAGTATTGAGAATGGGATGAGAAATCTAGGATTGTCTCCAGTACACCAGACTCTCTGGGGGCATGAGAACTGCCTGGCTGATGAAAGGCAGGAGATATTTGGATGCCTTTTCCCCCTCACTCATTCTTTCCTAGATGAAGCACAGAGATGTCCTTCCCTGAGTGCAGAGAGCAGGCACCTCTGATGACACCCTCAGGTCTGGGCAAGTCTGCCCATTTGTTGGGGAGGGCAGAGTTGTCATAGGAGCTACAAGATCCTTAGAGGGGTTGCCTGGTATCATAGGAGGGGGGTGCCCACCCACATAATGAGAGATCCTGCTCTGTGACACAGAGAGATGCTTCTTATATGCCCCATCCTCTGAGAATGGCTTAGTTGTTTGTATGTGTGTGTGTGTGCATTTGTACAGGAACTTGTGTGCAAAGAACCTGGTGATTTGCACACATGTGTGCAAGCCAGAACACGCCTGCCTTCTGTGCATTTTCCTCAGGAAATGTGTGTGTGTGATGTGAGTTATCTGTTTGTCTAGACCCTCACAATGGCAAGTAACTTGTACATTTTTTCATGTGTGTACCTGTGGGTGGAGTTCACACAGGATAGAAAGGGTCTGGCCCCAGAGTTGAGTTCTGAGCTCAGCTCCCCACTCTTCTTGTCTGTCCCTAGCTCCCTGCATCTTCCCCACCTCCCCTCATGCTGGGCAGAATGCCCTCAGCCTGTGCCGGCTGGCACACATGCCACATGGTGCCTGGCGCGCGTCTGGGCAAGGATGACGCCCCCAGGCCCGGCTGGGATACTAAGCCACCCGCTGCCTCCCCCACTTCCAGAACGGAGCGTCCCCATCCCGTCCCCTTTCTCAGCCAGGGACGCGGGGAGCAGGCGGGGACACGGCACAGACAGATACAAACACACAGATGCACCCAGAGACGCCCACAGGCGTGTGCCCCATAGAGGCACAGGCGTTCACACAGACTCAAGCACATTCGCATACACACTCACACACGCACATTCACACACACCCAAAGAAACTCGTGGGCACTCACCACTTGCACAGATCTCGGCCTGAGTAAACTCTAGGTACGGGCCTAGCCAGTTAGGCAACGCACCCGCTGTCTCTGTCCGTGGTGCTGAAACCAGATCTTTCTCCTTACCGAAGGACAAGACAGGGAAGAAGAGATCAGAGGAGCCCCAAGATGGGCGATAGAAGACAGAAGGAATGGAGGAGAGAGAGGAGATGAGAGTGAGAAACTCACAGATAAAGGAGAGAGAGAATCTAAAGGATGCCGTGGGAGCCAAGGCTTGGGGGGGGGGGTGCCCAAACACCGGGACTAGGAGAAGCAGGTGAGGATGAAAGGTGACCTCAGACCCTATCCCTGCCGAAGTGCAGACTTAAGGTCTAAGGACTAAGCCTTCGATGCCATTCAGGGCCAATTATGGAAGATTTTGGTAAGAATACCACGGCAGGTGGGGGACCCTGGATGTGTGGTTTCTGTGGCCTCCAAGTGTCCCTTTCCAGGTGCCTTCTTGCTCTGGAAGACCTTAAAATTGTAGGGGAAGGAGACAGACACTAAAAAAGTTCTATCATAACCCTGAAAAAAGCTCTCTACCCGATCTCTATTTGTTCATTTGTTTGTTTTCTTTCTTTCTCTCTTTCTTTTTTCTTTTCTTTTCTTTTCTTTTCTTTTCTTTTCTTTTCTTTTCTTTTCTTTCTCTCTCCCTCCCTCCCTTCCTTCCTCCCTCCCTCCCTCCCTCCCTCCCTCCCTCCCTCCCTCCCTTCCTTCCTTCCTTCCTTCCTTCCTTCCTTCCTTCCTTCCTTCTTTTTTTTGAGAGAGAGAGCAAGAGCGAGCAGGGAAGGGGTAGAGGGAGAGGGAGAGAGAATCTTAAGCAGGCTCAATGCCCAGCAAGGAGCCCAGCATGGGGCTCGATCCCATGACCATGAAATCATCACCTGAGCGAAAAGCAAGAGTTAGCTGCTTAACCAACTGAGCCACCCAGGCGCCCCTCCCCACCTGATTTCTTATCCCAATTTGTGTTGGGCAAGTGGACAGCAATGTTGATCTGGATTTGTTCTGAGGATTGTAGGGATTTAGTGACTGCTTAATGCTTATCCACAGATTGGATTATGGGTTCCTATCTCCCTCTCTTGACATAAAAACTTCTCTCTGGTGGGATTGCCTAGTAGGGATGCTCTCCTACCAGCAGCCCCTTAGTTGTGAAATTTATGGAATATGAGGAATGCCCAATGTCCTTTTCAAAGACCAAAGGGTTTATCATATAAAAACTAGGCAAGAGGGAATAAAGGAAAGATGAGAAAGGAAAAAAGGAGGAAAAGAGGGAGAAAGGATGTGTGAAGATGGATGAAAGGATGAAAGAGGAAAGGGAAGAGGAAAGAGATTGGAGAAAGGAAAAGAGGATGGAGGTGCAGATGGCAGAAATGAGAGAGGGCATGAGTCACCCAGACATACTCCAGTGTCCAGGGAAAGGGCAGAAGTATGCCAGGTGGAGCAAATTGCTTCCTGGGGGCCCAGATTAGACTGGAAGTCCAGGCTGGTCCTGCAGCTGTTCACAATGATATCCTCCATCTAGAGCTTTGGGCTGGGAGACCCCATGGGCCAGGACTACAGATGTGAGCAACAACTGCCCTATCACAGAAGATAGGATCAAAAGCAGTTAAGTCTGTGTGTGGGTTTCCTCAAGTGCGAGAGAGGGACAGTGAGTGCCTTCTTGGGGGTGTTTCCACCTATTTGCATATAAACAGTGGCAGGAAGAGGGAGCCACATGTATGGGCATCAACTGGAGAGAGGGTACTGAGTTGACTGAGGGAGAGGAGCAGGCAGAGGGAGAAAAGAGGCAAGAGAGAAGTGAATGAAAAAGAAAGGATAGTGTTCCTAAAGTTTTTTTGACCTCCTAATTATTCTCCTTTTTTTCCTACCAAGAGAGAAGCCAGGGTTAGGATACAAGCTAGGCATATGTGCCTCAGTGTCCTTGTCTGTAGTATAGGTATGATGACAGTCTCAACCTCACGGCGTGAATGAGATAATTATTAGCTTGTGTAAAATGCTTATTTTAAGTCAGTTATAGATACATAATAAGCTCCACATATGTGTTAGTTCCATTGTTGTTAGATCTTGGTCTTGCACCGGAATCAGTAGGGAGATTTTTCTTCATGTTTAATTAGACTTTCCTGCCAAAGCCTTAGGTCTAACCTATAAGTCTTCTTTTGGGCATCATGGAGAGTGGTGACTTTCCAGCCCTTCAAATTTGCTCCTGAAGACAGAGAGAGCCAGCAGATTTTCTGGGGCATGGAGGGAGAACCCCATGGTAAAGTGACAGGGTCTAGGGAACAGAGTACCCACCAAGGATTGTCAAGGATGTTTTCCTGGATTCCTGAAAAAGCTGGATCCTGGACCTACATCAGTGCCTCCCTGCCCAGACTGGAGCCTCAGCACTTCACTATTTAGGGCTGGTGCCCCCAAACAACTCAAGCTTGTACAGGTGTGAACATGTGGGTCATTTCTTCCAGATTGCTCTTCCAACCCCAACACCTCCCCCCCGCATTTTTACCTACCCTTCTGCTCCTTTCTTCTGAGGAATCCAGGTAAGAGGAAAGAAATTCCCTCACTTAGAGGGGTGGGATTTCTCCACCCTGCACAGGCAAAATAGATGATCTCATTCTGGAGGTCAAGGAAGCATGTGGGGACTGGCACAAGGAGGGGTGAGGGGTGGCAGGGCAGCCCCATGTCTTCCCATTCCCCCCAGCTCCTGTCTCATCACTGTCACCATTCAATCATAGCAGATGGGCTGCAGCTGTGAGCGCCAGCCCGGCACACAGGCTGGTCCGTGCCACTTGGGAGAGAAGGAAGAGAAAGGGAGGGAGGGAAGGAGGAGGAATGAAGGGAGGAGGGAGAGAGGAAAGGGAAGAAGAGGAGGAGGAGGAAAAGGAAGGGAGTGGAGGAGGAGAGAGTTTGAAGAGAAAGGGACTTGGTACCCTTTATGCTTCTCTCTTCCCCGCAGGAGAGCAGAGGCCAGGGCTGGGCTCACAAGCTGGGCAGTGCCAGGCGAGATGGGCATATGCCCTTGATTACTACCAGGACCGCAGGCCAAGCCTCCGCAGCCGCCACGGCCTCATAAATCAGTTTTTAAGTAGCAACCACATGGACATTTCCCAGCTGAGAGGCCTGGCCTCTGTCGGCCCAGCTAGGGCAGCCCTCATGGAAGGGCAGGTGCCAGGCCAGGGCATGGAAAAAAGAGAGGTGGTCATCAAGGCTTGGTGGGAAGTGAGATTGGAGCCTGTTCAGGCAAAGTCTGGGGGCAAGGTCTCCCGCCAACAGGGAGTACGTAAGAAGGTGATGAGTGGCTGGCAATGGGTCCAGAACCCCCTGTTGGGGCTCCTAGACCTTGCCCTGTGTTCCCCTGGAAAAATGCCTACAGACAGAGGGGGATGGTGTTGTTACTGGAACTCCCTCTCCCCCCTTCCCATTAAGAATAGAGTCTGTGTGAATGTGAGGGCAGTGTGTGTGCTTGCGCACTTGGGTATCTGAATGTGCTCACTGCTCCTGATGCATAGGAAGGTATCTCCCCAATATCTAGCCCAAGGCCAGCAGAAACCAAGCATCCAGTAAGATTGCTTGAATGAATAAGTGATCAAGTGAGAAGGGGGACAGTTAATGTGTGTTCCCAGGAATGGGAGGATTTATATCTGAGTGTGTATGATGGCCAAGTCTATGTGTATGTGTATATGTGTGTGTGGGAGGGGGGATTGTTTGTGGATGCTCTGGGGAGATCTATTCTGACAGACATCCCTCCACACCCTCCCTTTCAGCCCTCCCCTGAGCCCTGATTCTCCCCTTCTGAGGACCCACCAGTAACACAGCAGCTCCTGAATTCCACTCCCCCCAACCGATCAATCCCGTGCTTGGCACCCTCTTCTGCAGGCCAGCGTTGGTGGCTGGGGGTAGGGGCATGGGGAGTGGGGGAGTCCCGCCCCTGGAATGGCGGGCAAAGCGGGTGGGGTAGGGGCGCCCAGCCTTCTTGCGCCCAGTGTCTCCTCCCTGGGTGAACAGATGTCTCGGAATTTTAGATGTGCTCTCCGCCCCTCCTCGCAATAACTACCCCCACCCCCAGCTGGCACTGGCTGTGGCGTAGCGCCCTCCCCTCCCCCACCTCCGAGAGCAGAACCGGCTGATGGATCCGGGAGCACGGCCGGAGGCCCTGGCCCAGAGGCGGGGAATGCCCGTGGGGTCGCAGCAACCGGCTGGGCCGAATTCCCGAGGCTCCTGGAGCGAAGAGAACCGGGTCGGCGCTGCCCCCGCCTCTTGCCTTCTTTTCTTGTTCCTTCCCATTTCCGCATCTCCTCAGCCCTGTCTCTCCTTCCGCGATCTCCGGTCTCTCCGTCCCTCTCGATCTGTGCCCCACTTCACAACCCGTCCCGCCAACCGCGTCTATGCAAACCCTCCACACAGAGCCTTACACTTCGCGACAGAAACTCCTCCTGGCAACTTCGGCGGAATTCTTCCCTCCAGAGACCCCCTTCCCTGCATTCCGTGAGCCACCCCACCCCCAACTGGCCGCCTGCCTGCCCTCTGTGGAAACCCAGAGTTAATCCGGAAAACATAGAGGGAGGGCTGGAGGGGAGTGGGGATCGAGATTAGGGAGGCCAAGGATACCCGGGTTGGCCCGGGTTTGAGAGACACCCAAATTTTCTAATCACTGCTAATTAAGGAACAATCCAATTCCGTGGACCCCCAACTCGGGGAGGGGGGCGGGACCCGCTGAGGGCAGGAGGGGGCCTTGGCAGGGTTTGGCAGCCGGGGGTGGTGCCAGGCACCCTCCCCCACCCTCCCCCCACCCGCCAGCATTCCGAGGTAACAGGCATTTGTTACCCAGCTCGTGCCAGGAGCGATTGGCAGGTTCGAGTAGGCACAGTCATTCCGCACACAGATGTCCCTGCGTTCGCTCTTCTGATATGAATTCTGTCAGCTCCGAATCTGAGGGAGATGAGCAGACAGCCCCACAGACAGAGTTACAGACAGACAGAGCGATCGTCTGGAGGACACAGAACTCCACAGATATTTATTTTTCTTCTCTGAAAAAAAATTAATGAAAGAAAAATAAGAAAGACCCCCCACAAATTTGGGGGGACACATCTGAACTCCTGAGTGTGGCCCTCACCTTTTCAATCCTCCGGGGTTGCATGCCCACACTTTTCCAGGCTCCCCCAAGGCCCCGCAAATCATCCCTGAACTTCACATTTGAGTCGTTGCACCCAGCACCACAGAAGTCTGGGATATCTGCTTCCTTGCATAGGACCCAGAATTCCCGAATCCCTGCAAGTTCTAGGAAAGCACCAACCTGGTGCAGGTTCCAGCATTCTAGAATCTCTGAAATTAGAAATTCCAGAACTCTCGCTCCTGGGTAAATTGTGCCCAGTGCTCAATTATTGTATCACTGAAGAGGGGGGAGTGGGTGCAGTCCCATGTACTGGAATGAAGGGCCCCGCATGCCTGGTCCTCACCAGCCGCCCCCACTCCACCCCCTGTCTTGGCAACCAGCCAAAACTCAGCCTGCCCTTTGAATTAGGAATGCAGAAAGGTCAAGCCCCCTGACTCCTGCCCCTTTCTGGCACTCCCTTTCAGCTCCAGTTCCCATCCTGACCCTCCATACCTGACCTGGCCATTCTGCCTCTGCCCGCCCCAGCAGCTGTGGGAGAGAGCTGGTTGGTCACTGGGCATCTGTGAGCAGGCTGGGCATGAAGAGCCGCTGGGGTTTGGTTCTCCCTGGGCAGCCCGTACTTCTGGAAGAAGGGGAAGGCAAAGGGGCCAGAGAAACCCACTGACATCAGAGGAGAGGGGCACAGAGGGATTTGGGTTGTGTTTTTTTAATCTTTCTTTCTTTCTTTCTTTTTCTTCTTCTTCTTCTTCTTCTTCTTTTTTTTTTTTTTAAAGAAAAAGCCCCCATCCTGTGTCATCATTTTTATGGGATCTGCAATTCTGGCAAAAATCTGTCTTTAATTTAGCTGTCCATATAAAAATCCTCACTGTATAATAATGAACAGATGCCATGGAATTTAAGCTGGAGCCTCGGCTCCTCCCCGCCTTCCCCCCGCGCCTGGCACCGGGCACCGGGCACCGGCTGAGTGGCACAGACTGGCACCAACACGGGAGCGAAGGGTGGGCAGGGGGCGACCTGGGCTCAGCGCCAGGGCACTGGGGTGGTGAAGGGGTGTCCAGGCGCCGGGCTTGGCCAGGCGGGAGCTTTTCCGTGGTGGCACCAAGGGAGAAGTGTCTGAGGGATTTTTCTTTTTCTACAAAATGATCAGTAGTTAAGGGTTTTGGTTTGGTTTCGCTTAAGGGCTCTGTGGTCCTTCTCAGGTTTGTTTGTTTGTTTGTTTGTTTGTTTGTTTTTTCAAGGCACCGCCCTCCCCCAATATAAATCCAAATGTTTTCGAAGTTTTAATTGAGTTGTGTTTAACCCTTCCCGTGCGCGGCGCCCCTGCCTCGGCCTCGGAGCCCAGCCGAGCGCGAGTTGGGAGTTCGCTGCAAGCGGGATCCGTACCGCTTCCGGCCGGCCCGAAGCCTCCGAGGTATCCCGGGCGCCCGAGCCTCCCGAGGCTCCCGCGCAGCTCCCGCAGGGCAGGAGTACCCTTTTGCCCTCCAGGAGTGAGGCCCGATGTGGCATCTGTTCGGCGAGCAGGAGAGAGGAAGGCAAGAAGGAAAGCCCCACTTCCCCCATACCAATTCTCTCGCATTTCCCTAGGGAAAAGAGAAAACTCTGCGAGTCAGGTGTCCCCCACTGCCTCCGCCTGCGGTCGAGAAAGCAGGCATCGGCTTGGGATTGAGAGGTTGGTTCTGAGCCCCCCACCCCCACCCCCACCTCTTGCCTTTAATGCGACTCTGGCGAGAACAGATGTCCCAAGCCGGGCGGACTGCCCAGACCCCGCCCAGCTGTGCCCTTGGCGAAGACTTGGCTGAGGGTAGGAACTGGCACGCGGGTCCCCAAAGGGGTTTGGGGGCTCCTTCGCCCCGGCGGGACATGACCTGGCAGCCTCGGCCTCCTGGCCAGCGCAGCCTCGGGCGGGAGGCGGAAGCGCCCCGGAAAGACCCGTTCCTAATTCAATTAATTCCAAAAAGAGGAATGAGAGGAATACAGAGGTGGAGAGAAGCTAAGAAAAAGGTTTGAATAACCGAACACCAGGCACACACTCAGGGTATGGAGCCCTGCAGCCCCAGTGTGTCTGGGGAGTCGGCACTGCCCTCCTGCACTCTAACAGGAAGGCGTGTTAGAGCCACACCCTGGCGCACATCTGGGCAGCATCTCCACCCAAGGCGGTACCCCAGCTTTCTTGGCACAGCCAGTGTCTAGGGGTTCCCTTGTCTTTTCCTCTCTGAGCGCCCAGCTTCTCCTCACACCAGGGGGCTAACCCCCGTCCCCCCCCCCCCCGCCCACCTCCCAGTCCCTGCCAGTCCCTGGCATCTCCCCCTGAGAAACTGGTTACCTTTCTGCCCGTGAGCCCAGCCTTCCTCTCAGTCCTCTCTTGCTGGCACTCCCTGGGCAGGCTGCTTCCATCCCAGGGCTTTAGGATAGAGAAAGTTTCAGAGAGCAGACCAGTCCTTCTGAGGTGGCTGTGCCCTTTCTTACCACTTCTCATCAAGGAAAACTGTCCAGAATTTTTAAAGATGCAGGACAGAAAGGCAAGAGGCTAATTCAGGATTTAGGAGAGGAAGAGGCTTTTCAGATTTCTCAAAGTCCAGGTCCTTACTTACCTCCCCTCTGGGTCTGTGGTCGGTGCCTTCATGCCCCAGCCTTAGAGAAAGAAAAGTGACGACATCTTCGGGCTGTGAGCTGGGAAGCCTGTTGTGACTGCCGAGGCCCACCTGCCCCCTTCCACATCTCGCAAGAAGAAACTTTCTCCTTTGAGCACATAAGAGCAGGTCAAGTGTGGAGTCCTGATCTAACCCCTGTTGTGACATGAGGAGCCTGGGAGTGGAGGCGAAGGCCAAGCCTGGTCAGGCCTGGCCCACACTGTCCCTTTCTTCCCACCTTCCTTGAGAACTAAACTGTGGCATCTAGAATTATCCCTCGGTCTCAATGTCCCCTCAAATTCAGATTTCTCCTCCAAGGAGCAGACAACTTCAGGTTTAAGATTCTGGGGAAGAGAAGAAAGCCAAGGTCATCCAAGAGAGAATGAAATCTCTGACCTCTATGGGCAATTCTTGCATCGTCAGGCTTGTGAACTTTCCCATAAAACAGAAAGAGAGGGAAGCAAACACAGCCCGATGGAGTTCAGGGAGTGCCAGGGCTTCCCTGTTGCTGACTCCCTTGGGGTTTAGTTTCCCTGGACTGTACTCAGTGGTTTATTGTGTTGTCCTACGAGGTGATGAAATCAGAGCTGGGGGTTCACTGGGCATCAGGGACTCCCTGATTGTGGTCGATTGTGGCTGGTTAAACAGAGAGGAGAAGAGCACAAGGCTTTTTCTCCCTTTCCCCCTGATGGACAAATGGCCTGGACTCAGAAACATCTCTGTTTCCCTGCCATTTCCAAATGCTTGACTTCAGATGGGGGTGGGAAAATCAAGGGGAAGATGCCCTGCTGATTGATCCCGGCTGCAGTTTTCAGGTTTCCACAGCCCAGGGGTTGAGCTGAGCCTCTGCTAGTGCGTGCTTGGAGATCCCGCTGCTCAAGCTAGGAGAGGGAGGGTGTCCTCTCTAGGACTTCTCCCCTTGCCCCCTCCCTACCACTGCTCTGGCCCCTTTTAGCTTTTTCCCTCTCCCCCACCCTACACACCTCCTTCTGTTCCTGGAGCTTCTCGGTGTGTGTGCGTGCAAGCGGGAGAGCCAGCTAGAGAAAACGACCTGCGAGGGGGAGTTTGGGGCTGCGTGTCCTCCCGCATCTTCTTCTCCTGCTCATCTGGCCATCTCACCGGGGAAGTTGAGTGTTGGGAAGGGGGGTGATGGGAGGATAGAGCACAGCTAGAGTGCAGCCAGTATGGGGGAAGGGTCAGGAATTGGGGAAGGGGTAGCTCACATAGTTGCTGGAATTCACTGGAGGCAGAGGCAGAGGCATTGGGGATCCCAGCCCCAAAAAGGGGCCGGAGCACCTCCGCCTGCCTTGAGGTGACCACAGGTGCTGTGTCTCGATAGTCATCAACATCTTTTGAAAGGAACTGGAATCCACCTTTCAAAACCTAATCGTGCCGCGTGGAGTAGCCGGAAGAGTGAAGTATAGGAGTCTGGTCTGGCCAGGGAAGCCACGTGGAGGGGTCTTTTGCTTCCGGCCCCAAGCCACCTGGATGCCACCCAGCCCGGGACTTCAGAACAGCTTCTGGGAAACAGGCTGAGTGGGAGAGAAGCCCAATTAACCTTGTTTCCAGGGCAGGATAAGACTCAGGCCTCGGGATGGGTGCCGAGTTCTTTTTCTCTCTAGTTGTCCCTGCCAGGCCTGTCCCATGCCATGAGCAGACCAGACTCCAGATTTGAGTCTGGGAGTTGCGCCTAGCTTCATACATCATGGAAGTGGGGGGGGGGGGAAGGTGGGTCAAATCCTTTCTCCCAAGAATAGGGGTGACTCAGAGGTTTATTAAATCCCCTTAGACCACTGACAGAGGTGAATGCTAGGTCGAAGGGTCCACTTCTTAAGCTCACTTTAGATATATGATCCCATAAGAATTCTAGAATGAAATTTTGAGAGGATTCCAGTGAAATTCTACAAAAACCGCAGGAGAATTCCGCCCAGAATTCCAGCCGGGTATCAGGAAGGGCCTCTCGTGGTGCCACGCTCCCTGGGGCCGTCACAAGCGGCCTCCGTCTGCGGCAGGCGGGAAAGCAAGAGACTGGACGAGAGTCAGCACTGGGGCGCGAACAGCTCCCAGCCTCCTGGCCTCTGTCTACCGGCAGCAGTCCTCTGGTAGAGAGAGGGCATTGTCTCCACTGGTGAGAGTGTTTGGAAGTGGTCACTTAAGGGAGGCACCAAGCTGAAGGTCAGACAGTATAATCCGATCTACGCTTTTACATTTAAAGCTTCCTTCAACTAGCATTTCCTTTCACAATTTTGTCATGGCGCTCTCCTTTTTGGGGGGCCTTGGATCAAATCTTTAAAAGCCTTAGCATCCAGCCCCAACAGTACACCACCCATTTCAGTTCTAAAACAAGCAACAGTGTTGTTGTTGTTGTTGTTGTTGTTGTTGTTGTTGTTAATTATTTAAGGAAGCAGCGTTGGAAACAGTCTCGGTACTCCTAACCGTGTTCGAGCTTTGGGATGTTAGTCTTTGGGACTTAGACCCCTCCCCTTCAAATATTCCAGGGGTCCAGTGGGCACCGATGTCTAAGGGAGGGTCCTTTCAGGGAAGTCAGTTCAGAGATACCTGTGCCCCTGAGGCTCAGAGAAAGAGAACTGTGAGGCTGTCTTCTCTGAGATGAGGAAGCAGCTTAGGCAGCACCAACTCCTCTGTGGTGCCCTTTTTCCACCTCCCTAGGTTGAGGGCTTTCCTCTGTCTGGAGCTGCACCAGGCAGGAAGGAAGTTCCCAGATGTGGACCAGAAGGGTTCCTGCTGTCCTGTCAGGGGAAACTCATGGTGATGTCAAGCTCCACTGTTCCAGGTGGGCACCTAGGTTCAGACCCTTCATACAGCCTTGGGATATCCCTGCAACCTCATCAACACCACTATAAATTTCAATATTCTTGAGGCTAAAAATGGCTGATTCCCCTGAGTCTACTGAAACACAAATTTAAGACTAAAAAGACTTCCTACATTAATATTTCATCCTCATGACCTTATAATTTTTTTATTTAAAAACATCCCTGTCTGGCTCAAATGGTTGTCTCTCTATCTCCCTGCACTTGTTTTTTTGCAACAGTGGGCAGAGGGTTGTAAAATGACTGGCTGTTCCCAACTGGGTCATTTTTCAGTGAAGAAAAGATATTTTGTTCTCAAAGGAGGTGCATGTTTGGGAACTGAAGGAGTGTAAGGAGATTAGTACAATGCTTTGTGCTAGGAGAGTGTGTAAGTCTGTGTAAGGTCCGGGAAGGGCAATGACTGTAGCTGTTTTGGTGCCCAGTGGATGGGTGTGAGGAAGGCTGTAGGGTGGAAATCCCTCCCAGGAATGTCCAGGGTCCCTGTACCTGGCCTCTGCACAGTCACTTGACTCTGTCTCCATCCCCCAGAGCCCCAGCTCAATCCCCCAAATGAAATGAGGCCACTGTGAGAAACCGGGTCCGGCTTTGCATCTCATTTACATAAATATTTATTAATCGTCATTAAACTGAACAGAAACACGCAATGCACTTCGGGTGTCCGACGGGAGTTTCATCTTCGCTACAAGAGGAAGGTAAGATTGCGTGTGAGTGTGTGGGTGAGTGTGTGGGTGTGTCGCTTGTGGGTTTGCATTTTTGCGTCGTGTGTTTGGATGCCTGATCTCCTGCCTCCGGTGGGGAGAGGTTCTCCTTTTGCCCCCTTTTCTGGGAAACTTCCAGAAGGAACCCTCAGCCCTCCCCCTGCCCACCTGCTAGCCAGAACCAAGAGGACGCTTCAGACAAAAACCTCCTCTCCAGTCATCGGAAATGGCCGGCGCCATGCGCCCACCGAGGCACAGTCGGGCAGGGGCGGGGCTGTCCCCAGGTCTTGGTCTCCACCCTCAACCCGGGATGAGGCTTGCCTGTGGGGAGCGGGGGGTCGGCGAGGTCTCCTCCCCTCTGCCCCCGAACGCCGGCGCCGGGCCTGCGTGTGCGTGCGGTGTGGTGTGCGTGTGTGTGTCTCTCATGCAAACCCTCCCTCCCCAAACCGACCCCCCCAACAGTTTGCCATTCCATACAAATTTGGAAACAGATTTTTAAAAAACAGCATGACGCACAATGGGGATGGGGCGGGGGAGGGCAGTGGCACTGGGGCCCCAAATCTCCGAGTCACTGATTGTAAGAACCTGGGGAGGGGAGGGGGCGGCGCCGGCCCCCACTTCACCAAAGTGCACAGATCCGCGCTTGGGCGGCGCGGCCCGCGGGCCGGGAGGGGCATCCCGGGGCCGGGCCGGGCCGCTAGGCTCAGTCAGAACCTCCTTGCATAGATATTTGTGTCTTTTTATTATTGGTAGTAGTATTTTTTGCCTTTTATTGCTTCTAAAAGTTCTTACTGCGTTTTCTCTCCGATCCGGACTCTGCGTTCGGCCTCCGTCGCCTCTTAGCTTTTTTTTTTTTTTTTTTTTTTTAATGTATGTTTGTTTGTTTTTAAAAAAGGAAACGGGGAAAAACGGATTCTAGTTACAAATTGTCTTGGCCTCTCTCTTTCCTCTCAATCCACACTTCCTCCCGCCAAAATTAAAATCACGAAACGCTGAGACGAGGGGTCGGGGAGAGGGTGTTCCAGGTCCAGGCTGGAGCGCCCTGACTTATGCCCTCTTCAAGAAAGAGGGGGCGCCCGGCTCCTTTCTGCCACGGCAGCTCGGTGTCTGTTATAATAATAATGATAATGATAATAATAATAACAACAACAACAACAATAGAGGGAAAACAGTATCCCACAGCTCAGCTGCCCCCTTGCCGATGCCTTTGGGCCTGCAGAGGGGAAGGGGAGGGGGAAACCTAAGTGTAGAGATTGGGAATGGGGGGTGGTCTCCAGGGAGTGCCCTAAGAGGGGTCCCTGGAGAACTACCCCTGGGAAAGAGGAGGAAACCCCTTGGGGAGAGAGAAGGCGAGTCCCCTGGGGTAATCGAGGCTCCTGGGACGGGCCACCCACAGGTAAGAGGACTGCACTGCCCGGGAGAGGGTCAGTACCGGCGGCCCGCTCCCCGCGCCCGGCGCCAGGATAGGTGGGGGTCCCCTTGCGCTCGGGGGGCTGGGGACAGGGGTGCGGGCAAAGGCAAAAGAAAAAGAAAGGGGCAGGCGCGAGGTCTCAGTTATGGAAAAACGCATTGAGCTCCTCGTACATGGGGCCCCGGTCGTGGTGAAGGTGCATATCGTAAGACAAGAGATTCTCCGAGTGGACGCCCCCGCGCACAGCCGACGAGCCAAAGACCAGCCCGTGGCCCGTGGGCCGCGAGCCGGGCAGCGCCGAGTAGTGCATAGAATAATGGTAGCTTTTCTCGTGGTCGGGCGACGAGTCCTGCTTGAGTGAGAAGTTGCCATTGAGACAGAGCGGGGGGCTGAGCGGGCCCTCGTACTCGGAGCTGTTATAGTCCGGGCTCGCGCCGCCGCCGCCCGCCGCGGCATACAGCGTCTCGTAGGCGGCGCAGTAGCCGTGGGTCCGCAGGGCGTGCGCCGCGCCGCCGCCCAGGCCGCCCGCCGCCTGGCACTGTGCGCCCGCCAGGCGCGAGCACGGGTACGGGTAGGGGTGCATGGCAAATGGGCCACCAGAGCCGTGGAAGCGGCCCGTGCCGTCGGCGCCCTGCTCCGTGAGGAAGTTGCGCGAGTTGAGCTGCAGGCAGCCGGCCACCAGGTTGGTGGTGGGCTGCGATAGACCCTTGCACAGCGTCTGCACGTAGGACACCAGGTCGGGCCGCTTGCCGGAGCGCAGGATCTCCGAGAGCGCCCAGATGTAGTTCTTGGCTAGGCGCAGCGTCTCGATCTTGGACAGCTTCTGGGTCTTGGAGTAGCAGGGCACCACCTTCCGCAGGTTGTCCAGCGCCGCGTTCAGGTCGTGCATGCGGTTGCGCTCCCGCGCGTTCGCCTTCTGCCGCCGCAGCTTGGAGCGCTCCAGGCGCGCCTTGGTCATCTTGCGCTTCTTGGGCCCGCGTTTCTTGGGCCGCTCGCCCTCTGCCTCGTCCAGCCCTTCCTCCTCCTCCTCTTCCTCCTCCTCCTCGCCCCCCAGCTCGCCTTCCTCCTTGACCTCGGCCAGCGCGGCCTCCGGCACCTCGTCTGCACGGAGAGGGACTGGCTTAGAGGCCCGGGCTGGCCCCGGAGCCCCGGGCCCCGGCGGAGGCGGCGGCGGCGGCGGCGGCGGCGCGTCGCCCTTGTCGCTCCTCGGTTCGTCGTCGTCGCCGTCGCCCCAGCTGGCGAACTTGGGCACGTCCGAGAGGAGACCGGGCTCGCTGAACAGGCGGGTCAGCATGGTGCCTGAGGGCGCCCCGCGGGCGGGAAGGGGAAACAGCACTGAGTGAGGGGCACAATGGGGTCACGCCGCCCCCCCCAACTCGCCTCCACCCCCAAGTCCGGGTGCCCAGGGTGCCCTGGATGCCCACCTCCTCCTCCTGCCCCGCCCAGAGCCGGCCCAACCCTGCCCCGGCTACCGGCCCGGGATCTCGGCCCAGGCCCTCTCCCCAGCGCTGGGCCCCGGCTCCGCCCCTTGCCTGAATGAGGGGCCGCTGCCCGCACTCGGGGCTTCTCCGGGTCAGGGCAGGGACCGAGTCGGGGCGTTAGGAAACAGACATCTTCGCCCGGGGAGGCGGCGCGCTCGCCCTGAACGCCGGTTCTCTCCTGGCGGTGGAGGAAGGCTGGGCGGCCGCGGGTGGGGACAGCTGCCCCGCACGGCGGCTCTGGCGGCCCGGGCCCCTCGACCGGGCTCCCCCACCCCTCCCGCGGCTCTCACCCCCACACTCCCTAATCCAATTTGCAACTTGGCCGCGCGCCGCCCTCGGCCCGGCCCCCACCCCCGCAGCCCCAATTCCAGAGGCGGGAGGATCGTCTCTAGCCGTTGCGTCCCCGGCTCCCGGAGCCGGCTCCGGGAGGCGAGGACCGAGGAACCCGGGCGTGGGGGGGAGACGGAGAGAAGCGAGCCTCGTCCGTCTCCCCTGCGGTCAAGGACCCCTTTACCCCCTTCAAACTGCCTCCCTCCTTCACGACTCTCCAGATCTCGTTGTATTTCGGTACTGATGGTGGGGGGGTATCAAATTTGTTTTCTTTTCTTTTTTCTTTTCTTTTCCTTTTTTTTTTTGGGGGGGGGGGTGGTGAAGAAAGGTCGCAGGTTCCTCCGGGACAACCATGCGGGGGGGGGTCCCCATCTCAGCTTCTTCACTCCCCCCCCCCACCATGATCTTGCTTTTCTCCCCAAGCCCATCGCAAGCAGAGACGCCTCCCTCCGTAGCCCCTTGAGCTGCAGCCCCTAGGGGAGAGGGAACCCTGGGCGCCTCCGATGCCCACCCTATGAGGGGGCATCGTCCCAGGAAGGGGGGATTTGCGGACCCTCTTGTCGGCCGAAGCAGCCGCCCTCCCCACCCCCCCGCAGCCGGCGGGTCAGATCTAGCTCCCTTTCGGACAACTTACCTCGGAGAGGAGTCAAGGGGAGAGGGGAGGGGAGGGGGGGGAGGGGGGCAAGAGAGAGAGGGGGGAGAAGAGGAATCTTCTCGCTTATTTCATTGTTCCCCCATCTTCAGGGAGCGGGGGCAGCGGCTCCTCAAGGCGGCGGGCGCCGGCGTCTTCAGAGCGCCATGCGAACCGCGGAGCGAGTGTGGCATCTCTACCAGGCGGGGTACCAGCCTCTATGCCAGGCCATATGGGCTTGGCACGTCACGGGCAGCAGCTATCACATGAGAGACGGTGATTGGCATGCGTCTGCATTGGGGGAGAGCCGGCTCCCCCGGGACCCGCCGCCATCTGTCACTCTCTACTCCAAAAAAAAAAAAAAAAAAAAAAAAAAAAAAAAAAAAAAAATTAAATAAATAAAGGAAATAAATAAATATCTCTGCCGCCCTCCCCTCCCCACCCAACGCAGGGAAAGCAGGGATTGAGAGGGAGGTGGGAGGAGTTGCCCCCCTTGGATATAGAGCCCCCCACATGGGAACAATGGGGTGACAAGGCTGGCAACTGGGGGTTTGTGGTGGCCCCCAATTCTATCTATGCTCTCTCCAGGGTCCTGCTCTGTCCATTTCCTCCCTTGCAGGCCCCCAAAGGTGGGTCAGGGACCAAACCTCAGGTCTGGAGAAGGGACCTCTATGCTTGCCCCCACTCCCTGGGAGGATCCCCTCAGTCACAAAGGGACAGCTGAGGCCCCCTCCCAGGGTGGGCGTGGGGGGTGTCCCTAGCCCAACCCCATAGGTAGATGTTGGCACCATGCCATCCCTCATCCCTGTTTGCCCCTCCCCCACCCACCCTCACGCACACACAACATATGTGGCTGAACGAAATTCAAACCAAGGGAAAGACAGAGAAAAGGAAAGACTTGCCTGGATGTCTGTGCCTCTGCATGGGCGTGTGTGTGTCTGTGGGGACATGTGTGTATATCTGTGGAGTCAGCCTATGGGAGAGATTTCCTTGGGTGTTTGGGGGCATATGTATGTTGGGGTGGGGGTGGAGAAGAGCCTCTAGGATAAGCCTGTGTACCCACCATCAGGAATGAGGGAGAGGGTCTCAGTCTGGATTCCTAAACCAGAAATCTCTCACTCACCCCCTCCCTCATGTCCTCCCCCTGCTAGACAAGCAACCATGCCACCAGTGGCTTTCTCTCCTGGCCTTCTGACTTACTTATTTAAGGGAGGAGGAGGGGGCTGGACTGGAAAATGCCTGAAGTTCCTAGAGAAGACTCAGCATTCTCCTCCCCCTACAAAAAAATACTGAAGTCAACTCCAACAGTCTTGAGAGGGACAAAGGGGAGGTGGGTCAGACAGGTGTCTTGATAAAGAAGGAAATGGCTATTTTCTCTTACAGCTCACCTTTTAACTCTCTCACTGGGCCAGATACAGATGCAAATGGCACGAGTTGAGGGAGGTAGCTTTAGACACACACAGACACACACACACACACACACACACACACACACACACACACACACAGACGCACACACCTCTGTTCCTCACCCTGTGGTGCAGAAAGTAGAAACACACCCTGACTCAGACAGATACATGTGTGTGAGCAGGTAATCACAACCAGGTGAGAGAGACGCTTGCCCACACCCTGATTCAGCATTTGTGTGTTTCAGACCCACATTTCCTGTCCCTTCCCATCCTCCAGCTTACGTATGCACAGACAACTTCAATTATACATTAAGCACACACACTTGGATGTCAAGCATGTTCCAAGCACTTTGGTGGGTGCAATGCTGAGCAAGACAGGGGCTTCACTCTCCATCTGGGCACATACAGTTTTCTCCCTGGGGAAGCCTCCAGAGAGGACCTTGGGCTGGTAAGACACTGATTGGATGCTTGGTAGAATGAATCAGGTTTTAGACAGAGGTGCATACAGTAGCTAAGGAGGCCTTGGAGAAGGGGGAGGCCGGTGTCTGAGGCTCTCAGAGATAGTTGGCCAGGAGCTAAAAGGAGCCTCAGAACGAATAGCCCCAACTCCTCCTTTTGTCAAGGTCTGTAGAGAGGGACTGTCTTGTCCAGGAACACACGAAGGGAGAGCAGAACCCGACCTAGGATCCAGGGGCTTGACTCCCAGCCAAGTGCTCCTTCCACAACCCTACAGTCTGCCTCAGGGGTCTCCAAGGATGAGAGGTCGATGCTAAGTCTTCCACCATTCTTGCAGGGATCCTAGGTCTGGGAAGGTAAAATCTCACCTATGGCAGATCATCTAGGGCACTCTGGGCATAGCCAGAGAGACAGAGGCCTATGAGGTGGGGTAGAGACTCAGGAATGCCAGCCAGCCCCTGTCCAAATTTGAGTACAGCCTCAAAGGCTTTATTGTCCCTTTACTGAGGGTGGGGTCTTCGATCCCGATAGGGGCCCCTTCTCCTCAAGGCCTTGGCCATGTGATATTTGAGTTACATTCATGTGCTTTGGACTCTGATTTCTGCCCAACCCCACTTACTAGCTTCAAAGAATGCTGAATGCCTTGAGCAAGTTGCATAAGGTCTCTCAGTCTTGATGTCCGCATCTGTAAAATGGGGATGATTATGCCATACCTCCTAGAGTTGCTGTTAGTACTCAATGGGGTAATACACAGGGCCAGCAATATAGTAGGCATTCAACAAATGCCATATCTCATTTTTATTAAGGCACTTTGTAAACTGTAACATGCTTTACAATATTAATTTCTTGCACATACCCCCATACACATTCAGAATGCTTTGTCCATATAGGAATTGAGTTTTTGGTGAATTAATGGGTGAATGAATGGATGAGTAAGAGAATGAGTACCTCCTTGGGGGAGAAAGACACCCTCTGCCTTCTCCTTTGGACACTGAGGGATTGGGTTGAGCCACCTAGGGTCTCACAGACCCCTACCAGCTTTGCTTTCTACTCTAGGCAGGAAGCAATACCTTGCTCAGGATAAAGGAGCCCTTGGGAAGTCTTTCCATCCCTCCCAGCCTCCTGTTAAGAATGACCTTGGCTCTCTAGGTCTGAGAAGCCCCTCTTAACCCCCCACAGAAGGAGACCTGGGGGTGGGGGTGGGTATACCTGAGGGCATGGGGAACTTCATCCCTCTTGGTCTGTTTCCTGCCCCTGTCTTTTCTTCCTTCAGAAAAATGGAACAAGTTTTTCTCACTCGACACGTTTCAACTTTTTTTTAGAAGATACAATAAAAAACAGGGGAAAATTGGAACAGAGGGAGGTGTGGGATGGGCCGGCCTCAGACATAGGCTTGGAAGAGGTACAACACACACGTGTCCACATCCACACGAACAAGCACGAACATACAGAGACATACATGCTCCTCTCTGTTCACCCAGAGATGCGGAGATGCAGTGACGGAGAGACAGAAAGAGCCAGAAATGGAAGGAAGGAGACGGAAGGAGAAGGACACCCAGAGATGCCATCTGTTCCTCCCCCTGGCATTGGGGGAAGGGAGTTGGTGAGGGGCCTAGTCCCCTCTGGGTCTCTGAGAGGAAAAGGGGAATAGTGGGTACCTCAGCCAGGCCTGGAAGACTCCCATTTCTGCTGCCCACCCCCATGGAGGGAGCTGGGAGCTGAGGGTCTGAGGTTCCCATGGAGACATAGCCCCATCCCAAGGGAGGCCACAGTCTGGGCACCTAAAATGGCTGCCTCGGAGGGGTGGCGGCCATTTTGTGCAGGCTTAGGTCCTGATGGGGGGGCGGGGGGAGACAGGCAGAGACAGAGGGAGGGGACAGGTCATTCCTGAGCAGTCTAGGGGAATCTTGCTCAGGGGACAGGATGAATGTTCTGTAAAACTGCTCTCGTTACACCCCGGGCTCCACCAAAGTACAGACATACATATATATCTGTAAAAACTCCACTCCATGCTGACACCCGGAAGGACACCTAGCCAGCCGCCACCACCACCATGCCCCAAATAAGATCGGTGGGGGCAAGTGTGCTGGAGAAGGAGACTCGATTTCCCACCAAAGCGCCAAGCCGTGGGGAGCAGGTGGATTAGAACCCAGGTGTCCGTTCTGTGGCGGAAGCCATCTAAGGCCACGGTCCTGGGGCCTCCCCCCGCTGAGGTGGGCGGGCAGGTGAAGAATGAGAGTAGGAGCACAGTGAGGAGGGGGCAGCCTGTTCTCGTCACCCTCATCTCTGATTTGAGGGGAAGGGCAGGAATTTGGAGATCCTCTGAGGGCCCGGTGCTGCTGGCATTAGCTGTGCTGTGGGGGGAGGAGGAAGGGGAGGGGGCAAGCTGGCACTGCCCAGACGGCGCCTGTTCTATCAGTTCAGGATGCTTGAAGCTTCCTCCTGAAGCATGAGAGCACCTGCCACCCCCTTCCCCATCTCCCTGCCCCACCTCAAGTCCAAAAGGGCGTTGGGGGAGGGGGACCTGCCGCTTCTTCCTGGCTCTGGGGTGGGCACCTGCCCCGCTACCCCCTCCCCCGCCCGCCGCAGTGTTCTGGGGAGCGGCGGGCACGCCAGATGGCGTGGCTGAGAATGCGGCGACGTTGCCGGGAGGTGAGGGCTGGCACGGGTGATATGCGGCTGCGTGCCTTGTGGTGCCACGGGGGAGGGGAAGGGGGAGGACCAGTGAGGTGTAGCCCCCCTCCTCCGTGCTGACCTCCTGTCCTGACCTCTAGCTCACTACCAGAATTCTCCTTTGCCTGAGCCCTGGGCTCCCATTCTGGGCCTAGGCCCCACCCAAAGATGGGTGGGCACACACCCATGGGGCCAGGAATGGTGCTGAGAGTCCTGAGGCAGAACTCTGCTGCACCCTTCCCCCTCCCCATCCTGCCCCCAACCCAGGACAGAGGGTGATGGGGGAGACCTTCCAGTCCTTCTGAAAAGCCAGCCCCCTCAGGATTGTTCCCTTGTTCCAAGAGTAGAGTGGCCTTTTGCCCCATAACCTTTGACTTCTGGCTCCTGAGCCCTGTTTTTCTAAGAGTTGCTTCCCTGATGGGCACTGGTCTCTGGGTCTCTGAGTCTCCCTTTCATCAGTCATCCTCATTCCTCACAAGGACGATTCCTGGAAGGACACCTCCTCCTGGGAGCCTTCCTGGAAACTCCCCAGGCAGGACAGCTTCCGTGCTTACCACCTTCTGTTAGGAGGATCCATTTACCCATCTGTCTCCCTGACTTGACCACAGTGGCTACTTGTTTTATATCTCAATACTCCAGTGCTTCACAAAGGCTGTAGTGAGTTGGCACTCAATAAATGCTCGCTGCATTAATGCCTGGCTGTCTAAGAGAGTTTGAGGGTACGAGCCTTTCTCCAGAGAATCTCCTAAAGCAGCAAGACCCAGGGTCCCTGGTGGAGCTCAGAACCTCCAGACCCCTCCTCCTGCCTTTTGCACAAATTTCATTCTGGGGAGCTGAACTTGAAATAGGGGATCACAGATTCCCCCCCCCCCCAAAGTGGCCCTCAGAGGGCGTGGGTCATGGAGGCTGAGACTGGAGGAGCTTGACCCTCATACTGGGCACCAAGCTCTGGTTCTGAGGCCACAGAGGCCCCAAGGCGCCTCCCTCACTAGAGTGGTCCCTGCCCAGTTGTAGATCCCTTGCTCCAGCCTCCCACCTCTTGAAGCCTCAGAGCCCCTCTCCTTTCTACTCTGACCCTGCAGGAGGCAACTGTAATTCCCTGAGGGGGTGAGAACTGAAGTCCAGGGACAAGGCTGAGTCCCACTCTCACTGCCTTTTCCTCTTTGCTGCTGCTGCTGCCCAAAGCCACCCCCTCAATATCTCATACCCCTTCTGTCTCATGGGCCCTGTCCAGGCCCTCCTCCCCTGTGAAGCCCTTACTGCCCTTTGAGCTTCCTGCACAGGATCAAGGCTACCCATTCTGCCCATCCTATCTAAAAAGTCGTATTTCAGGCATCTCCAATGGCTCCTCATCACTCCTAGGAGCAGGCCACACTCCGTAGGGACACCCCCGACCTGGCTGCGCCAGCACTTGTCCGTGCCTTGAACCCAGACCCTCAGCAGCTCTAAGCTGCTTCTACTTTCACAAGCCTTGTGCCTGTGAGCCTTTGTTCCAGTTGTCTGTTATGTCTGGAGCGCCCTCTCCCTTTTTCCTAACCTTTTAAGCCTAAGCATCACCTCCTCCGGGAAGTCCCTCTGGGTTAGATGCTCCTACCCAGTCTCCTCTAATACTTTCTGCACACTTCTACATAGGCATAGGTATTGACCTTTGCCTCACGGGTCTCTCTCATCTGACAGCACGTTCCTCAAAGGCAGGAATTGGGCCCAGTGCCTGGCACAGAGAATCGCCTCAAGAAATGGTTGTGGCACCAAAGGCCTGTCTGCCACTGTTGGAGCAGGTGTCAGTTCTAGCCCAGAAATTGAAGGCTGCAGCTGAGGCAGAACACCCACACACAGGAAGCCTCTCCTTGAAACCCTCCCTCCTTTGCCCTCAGCCTCGCCACCAATCCTGGAATTGACGTGGCATGTCAGCCTTCCTCTCTGTAAAATGGGCTTGATAATTACAATAAAACCAGCCTTCTAGGACTGCTGTAAGTGTCAAACAGGCTAACAGGTGTGAAAATGCTGCCTCAGCCCCTGGCCGGATATGGCTGATTCTGCAAGCCCCTAATCGGCTTTAGCTTTAATTTTAAAGGTTTATTCATTTTTCAGAGACAGAGTATGAGTAGGGAAGGGGCAGAGAGAGAGAGGGAGACACAGAACCCGAAACAGGCTCCGGGCTCTGAGCTGTCAGCAAAGTGCCGGACGCGGGGCCCTGAACTCACGGACGGTGAGATCATGACCTGAGCGGAAGTCAGACGCTTAACCGATTGAGCCACCCGGGCACCCCGGCTTTAGCTTTTAAAAATCTTTGTTCCTGGAGCTCTGTTCGTCACATCTTTTTTTTTTTTTTTTGAAGTTTATTTATTTATTTATTTTGAGAGAGTGAGAGCAGGGAGGGGCAGCGAGAAAGGGAGAGAGAGAGAATCCAAAACAGGCTCTGTACTGTCAGCGCAGAGCCTGATGGGGGGCTTGAACCCACGAACTGCGAGATCATGACCTGAGCCCAAATCAAGAGTCGGACGCTTGACTGAACCACCCAGGTGCCCCTCATCACTACTTCTTCCTTCTGCCCTTCCGTCAGCATTCCAGGTGAGCAGTCAGGAGGTCCTGCCCCTGCTACTCCAAGGCATTCGGATGAAGAAGGAGCTCAAGGTGGCCAAAAGAGCACTGGTCTTGGCAGGGTCTCGATCTTGGTTAAAGCACACAACCCTCTGCTTCTTCGTCTGTGAAATGGGCCTAGAGCCACCTGCCCACTTGCTTACCTCCTTCAGGACTAACGGGAGGGGCTGAAAGGACGGCCAATTATGAAGAACACTTGGGGTGATTAGATCCTGACTGATGGGGGATGGTAGCCCATGATGGGGCAGTGAAGGGCATCAGTAAAAGCAAGAGGACAGAGTGTGTGTCCTGGGCTCCCTTTCCTCTAGGCGGGCTCTGCTGTGAACTTCCTTGTGACCGGGGCATTTCCTGGTTTCCTCCCCTGGAGCTTCCTCCTCTTCTGGGTGTAGGGGGGCTTGTGGGGACCACGTACTTCTCTGATGCCTCTCTTGAGCCAGCATGGGTGGATGGGGCACCAGTGGCCAGCAGTAGACACAGGTGACTCACACCTGTGACAGTGCTGGTGCTCACAGGACAGCCCCAAGGGGCCGTGCTGGGGGGTGGGGTGTACATTGAGGAAATACCCAGGAGGTTTCTATTTGGCTCAGCCCCTGGGAGACTGGAGCCCAGGATAGTGTGAACGAGACTTAGCCATCACTTCCCTACTTCACTACCTGTAGGGTGAGCACAGGGAGGGAAGGGAAGAGTCTGGAGGTACCAACGCTCCATTTTACAGATAAGGAAACCACAGCACAGAGAGGAAAGGTAACTTGCCTGAGGTCACACGACTAATGAGTGACAGAGCTGGACCCCAATTCCTGCTTTGGGGTCCTGTCCCTGGGGCCTCAGAGCTCTGTAATAATGTAACATGTAAACCACAACAATGTAATAATGACAATGGTGGGCATGATCTGTACCGGGCACAAGGTTTCACGTGCATCATCTTTCCTCCTCACCATGACCTCGGAGGCAGGATTATCGTTAGCCCCACTTAAAGACAAGGATGCTGAAGCACAGAGAGGGTGAGGTCAAGGTTGCTGTGCCAAGGTCACATAGCTAGTATGCTGCAGAGGTGGGATTTGAACCAAGCCCTGACTCTAGGTCCTGGTCTCTCTTTCACTATTGCAAACAGTACTCTTTTCTTTGAAACCCCCACTATCTTCACACTGGGGAAGAGCATCCCCTGTGATAAGAGAGGGAAAGGAGGGTGCCCAGGGAAGGACTATTGCCCCGAGTCTGCCCTTTGTCCAGGCCCTCAGGTCACAGGAGCCAGTGTCCTAGCCTGTGTCTCCACAGTTCTACTCATGGGTGGGTGGGAGCCCCTTCCAGGGAAGAGGCCGTCACATGAAACATGCTTCCCTCTTTCCTCAGCTCCTTCAGAAGGTGCCCTCCTTGCCCTTGCGGGTTCCACGAAGTGCTTCTTCCACCAGGAAGCCCTCCCTGATGTCACGTCACTCCCTCTTCTGGCCCCTGTCACCACGTTGAGGAGCGCGTGGGGCTGGGCTGACTAGCTGGATCAGCTTTACTCTTCATCACCAGCCGCCTGCCACACCATTCTGTACCTGTCTGTAAAATGGGAATAAGGAGCCCTACCTCACAGAATCTTTGTGAGATTAGAAGCGGAGCGGCATCCTACGAGGAAGCATCTGGCACCCAGGGGGACCCTGCCACTCGCTCCTTCTCCTCCTTGTCCTTCTCCTCCTGGCTTTCTCCGCGTTCTCTCCTCACCGTCCCCGCCTGGCGCCTGGCACCGGGCCCGGCGCGCCCCAGCCGCCCAATCCCCGCTCGCAGCCTGACTTCCTGCCCGCCCGTCTCCCTCGGCACGTGCCCCGCGCCCCCCGGGGAAGCGCCACCTCCTGAGCGGCCCCGCGCGCGCCCTCTCGTCCTCAGCCGGGCTCCAGCCGCCGGTGACCGCACGGAAGGGGGTCCGGCAGGCGGCTCGCAGGTGGGGTCGGCGAGGGGGGAGGCGGGCCGGCGGCGGCGGGAAGAGGACGCTGCCCCTTTAAGGTGCCACCGCCGCGTGGCAGGGAAACAGCTTGTGCCAGCCCCATTCCGCCCGGCTCCGCTCGCAACAAGAAACACAATGCATAACAATCAGGCGCGCGCTTGGAGCCGTGCCACGCGGCGGGGGCGGGGCGGGGCCGCGGGCGGGGCGGGGGCGCCCGGGTCGCGACCCCCGACCGGCGTCCTGCGGCCGCGGGCGGGCCCAGGCCTGGCGCTCCCCTGCGCGGCTGCTCCGCGCCCCATTGAGGCGCCCCTGCGCCCCGGCGCCCCCCGCCTTGCCCCCGCTCGCCCCCCCCTCCCTCCCCGCCTTCGCGCTCCCTACAAAGTTCATTCCCACTAACTCTTTTCCAGGCCACTTCCCCCTCACATCTGACAATCCGGGGCCCCTCATTCTCCCAGTAATCACTCCACTGCACTAATTGCACATGCAAATATGCAAATGCGTATTAATTAATTACTATACTAATTAGTTCTGTGGTATTTGCGAGTAATAAATCATTGGATGGGAGCGAGGAAGCTGGAGACCTGGCCCATTTTCATTCTGCATAAAATTTTAATGGTCTCTCTGGCTGATCCGGGACGGCAGCGCGCGGAGAGGCTCTTAAAGGGCCAGTGGCGGCGGGAAGGGGCAGGGGCGGGGATCGCAGGGCGACCCGGGCGGGGCTGGTGCCCAGGGCGGCCTTGGAGATGCAGCCCACGCCCTGCAGAGGCGGTCTCCAGCATGGGGTTGGCTTTTCCCCTCCCCTTCGGGGCTAAGTGTCCTCCTGGGTGGCTTCTGAGGAGAGAATCCGTGAGGGAAGGAGGAGGCTGAGCTCGTTTTCTTTAAGAAAGGAAAGAGGGCAAGGAGCTGTGAGAGGCCAATGCCAAGGCCTTTGGGGCCCCAGGGAGACAGAAATGAAGACTCCATCCTCCGGATGGCTGAGTAAACTGAGGCACTGGAAAGGCGGAGCTTAGTTCTCACCCTTGTCTGTCCTAGGGGAAGGGAGTTACTAGGATGGCCTGGGTGCCCCAGTCTTTCCATGTCTCTGGTGGGGGCCACACAGGAAAGGGGGCCACCCAGGAAAGCCTCCAGCTTTCCCTTTCCACATGATCAAACCACTGCCCCGCCCCCGTGGGCACCAGCTGGCACCCTGGCAGAGCAGTCCTGAGCTTGAGTGGGCCCCCGGGATCTGCTTTATTTCCAGGAGGTAGTCAGGACCTGGGCACAGGGAGGGGTCTGGCTGCTTTGCAGGACCATTGACTCAGGGAGACAGCGGGTTGTGCCTCCGGATTGTGCCCAAGCCAGAGGATGCCAGAAGAGGGAACACTAAAGTAGAGACTGCAGGCCTGCCCTGAGCTGGGGTCCCCAGGACCAGGGTCTCCAGTCTGGTACTGTGCACCTTCCAACCTGCCATCAGCAAGCCCCTGGATGGGGCAAAGCCCAAAGGGGATCAGTGCTCTAGTGGGGCCAATAATAATAGCAACTAACAATGCTATTTATTGCTATTAATTAATTCAGGCCAACATTTATTGAGATGGAGAACTTTCTGAGAGCTCTAGAGGTCTCACAACCACCTAGTGACATAGGCTCTGTTACAGTGCCCATCTTATGGATGGAGAAATAGGGGCACAGGAAGGTTAAATGACCTGTCCAACGTCACTCAGTGGTGAGTAGTGGAGTGGAATTTGAGTCCAGACAGTCCAACTCTGGCATCTGGGTTCTTTCCACCATAGTCTGCTCTCTCTCTCTCTCTCTCTCTCTCTACTGCCATGTCCTCAGCACCTGCTGAGAGCCAGGCCCTGTGCTGAGAACTCCATGTGCAATGTCATATCTAACTCTCACAACCACCTAGGAGGTAGGTTCTGGGATGTTCCCCATTCTACAGCTGGGGAATCCGTGGCTCAGAGAGGTTGACTAAGTTGCTCTGGCCACACAGGGAGGTTGTAGCAAGGCCAGGCTCACACCCAGCTTGTGTGACAGCAGTTGAGCAGGCTCTCTGGGCCTCCCCACTCTGCT
The DNA here is from genome assembly GCF_027475565.1 of Acinonyx jubatus. Lineage (NCBI taxonomy): Eukaryota > Metazoa > Chordata > Mammalia > Carnivora > Felidae > Acinonyx > Acinonyx jubatus. The sequence continues at coordinate 37,864,666 of NC_069397.1, forward strand.
GCTGGGAGTGAGGCCAGAAAGGGTCCTGGCAGCCCCCGCCGAGTAGAGAACATGAGAAGTAATGGAAGGGATTTCAGTTAGGCCTTGGGAAGGACTTTCTTCTGAGAGGTGGGGGCTCCAGAGCTGGGTGGAGGCTGTTCCTTCTTTCCCAAAAAGCAGGTTGGGGAAGGGCCATGGCTACTGCAGGAGTCAGGAGGAAGAAGAGGGTAGAGATGGGAGAAGAATAGAATGAGAAAGTCCAGCCAGAACATATTACTCAGGAATCCTTGTTGTTTTTTCTTAAATTTGGCCCCAGCATTCCTACCTGCCATTTCCTCTGGGAATGTCCTGAACATCTCCACTCCCAGATTTGTGACGTGAGGGATCCAAGAAATCCAGTCTCTGCTCTTTCCAGCACGGGGATGAAAAAATAATACTGTCACTCTGTAAACACCTACTATGTGCCAGGCACTTTATGTGCATCAACTGGTTTAATTTTCACAATTCTATAATTAGCATTCCTATTTTACTGGTGGAGACAGGGAAGAAGAAAAGAGAGGTTGAGTTATTTGCTCAAGGTCACACAGCTAGTGAGCAGGAGAGTGGGATTTGAACTCCTGACCTCGTGTGCTTTACCGCCCTGCTCCCCCCTTCCCTACTGAGCTCCTTGTGGCTACAGGGGCATGGCCAGATTGACCCCCTTGCCCAGTGGAGTCAGGTCTCACAGTAGCAGCAGGCCTTTGGGTGGATGACTCTGCAACTGGCAGAGGCGAAGAAAACATGGCCTCACCCCTGTCATCCACATGGCCCCCACCCCACGTGTATTTTCGTGGTGCCCTTTACATGCTAGTGGAAGTTGGGTAAAATGAGTGTTTGGGAGGCCCCAATCCCTCCTCTCATTATCCTGGGGATGGGCATTCCCCCCCTCCCCCAGAGTGGGATGCTATCCCAGCCCACACTTGACAGAACCGCAGGGTCAGGGAGTCAGCTACTGTCAGTGGGACTACCCTGATACAGGGAATTGAGATTCCAGTGCTCTTAGGGATGAGCCTAGGGTCATTTTACCTCCCAGTGTCTCAGGGGAACTCCTCTAGGGAATCTGGACACCCTCACTCCCCAGCCCTAAGAAGACCTTTGACACCTGCCTTCTGAGCCCCGAGGATCCTGGGGGAGGGGGTGTGCAGGGCACTGGGAGGGATAGCCTTTAGGCTGAAGCCCACTAGGAAAGAAAATCCATCCTTACCTCTCTACTCCACCAAAGCCCAGAGAAGATGGGCTCATCGGGGTTTCCCCCACACACGCTCAGTTCCTAGGAGAATGGGGGGCAAGTTGGGGAGTTGAGGGAAGGAGGCAGGAGGGGCAGGCTGGCGGCTCTGAGCTTCTCCATGCAGCCCTCAGGGCCGGGTGCCTGGGCAGGAGGAGGGGGCAGAGCAGCTGCTGGCGATTTATTAAGCAGTCACGGAAAAATTGGTTTATAAATTAACAGCTGTTTTAACTTTAGGGCCTCTTCTTCAGGGAATGGAAGCAGCCGACTGGACCGGGATCGGAGTATGTGTGAGGGCTGGTGGAGGGGGTAGGAGGCGGCCGGCTCCGGCAGCTGGCATTCTTCGGGGGCAGCCTCAGCTGGCACCTGGGGGGGCACCAGGCAGTGGCCAGAGCAGGGGGTCTCCAGGTGCCCGGGGCTGAGGCTGCCCCCACTGTGGGCTGCCTGCTTGCTCACTCTTCTCAGCAGCATCCTACCTGGGGGCGCCAGAGGGCAGAGACACCGCTGTACTCATATTTGCCACCAGAGGGCAGCCTCCACACATTGATCTCAGCTCCCCCACGCTAGCCCGCCTCCCCTGCGTGCCTCCCAAACTGGGCTGGAGAGAAACCCGGTCCAATGCTGAGCAAGAGAGAAGCCTGGGCCAGTGCATGCAAACAATCTTCTACTCGCCCATCCTGAATGTATTAAAGGCAGCAGTAAAGAGTGAGAGCTCTGGAGTCACACTGCCTCTGTGGAACCCAGGCTCTGGGTAAAAAAGTTCTAGGCCTCATTTGCCTCATCTGTAAAATGGAATGGTATTAATGAGGATTAAATAAGATAATACATATAAAAGGCCTAGTTCAGTGACCAATGCAGAGTAAGTGCTCCATATATGTCAGCCGTTGACGATTTCTATGACTTGTGTATTCGTCCGTTCATTTGTTCCTCAGTCGTCCCCTCTACAGCATGTAGTGCCTCCTATATTCTGGGCACTATGGCAGGGAGGGGACCATGCAAAGAGATGGTGGGAAGGGCACTTCTCAAAATACTGTGTTAAGAGTTATGATAGGGGCGCCTGGGTAGCTCAGTTGGTTAAGCCTCCCTCTCTTGGTTCAGGCTTAGATCATGATCTCACAGTTCGTGAGTTCAAGCCCTGCATTGGACTCTGTGCTGACAATGTAGAACCTGCTTGGGATTCTCTCTCTCTCCTCTCTTTCTGCCCTTCCCCTACTCGTGTTCTCTCTCTCCCTCTCCCTAAGTAAATTAAAAAAAAATTTTTTAATTAAAAAAAAAACACAAAGAGTTATGATACACCCAGTGAACAAGGAGGGAAGGTTGACTTGGATGTGCAAAATAAAACATTTTGGGGTGATGAAAATGTCCTATATCTGTGTTGTGATAGTGGTCATATGTCGTTTAAAATTCTCAAAAACAATCGCTTCTTGGTCTTTTGGCTAAGATCAAGTGTAAAATTCTCAAAAACGCATAGAAGTGTATACTTTAGGATTAAAAAAAAAGTTTATTTATTTTTGAAAGAGATCACATGAGGGAGGGGCAGAGAGAGAAAGAGAGGGAGACAGAGAATCCAAAGTGGGCTCCGAGCTGACAGCAGACAGCCAGATGTGGGGCTCAAACCCACATGAGATCATGACCTGAGCCAAAGGTGGCTGCTTAACCGACTGAGCCACCCAGGCACCCCAGAAATACAAACTCAAATTCAATAAAGTTGATCTTTTATAAAGCACTCAGTGTGAATTTATTCAGTGGGCAAAGGGATGGGTGATGGATGAATGGATGAATAAATGAATGTGTGAATGAATGTCTCAGATGATTGCCCATCTGTCCTGATACCACTATTGTCCTGGCTGAGAGTGCTCTTGCCCTCTCCTCTTGGTGACCACAGGCCTCCCCAGAGGTGTGTTTCCCCTTCCCTCCTCCCTCTCCCGCTTCCCCACCACCAGCTTCCTCAGGGAAAGTTGTCTCAGTATGCCCAGCTCGCGTTCCCCGGCTTCTCTAAGGTTGCCTCCCAGGGCTTCCGGGGCCTCCCTTCCAGCTGCCCTATGCCAACCCGGCCAGCTCTGCTCAGCTTCGTGGTGCCAAGGTCACGGGTGTGATGCCCAACTACAGACCCGCAGTGCCAGCAGCTTAGCCGCCCAAACCCTGGCCGACTCCGCCACCTGCTGGCCCTATTGGGAACTGCACCTCTGAACTCCAGGGAAGCTGGAATGGACTGAAGACCTACCGGGAGCGCTGCCCTGGGCTGTGGGCTTTACTCGTATCTTATTGAAACGTCAGGGCTACCATGTGAAGTGGGCTTTGAAACACGAGGAGACTGAGGCTCAGAGGGGCTAAGAATTTCATCTAAGGTAACACAGTAAGTCATAGATCTAAGATTCCTACCCAGATCTGTGCAAGTGCCCAGTGTATGTTCTGTCCACCTGACTATATCTTGCTTGGGGGAAGGGGGGGAATATCCACGATTGTCCACTCTTCCCAACTCCCAGAAGGAAGGCAAAGGCCTTATACCTCCCTTGCAAATTCACCTTCCAGAGAAGGTGAATGTAATGCCTCCTGTCTGCCAGGCGCTGTGGCAGCACCAGGCAATGATGTGAAGAGAGAGTGTGAGGAGGACATGGCTCAAAATAGTGTGTTCAGACCCATGACACATTAGTAGACACACTATGCTACACTTATTTTTGTCTGTCCAAGCGGAAAGACCCATAGTTCAATCAGAGTTAAGTCAAACAAGGTCTTGATTTTGTTTCTTGGACCCAACCGCCTGTGCTTCTAACTCAAGAATAATAACCGAGGAGTGGCACATTATTTTTACATCTCATTTGCATATGATTAATTCTAAGTCAAAGAGAATGGAAATGGAGGTCGTCCTGGCCCCTTGCTTCTCAGCCGCCCACCATGTGCCTGACCCTGGCTATGTCTCCCAGTCCCCGCTGTGGTCCCCCATTCTTCCTAGTCCTACCCCACTCCTTGCCCCTGACCACATCCCCCCAGCTCCCAGAAGTCCTTTTCCTTTCCTCCTCTGTCACCCACACAGCCCCCGCCACCTGGCCGCCCACCTGAAAAACTTTTCCCCAAGTTCTTGAGAAGTCGCGTAGGATCCAGGAGAGAAAAATCAAAGTAATAAAACCTCATTTAATTCCTAACGGAGGGCAGAGCTGTGAGCTGCAATTATCTTAATGCTGAGCTATTTTTACTCTCTTTCCTTCTCTGTCTCCTGCCTCTTTCCATGGTGAGGCTTTCTTTCTCCCTTTGTCTCTCCATCTCTCACATGTGTTTTCTCTGTCTCTTTTCACTTTTTCCTGACTCCCCACCTTCTCTCTCTCACCTTCTGTCTCTGTCATCTTTCTTTCTGTCTGTCCCTTGTGCCTGTTCCTCTGTCAGCCAGGCTTCCCCACCCCTCTTGGCCCAGGTTCAGAGCTGTGGGGGCCTGGGCAAAGGCTGGGGGAAAAGGGTAAAGACCCTCCCCTCCACCGCAAAGACCCCATCTTCCAAGCCTAGCCGAGAGGGAGAGGGGAGTCTACCTTCCCAGCTGCCCCAGCCTGGGTCAGGGGAATATTTCCCTCGTGGCCTTCCAGAGTGCCAGTCCTGTTTGCAGAACCTCCATAAACGAGTCCTCCCTCCATCAAAGGAGCCTCAGCCACTGTGCTCCCCAAGGCCTTCTCACTCTGATGGGCTCTGAGGTGTGACTGGTGGTGATGTCTCCCTGACCCTGTCCCCTTGTCACCCACCCAGTGCTCCTCTGTCCCCTTCATCCTGCTCCAGGATTTTCCCACCTTTTTAGCACTGGAAGCCACAGGCCCCTCACCTTCACTTTGGCCCAGTGACCATTCAGGTAAACTGCCTGGGCCGTGCCTTTCCTGTGCCCCTTCTGACTTTCAGGACCTCCTTATTCACCCTCTTAAGGAATTGCCAAACTGGTCTTTGCCACTCCTCAGCACATCCCACCTGGAAGAGGGGCCTAGGCCAAACCATGGGCTGCCGGAGATGCCCACACCCCTGGCCCACAACCTGGCATCTGATTGTTTCCCCGACAAGCATGTAAGCCAACAAACATAGCAGGATTTGAACCAGGCCTGAGGTTGCGGGGAGTGGAGCTGAATGGCCAGGACCTCCAGCTCCCATAAGCAAAACTCTGCTCTCCTGCCACCTTCTGGGTGACTCTGGGGTGCAGACCCCCTTTCACAAGACTCTTCTGGTCTCTTGCACCCTTCTGCCAAGGACCCAGCATGCTGGGGCTGGGAGTGGAAAAGTTGCTGGAGGAGGCGGGGCGTGGGGGGTTGGGGAGTGCTTCTGACTGTTCCAGGTCTGAGTGTGACCGGGAGAGAAGACAGCCAACACAGAGCCCGAAGGAAGACACACTGTTATGTACACATCTACACATGCACCCTCTCAGTGCTACAGAGAAGCTTTCAGACCCTCACCCATAGACCTGTACAGATACCCAGGGCCTGGACAGATAAACAGGGACACTCCAACCCAGTGGGCCGGCCCCTCCCTTTTCCCCTCCAGAGACGCACACAAACACCTCTGCAAAGAGAGAGGCTCACACCTCAGAAATGAGCACACACACCTCTCCCCCCAGCTCTGTTCCTGAATGCACCAAGCTCACACACGTGATGGCACGTGTACTGGTACAGGCAGCCCCCCAACTCTGTCCCCCTGGGCTGGCTCAGTCTCCCCCGCTTCAGAGCTGGGGAGAAAGGAGGAGACACGTGAACCCAGGGTGCATCAGGGCAGGGACACATCCCCCCGCCCCCCATCACAACTTCATCTCCTTCTTCTGCACCGGCTAGAGCTGTGGATACAGTGCCCCCACCCTCTGCAAGCTGCCACACGCCAGCCCATCACCTTGACAGTCTCTGACATCCTCCCCCACACCCACACCCTCCCCCAGCACACAGTCTTCCCACACCCTGCCACTCACACCCGCATCTTTGACACTCTGACACACTTACTCACACAGACTCACACACACTCATGCACACCGACCCCTCCCCCCCCACACACACACTCCGTAGCTACAGGCACCACAGGGCCCCTGGCACTCACACACACTCCCCGCCATGATGACTGACACGTGTCCTCCCACGTACACCAGCTCTTTCACACTCGCTGGCTCTCTAGGACACCCCCATTCACAGCGTGACATGCTGGTGGTAGTTTCTCCAGGACCTCGCCGTCCTCCCCGTGAAACTCCACGGACCCAGGCCACGAAGGGGTTAAAGTCAGAGTCCCGTCTCCCTGCTGCCCCTCTCCCTGCTCTCCCCCCCCCCCCCCCCCGCCCCGCCGGCCTCCCCCCATTATGCTCCCTGCTGGACTCCATCAATAATGCAGCTTCAAGTTCTCGGGAGACGGCAGGGGGCCCCCAGCCCGCTCCCCGGTCCTGGCTCACACTCCGCACCCTCCTCCCGGCCCGGGGAGAACACGGTTCTCGGTGCTCATTGGCCACTTCCCCCTGAGCCCTCCCACCAAGCCCCCGGGCGCCAGTCCCAGGCCGAGGGGACGGGCCGGGGACCCCGAGGCTGGGGCCAGAGGGGAGACCTGGAGGGACGGGGAAAGGCACAGACAGACGGAGGCGCGAGGAGAGGAAGGGAGGGAGAGAGAGGAAGGCGGAGACACCCACAGAGACCCTCGGAGAGAGCGAGGAAAGGAGGGAGAGGCGAGACTCAGGGAAAGACACCGACCCCGAGCCGGCGAGCCCGAAGCCGAGGCCGCAAGCGCCGGAGGACCCGCGCAGCGGGCGCGGCGGGCGAGCGCGAGAGCCGGGAGCCGAGAGCCGGGGGCGCTCCGAGCCGGCGCGACCCCCTCCCGCTCGCGCGCCCTCCCCTCTCCGCGCGCGGTATTTTTATCTGAGCGTGAGCCGCTCGCCTCCCCCTCGCCGCGCACAGCCAGCGGTCGCCGCCGCACCCCGAGCAGCGCCGGGAAGCCGAGCCGGGACCGCAGCCCGGGACCCCGAGACGCGCGCCACCCCCCCACCCCGGCCCCGCCGGCCACCCCGCCCGCCATGGACCCCAAGGACCGCAAGAAGATCCAGTTCTCGGTGCCCGCGCCCCCGAGCCAGCTCGACCCCCGCCAGGTGGAGATGGTAAGGGGGCCGCGCACCACCCCCGGCAGCTCTTCCCGCGGCGGGGCGCTGCCGGGGCCGGACCGGCCCGGGGCGGGGGTGGGTGGGTGGGGGCGACCTAGAGTCTCGGGCCGCCTCGGACACGCGGGGGCGCGGGGCAGCGCGTGAAGTTCTCTGCAGACTCGGGCAACTTTTTCCCGTTCAGGCGGCGAGCGTCCGGGGCAGGACCGTTGGGAGCGGCCGCGGGCGGGGAGACTGTGCTCTGGACCCTGCTCGGTGTCCTCCTTCTCTAGGCTCCCGCCGGGACCGCTGCGCCCTGGCCCCAGCCGGAGCCGGTCGGAAGTGAGAAACGCGGTGCACTGACCCATTGTACAGAACAGGCCTCCACCTCGCGGCCCCAGGCTCTGCCCCTCTCTGGTGCCACCGTGTATGCCTGGGCCCGGCCACCAGAGCCTTGTGCTGACCTCCTTCCCTGCCAGGCCCTACACAGAGCCACAACATGGGGGTGGGGGCGACCGGTGGTCCCAGGAGTCAGACCTCTTCACAGAGTACTGAGTTCTTTGGAGAGCCTTGCCGGGGGGGGGGGGGGGGGGCGGGGGGGGGAGGGGGGGTGCGGGGGGGGTGTCCAGAGGTCTCCAAAGGTGGTAGAGGTGGACGGAGGGAGAGGAGAAGAGGGCTCCGCCCCCCACAAAGTAGCGTGTTCACTTGTTGCTGAGCTGCAGCTGGCACCCAGCAGAGCAGTGAGAGTGGGCCAAGTCTTTTTGGGGGGAGGTAGGGGAGGCATGGGGGGAGGGGGAGGTCCAGGGCCTAGGCAGCTTTGGGTCTGGAGGGCAGTTTGGAGAGCTTGGCAGGGGGAGGTGGCAGTTTCAGCTTAATTCACCTGGTTCTCTTTGTGCATTTCCCTGGAGCTCAGAGGGGACCTAATTAACTGACAGTTGGTCTGATTGAGAGCTGGGGGGGGGAGGGGGTGGGGAGCAGTGACTGGGAGTGCCCAGTGCCCGCCCCCCCCCTCACTGTTTAGCTTGGCTCACATACCAAGGAGGACAACTTTTTGTTTTTTTATGAGCACTGGGCCAAGAGTTACAGCCTGAGAGAGACTGCTAGAGGGACCCAGACACAGGCCTCCAGGGACACCTCCAGGACCCTGTGGGTCTGGGGCTCAGGCCCACCCCTGAGTCTCAGTGTGGGGTTGCAGGTGTCTGCAGTGCCCTGGCTCAGCCTCCCTCTGCAGCTAGATCCAGTTTCTTTGAAGCCCTTGAGCTGACCTTAAGTGGGCAGGGCCACGTGGGTGCCGTGGCCCATGGGGCATCTTCCAGAGCCAGCTTCGGCTCTGGAGGTCTGGTATCTGCAAAAGCTGGAGAGGATGGGCTTCCTGGATAAGGAAAGGTAGAAAGGGAGATGCCCATTCTGGAGGAGCCATGGAGTGGGGTGGGTGTGGGCTAGAAGTCAGTGATGGGCTTTTCTCCTCCTTTCTCTGCCATGGTGAGCTGTGTGGCCTTGAGCTCTGTGCTGAACTTCCTTGAGTCCTGGGTTTTCACCTCAGTAAAATGAGGGGGTTGGATGAGCTATAGAGTTCCTTTCAGCTCTGACAGTCTTTGATTCAAAGGTTCCCTGGGGATTTCAAAGCACTGTTTGTTCTCTGCTGCCTTGGGGGGGGGTGTGCAGGTGTCTATCCTGCACCCCCCCCCCCCCACTTCTTTCTCCATCTCCTTAGATCCGGCGCAGGAGACCAACCCCTGCCATGCTGTTCCGGCTCTCAGAGCACTCCTCGCCAGGTGGGCCCCTTCCCTGCTGCCCCAGCCCTGGCCCCACCCTAACTCTGATGCCTTCTTGGGGCCCTTCCTTAAGTCCCATGAGTAGGAAACTGAGCAGAAAATGGGGCAGAGTGGGTAAGGTCTGGGAGTCAAACTCTTTTGGGTTTATCTGTTGACCAGGCATTTCCGAATACCCAGAAGGAAAGGGCACACATTCCCTTTCCCCTGAGATTGAGCCTTTGGGGAAAGTAATTCTCTCTTTCTCTCTTCTCTTTTCTCCCCCCTCTTCTCTCTCCTTCCCTCCGTTTCCCTTGGTTCATTGGTGGACACCCTCAGAGGAGGAGGCCTCCCCTCACCAGGTGAGTTTCTAGGGGCAGCTGGAAGGAGGAATGCGGGGGGCCCCTCTGCAGTGCGCTGAACAGGATCATTCTTGACTAATACAGGATGCCACTTGAAGGACACATGAGCGTATCAACTGGCACCTAGATAGGAGTGCCCGGTGCCAGGTTTCTACCAGCACATACTCCTCTGCCCTTGTCTTTCCCCTGCTCAGACTTGGGCTGGGGTTCTACCTTGAGCCAGGCTATGGCGTATGGAGACCCTTCCAAAGCCTAAGTCCTAGCAGGACCAGAGGGGCAGCGGCGCCTGGACCCATCCGCAGAGGCTAGGGCAGTTGGCCTGGGTTGCCAAGGGTGGGGTGGAATGGGGGAAGGGTGGAGGGAAGGGGCCTCGGTGAGTCTATTTAACCTGGTGCTTACCCTGGCAGAGAGCCTCAGGAGAGGGGCATCACCTCAAATCGAAGAGACCCAACCCATGTGCCTACACACCCCCCTCGCTGAAAGGTACTGTTCCACCTCACCGCACCCCCCCCCCCACGCGTGTTAGTCTGGCTGTCCCCTCGGCCCCTGGAGCAGGGCTGACACTGGGGGAGGGAGGTGAAATGTTGAGCTTTTGTCAAAGGGGAGGGATTGTCTTGTGTACCCCAACCACTACTTAGGGACCAGATCTTTCTTAATTTGGCCTTGTAATGAAGAGGCCCAGGGGCTGAAAGAGGTGGCTGTGGGCCTTAAAATAAGGTGGTGGGATTGAAAGAAAAGAGATAGCTGGCCTAAAATGACAAGTATCATCAACATAAAGTGATTCAGTACTGTACCTCCTCTTTGCAAGTGTGTCCCAGGCCACCTTTTGGTCCCCTGCTCTCCAACGAGCACCTTCTTCAGGTGCAGCCTTTACTCCCCTCTCCCAGTGGCATAACATTTGCAGAGGTCAGCAAACTGGATGCTTCTTGGTCCTGCTTCTCCTTTCTGTATTAAAACACAAATCACTCTTTTTTTTTTTTGTTTATTAAAAATTTTTAATGTCTATTTTTTTAATTTTTAAAAATGTTTTATTATTTATTTTTGAGAGAGAGAGAGAGAGAGAGAGAGAGCACGAGCACGGGAGGGACAGAGAGAGGGAGACACGAAATCTGAAGCAGGCTCCAGGCTCTGAGCTGTCGGCACAGAGCCTGACACGGGGCTTGAACTCATGAACAGTGAGATCAAGACCGGAGCCAAAGTCGAATGCTTAACCTACAGAGCCACCCAAGTGCTCCAAACACAAGCCATTCTTATAGTACACACTTATAGAGCACCTAGTGTATGCCAGGCCTCACTGGTGGCATTGGGCAAAATCAGGGGAGTAAGATTTGGCTCCTGCCCTCTTGGGGCCTTTGGCCTCAAAGGGTCATGGGCGAGCTACTGAGGAGAGGATGGTTAAGCCTGGATTTGAAGGATAAGTAGGAATTCAACAGGCAGGCAAGGCATGGAAGGGCATTCCAGGATGAGGAAAGGAAACGTACATGGGGGAGGAGGTGTGAAGTCAGAGAGAGCCTCTAGAGTCAGCCTGGAGACTTGGCTATCTGCAGGGAAGCTGGGGGAGATACACCTGGAGGAGAAGGTGTGGAGATGGGGAGGGACTCTTCCTAACTGAGCTAAAGAATGCCTTCCCACCCCCACTGCAGCTCCAGGCCTGAGGCTCTTCCTGCCTGGCCAACCCCTCCTCCCGTGGAGGGAGGACCGGATGGCTGGATGGGTGTGCTGAGAGCTCCCTCTGGGGCGGGTTTAATGAGTTCCCAGCACTGGCTAAGGTCAACAGGCACACCTGTCACCTACCTGTCAGGGTTGGGAGCAGAGAGGAGAGGCTGGGAAGAGAGGAGAGAAGGGCAAGGGCATTTTCTCCCCCCCCAGGATAGAAAGAGGAAGGGATAGCATGTGGGCAGTGGGTTCAGCACCTGGAAGGACTTCCCACCTGTAGGGATATGGAGGAAGGCCAAGCCCCTGCAGTAGAAATGGGGGGGGGGGTGGCATCTTCTCAAGAGAGAACACGGGACCTCTCTCCTTCCTATTCTGGGCTGGGGAGGGCTGAATGGACGTGAGGGACAAGAACCGTCCCTTGGATTCTTGGTTATGAGCATGGGGAAGAAGGCAGGGGTGAGGAGAATAGGGCCCAAGTGCTTCTGGGCATCCTGCAATGGCTAGAAATGTGGTCCCACCGCCACTGCCCCTTCAGGCTGCACCTTAGGAGGGTCTAAGTTGGGAGAGGCAGGGCAGTCTGGGGGCTGTGCTGGGGACCTTTCAAAAGGGAGACTTGGGTTGGGGGTGGTGGTGGTCCAGGGTCCCAGACATGAGGACAGATAGAGAAGAAGACAGCTGAGAGGGCTGGGGTGGGGTGGGGGGAACCTCAGGGAGCACCGAGAGGCACAAGGGGAGGCGCGTGCGCGGGAGGCTCCCAGGGCGCCGGCACAGGCACTGCACACCTATCGGCATTGCAGCTCAGGAGCTGAACTGTACTCCCCCGACTAGGGGAGAGGGTGGTTGCTCAAGCAGCCACCTCCTTCCTCTCCTCCCTTCCCCCTAACCCTCAGAGGACCCTTCTGTACCTGGAGGGCACTGTGTTGCAGGCTTCAGCCCCTTTCTGGCCAAGGGAGTGCACCTGGCAGGGGTGGGGGGGGGAGTGGTTTGTAGGGGAGAAGCCAGAGACCTCCGGGGGGGGGGGGTGGTGGACAACACTGAGTTTTGGCTTGAAGGGGACTCTCCAAGGCCAAGCTCTCACACTTGGCTCAAGGTGAAGTGCTGCTGCGTCCCCAAGGCCAGGGCAGGGCGATTTATTGCATTTTTATTGTCTGAGTAGCTTGCCCAGAGCCAGCAGGAGGCACCGGGCTGGGAACTCAGGGCAGGGTGGGGTAGTGGGCACACACAATGCACCCTCTGTGCCAGTCCCGAGTTGGCAGGAGCGTGGTGCCCTGTTCACTGCACCGGAGGTTTCCAGCCTGAATCTACCCCTCTGGGCTTTCTAAGGGGAGGGGCTGCCTGCCACGGAGAAGGAGCTGGAGAACCCCAGCACCTAGCTTGTCAGCATCTTCTCTGTGAGCTGTGAGTTCAGTGACACCAGTGCTCTAAACTCCCACCAGCTCCTGGTCTCCCTGCTGCCTCTGCCCCAGCCGCCTCTGCCCCAGCCACACCTCACAGCCTCCCCTCAACCCCTGCCTCTGCCCCAGAATCCCCCAGCCCTGGCCCCTTTCTCCTAACACAGTCCTTTCCATCTTTTGGAAACTTCTCCTCAGCTGCCCACACTGTTCCTTTCCTAGGCCCTATCCCAGCAGGCCTTGGTGGTGTTGGGGGGGTGGGTGGTGTTTGCTGCTTTCTAGGTCACCACAGAGGGAGCTGGAAGCTTGGGGATGTGGGTCAAGATTGTGGGGGCTGCGTCTGAGCACTCCACATCCCCAGGCACAGGCTTCACTGGCTGCAGACTATTATATCCTCAGTCTCCAAACTGTTCCTACCCCAGGACCCAGGGCAGAGATGTGTGGAGTGGCATTTATGACGTGGGCAGTGCCAGGGAGTGGGGACCAAGCCCGGAATTGGAGGGGGTGTGTGCAAGATTGGGATAAGCAATGGGCCCTAGGCAGTCTGGGCACTCTGAGAGAAACTAAAAGGGACAGATCCCCCAGGCCCTGGCCCATGGGTCCTATGCCTTCTGTCCAGGGCTATAACTGGTGGACACTGTCTCCAGTACTGGGTCCTTGGAGAAACAAGTTCCCTAGCCACGGAATGTTAAGCTGCTGCTGTACCTGCCTGGTCTTGTCTAGCTTGACACCCTATAGTTTGGGGGAGCTGCCCAGTGCCAGCCTTGGTCGGGGGGGGGGGGCTGCATCTTTGGACAGCTTAGGAGTCACACATGATCAAGGATCTAACGCCTGCTGCTTTTGCCCTTGTCTGGCCCCCCAGCAAACTGACCTGGGACCTTTAGTTTTTGAACTATACCCCTGAGGGGGTTAGCCATGCTCCATGCTTCCAGGGGGTTAGCCATGGGAAGGAGACTGGAGGCTGGGCCACATGCCTCTCCAGCTTCTTGGGCTGCTTCTTGGTCTGGCTGACCCTTGCCTTCCTGCCTCCCCCATGCCAGCTGTGCAGCGCATTGCCGAGTCGCATCTCCAGTCCATCAGCAACCTGAGCGAGAACCAGGCCTCAGAGGAGGAGGATGAGCTGGGGGAGCTGCGGGAGCTGGGCTACCCTAGAGAGGAAGACGAGGAAGACGAGGAGGAAGAGGAAGAGGAAGAGGAGGAGGAGGACAGCCAGGCTGAAGTTCTGAAGGGCAGGAGGGGGCCTGGTAAGCTGACGGGGCCAAGATGCCTGGGTTCCACGAGTATGGGTTAGGTGGGTTCCTCCCTGAGAGGCCTGGGAGTTTTTTTGACACACGTAAGCTGCGGTCATACAGTGAGAGCCTGCCCGTCCTCCCACCCATATGTGCCTTGCTGGGCTTACTGGGGCTGCTCTCATCCTGACCCTGTCCCTCTCCCAATCAGGTTGTCCCTGATAATTCCTCTCTTCCACTTGAGGTTTCAGGCTAGACCCAAGAAAAGACTTCCTCGCCATGGCAGTGAGGGGGTACAAGGAAACGCAGGGATAGACAACTAAGAGGGCCCAATGCCCCCTTTACCTGCATTTCTGAACGTAGGATGTGGTCTTCAGCTAGGAGGCTGAGAGCTGGTTTCTAAGTCCTCCCCAGGACCCTGTGGCTGTGTCTCCCCTTTTTTTGTTTCCTGGGCTGGAGGTGAGAGGGTGCCCTCTAGTGTCTAAATGGAGAATCTAGGATTCAAGAACCAACCTGGTCCTCTGCACCTCCAACCCCAACTGCCTGGGAAGAGACCTGCCAAGGAGGGGCCTAAGACCGACACAGAAGGCCTCAGAGCTAGAGACCCCAGATCTAGAAATCTCCACAAAAGGACCCAAGGCCCAGAGAATTCCTAGGCAGAAAGATCTCTGTCACTCCCATGACTGTTTTTTCCATGCTTAGCTATAGTAGATTGTGCCATATCTATCCCTCCCAGTGCACATTAAACTTTCTGGTCCTTCATTTTATGGGGATGAAAAACAGTTGACCACCCCTGCTTGTAGCGTCCATCCCTCAGATCCAAACAAAATGGCTTGGACCTCTTCTCTGCATCTCTGGAGCAAAAGCTCCTGTTGGAAATTGAGTCCACTCTCACTGAGACCCTTAGGACAGGTAAAGAGGAGGTGAGAGGAGAATGTTTTCTCAGGAGAAGCAGTAGGGCAGAGGGGCAAATGACAAGACTACCAAGGACCAATATCAGTTGCCACCGCTCCTGGAGTGCTGGTGCTGGGCTGGTCAGGGTAGTAACTGTTGTCTTATTTAAGGCAATCTACATAATTTCCCTCTTACTATCCCCTTCAGAGAGGTAATAGCTGACTCATTTAAGTCATATAACTATTCACCGGAAGAGCTTTCTTGGGCCAGTGTTCTGTCTATTATACCAGGATGCCCCCAGAAAGCTTAGCCTTAGCTATTACAGAAACTCAGCTCATGCTCCAGGACCACTGAATGGATACCTAAGAGCCTGCGTTTTTATCCCTTCTACCCCATCCCCAGCTGGGGAGAAGATAACTTGTGGCCAGGGTCTGGAGGGACCCTGGGAGCGCCCACCCCCTCTGGATGAGCCCCAGAGAGATGGAAGCTCCAAGGACCAAGTGGAAGATCTGGCACTAAATGGTGAGGCTTGGTGGTGGGGAATGGGGAGGTGGGGAGGTGGGTTGGGATTTCTCATGAGCGTGGCCAAGCCCTGAGTCCCTCTGCTTGCCTTGCAGAGTCTGGGGAGGAGCCACAGCGCCCTGCCCACCCTGAGCCTGGCACATAGGCATCCGGCCTTGCATCTCTCAGAAGGAAGTGGAGGGGGCATTGCTGTTCCCCAGAAACCCACTCTGTCCCCACCCTATCTTGTACCCTTCCCCCTCACTCGCTAGGGCTGTGGCTTCTGACTTCTAGAAGACTTAAGGCTGGTCTGTGTTTGCTTGTTTGCCCACCTTTGGCTGATGCCCAGAGTTCCTGGGTACTTGCTGCCTGATGCCTACCCCTGCCAGTCATTCCCCCATTTACCCAGAGGGAGGCGGGATGTGAGAGACTTTGCATCAGATAATCCAGTAAGGGTGTGTGTGGGGGGGCAAAGGTTTATCCTTCACAATTCCACTCCCCAGACCCTCTCCCCTGGGCACAGGAAACCCACAGGGCAGGACCCTAAGATCTCGGGAAAGAGGGTACTGAGAAATTGTAGGTACCCTTAGATCCTTCTCCATCCCCTCTCCTATGGGGGATTTCAAGTTACCACCCCTCTCTCTGGCTTCTCCCAGGGCCCAGGATTCAGGCATCCTTCTCCTCAGCTTCAACATTTTGGAAATCTTCCCCTTATCACTCCTGCTCCCCAGCCTGGGTGCCTGGAAGAATGGACTAGCAGAGGCTGCTTTGTTGCGTTTTGTTTATGCTTTGATGCCAGGAATGCCGCCTAGTATACGTCCTTAGGGGGGCACACGGTGGGGAAGCCAGGTTCTCCTTGTCCTCCAGCTGCTCTGCCCCCTTCCCCTCTTCCCTGACTCCAGGCCTGAACCACTCCTGTGCCGTAATAAATCTTTGTAAATAACTGTGCTGAGACTCCTCTTTCAGGGGAAAGGAGAGGGAGGAGGGGATAACGGGTTCCCGTATGTGGAAGACCTGGTTGGTGGCCATCTCGATCCTAGTGTCCAGTCCTCTAGTCTGGAAGTCTTTCCTGCAGACAAGCTAGGAGCATTCTTACGAAGGACCACAGAAGTACTAGATCCTGCTAGGGATCGCTGAAAGAGGCAGGGAGAGAAAGAACTTTCAAGAGTAAGTGGGTTCCTCCAAAGGACCTGTCCCCTAGCCCCAAAGACCTCCCCTCAGGAAGTTCCCCTTTTTTCCCCACAGTACCAGGCCTCTGGGGCCCAACAATGATGATGCCCCTGGGCTTCTTTCCCATTTCCCCAACCTTTAAGACCTCTTAAGCAGTCCCCGCTTCCGGCTCTCGGGACGGGGCCCCAAGGCTTGGGGGCGGAGACTGAGGCGAAGGGGCGGGGCTGCACGTCTACGCACGTCCCTGTTCGCTCTGTGGGGCGGGCTCAGCGGCGGAAGCGGCGCCGCCGCCGGGAGATCCTGTTCCGCTCGGAGGCCCGGCCCGGGCTGCGGGGTTGGCTGCGGCTGGGGCTGGAGGAGCACGGTCGGTGGATGACATGGAGCAGGTGGGTCCGGGGGAGGTCACTGGGGTCGGGTGGTACGAGGGCTGTGTCTTGCCAGCGGATTCCACCTCTCTGCCTAGTGTCCGTTGTTGGTTCCGTCCGACCCTTCCCACACCCTCGACGTCTCAGGTTCCGCCCCCTTCCTCTGCTCGGCCTCGCTCCGCCCCACGCGGGGTTCTGGGGGCTCCGACGCCGACCCTCCTCGGCCCCGCCCACCCGAGAGCGCCCGGGGAGGGCGTCCGCGATTGTCCTCCCGAGCCTCGCTCTCCACTGTGAAGGGAGGGGCGAGGGACGAAATCTGGGTTTTAGGGGGCAGGAGTTGGATGTGGGCAGGGGTCAGGGTCTTTGAAAGAGGAAGAAAATATACATTCCAGCAGGTATGCGTCTCGCTGTCATCCGGTCTACCCCAACTTCCTTTGAAACCGGCAGTGTATGACTTCCTAACTGACATCAAAAGCGCCCTTTAAAGAATCTTTCTTGAGTTCTTAGAGGTGCATAACACCAGTGACACTCGTTCCTAATTGATATAATTGACACCCCGCCCCCTTTGGCGTCCTCCGCGTCAGCATCTTCTTATTTTCTTCCTACTGTTCTGACAGTAGAAGTACCGTTTCACATTCTCTTCTCCTGCCCAGCCCCCACTATACACTGAATTTTGATGGTCTCATCCACTCTCATGGCTTCAGCTTTACACCACCTAAAGGCCCAACAGGCGCTCAGATCGACTTCTTTCTTCAGCGCAGCCCCTCCTTGGCGCCCCAGACTTGGCCATCCAGCTACCAGTTGGACAGCTCCACTTCGGCTGGAGCTCACTTCAACTGGTCTCCTTCCCTGCAAGCGCGTTCTTCCTCTGCCATCCCATCCCAGCGAGAAACGGGAAATTATCTTACAGTTCCTCTTCTCCCTCAATTCCCACATCAGTGGGGTGACCCAGTCCGGCCAACTTCCTGAACATGCTTCAAACCTGATCCTGGGCCTCCATCTCTTCTGTGACCACCTTGATGTGTTTGTCACCAGGATAACCGCAGTGGCTTGCTAGCAACCTCCAGTCGTGGCTGCCTGCAACCCAGACTCCAAACTAACTCTTGTGATCCTTTTAAAACACAAGTCTCATAGTGTTACTTCCTTGCTTAAAACCCTTTGTTGGCTTCTTATTGCTGTGGGGAAAAGGCTGATTCCCTAGCACTATTTACAGAGCTCTCTGGGTTCTGACCTCTTTCCTGCCAGTCTCCTATGTGCACCCTAAAGTCCAATAACATGCAGCTGCCTGCCCACACCTTGCAATTTTGTGTCTCCTTGCCTTTGCACACCAGCCCCTCTGTCTGGGAAGCCCCTTCTCTTCTCTGCCAGGCTACCTTCTATTTGTCCTTCTCAGTGCTCAGCTCAGACAGTACCACCTCTGGGTAGACTTCCTTCCATCTACCCTGTCCAAGACTTAACACCAACCCCCTGTGTCCCTACAACACCCTGTCCGTAGTAGAACAGTGGTTGAGCAAACAGACTCTCGAATCAGACTTTGTGGGTTCTGACACTATTTTATGACTTAGATGAAGAAAGCGCCCCAGTTTCCTAATTTGTAAAATGGAGATAGCAGTGTGCCTACCTCATAGAGTTACCGTGAGGATTAAATGAAATTATGCGTAGAGCTTAAAATAGCATGTGAATGCTCAATAAATAAACCTTAACCGTTACTGCTTATATAAGAACATTCTAGAGCGGTGGTTGTCATTTTTAATTTCTTAAATTGCTTGAGAACAGTTGATGTGGCTTACTTCTCATTCTGTTCCAGAACTCCAAAGCCTGGCTTTTTTTCAATAAATAAAATGCTGGGGTGGAGAGCATTGGGGGCAGGATCTGGATTTATTGAGTGAGGCTTCAAGAATGGAAAAAACCCAGACCTGATGTCAGTCTGCTCAGGAAATGACTCGGGAAGTGAATGACTGTTACATGGCAAGCATTAATTCTAGAGAAATGTACACAGAGCTCTGGGAACCCATGGGGAGGAGGGCCAAGAATGGCTTCCCAGAGGAGCAGACAATTAGTGAGGGACCTTAGAGCAGGAGGATGAAATTACCAAAGGGAGGTAGAGACCAGGGTGGACTCAGAGAATGGGCACCTGGCTCCCTTTCAGGGGGAGGGCCAAGGTGGGCAAGAGGGCCGAGGCAGCCTCCTCTGCTGAGGTTGGGGATTCCTTTTCTTGCTTGACCACGAAGAAGTGTCTCCTGGATTTAGGAGCCGGTGGGGACCACGCCCAGGAGAGGTGTGAAGGCCTGGTGCCTGGTGTTTGGGGCAGGCCCCCTGGGGTAGTCGGCTTGAAAGCCTGTGGGCTGGGCCTATGCTTTAGACCTGAGTCTGGGCCTTTGCCTACCTGGAATGCTCATCTTCCTTGCCTGTGGTTGGTAGATGCGAATTCTTCAAGGCCTGGGTCAGATGGCTCCTCTCTTTGTGGCTTTCCCAACCTCACCCACTCCAACCTGGGTCAGATGCTTCTCTGAGAGCCCACAGTCCATTGTTTGTTCCTCACTGAAAGTGCTGATTACAGTATGGCACTGTGTTTTATTTATGTTAGCCTCTCTCACCAGACCCAGAACCCCTAAACATCTCCAGGGACTAGCACAGTATCTGGCATGTTATAGGTTCTCAGTTCATATGCTGCATTAGACTGAGCTCTTGCACACCAAACTGGGGAGGAGGTGTGGGTGAGACCAAAAGTCCTGTGTATTTGGCAGCTCATAACTTGTTCCATTGAGTGGTAGAGACTGTTGGCTCCATTTAACAGATGAGGAAGCTGAGACTCAGGGGAAGTCACTCAGCAGGAACTTCAAGAACTGTCTCTTGACTCCAGGTCTACAGCTGTCTCTGAGAAGCTGCCTCCAGGTCCCAGCCCCCAAAGGGGCAGCTGCCGTGTCTATAGGACAGGGGACAAGCAAGGCATCCCATCTGACCAGTTGTGTATCCCTGTGAACCTTTTCTGGAGAGGGAAAGGCTGACCCTGGCTTTTGTCTGGTCAGAGCTGGTGCTGGGAGGGGTCTGTGCTGAACTCCTTTCTGCCTGTGGGACCTTCCCTTGAGTGGACTGATAGGACTGAGATCTCTCCCGGAAGATGACTGGCCCTTTCCAGGCTGACCTTGAGAACTTGACCTCATTAGCTCCCAAGTTTTATCCAGTAGCACTAAGGGTGTGGTGGGGCCTGACTCACCAGCCCCTGAGTAGGCCAGGGCATCCCCGACATTCAACAGGGCCTGGCATGTGGACGGGGCAGGACAGCTGAGTAGATCTTAGCCTGCTAAGGTTTTCCAGTAAAGTGTACCATCAGAATGTCCAGGCTGGAGGGGGCACTGTAAAGTGATGAATGTAGTTTCTGTTTTGGCTCGACTCTTCCCCTTTCCACTTCCCCAGAAGGAAAGGAGAAATGGAGCCTGGTTTGTGTCCTCCTCTCCTTAAACTCTTCCTTCTCTAGAAAACTTCGCAAACTCTCTAGTGGTGGGACAGAGTGGGGGCCAATAAGCCAACTGTGCCAGGGCTGATGGCACAGGCCACTGAGCCCTGAAGTACAGTAGAGCCTAATATGTGCCATCCTGGGTCAGCTCTCTGCGGCCAGGCTCATCCTTCCATCCAGCAGCACAGATGGGACGCTCGGTCTGGGCAGAGTGCCGTGTGTACATGCCTGGCCCAGGACCCTGCCTCTAACACTGTCTCATGGCTCCTAGTAGTAGTAATAGCTGCTGTTAATTAAGCATAGACACTTTGTGTGTGTTATTTCGAATCCTTTCAGTACCTCTGTGAAGTGGTCTCTATACTATCCCCGTTTTATAGATGAGGAAACTGAGGTTTAGAGAGACTGAGTGATTTACTCAAGGGCTCACAGCCTAATGAAGAATGGCTTTGGGCTTTTTTTTTTTTCCTTGAGAGCATGAGCAAGCAGGGGAGAGGCGCAGAGGAGGTGAGAGAGAATCTTTTTTTTTTTTCATTTTTAAAAATTTAATATTTATTTTTGAGACAGAGAGAGACAGAGCATGAGTGGGGGAGGGGCAGAGAAAGAGGGAGACGCAGAATCCGAAGCAGGCTCTAGGCTCCCAGCTGTCAGCACAGAGCCCAATGCGGGGCTCGAACCTGTCAACCCTAAGATCTTGAGCCGAAGCCAGACGCTCAACTGACTGAGCCACTCAGGCTCCCCGAGAGAGAGAGAGAGAGAGAGAGAGAGAGAGAGAATGAGAGAGAGAATCTTAAGCAGGCTCCATGCACAGCACAGAGCCCGAGGCAGGACTTGATCTAATGACCCTGGGATCATGACCTGAGCTGAAATCAAGGGTCAGACGCTCAACTGACTGAGCCACTCAGGTGCCCCAAGAATGGCCTTGGGCTTTTGACTCCAGGTCTGATGCTCAGTCCCCAGACTCATGCCCTTTCACCTGTTCCAGGGTGGGCATTACAGACCCACAGATCAGTTAACTTCTTAGACATGTACCATGGCAAAACACTGTGACCCAGGCCTAAAGCATTCAAGAAAAATGACTTTGAGGCTCAAGTCTAGCTGTTTGATAAGGAAAGTACTGAGCCAGAGTCCTGAGAGCTGGGGTTGGGGAAGCCTGGAGGGTGAGGGAGAGCTGGGGTGGGAAAGCCCAGGGGTGAGGTCATTCCAGAATGAGAAAACACGGAAGGGAGACCTGCCGGCCATGGTGTGTCCTGGGAGCAGCCAGTGGTCAGGAAAGTGTCAGGGGAAGGGGACAGGGATCAACCCCCATAGCAAGAGAGGAGGACTAGAGTCTTTCTAAGGGAGCACATCCTTTCTTCTTGACCTTTGCTATCCAAGGAACTTAGTTCACCTCCAGCCTTTTCCCTGAAAGTTGGTGTTCAGGGTGCCAGTTCCCCTTGCCTGCTGGTGGAGAGGGTGCCTGGACTCTTAAGTGGGGTGAGACACCAGCAGAGGGTGGAGTCCAGCTCCAGGAGAAACAGTCTGGACCAGAAGGGGCTGCTCCTTCAGGGCTGGGTGTGACTGTGTACCTGTGCACCTGTGCTCACACCCCTGTAGGGAAAGGTGTAAATAGCTGTTCAGCACGTTTCCTGAATATCTTTTGTGAGCCTGGTGCCATTCTGGGTGCTGGGCACACAGCATTGAGCAAAGTATGGAGAGTTTCTGCCCTTGTGCAGTTTGTAGTCTGGTGGGAGGAGACCGGCAGTGAACCCAGACCAGTAAACCTAGAATATGTCTAGGGTGATAAGCGCTGTGAAGAAGAGTAAATTAGGGTAAGAGGATGAAGGGTGGGGGCTATAGGGGAGGAGCTTCAGACAGGACAGCAGGTGCAAGGATTCTGGGGTGTGAGCATGCTTGAGGTATCCAAGGAACAGAGAGGGGCCAGTGTGGCTGGACCAGAGGGTTCAGGGGAATAGACCAGGGGAAGAGGGAACTTGTAGGCCAGGATGGAGACTTTGGCCTTTACTCAGGGTGAACTGGAAGCCATCGAAGGTTTGGGGCATTGGGGAGGTCTGGTCTGACTTTTACCACGATCCCTCTGGCTGCTGTGTTGAGAACAGACCTGGGATGAGGACAAGGAAGTGGTCAGGAAGCTGTGGCAGATGAGGGGTGATGGTTAGGACAGGGTGACAGTAGTGGTAGTGGTGAACAGTGGGCAGATATTGGATGGATTTTGAAGGAAGAGCCAATAGGATTTGCTGATGGTTTGGATGTGGAGGGGAGGGTGCCGGGTTCTCCACAAGCCCTCACTGGTTGGCCATAAAGTTCTTTGGGGTCTTTTGACACCTGGCTTCCTGGCCAGCAGAGACCCCGGGGTCAGCTCTACCCCATCCTGGCTGAGGGACTGTGGGCAGGCCTCTGCAACCTTCTGCCTCCTCCAACTCCTCATCTTTACAGCTCCTGGTGGGGAGTGTGACGAGTAAAGGAGGGGTGGCTGCAGGGTGCCATCACAGGCCAGTGCTAGGCCAGATTTATTTCTTATGTGCTGGCTCATCAGGATGGTCTGCAGTCCTGTTTGATCTGCTATCCTGGCCTCCCTGAACCAGCTCCCTCCCAGGCTGGCCAGTGGCAGGACACAGGCTAGGGCAACTCTCTTCCACACCCAGAGCCTTGGCCTCCTGCCTGTCTATGGATTCTCCACTAACCTGGGCATTACATGAGGAACTTGACCCAGAACAGCCCCAGTTCCGGCTTAAAGCCATCTCATGGAGGCTGTCAGAGCTCAAGACTGTCTTCCTCTAAAGAAGAGGCAGGGATGTCATACTAGTTAATCCTTATGCAGTGATCTTTCTGTGTCAGGCATTGTCCTAGGCCATTGCATTGAACAAGTCATGTAATCCTTTTAATACATGTAAGAAGTAGGTGCTGTTGTTATCCCCACTTCACACGGAGAAAACTAAGGCGCAGAGAAGTCTGGGGTAGTAAAGCAGGAATCCAGGGTTTGAAACTTCTCTAAGCTTGGAGTCCAGTCCTTTCTCAGCCTTACTGATTCCTCCTGATTTGTATGGAGAAAGGGACTCCACTGGGAAGCCTCCATGGCCAGTGGGGGCTAGTGCTCATATTTCCTGAGGAATATGGGGTGAGGGAGGTGTTGAGAGCCTGTGTCCACTGTCCCATCGGCCTCAAGAGAAGGTTTGGAGAAGCCACACTGCCCAGAAATGTGGGTCATTTCTGGATAGAGATGAGACTTGGTCTTCCTTCCCCGGGGCCACAGAGCATAGCTTTGTGGAATAAGCTCTCACTGGGCCTGGTACAGCTTGGCCAGGCCACTGTTGGAGGTCAGGGCTTGGGAAAGGGCAAGGAAACTCAGATGGCAGTGGTGGCAGTGGCTAATGTCTAATGAGCATTTACTCTGTGGAGCCAGACACCGTTCTAGGCACTTCGTGTGCATCACTGTGTCCTTTGATGCCCCCGATAGCCCAGGGTCGAGACCATTGTCCCCAGTTTCCAGATGTAGCCTCTGAGGCTTGTACAGTGAATAAGTGACATTGCTCAAATTGAAGACTTGCCTTGGCCAGGAAACGCCAGCCAGGAACTGCAGGCAGTCCGGGAGCTTGTGGTCTGGGCTGTGACTGAGAGCTGGCAAGGACCTCATCTGTGCCTCTGTCCCCTAAGAGCTATGGAAATGGGGATCTGGGGGTGACTGAAGGGACAGAGCTTGGAACTGCAGGGGGGACTGGGCACCACTGGCACTTCCTCAGCCTGTGCAGGGAGCAGGGACAGTCCCCCGCTTCCTGCCCCCGCCCCCAGCCTGGGAGTTCACCTTTGCCTGGAGCTGGAATGACTTGGCCCATTCTATGCACAGGTAGGGGACCCAGACTTTAGGCTTAAGAAAGCCTGCTCTGGGTCACCTGTGAGAGGACTTGTAGAGCTCACATTTGAACCCAGGCCTTTTGGGTGATTTCATTACATGTCCCTGTAGTGTATAAGCACCCTTCCCCCCCCACTTTTCCTCTTACCTGAACGACCTTGCCAGTTACTTGTTCCGTCTCAGCCACCACTGACCAAGCACCTACCATACTTCTGACACTTCTAGAAATGCCAGCCCTAGGACTAGGTAGTAATTATCGTTGCTTTTTTTTACTGTGGTAAAATATACATAACATAAAATCTACCATTTGAATCATTTTAGGATATAGTTCTAAGGCATTAAATATATTAACATTGCCTTTATTTAATGCAGCTGAAGAAACGGAGTGTCAGGACGGTTACGTTTGCTCCAGGTTGCACAGCTTCTAAAGGCAGACTGAGATTTGAACCCTGACCTGAGGGTCCAGCTTTCTTTCCATGATGTCAGCTGCCTGCCGTTGTCTGTCCTGAGTCTGGGACCCTCCCCAAAAGCTCCTCGTTCAGTCTGGCCAATACTGGCATTTCCTAGGGTAAGAGAAGGCCTGGCAGGCCCTGGGGGCCGTGCCTGCCCCGCCCCTTTGCCTCAGGAGCTGCAAGAACTGGAGTAATCCACTGTGCCCAGTGGCCTGCCTCTTCCCCTCACCCCTCCTTCCCTTACCGAGGATGATAAAGCCTCCCATTTCCTTGCCCCCGTGCCCAAGCCTTAGCAGCTCCGCTTCCCCTAAAACACACAATGGGTGAGTGTCAAGTCTGCTCTGTCCGTCCCGGACGGACTTCTTCACGCCATAACGTGCCGCTCCACTCCAGACACCTGTGCAGGCACGTGGGCGGGGCAGGGAGCAAGGACCGCAGAGGTGACCGCGGAGGCTGGGCTCGGCAGGGGCTGCTGCTCCCATGGGCCTGGGCGGCAGCCGTGCTGTCTCTGGCCCACAGCACTCATTCCTGCCTCCCCCTCATCAGGACGGTGGGCACGGCGGTGTGGGGGAGGCCAGGCCTCACTGTTCCGCTCGCAGCTGCCACCTTCCACCCGCAGGGCCAGGGGGGCAGAGAACAGTGCTTTGGGGACCGTTAAGGGTAGTTCCAGGCCAAGATGGTTTTCACCTTTTGGACTGGCAGGCAGTCTGACGGAGCTCAAAGACCTTTTGAAGTCATCTGAGTGGGCGGTTTTCAAACTGCGCCCAAGGAGGTGCCTCCAGGGTGACCCAGGAAAGGCTGCCAAGTGAGGCTCTCTGTGGCACCTTCTGTGGCAGGACCTGTAACAGTCTGTTTTTATCTTTCTTGTTTATTAAGGTTCCAAGTAGGGTTTTCTTTTCTTTTTTCTTTTTTTCTTAAGTTTCTCTTGCTTGAAGAAGGGGGTTTAAAAAAATCACTGACTTTTCCCCCCAGGTAATGCAGCAGGGGCTTGTGAGGACTTGCTCAGTTACTCGGGGTCAATGGCTGTCTCAAGAGTGGGGCTCAGGTCTTCATTCCCGACTGGTGCTCCTTCTACTCTACTTTGGACTCGGAGCAGCTTTCGTAGGGGAGGGTGATGTAGAAGCCCCCTGTCTCTGCCTCTTGGCCGGCTGCCCCCAGCCCTGCTTCAGAGGCCCCGTGCGTGGCTCCCACACTCCCCTGTGTCTGCAGCTCTTCCGGCCTCCCCCAACACCTGTGCTCTCCCCCATCTGTGTCTCTTGCTTCAACAAGGATGTCTGCATGTGTGAGTGTCGGTGCTGTTGCCGCTCCAGTGGCATCTCACACCACGCTGCCACCACCCGAGTCCTGTCCCCAGGGAGGGAGGGAGAAAGCCGGGGGGATGCCAGACAGACTCGGGAGCAGCTGGGAATAGGAAGCCACAGCACCCTGCAGTGACTCAAGAAGAGGGAGAGGAGCAGATAGGGAAGACGAGACACACACACACACACACACACACACACACACACACACAGGCGGAAAGGGAGACTTTCAAGGGAGACTGAGGTGATGGTGGTGGAGAGAGACAGAGGGGAGAGACTTAGAGAGGAAGACCCAGAAAGATAGACATGAAGTGGGGAGATGGGGGCTGGCACAGAGACACAAAGACAGAAAAGTAGTTTATGAGAGAGACAGGAAGGAAGGAGGAAGAGAGATGGAGACAGGTCTGGCAGCAGACAAGAGGGCTATTAGACACCAGGAAATGTCACCTGCCCTGGAGCTGCGGCCCTGTCATGGTGAGAGATGCGCTGAGCATTCAGTCTGGCACCAGGTCCGGTGGATGGATGTTGGGGATAGGTGTCATTGCCGGCGGCCTGTCACATCCCTCTCTTACTGCGTCCTGCCAGAGCTAGGCCCAGCTTTCCTTCAGTACCAGATGAGCTGGGCACGGCAACCCCAGTAGTGTGGTATTAGGGGTGGCCTTGGGCCGGGTGCCTCTGCTGAGAACAGTCAGCTCCTGTCCATTGGGGCTTGCGCAGAGGCAGAGGGATGGACAAACTGGCTTGGTCAGAGTCTCCTCCCTGTCTCAAATGGGGAGCTTGTTTGGGACCTGATAGATTGAGGGCCCCGGCCAGTAGTAGACATAACAAAGGTATGAAATGATAACAGATTAGGGGGGAGACTGGTTAGATCTTGCCGTCCCAGGATCAGAGACCAATATCTAGGGTTCCCCTCTCGCTGGCCCCCAAACCTGCCCCCTGGTGCTGGCATGAGAGAAGATTCAGGGAGACTCTGATGGAGCAGCAGAAGTGTAAGGCACCGACCATGCTGTGCGCCCTGCCCAGGCAACAGGACCTCTTCAGGCTCCTTGCCAGCACGTTGGTGGAGTAGAGACCTTGGGTCTGGGGGCCGTGTGGCAGGGAGGGAGTGCTCCGAGGCCCTCTGCCTCTAGCATTCATAAGAATTTCAGCTCCATGGTCGCACAGACAGGTAAGGGGTGGGTCCATTCACCCTTCAGTCTTGGCTGCCTTACCTGTAATGCGGAAGGACCCATCCTGCCCCGTGTGGGCATGAAACACAACCGAGGGCACAGTGTTCTGTAGGCAGTGGAGCTCTGGCCTAGCCTCGGGCAGTGGCTGGTTCTTCCCCTCTTCAGGATTTGCCCCATTTCTCTGCTGCGTAGCATGGAGCTGAGGACCAGGAGACCCCCTGGAGCCCCCATTTGTTCAGCAGCCAGTCCAGCATCCACTAGGTGCCAGGCATCGTGCTAGGCGCCAGGAGACAGCAATTACCAGTCAGGTGAAAGCCCCGTACCTGTAGGGTTTGTAAAACAATAAGACCATTTTGGGTAGTGACGAGTTCACGGAAGAATGTGAAGCCCCGTAACAGGACAAGACACTGTGACTGGGGGCAGGAGGGTGCGGGCTCTGAGGAGAGGACTTTTGAGCTGCTTCTTGGAAGGACCGGGGAAGGGAGAGCTAGGTCCAAGGCCCCAGGCAGGACCAGGCTGCCACATTGAGGGACCTAAAAGAAGGCCAGGGTGGCGCTGGGGGTGAGCCCTGCCTGCCTTGTGCGAGGAGCCGTTGGAAGAGCTGGCAGGGCCTGGACTGGAGGGCTCGGGGAATGGCAGGGTGTGATCAGTGTTTGGAAAGCCTTTCTCTGGCTGTGCAAGAAGTGTTGTTAGAGTGTGAGAGAGGCAGCCTGGAGACTCGCCCGCTAGGCTAGTTGTAATGGCCAGGCCAGAGGATGGTGTTGGGCCTGACATGGGGGTGGTGGGGTGGAGCTAGAGAGAAGGGACCAAGATGTCCTTTCTCCATACCCGCTGTCCCAGTGCAGAGCACTCGGAGACGGAGACACTGCTCTAGGAAGTCCCTCCCAGTTGCCATGGATTAGGGGGTGGGAGGGTAGGGCTGGCTGCTGGGAGGGAATGTGGCTTTGTGCTTGGCAAACAAAGAACAGAGCTTGGGGCCCTCTTCTCCTGGGGGTGGGGGCAGGCCGAGAGGCTGTTGACAGGACCGGAGGCTGAACCACAGGGCTGGGCTTGGCAGGAGCAGGCTGTGCCCTCAAGCAGCGGGGAGGACCCCAGAGCCCTCCAAGGGTGAACCGTGGGGCCGCTGGGCTTTACCGGGGGTTGGTGAGGAGGGCCGAGAGAGAGGGATGCTCAAACCCCTCCAGCCCAGAAGTGGGGCTGCAGGAGAGAATTTGGGCTGGAAGGGCTGCTAGGGGGTTGAGATGTGAGAGGGGGCAGATGTGTTTGGGAGCAAACGGGGTCCCTGGGGCTGTGTGTGAAGGGATGAAGGAGGTTAATGGGACCTCCACGCCCCTGACACGAGACACGCGTGACCTGACCCAACTGCCCTGCTTCTCCCCAGCCTTGCAGCTGAGGCCCCGCCTTCCCCACCTTGAGGTGGGGGCCCACCAGGATGAACAGACTGTCTGGGGAGCTGGCCCGTGACTTGGAGCGCAGCCTGCCGGCCGTGGCCTCCCTTAGCTCATCACTGTCCCACTCCCAGGGCCTCTCCTCCCACTTCCTCCCCCCACCTCCAGAGAAGCGCCGAGCCATCTCTGATGTCCGCCGCACCTTCTGTCTCTTTGTCACCTTCGACCTGCTCTTCATCTCCCTGCTCTGGATCATTGAACTGAACGTGAGTGGGGCCAAGGCTGGGGCGGGGGTCATCCGAGCCTTAGCTGCTGCACCAGCTGTCTGGGAGGGTTGCGTCTCTGGCAGGACAGATTTCCAGGTAAGATGAAGAACAGGAAGATCAGAATAGCTGGGAGCTCAGAGGGCTTGAGTCATTTGTCTAGGCTCTCTCGGCAAGTATGCGAAGGAGGGCAGCGTTTGAACCCAGACCCTCAGGCTGCAGAGTTCACACTCTCGACCTCCGTGCCAACCTGCCCTCTAGTGGACACTCTTGAGAAAGGAGGAGACAGCCCAGTGGACTCTGGTTGGACTATTGAAACCTTTGTCTTTTTTTTTGCGCTATGTTGCTCTCTTGCTCCATTCATTCATTCATTCAACAAACATTTTTCAAAGCCCTGTTGTATCCTAGGCACTGTGCTGAAGGCAGGGGGTACGGTGGGGGAGCAAACCAGTAAAAACTCCCAGTTCTCAATGGTTCCTAGCTCTCTCTTTCTCCATTTTGGACACTCCTCCGGTGCCCCCCAGTTTGGCCTCTCCAGGCTGGTGAGATGCCACTTAGCAGCCTGGAGATGGAGCTGCCTCTCAGTGCCAGGTCCTTAACCTCCTCCCCTTGGGCAGGCACCAACAGGGTAGAGCAGCCCCAACCACAGAGGCAGGAGCTGTGGGAGCAAAGCATCCCAGGCTCAGTCAGTCCTGGCTCCTCCTCTGTATTCACTGTGGGACCTCAGCAGGGGACTCTGCCTCTCTGAGCCTTCCCTTGTTTTCCTTCTGCAGAATGGGTCAGAGTTCAGGATGGCAGGTGCCCTTTCTCCAGGTCTCAGGCTCAGTGACAGAAAAAGGATGACTTTGTTGATAGAAGTGAGGAGTTTGGGGAAGGGGCTGGTTTAGAGGTGGAGGACAAATTTGATTCTGGGTGTGTGGAGCTGGAGGGCTCTGAGGGTGACTGTCCTTTGTGCATAGAGATGAACTGGCACCTTCAACAAGATTGAGCCCTGGGGGACCTTAAGGACCATCCTGCCAATGAAAAAGCAGAGGCCAGCAAGGTCCAGAGCCATTTGAAGAGCTTCTGAGGTCTTAGGCATTCTTTTTGAAGGTCCCATCCAGCATCAAAGCAAGCACTAAAATTCACCCACAGCCTTCATTCAAAATATTTTTTTTTTTCCCGAAAACAGCCAAAAAATTTTTTGTAATTTTACTTTTGAAATCACGTAGATGTACTGGCTATAATAGCTCAGCAGTCATTATACATACTTGGGAATTCTTGCAGAACAAGAAAAAAATCTAATCTCAAAATTGTTTTCAAACATAATGAAAAGTTCAGAATGCTAGACTGTAACCATTAGTGGAGTTAGCCATAATGTTTCACTTGGTAGACACTTATTTAAAAATGGGATAATTTTCGGTTTTGTAGTTTTATTTTCCTGGTTTAGAGCCTATATATTTTTAGTTTTCTAACAGACTGGGTGTTGTGTGTTGGATGTAAGGACCCCAGGAGGGTTGCGACACCCATGTGAGGTCTCGTAGCCAGAGACTGGCAGGGGCTGGAACTCAGGTCCCCCGAGTCAGGATGTCCTCAGCTTCTGTGCGTGCCCAGGTAGAGGGAGAGCTGTGAGGGACGGCGACTGTTAGGGGTCAGAGGGGCTATGGGGCCCAAGAGGGAGCAGTCTGAGGAGGAAGAGGAAGAGGAAGACCAAGCTGGGGTGGGGTTGGGTGGGGTGTCGGGTGTGAGGGGTGGTGTATGAGACTCCATGAGGCTCAGGGTGGTCTTGAGGTAGAGGCACATGGTGGAGACTTGTAGGGGCCTTCAAGTGTTATTGAGGCGGCTGCCCAGACTACTGGCTCCTGCTCTAAGCATCAGAGTCACCTGGGAACTGTATGAAAATTCCAGATGCTCAGCTAAATCTGAGATTCAGTGGCCTGAACATCTGTATCTTTAATAAGCCTCCCTACTTCAATTTGGATCATCTGCCAGAGATTAGGAACTCCAGTCTAGGTGGTCATAAAGGGTCTTCACCTTCCAGGCTCTTGGGTTCCACTCCCCGGAGTCCCCTTCTGTCCTCCGTCCTCCAGGGGGCTGGCACCCCATTCCTCCTGAGAAGTCGGGCTGTGGTCTGGCTCTCAGTGTCCATCCACATCCTCTCCCTCCCCAGCCAAAGTATCCGGATTCCTCTTGAAAATGTGTGGGTGACTAGGGCAGGGACAGGGGTGAGGACAAGTCTGCTCACCCCCGTCTCTATTGCTGGGCATCCTCTCCAGCACCATGATGGATTTTGCCCATTAAGCACAAACCTAATCAGTTGATTTGCCACTTGGGGCTCTGTCTGACACCGCTGCTCACCCCCTGGTCCCCACCGCCCCAGATGGATGGTTGCCTGGGAAGATGGAGCCCCATAGTGGTGAGAGGGAGATGAGATTCTGTGAGAGGCAGGCTCCCAGCGCCCAGTGTACCAGCCCTACCTGCCTGCACAGGGCCTGTAGCCTCCCCTACACAGCCCTGGGGCCTCCAAGACTCCCCCTCCCTGCGCACTGTGCCCTCGAATGTCATTGCTGGAGCCGGACCCTGCCTGTCTAGGTTGCCTGGTGCTTGGAGGAATGAATGATGTTAGTTTGGCTGAGCTCCCTTGGTGTTTTGGGGCCCTCCTTGGGCAGTGGCTCAGCATCTCCAGGTTCCACACTCCCCGTCTCCTCCCCATCCTCAGAGGTGAGGGCACCCCTGGGGACTTGTTTCTGCCTGTAGAGCTGTTCATATCTCCCTCTTCCAGACCAACACAGGCATCCAGAAGAACCTGGAGCAGGAGATCATCCACTACAACTTTAAAACTTCCTTCTTTGACATCTTTGTGAGTGGACTTAGGGGGTCCCGGGGGCAGAGATGACACAGGGACAGGACTCCCTGGCTGGCTTCTCTTCTCTCTGCAACACACACCCTAATCTGAGCAAGGAGACTTGGCTCCCATCCTCAGGGAGCTCTCAATATTCAGAAAGTTCCTAAACAAGGCTCTCCCTTCAGAGAGCCCCAAGCGTAAAGGGGAAGAGTAGACCCCTGTCTAAGAAGGTCACATCCAAGTCATCCCCAGAGAAACACTGACTCAACCATTCTCTGCCACGGCATGCATGCCCATGTAGAGGGAACCTGGGGGAGGTCAGCCTTGGGCAGGGGGAAGGGCAGTGGCTTGCCTGTGATGGCTTGTGTCCTGCCCCCCTCCCCCCCGCCCCCAACCAGGTTCTGGCCTTCTTCCGCTTCTCGGGACTGCTCCTGGGCTATGCTGTGCTGAGGCTCCGGCACTGGTGGGTGATTGCGGTAAGACGCCACTTTCCCCGAAGCTTTCAGGCTCTGGTGGGGCTGGTGCAAGGGATGGTGTGGAGGAGGACTCACCCCCCAGCCTGTTTGCCCTCTCTCCCTCCTTCCTCCCCTGGGCAGGTCACCACACTGGTGTCCAGTGCATTCCTCATTGTCAAGGTCATCCTCTCTGAGGTTAGTGGCTCAGGGGTCTGGCTGGTCTGGTGGGTTTCTAGCCTGGGGGATGGGCTTCTCCTAAGAAGGGACCCTTTCTCTGATTTTGGGTGTCTGTCTCTGTTGTCAGGGTGGGGTGAGGGGGAATCCTGTCCTTTGATAGTTCCAAGGAATCCTCATCACTGGCTTCTTCCACCTGCCCCTCTACAACCCCAAGAACAAAAAGTCCTTCTGCCAGCCTAACCTCAGTTTATCCTGCTGCAGAATTCATTAATCTGTCTCAGAGGTGTGTGCCGCAGAGGTCCCCAAGCAGCTGGTCCAGGAATGGGGTGTATGCCAGAGTTACTAGCCCCAAGAGGGGACTCTGGGCTTTGGGGCAACCCCCCTACCGTGGAGCTCAGCCCCGTCCTTCCACAGCTGCTCAGCAAAGGGGCATTCGGCTACCTGCTCCCTATCGTCTCCTTTGTCCTTGCCTGGTTGGAGACCTGGTTCCTTGACTTCAAAGTCCTACCACAGGAGGCTGAGGAGGAGCGATGTGAGTGCTGGGGGAAGGGGTGCAGTGAGGGTCATCATAGCCCTAAGAGAGGAGACTTTCAGGCATGAGAGCCAGTTCTGAGCTATCTTGCCAGCTCTGAACAGCCTCCAAGAGCCTAAAGATGAGCTTGGAGTTGGGGGGACCCCAGGCTGCTAAGGCATGACTGCCCTTGTTTTGGGACAATGGCTGCCCATGTCTGCTCCCCCAGGGTATCTTGCTGCCCAGGCTGCTGTCGCCCGAGGACCCCTGCTCTTCTCTGGCGCTCTATCCGAGGGCCAGTTCTATTCACCCCCAGAATCCTTTGCAGGTGAGGGCTGGTGGATGGGGAACTGCTTTCAGGGAGGGTCTTTATGAGGAGTGGGTTGGCTGGGTTCCTTCTGTTCCTTCTGTTGGCTCTCCGGGGAAAGTGAGCAACCTTCTTCTACACATACTTCTGTCCTCCCCGCAACGTTGCACTTATGCCCGAACCCCACTATGCCCCACAGTCTGTCCCCACACCTTCTTAATGTCTCTGTGCTTGTTTTCTGCAGGGTCTGACAATGAATCAGATGAAGACCTTGGGAAGAAAATCTTCTCTGCCCAGGTATTTGGCTGCCCACCTCGCCTGACCTTTGGAGTGGGCACCTCGGAGAAGGGCCAGTGCTGGGCTCAGCCAGGGTGGGCAGGGCCTTCCCAGCAGAGCATGGACCTCAGGCAGCCCGAATGCCAGTCATCGTGCACCTGCGTGTCTGGCTCACCGTCAGTCAGGCCCACCGGTCTGCCTCATACCTGGGGCCCGGAGGCGAGCAGCCACAGCACCTGGGGGACCCCACAGGGCCCGAGAGACCACCCAGACTCCATGTGTGTGGAGTATCTAGAGAAAGAACTGGCCACGAACAAGGTAGGGTATGGGCCTCAGGCTGACCCCTCCATGCCTTTCATCCCTGGCCAGGAACGGGAGTACATCCATCAGGGCAAGGAGGCCATGGCGGTGGTGGACCAGATCTTGGCCCAGGAGGAGAACTGGAAGTTTGAGAAGAACAATGTAAGAAACTTCTCTCCCACCTAACCTGCTCATGTGTGTTGAGAATTTTGCTTGCTCTTCTGAGGCCTGAGAAGCCCTCAGAATTGCACAGTTTGGAAACGTATTCCTGCATCAGGAGTGGGGGCTGGGCCCTGGGGTCACCACCTGGCAGGAGGTTGGGCTGGGTTGGATGTTTCCACTGCCCCCTCCCTCTGCTCGTGGCCCCACGCCCATCCTCACCTCCCTGCTGCTCTCCTCACTCAGCTCTGGCTTTGAAGGGGAAGCCAGGCTTCTGCCCTATGTCTGGTGTTTTGTTTCGTGATCAAAACAACATTATCTAAAGAGTTGGCAGGGAGCTTGGGAAAAGGGGGACACGTCCCCGTCCCTCTCTCTGGCCAGTCCCTCTCAACAGCCCTGGCCAGCCTGGAGACACGGCTGTAGCTGTGCTTCTGTCCTTTAACTTGATATCAAAAGCCTTACTCTGCTCATTGCTGGACATTTGTCAGAACCACTGTTTTTTAGTGGCTACTTGAATATCCCCAAACTCCTGGAGTTTTCTACCCTAAGCTGTTAAAAACCTGCCCTGTCGCCCATTCTTTTGCCGGTAGCCCACCCCCCCGTGCCCTCCCCCATGCCCTCCACCCACCTCCCTGTCACGCTTCTGTCACTCCCACAGGAATATGGGGACACTGTGTATACCATTGAGGTTCCCTTTCATGGGAAGACATTCATCCTGAAGGTGAGTGAGGGAAGCAGGTGTGCTGGAGTGTCCTGGAGCCTCCTGCTCTAAGACTTCAGGAAGGGGCTTCCTGCCTTCTGGCAGGTTTCTCTCCACCAAGAGGGAGGGGCTGATGTGTCCAAGCACATCTGGCGCCACCCAGCCCTCTGCCCGCCCTGCCCCAGACCTTCCTGCCCTGCCCGGCGGAGCTGGTGTACCAGGAGGTGATCCTGCAGCCCGAGAGGATGGTGCTGTGGAACAAGACGGTGACTGCCTGCCAGGTGAGCCGAAGAACCGGGGGGCCTGGCCTGGCTACCTCTCAGGGCAGAGGCAGAGCAACACGGCAGATTAGGGTGCAGTCATACCCCAGCACGACCAGTTACCCCAGGGGACCTGGGTCATGTCATGAACTGCTCTGTGCCTCAGCTTCCCGGTCTTTTTTTTTAAAAAATTTTTTTTTTTAATGTTTATTTATTTTGGGGACAGAGAGAGACAGAACATGAATGGGGGAGGGGCAGAGAGAGAGGGAGACACAGAATCTGAAACTGGCTCCAGGCTCTGAGCCGTCAGCCCAGAGCCTGATGCGGGGCTCGAACTCACGGACCGCGAGATCGTGACCTGAGCTGAAGTCGGACGCTTAACCGACTGAGCCACCCAGGTGCCCCATCTTCCCGGTCTTTAAAATGGGTATGATGGTAACGGTGCCTCCTGGTGAGGGTCAGGAAGATGGAGAGGGAGCATGCAGAGAAAGCCCAGCCCAGGGCCTGGAAGTGGCTCTCTGTAAAGGGCCTGGGCAGAGAGGAGGCTGGTGTGGGGGTTCCTTGAGGTGCTGGGATTTTCCTGGGCTGGGCCATACTTCACATCTCCCCTCACGGCCTTTAGATCCTGCAGCGAGTAGAGGACAACACCCTCATCTCCTACGATGTCTCTTCGGGGGCCGCGGGCGGGGTGGTCTCCCCGAGGTGAGCACCACCAAGCCCCTCCTCTAAGGCAGATCTCTTGCCCTTGGATCTTGGGCTTGGCTCCCTGCTTCCAGTCTAACACTCCTGCTCCCCAGGGACTTCGTGAACGTGCGGCGCATTGAGCGGCGCAGAGACCGATACCTGTCGTCGGGCATCGCCACTACCCACTGCGCCAAGCCCCCTACACACAAATATGTCAGGTGAGCCTTGCCTTGCCCAGGGTCACCCCAGCTGGCCCCTCCCCTGGTGACTGTGAGGACAGGGGAGGGTACAGTGTGTACAGCTGGGTGCTTTCTCCTGCTGAGGCCGCCTTCCTGTCCCCTGTCCTGCTGGGCTTTGCCCCACTCAGCCCCTAGTCCTGCTAAGCTGCTCTGCCTCCTGGAGACGGGGGGGGGGGGGGGGGGGGGTGGTGGTGGGATTAATGGCTGGAAGTACACCACCCAGGCCGGAGGGCAGCTCCAGGGATAGGGACCAGTCTGGGGGAAGGGAGCTGGGAGCCATGAGGTCGCGCCGGTCCAGGTGACCTGAGCAGAAGGTTCTGTGTTCTGGAGCTTGACCTTCCTACCTGAG
Source organism: Acinonyx jubatus (assembly GCF_027475565.1). Classification (NCBI taxonomy): domain Eukaryota; kingdom Metazoa; phylum Chordata; class Mammalia; order Carnivora; family Felidae; genus Acinonyx; species Acinonyx jubatus. Next base: position 37,900,407 of record NC_069397.1, read on the forward strand.
TAGAGTTGGTCCCCGCTGCCTTGCCGGTCCCCAGAGTGCTCGGAAGTGCCCCCAGAGGAAGAGGAGTTTCAGTCTTCCTGCTGCCTGTTCCAAGGCATCCTCCAGTTCTCCTGCTATCTATCCTTAGACCCCAGTGCTGCAGGTGGCCTCCTCCCCGATTCTCCACTCTCCCCATCTCTCCTGGGCTTCCACAGAGAGCACTGTTGGTGGAGTATGAGGTTTGGCACACCAGACTCCTGGGTGATGAACAGGCTTATTTCCTCTCTGGGTGCTGACTTCCTTGTACGCGGAGTGAGCTTGGGAATTCTCAGTGGAGCTGTGAGGGAAGTGACTGGTGACAGGACATGCCCTGCCCACTGCCAGGGAGGGCACCCCCTCCCAGAGCACCCCCTCCTGACACCACCGCATTGCTCCCTGAGTTGGGCAGGGGTGAGAAATGCGAGCACAGCCCACCCCTCACAGCCGGAGCTGACCGAGAATCCCTGGACAGAGAAAATGACCACTGCCACTGGGGGTGCACAACATCGGCGCGCTGCAGGAGGATTCGAGCGTCACCTGGTGGGGTAGAGGGCTGTATTCTGTAGCCTCTGGGACACCCGTTCTAGGCCCTGCTCAGGCAGAGTGGCAGTTGCTAGACCAGTAGCCTCCTTCCCTCTTTCACCCCAGTCCAGGATGGGCCAGGAATGGAGTGTGGAGTGGGGTCAGAGGCCTTGCCTGGCTCCAAGTTTCCCCCCCAATGGTGCTTTTTTCTTAGGGGAGAGAATGGTCCTGGGGGCTTCATCGTGCTCAAGTCGGCCAGTAACCCCCGAGTCTGCACCTTCATCTGGATCCTTAATACAGATCTCAAGGTGGGGTTGCTGAGGCTGCAAGGCTGGCTAGGGTACAGTAGAGGGGACTTTGGTGGGGGACGTTGGGGTCTCCCATCCTGCTCAAGGCCTCACCTACACTGCCTCCTTAAGCTAAAATTTGGGGCAGGATCAAGATGGTCTCGTCCTGAGTCGCTGGAGGGCCTGTACCTCCCCTTACCTCTGACTCCGGAGGCCCCAAGGAGCAGTGGCTGCCTGCCAAGCCAGCCCCTCCTAGGTCTGTTTGTGTGGTTGGTGCCAGGACCCGGCACAGCGTGTTCTTCCTGCCGGGGGTGAGGGGTAGAGGGTGGCTTAGGCTGTGTTCCAGAGCTGCACCTGCACCTGCTGCTCTGGCCCAGGGTACCCCCCCAACGCGCCCCCCCCCCCCCCACTGGCGCATGTTGTTGAGAGGGGAGCCCCTGCTGCGGACAGGCCATCCTGGAACTTCTTCCCACCTCCCCACAGGGCCGCCTGCCCCGGTACCTCATCCACCAGAGCCTCGCAGCCACCATGTTTGAATTTGCCTTTCACCTGCGGCAGCGCATCGGAGAGCTGGGCGCCCGGGCGTAACCATGCCCCTCGCCACCCTGCAGGCCAGGGTCCTGTCACCACAGCCTTCAGAGCCAGAGAGGGGGCCAGTGGAGTTTCCCGCTGCCCACAGAAGACCTGGCCTCAAGCAGCGGGAAGAGGTTTCCTCCTGTGGCAGCACCTTGGCCCCAAGCTACCACCCTCCACCGTGCTTCACTGGACCTGGGAGCCATGGCTGTGAGCAGGTTGTGAGGTCAAGCATCTGGACTCCAGGGCCCTGCTGCTGAGGCGAGTGGGGTCTGTCCCGCTGATGTTTACACAGTGACTGTCCCTGCCTCCTGGAGGAAGATACCTACGCTCCCCTACCTAGCCAGGGGCAGGATCTGGAATGGGAGCCTCAGACTTGATGGGGGAGGGCCACGGCCCTGAGCAGGACAGAGGTCAGGGCGGGCCTTGGCGCCAGTGTTAAGGTGCAGGAGCCCCTTCATCTGCCTGCTTTCTCACCACGGTTTTTTAGGATTATTTAAAGGGTCTGGGACCTTTTTCCATATGCACTTGTTGGGGAGCGGGTGGTAGGTAGGGGGGTGGGTGCTGGCAGTGAACTTCTGCCACTCCCAGTTTCTCTCCCTCCCCCAGGGTTCCTTGGGGACCTTTGTAATTTGAGCCAATTATTAAAAACAAACTCAAAAAAAAAAAAAAAAAGAAAAAGAAAAAGCAGCCCCTCCTGCCTGGCCTCTGGAAGGAAGAGAAGTGCAGCACTGTGGACAACACCCTCTCACACCCTTGCAGAGCCACAGGGAGTGTGGAGCCACTGGGGACTCAGTTCCTGAACACCCCCACTTTCCTGACCGGTCCAGCTGGGCAGATGATTGGTCAGAGAAAAATGCCCCCCCCCCCCCCCCCCAGCCAGGCCTCCTCTGAGGGAAAGTCAGGGGAAAATCTCCTGCCGGGGATCTGGGGGGAGGTAGGAGAGACCCCAGCAGCAAGCATGGCAGGCCTTGACTGTCCTTGGGGTCCCACAGCCGGCCTGGGGTGGGGCCCAGGCTCCTGGGTCACCGAGGCGTCTCAGGTCTCCCTGGGTCTCTCTTGCTGCACTCACCTACCCTCTCCGCCCCCAGCACACTCACTAGGGGCAGCATAGAGTCAGCTCCGGGGGCGGGGGGGGGGGGGGGGGGGGGGGTGGTGCCTAACAGGGGCCACTGCCACACCTGCCCTCCTTCCTCCCTCCCTGCCCGCAGGCTTCCCATGGGGCAACTAGCATACGGCCAGAAGGGTACTATCTTGGGCCTTGTTAGGTGTGTGACCCTGGGTAAATCTACCTCTCTGAGCCTCCCATTTCCTGCTTTGTAAAAATGAGACTCGTTAGATCATGGGGCTGTCATTAGAAGAAAAGGAGAATCAGGCCTGCTGCTTTGGTAATCAGGAGTGCGCAGTTCTACCCCAGGTGGGTGCCCATGGGCCTCTCCAGCTGCTGGGCGCTGTGCTGTTCCGGCAAGGCCCTCTGCTCCTGTGTGGCCTCTTCCCGTGCCCTTTGCTGTGTCCACTCAGTGATGCCCTCATTCCTCACTCCCACTCCTGTGCTCTGTGCCACGTATATTCCTGCACCGTGAGTTGCTCCCCTTGGGTGCTCGGCTTCCCCAGCAGCCATCCAGCTCCCCTTGAAGGAGAGCCAGGCCCCTCCCAGATGGCATAGTAGAACTGGTCAGGCTGTTGAGACCAGAGAACGAGGCCCAGAGAGGGGCAGGGACTGCCCCATGCTCAGCCTGTTTATGGCTGAGTTGGAGTTAGAGCCAGATCTGATTGTACCACTCATCAGAGCCCCTGAATTCCCATCTCACCTGCTTGGGGGTGTTGGTGATAGGGGCGGCCACCCACATCTGCTCTTTACGACCTGACTGGCCTGACTTGGGAAACCACTTCTCTGACCACTGGCCACGAGAAAGGAAAACCTCTGGCAAAGGTTCATGCCCAGGGTCCCAGATATGGAATTAACCAAGTAATTTCCTGCCAGTGTGGTGGTGGCAGTTGGGGACCAGGGCTCTGGGTGCAGACACCTGAGGATGTGGTTGCACTGTCCCTGTCAAGGGGCATGGCCAGGGGCTATGCCCTTGATCCCAGGCAGAGGAGAGGAGTGGGGGTAGGACCTGATGGCCTGGTACAGAGCCCAGAATGGGCCTCGATTCCTGCCATTTCCTGCTCTGTTTACAGACAGGCTGCTGTCTTCCCTGGACAAGAGGAAAGGGGTGGGGCAGAGGGCAAGTGCCAAGGTGGCACGAGGCTGGGCACGTGCCTGGTCTCAGACAGTGTCAAAGGAGTGTCAGACACCTGGAGGTGTCACTCTGAGGACTTCTGCCCTCCTCTGGAGCATCTTGATCTCCTTGGAAGCTGACTGCTGACCCGGCGGGGGCAGCTGGAATCCAGGTACCCCAACCCCCACCCTGGGCCCAGAGTCCCCCATCAGTGAGCCTTGGCTCTGCTTATAGCATCTGACGCCAGAGGGGCTGAAAATAGCCCCTGGAGGAGGTGGAGGAGGGGGCTATTTAAAGGGCCTGGGAGGAGCAGAGCTGAGAGGGAGTGAGCACTGATCATGGCGACCGCAGAGCTGAGCTGCCAGGTGTCCGAGGAGGACTGTGAGCGGCGAGAAGCCTTCTGGGCTGAATGGAAGGATCTGACGCTGTCCACACGGCCTGAGGAGGGGTGAGTGCCAGCCAGCTGGGAGTTCCTCCTCTCCCCTACAACACCCCTCCTGAGGCTCAGGAGGCCAGAGCACAAAGCCCTGCAGAAGTTTCTGGGGGTAGGGACAAGGAGAGGGCCCACTGGGGAGAGTGGAGTCACCCCTTCCGCATCCCAAGTTCTGGCAGCCCCAGGGAGCCCCCTACCCAGCTCGTGACTGGAGGGTAGCAGATTTCAGGAGCTGGGTACCCCCCTCCCCTCTCCTCCCCAGTTGCTCTCTGCACGAGGAGGACACCCAGCGGCATGAGACCTACCACCGGCAGGGACAGTGCCAGGCGCTGGTGCAGCGTTCCCCCTGGTTGGTGATGCGTATGGGCATCCTCGGCCGCGGGCTGCAGGAGTACCAGCTGCCCTACCAGCGGGTGCTGCCACTGCCCATCTTCACCCCCGCCAAGATGGGTGCCGCCAAGGAGGAGCGCGAGGACACCCCCCTCCAGCTGCGGGAGCTGCTGGCACTGGAGACAGCCCTGGGGGGCCAGTGTGTGGAGCGCCAGGACGTGGCCGAGATCACCAAGCAGCTGCCCCCTGTGGTGCCTGTCAGCAAGCCCGGTGCCCTTCGTCGCTCCCTGTCCCGCTCCATGTCCCAGGAAGCACAGAGAGGCTGAGAGGGACGGTGACTCGGGCTCCACTGTGCCCACTGTGGGCTGGGCCCTTCCTGGCTAGGACCATGGAGGGCAGCTGCTGGCCATGGATGCTTTGTAGTTTGCCCAGAGTTGGGGGCTAGGGGAGGAGGGAGCCAGAGGCCAGGATGCCTGGGTCCCCTGAGTTCCCAAAGGGAGGGGGGCAAAGACAGTGGACACTAAGGGTAGAGAGCTGGGGGCCAGCACAGCCGAGTACCCCCAGCCCCAGGAGAAGGGACAAACGATGCTGGTGAGGACAAGAGGTCCCTGAGAGGAATGACCCTGGTCCAGGCTTCAGCTTCAGAGAAAGATGAGGAAAAGTGTTAAGGGGATCTGGAATGCTCTGAGAAGAGGCTTGGAGAAGACTGGCGTGAGGGGGACGTGAAGAAGGCAGAGGCAGAGTGGGGCCCCCAGCATCCTCTGTTAGTGCTGCAATAAATGCTCAATTGTGTTCCAGACTTTTCGTCTCTTTCCTTGTGGGGGCCAGCCCATTGGTGTCCCCCCATGCTCACTTCTGGGAATAGGCCTTGCATCTGAGCTAAATATGGCAGAGCTAGTGGGTACGCTCCATGCTTGGTGGTGGGGGCAGAGGAGACAGGAACAGAGCTGTAAACAGGGTGGCTGTCTGTCCAGGCCCCCTTCCATGCCCTGGCTCTGCTGTGCAGTTCCTGGACTCTGTGTCCAGTCCCCTGGCACTGGGCAGTGCCCAGCAGGCCAGCTGGCATCCAGGGTGTGTTTAAATGATCTCATGGAGAATAGGGAGGGGGCTGGCACCAGGATTGTCCTTGGCTGTACCTAAGGGTGTGGATGGGGTCACTGACTCCGAGGCTGACCTACCTCTCAGTTCTGAATCCAGACAGGATCAGTCCTTGGCTCCGGTCAGCCGCTCTACCCACCCTGCCCAGGGAGCCCAGGGTGGGCTGTGGGGAGTGGAGGGTCGGGTTCTTGTCTGTGACCCCTGCAGCTGTTGTGACTCATGTCCCAACCTGATTGCCTGGCCCAACAAGGAGACATGTTTCTCTTGGGACAAGGTGGGGACCGATGAGGGCACAGAGGTGAGGGCACAGAGGAGGCTAGGGGCCCATCTGGACAGGGGCTCGTAGCCTACCTAGGGCAGAGGTGCACTGGACTGGCCCAAAGGGGTCCACTCCAGGAAGACCATGGAGATAGCTCCATGGAATCCACTTCCCATTTGGGGGAGAAAGGAGGGGAGACCCTGGCATCTTGACCTGGAATGCCAAGCAGGACCTACAGGCCTGGCCTGACCCCCTCCCCAAGAAAGGGGAATGCAGTGTGGGCTGGGGAAGGAGAGGGGTCAGAGACCCCAGACTGGTGCAACCCCAAATCCCTTGGCACCGAAGGCCCAGCCCGCGCCCCCTGGCGACCGCGGCAGGCCGGGGAACATCTGCGTCCTTCCGCCCTCACCAGGGACCCGCGTGCCCGACATGGCTAGGATGTTCCGACCTTCTGCCTTCAGAAGCCCCCAGATAAGCGGCTCAGAGCCTGCAGGGCCCGCAGGGAGGCCCCGCTGTTCGGAAGGCTAAGTGCATTAGCCCCGCTCACATCCCCTATCGCTGCTGCCATCGGACGGGCGGGGCCGGAGCTCCGCTCTAGGGCCCCGGGGCGACCGCGACGGTGGCGGAGGCCAGAACGGACTGTCCTTTCCGGAGTGGGTGTGGGGGGCGCTGGGGAACGAGGGTTGGGAGGAATGGACGAAAGAGGGCTGGAGGAGGGAGGGGGGAGCTGGGGTGACCAAACCAAGGAAAGGGGTGGATGTGGGACGCGGTGTCTCGGAGGAAGGAGAGCCCGCAGGGGGCCGGGCCCGGGGTTGGGACGAGAGCGCTGGGAGGTGGGCAGTGGAACAGCGCCGACTGGACCCTGGGCCAAAGAGAAGGAATGGGGTGCCGGGCGAAGGGGGTGAATGGCCGGGGAGCTGGAGGAGAGCGACGGGAAGAGCTGGGGGCTGGCGGGGCGGGGATCTAAGGGTCTTGGGGGCACGAAGCTGGCTGCCTGGGGCCAGGCCCGGTGAGGCAGAGTGGCGGGGCGCGGGCGCAGCGGAGGAGCGGGGCGGGGGTGGGGGTCACACGTGCCCGGGCCGCCCCACACGCGCCCCGAGTGTCTGCCGCTCGGACACTAAAGGAGATGGATGGGGTGGGGGAAATGCAACGCGGGGCCCCGGGCGGTTCCTGGCGCAGCCGCCGCCCCCGCAGCGGAGGGTCGGGCCGGGACTTGGGCGGCACATAAAGGGACCGCGAAGCGCGAGGACCGGGCGGGCGGCGGCGGCAGCATGAGTGCGGCAGACCCGAATCCCGCTGCGGGCGCAGTCCCCGACTCGGACCCGCACCCGGGCCGGGCGGCGGTCGCCTCCGCCTACCAGCGCTTCGAGCCCCGCGCCTACCTCCGCAACAACTACGCGCCCCCTCGGGGCGACCTGAGCAGCCCGGACGGCGTCGGGCCTTGGAAGCTGAGCTGCTTGGCACAGACCTTCGCCACCGGTGAGCGCGGGGGAAACTGAGGCCGAGAGGACAAGAAGTCATCAGGGAGCTAAAGGGGCATACGCCAGAGCCCGAGGGGGGCCAAGGAGCACAAGATAGGTAGTTAGGAGTGAAAATAGAAGAGGAAGAGAAGCAATATCCCTTTGCGGGGGCGGGGGGGCATAGAGAGACCTGTGAGGAGGGAATGAGGGGGGGAGCAGATCGTTCACAATTGAGAGGTGAAGTGGGGGATGCAGGAAAGGGCCCCAGATGAAGAGAGACGCCAAGAAAAGAGATGGAAGCAGAGATTGGGGAGGGAAGAGGCAACTGGCGGGGGACTGCCCGTCACTGTAGGATTTCTCCACTTAAGTCTCACTGTAAGGACAGTTCCGCAGATGTGGGACTTGAATCTCAGATTGTCTAAGTTCCTTTCCCAAGGCAAGTCAGTCTGTGTTGGACGGGGTGGGGGGACTCAGATCCAGGTTAGCTAATGTGTCTTCCAGATGGCGATACACTTTACAGAGGAGGAAGAGAATGAGGGAGGGAGAAGCAGGTAAGGGAGAGAGTGACCGAGGCAGGGGATGCTTGGACAGGGCTGGCACCAGGACCCTCTTCCCCTGTGCCCTCCCAGGTGAGGTGTCTGGACACACCCTCATCGACATTGGTTCAGGTCCCACCATATACCAGCTGCTCAGCGCCTGCACCCACTTTGAGGACATCACCATGACAGATTTTCTGGAGGTGAACCGCCGGGAGCTGGGGCTCTGGCTTCGGGAGGAGCCCGGGGCCTTCGACTGGAGCATGTACAGCCAGCACGTCTGCCTCATTGAGGGCAAGGGGTAAGGGAGCTTCCCATGGAGTGGCTGGCAGGGGGGCAACAGAGGACTGAACGTGGGGCGGCCCTGAGCCCTGGTCCTGACCCTGCCTTCTGCCCCTGCACAGCGAGCCCTGGCAGGAAAGGGAGCGCCAGCTGCGAGCCAGGGTGAAGCGGGTCTTGCACATCGATGTGCACCAGCCCCAGCCCCTGGGTGCTGGGAGCCTGGCGCCCCTGCCTGCCGATGCCCTGGTCTCTGCCTTCTGCCTGGAGGCTGTAAGCCCAGACCTTGCCAGCTTCCAGAGGGCCCTGGACCACATCACCACTCTGCTGAGGCCTGGGGGGCACCTCCTCCTCATCGGGGCCCTAGAGGAGTCATGGTACCTGGCTGGGGAGGCCCGGCTGGTGGTGGTACCCATGTGTAAGGAGAAGGTGGTGGAGGCCTTGGTTCGTAGCGGCTATGAGGTGCGGGACCTGCGCACTTACGTCATGCCTGCCTGCCTTCAGACAGGTGTAGACGATGTCAAGGGCATCTTCTTCGCCTGGGCCCAGAAGAAGGTGGGGGTGTGATGGCCCAGTGCACCCTGTGCTGATGGCTCTCATATATCCAGATTCCCTGTCATCTGTGGTGGCACCTAATAAAGAAATCAGTTCCTCCTGCTGAGTGTCAGCTGTGTGTGGCTCTTCTGGGAAACAAGGGCCCAGAGCTCTCTCTAGGGTTGTGGGGGTGTGAAAGCCACCAACCCTAGCCTTTTTTTTTTTTTCCCAGAAGCTTCCATGAAGGTAGGTTTCTTTACCACTCATTCTTCCCAAACTAAGGAAAGCTAAGGTCAGCGGGTATTCATTCAGCATCTGCTATGTGCCAGGCACCTATTAGGTCCTTTCAGCCCTCACATTCAGCAGGTCCAATTGTCCTGTTTGCAGGTGAAACTCAGGAAGGTTAAGTAACAAACAGTAGTGGAGCCTAGTTCAGGCCAGAAGGGGAGGAGTGGGGAGATAATCAGGAGACTGAAGTGGACAGTGCAGGGGGAAGGAGTTACAATGCAGGCACCAGTTCCCTCTCCCAGAGCCCACTCCCCCTGGACTGGAGCTCCGCCCAGCTCTGCTGCTGCTCTGCATCTGGTCCCTGCCATCCCCACCCCCAGTGCCTAGGTAGAGACCCCACCTGCCTATTGCCTCCAGCCAGGTGTCTTCTCCTTCCCTCCAAGCCCACACTACTCACACAAATGAGCTGAACAAGGGTAGGTGAGGCTGAGAATTCGTTTATTAAGAATGTTCCTTGCTACCCTCTCTCTCACCTTAAAATAGTTCTCAATATAAAAAAAGAAAAAAACAAAAACCAAACCACAGGTCACCCGAGTCTGAGGTTGGAGTCCTAGTACAGTGCCCCGACTCCAGGGAGGGCAAGAGGGCAGGGAAAGAACAAGAATCCAGACTCCCTGCTCCAATCACACAGACTGCCTTTGGATGGAAAGTTTCTGGAGCTTCACGTTCTATCCTTGCGGAGCACGAATGTGCCAGGGCTGCTGGCAACTAGCAGGGGTCACCTTTACTGGGGTGCAGGTAGAGCGTGGCCCCTGCCTGTCTCTGGGAAGGCCAGAAACCAGACCCAGCCACAATCCTCCTCCCCTACATCCTCAGATTGCCCCCCTTCCCAAGGTCCAGGCTGTGACAAAGGGGCTTAGCAGGTAGGTTACTCCGGGAAGGGAAGGCCAACCAAGCCTAGGCGAGGAGACAGAAGGCTGGAGAGGCGCAGAGGATCTCCATTTCCCCACCTCCCTCTGACTCCCAAGAGGCTAGTTCTGGAGGGTAATCTTGAGTTGTGTGTGGGCCCACCGAGATTAGGAGGGCTGTAAAGTGGGGGCAATGGACAGAAACACACACATGCAGCCTGGACACTTGTACCCCCAGCCAGACTTTGAGGATATCCTGGCTCTCTGCCTGGCCTGGGGCCTTGTGCAGAGCTAGCGCTCAATAGGTACTTGGTGGTGGTGACTCGATACCCCATATTTCTCCAACCTGCCCCCACTGTGTGGTACACTCATGGCACTCACACTCACCCACCTGTCCTGCAGCACACACTTTAAAACCACTCACACCCCACCCCACTCTCCACCCACGCTCATACACACTGTCCCACCCAGCATCCCACACACCTCAGGCCCGTGCCCACCACTCTGTCACCTATGCACTCAGTCTGGTTCACACTCCCGTACACATTCATGTGCAGGCTCTCAACCAGAACAGCAGCAGAGGAGCCAGAGGGATTCCCGTCCTGGGCTCTGTGGGGTTCTGGCCTTGAAGGGGGAAGGAACATAGTGAGGCCTCTTGGGGGGCTCTGGCTGAAGCAACAGTCAGGGTAAGACCACTCCCCAGTCCCAGGGGCTTAGTCCCTCAAGATCCCATGGGGAGAATGAGACCAACCTTGGAACTTGGGTAGCTAAAGAGCAAGAGTCTAGTGCCACCTAGTGGTGCCCTGGAGGAGGGCAGGGGGGTAACAGGAGGGGACCCCACTGTCCCCAAAGGCCTGTGGTACCTGGTTTCCCAGATAGACAAACAGCTGTGGGAACCACCCAGGCACTGAGGGCATGTGGGGAAGAGGCTGATGGGGAGGCAGAGGCAGCTCGCCTCTTGGTGGAGCTAAGAACACAGTTCTATACCAGTTCTGCTCCAGGAACCAGAGAGGCTGCCCATTCTCTAACCCCAGATGCTGAGAGGCCAAGCCTGAACAGACTCCAAGGCCTGGGAGGGCCATGTGGGGGCAAGCAAGGGGATGGGCAGTTACATGATTCTGGGCCCACACCCTTCATGTCCAAGTTCAAGATGCTAAAAGGAAAAAAAAAATTAATCATCTCAAGGATTATGAGGAGAAGGGGAGCAGCGGGGAGAGGGCAGGACCCCCAGTGGGGCAGACACGCTCCCAGGGCCTTCAGTCCAGCTTGAACTTGGCTTCTGATTCCTTCAGCAGATACAGGCTGTCATCTTCCAGAAAGCTGTGGGCAGAGGGAGGAGCCCACTGAGGTATGGCTTTGAGAGCACCCCGTGGGGGTGAGTATAGGCAGGGGGGGCCAGTGTGCACAGAGGCCTCAGTCTCCTCAAAGGAGCGGGTGAGGATGGGCACAAAGAAGGTGCACACTGGGCAGGGAGCAGCACCCACCTGAAGAACAGGACGTGGACCGGGATGGTGCTGATGTGCCAGATGGCGTGGGCGTCCAGGACCCAGAAGAAAGGTGGGAAGTCGAGCAGCTCAAGCAGGGACAGCCCCTGTAGCAGCAGGACCACCACCATGCACTTGCGCACGTGAGGCAGCCGCCGCTGGTTCCGCAGGCACCAGGCCAGCCACCACACCACGTTCACCAGGCCTGGGTGCGGGCGGGGGGTGGGGAGAGGCTCACTCCCTGGACCTCCTTCTCCCCCCAACAAAACCTCCACCAGCCTCATGCTCTTTGACCCCAGGACCACCTTCAGACTCTCCTGCCAGCCTCCCCTCTCTCCCACCCCAAATTCTTTCCCCTTCCCCCACCCTAAGGGGCTCTCTAGAACCTTCTCCAGGAACAGCACCAAATCCATACCTCCACCCCAGGCCAGCAGTTCTACAGATGGGCTGGGTCCCCCACTCCCCCATAACCCCAGGAGCCTCAGGTCCCTCCCCGTGCCTCACCAATAGCCACATTGGCCGCCAGGTTGTAGCCATAGTCGAAATGGACGAGGCTCAGGTAGGAGACATGCGCGGTCAGCATTAGCAGCAGGAGGGCCCGAAAGGCACTGGCCACAGCCGGGTGCTGCAGCCCCACGGTCCTGCCCCACCATCCAGAGCTGCTCAGGTGGAAGGCGGCCCGTGCCCAGGGCAGCATTTCCTAAACATCCCTTCACCCCGACATCAGTATGTGGAAGCCACTGCCCTCCTCCCCCCCACCAAAACAAGCCAGCTGGGCAGGCCTCCAATCCACCTCCAGGGGCCTGGGATCAAGTGCCTCTGCTCCTTGGAAAGAGCCAATTCTACCCCCGGAGTCCCCATTCAGAACAGCCTGGAGGGTGTGTGTGTGTGTTGGGGTGCAAGACCCTGGGGACAGCACCCCCAAGGTGGGTAAGGTGACCCCTTTCTGCCCCCAGTGCCTGATTTTGCCCCCACAGAGGCCAAGATGGGCTCACCTGACGCAGCACAGATAGACAGAGTGTAGGATGACGGTGGACGCACAGAAGTAATCCATTTTCTGAGGACGGGGAGAGCTGGGTGAGGGGCCAGTGTGAGGGGAGGGGAGGCGGAAAAGGTTTTGTATGGGCAGGGCCCCCAGAGGACCCACCAGGGGTGGGGGCGAAGGGGGGGGGCAGAGGCGCAGCCGTACTCTAACATGGGGGTCCATGTCTCGTGCCCCTTCTGCCTGTTGCTGGTTCAGTCCTGAATTTAACAGTCGGACCCTTGTATTCATATTCTACAACTTTTTAAAATGCATTCAGCAGCGAGGCTTTGGAGGCATCGGTGGAGGTGCCTGCCAAGACTCCACAATACATGAGCACACCACAGAATCTGGAGCGCAGCCTCGAGTCCCACAGCCCTGCGCCCAAGAACCGGCTGCACCCTTGGGGGGGTGAGTAGTTCTGCCTTTCCAAGGTTCAGCTGCCTCATCAGTTAAGAAGAGCCAATAATCACACCTACCTCACCAGGGTCAAGTGACGCTCAAGGGCACGAATAGGTTAAAAATGCCTAGCACATAGCGAGTGCTCTGTAAATGGAGTCCCTATGAAACTGAAGAGCTGACCCCCACCTCTTCTGGGCTCCTGTGGGACTGTCCCAAGCAGGAGAGGGGCCGAAGGGGTGCTCACCTCTGTGAGGTCGGTGTCCTTGGTGTGGAAGACTGTGGACCAGAACCAAGCATTGAGGGAGACCTGTAGGGAGGGGCTGGTAAGCATGGTGTCTCGAGGTGGGGAGGACCCCTAGAGCATTCACAGGAGTCTCTCTTTGGGGAAGGGGCTCTTTGGAGCAGAGAAACATGCTTTCCCTTGCCCCTGAAGCCCACAGAACAAACCCGTGCCCTCAGCTTCCCAGAACCCTGAACCCCCTGGGCCATGGGGGCTGCAGCCTCCACAGGTTCCGGCCTGGCCTGGGAACCAGTTCCCAGTTCCGGCACATCCAAGTTCCCTGCTTACTCAATCGCTAAGACAACAGCCCCTGGGGGGATCTTGCCTCCTCCCCCAACTGGCAGGTGATGACAGCCCCACCCTGGCCAGGGGAGCCAGTGACCTCAGCCTCTGGGGGCGGGAATGAAGTGGGTGGGGTGGAGGGGCTCGAGCCAGCTTGGGGTGTGTCCCGAGGAAAGCAAGCAAGGGAGGGAGATCAAGCAGATCCCACTGGGGCCAAGTCTCTATGGAGGAGGCTGGCCAACTGAGCCCAGCTTCCTCCTGGGTGGCCCAGCCCAACCTGCCAGACCAGTGGCTGCTGCTCTGAGGCTCTGGGAGGAACAGAAGGTTGAAGGGGCTGTGGTGGGCAAGGGCCCAGGAGACCATTCGAGGCCTTTTCCCTGGAAATTAACTGCAAGGAGACAGTACAAAACATCTTGCAAATGAGTCCTAGACGTTGTGGGAGTCAGCGCTGTATCCATGGTAGAGGCCCAAATCACTGAAAGAAGGGCGGGCTAAGGTGGAGGTTCCCTACACTGGGCTGGGAAACTAGTGACAACTGGTCAGAGGAAAAAAACCGGCAGCCTGAGGTCCGGCCTAGAATGCCCTAGAGATAGAGAGGGATGCCCTAGGGTGGGACAGGCCTGCCAAAGACAGGTAAAGGCCAGGAGCTGCTCACTTGGGTCCAGGACAGCAGGAAGACTGGCCAGGCACAGGACAGAAGAAGCAGGGAAGATGTCTCTCTATCCTGTCCTGCAGCAGGGTCAGACAGTGGGATGGGTTCCCTATCGCAGGCCTGAAGGGGCTTATGAGAGAATGGGAAGAGCAAAGGGGTGGAGGCAGGCAAGACTCTGTGCAAAGCCAGTCAGCACTAGAGGTCTCTGGAAGCTCAGGTAGCCCCATGCAAGCCTGTCTGGCCTGGGTCCTAGGCTGAATCTCTCAGCTTATGTTCCTCATGACCTGGACAAAGGCCCTGCCCTCTGGGCCTGAGCTTTCCCCTGTGACTAGTCAGGAGCTAGCCTAAGTGATCCTTTGTCCCTTTCCAGCCCTGACATCAGGTGATTATTCTAAGTCTGGTTGCTTGCTCTTTTGAAGATGGCCATCCAGTCCCATCCCTGGGTCTTCCCCAGAGATGGCATATGAGGCATGGTCTGGAGGCTGGAAAATGGGACAGAACAGGGTGGCTTCTCAGACACTGCTCCCACGAGGTCTGTGACGCTCAGGGTCAGCATGGAGAGAGGAGCAGACTTGGGGCTGGAGACAGAGCCCAGGAGATCACATGGGCCAGGTCTCCAGGGAAGGCCAGGAACAGGGACACTCTTGGGGTGGAGAATGGCCCCAGAGCCAGTATGAGAGGGAGGTGGAGGGGAAGGCAGCAGGGACTGGCAGCCAACCAGGCCTCCTTGTCACCCACAGCAGGAAGGGAGAGGTGACAAGAGGACTGAGCTAAGTGGTGGCTGGAACACTGGAAGCGGGGGAGAGGGAGCACAGGGTCAGGGCTTAGCTCTACAGGGTGGAATGGGAACGGCTTGGTCCCCTGTCCAACTGCCCCCCCCAGGGTGCCTCCCACTTATAGAGACCCACCTGAAGCCTGGACTCTGCACCCCTGAAGTGTCCCCTCTCCCCTGGGAAGTGTCCCATTATGAGGGACTCCTCTTCTGGCCCTCTCCTCAGACTTGGGAGATAGTGTCATTAAGAGTGCAAGGCCAAGGGTCAGACTACCAGGGTTCAAATCCTAGCTCTGCGTTTCCCGTGTGTCCTTGGGCAAGTTATTTAGCCTTTCTGTGCCTTGGTTTTCTCCTCTGTAAAATGGGAATAATCATAGTATTGACAAGGATTTAATGAGCAATACAAACACAGTGTATAGCACAGTGCCCAGGACAGGGTAAACCATTAGGTGTTATTTGTTCCCAGTTTGTTGAGCAGAATGGGACTCTCACATCTCTCCACAGACCTGAAGCTAAAGAGGCCAAGTCTGCCTCCCACTCTCCCTGAAGGCCAAAGGAGTCCAGGGGGAGAAGAGGTGGTCTCCCCACGGCTGCTTTGGCCCACCCCACTGTTCGTGCTAGAGGCAGAATTTCCGGAGCCTCCATAATAAGACGGACCCTGGATTCAAGTTCTGCCTCAGCCCCTAAATAGCTGTATGATCTTGAACCAATAACATCTCTGAGTCTCAGTTGTCTCATCTAGCAAATGGGGTTAATAATAATAATACCCACTGCATAAGAGGGTCCTGAAGATGATGTCTGTAGAATGTCTGGCACAAAGAAGCCACTCAATAAACAGCTGCTGTTACGGCTGCCTGGCACATAGTAGGTATTCCCATAAATGTCAGTCTCCCCCCAGGAGTCACAGAAGAGATACTGTTTCTCTTCACTCAGAGTTTGTAATCAAGACTCAAGCAAAGGGGACAGACAGACGGGGAAGGAAGGGAAAGGTTCCAAGCCTCAAGTGTATGGCTGCTCCCAGACTCCTCAGCCAAGCTTGAGCAGAATGGGGGGAGGTAGATGGTAGCTGGCCAATCAGACAGGCCAGGAGGGTGCTGGGCTGCCCAGCAGGGCCCCAGGAGCTTTGTGTAAACACTGAGGAAAGGGGGAGGCCAGGGGCAGGGTGCCAACAGGGTGGAAATGGAAGGGGACAGGGAAGGCTGGGTGAGGGAGAGCGGGAGGCTGTTTCAGTCTGTTGGAAAATAAGAAAATTGAGACAAAAATATCACAGCCGTGAAACTGGTTGGATGCCAAATGAGCCAGATCTGTCAGGAATTCGACCCCAGTGCTAAGCCCCAGTGCTCGGGGCTGTCATTGACACCGTGGTGGTGGGGACATGTGGGTCTTTAAATAGCTCAGTGTCTCAGAAGTGGGGGAGGCAGAATGTTAAATATGACGCCTGCTGCCACCCTGCCCCCCTCCCAGAGGCCACAGTGTCTCATCCCCTGCCTCAGTCAGGGCAACCCTGCTCTGCTTCACTCCTGAGAGAGAAGAGGGGAAGAGGCAGATGGAGTTGGGGGAAAGATGGCTTCTTCCACCATCAAAAAAAGATTCCTTGATTTCCTGCCATTCTCTGACCAATGGGAAGTCCTTCCTGAAGTCTAACCATCCTTCTGCTGCAGACTCAGCCTGTCTCTTCTGGTAGTTTCCTCAGCAGAGGTAGAGCACAGTCAGTCCCTACCTCCATCAAGCATCCTGCAGAGACGGTTTGGGCTTTGCTGGCACTCTCATCCTCTCACCTCTACTTCTCAGGACCTTTCTTCACTGGGCAAAGGGGAGGGAAACTGGTTTGGCCTCCTGGCTCTACAGACAGCAGGGGCCCCCAGCTCCCTGAAGTCAAAGGTCTGTGATGTGCAGAGCTTTGGCAGCTTCCCAGCCCAAGCCCAGATCCAAATGTCAAGGCAGAGGCTCCCTTCTGGTGCCAGCTTCATCAGCCCTGCTGGGGCAGGGTTTCCTCATTTCCCAGGAAAAAAGACTGAGAGAACCCCCTGCCCACCCCACTGCCCAAGACTGAACCTGGAAAAGGCCTTCCCGTCCTATCCCAACAGAAATCAGGAGCCCCACTCGCTCCAGAAGACCCAGCCCAAGACAAAGTCCACTGCCACACCCTCCATTCAGCTCAGGATCCCTCCCTCCTATAAACACAGGCGCACAGGACTAAAGATCAAGTGTACAATCCAGACTGGGTCATCAGAGGGAGTGTGGACACTGAGACTCTGTCCCTCAAGGACCTAGTGATAGCATGAGGAGGTTCTATGTCCCAGAGCCCCATATTCCGTAGGATGTCCTAAGACACGGGCCCCAGGTATCTGCCCTCTCTCAATCTAACATCTCCCGCTCTGTCCCTCGGGGTCCTCGGTCACACTGGACTACAAGGGTACTGGGAGGCGTGACCCTCACCAAGAAGGAAGCTGAGTGGCACATGCCAGTGAAATGAAAGACCCATGAATCAGGGAGATCAAGACGAGCGTTGTGACGTGACCACTGGCAAGGGCTGGGACCCTCTGAGGTCCCTCAGACCCGTGCATCTCTCCAAGGAGGCTGTAAGCTTTGTTCAGGGAGTTCAGGCAGGCAGGGCTGTCCAGTGCTCTCAGGCAGGGCTGGGGGCGGGGGTTACAGGCTGTGGGCCCAGAAAGCAGCGACCCCTGGAAGAACCCCAAGGGACAGGTGTACTCTCCTCAGCTTCTCTGCCCTTCCTGCTTTCTTGGCCAGGACCAAATTCTTTCCTCTGAGAGAGGCCTAAACAGGAAGTGGTGGTTCTATCCCTCCCGGGCTGGTGACAGGGCATGCGGATGCCAGCCCCCTGCCTATGCGAGAGCTCCTGCCCCTCAGCACTCAGGGCCCTCTCTGTGCCACCTCACCTCCCTCCACCGCCTTGCACTCAGCCACACCGCAGCCAGGCTGACCTTTCCAAGGCTGCCTATCCCGGTGCCCACATCCTCCAGCTTCCATCCCATTGCTGCTGCTGGGCCACCAGCCTGGAATGCAGAAATCCAACCTCTTCTCCCCTCATCTGTATGCGTCTAGGCCTTATCGGGCCTGTGAGTCCCCGATGGAGGCCCTCTCCCTCTCTGGGCTTCCCTGGAAGACTTCTCCACTTAGAGGACACGTCTCCCCACCTTACTACTTCGAGGGCTCTCTACCAGAGCCCTCCTCGGCTCTGCCTGCATTCTGCCTCCTGGGCCAGCTGGACCAGCGCTTCCCACCAGGCTTAGCTTCTTGAGGCAGGTGCCTCAGTTCCCACAAGTGCTAACTCCTGCCTCATCCCACAGCAAATGCTCAACAGACATTTATCATGGAGACAGCCCAGGAGAGGGGCTAAGTGCTCTGACAGCCCTGGGGTCAGTCCTGTCTCCACCAGTCACCAACTTGGGAGCTGGTGACTTTGACAAGGTTTTCCCTCTCTGAGCCTTACTCAGAGCTCACAGTGGTATTATGAGGATTGAATGAGAAAAATATATGTAAAGTACTTAGGACAATGCCTGTTACGCAATTCATATAACACTTATTATTAATATTTGTTAAATAGAAAAGATTACGAAGGATCAACATTTCCCAGAGGCTTAACAGCCTCCCCGCCCCTGCCCTCCTTCCAATCCCCAGCTCCTAAGTCTGAGGCTTGGCCTGGACTTCTTAGCACCCCCACACTACCAGTTTTCCTAAGGTCCTCAGAGACCTCAGGGTGGCCAGATCCAGGGTGTCCTAAAGTTCTCTTGATTGTCCAGCAGAATTCAAGAGGACGGCCTACCCTCTCCTCCCTGTTCTTGTCCCAGGGCTTCCCAACCACACGGTATCCTAGTTTTCCACCTACCCCTCCAGCCACTCCTGACTCTGTCGCTGGCCCATCCTTCTTGATCTAATCATTATGTTTGGGGCTCCTCAGGGCTCTATCCTAGATCCCTTCTCTTCTTGCTAAGCTCCCCTTGGTGATCTCATGCACACTCATGGCTTCTATCACTCTCTCATAAGTGGGAACACCGGGTTATTCCTGATTCCTCTTTCCTCATCTAACCTACGACTGAGGCTTGTCAACACAGCTAAGATAGTAAGAGTGCAGACTCTGGGGGCACCTGGCTGGCTCAGTCAGTAGAGCATGTGACCCTTGATCTCAGGGATATGAGTGAGTCCAAGCCCCACGCTGGGCATGGTGTCTACTTAAAAAAAAAAAAAAGTGCAGACTCTGGAACCAGATGCCTGGGTTCAAACTCTGGCTCCTAGGGCAGGTTACTTAACCTTTTCAGCCCTTGGTTTCCATCTGTAAACTCGGGATAATAATACTACCTATCTCATAAGCTATTTATGCGATTAACAAAGTTAATATTTATAAAATGCTTAGAATGGTGCCTGACATACAGTAAGAGCTATGCATGGGTTTGTTAAATAAATAAAATAAATGAAAATTTTTAACGTCAACTCAAAACCTAGCTCAAACATAGTTCTCTTCAATAACCCCCCTTCCCCCCCGACCAGTCTAGCTACTGTGCCCTATGCTAAAACTAACTGGCTGCCTGCATCCACTCTTACCCCTCTAATCTGTTTGCTACACAGTAGCCAGAATGAGTTTTCCAAGCAAATCTATTCATGAAACCTCTTCTCTCCGACCCTCATTGCTTCCTGATGCTTTGAAAGTCCAGATCTAAAGTGTTAATGTGCCCCCCAGGCTCTCCATGGGCTAGCCCCATTCACTGTCTACCTGCTTACCTGTCGTACCTACTCCCTGGCTTCCTGTATGGCCGACCCCCTAGCCTTTCAGGTTCTCACTCTCTTCTGCCTGTCCACATTCTATGTCTTCTATGTAGATGACTCCTCCTACTCTCCCTGCATTCACCTAGCTAACATTCATTCATCATTCCAATCTTACCTCAGAGGCCCCTTCCTCAGGGAAGCCTTCCCTGATTGCCCTGTACTGGTCTAGTACCCCATCACACACCCCAACAACACATCTCCACTGCACTTTCCCCAGAACTGTACTTTTACGTTCAATTGTGTGCTTGTGTGGTTACTACCGGAGGAACCTGACTTTTTGTTTTTGTTTTTGTTTTTGTCTTTGTTTTGTTTTGTTCAAGTAAGCTCCACCTCCAATGTGGAACTTGAACTCACGACCCTGATATCAAGAGTTGCATGTTCTATAGGGCGCCTGGGTAGCTCAGTCGGTTAAGCATCTGACTCTTGATTTCAGCTCAGGTCTTGATCTCAGGGTTGTGAGTTCAAGCCCCTCACTGGGTTCCATGCTGGGTGTGAAGCCTATTAAAAAAAAAAAAAAAAAAAAAAAAAGAGGGGCACCTGGGTGGCTCAGTTGGTTAAGCATCCGACTCTTGGTTTCGGCTCAGGTCATGATCTCATGGTTCATGAGTTCAAGCCCCACACCGGGCTCTGTGCTGACAGTACGGAGCCTGCCTGGGATTCTGTCTCTCCCTCTCTCTCTGCCCCTCCTCTGCTCTCTGTGTCTCTCAAAATAAATAAACTTTAAAAAAAAAAAAAAAAAAGAGTTACATACACACTCTATGACTGAGCCAGCCAGGTGCCCCCTGTCTGTTTTTATATACTTTTGGATCTCCAGCACCCAGCAAAGTGCTGAGCACATAGTAGGCTCAATACATGAATTAATGGCTGCTTTGGTGGCAGGAAGGTGAATGAGCAGACTGCTTCCCTAAGGCTTACAGTGGGGTCTCTGATTGCAACCTCTTACTCTCATACCCCCCCCAAGGTTGTCACAGTTCATATGTGTACCCTAGTCCATGTTTCTCACACAATTCCAGGCTTCTCTGACCAGTCACCTGTAAAGCTCAGAGCCCTCTCTGGATACTCACATGGAACATATTTCGACTTCTCAGGGATGGTCTAAGACCAGGCTGAGCTCTACATAGAGTACTGTGACTGCCGTACCTCCAGACCTGGACTAGGATTGAGATTGCTTTGAGTCTTCGGGGCGGGGGAGGGGTGGGGGGGTGGGGGGGGCCCCCGGAAAGACCTGTGGTCCCAGCATGCTCCCTAGCACCCATCTCCCTTCTGTGCTTGTAAATTGCCCTATGGGGTCTCTTAGTGGCCTCCTCCCTCCCTTCCAAATATCCTGGCCTAGGACTCTGCTAGAAAGGTAAAGTCTGATTCAGCACCTTCCCTGTGTTCTCCCTAGGCCTGACCACCCCACAGCTGCAATTTTAGACCTGGAAATCAGAGGGGAAGGTAGGTGAAGGGAAGCTCCTATTGCATGAGAATGGGGATCTAAGAGTTCCTCCTTCCTAGATGATGGCGTACAGCAGGAATACTGCCAAGTTACCTACCCAGGCGAAGGCCACGCAGGTGGGATACATGGGGGAGGAGGCTGGCACGGAGGTATGGTAGCGGCAGAGCATCACCAGGCTGGCCAAGCCGTTGAGGAAAGAGGCCATGGCAGAAGCTGGCTCTTGGAAGAACAGGAACCGGGAGAAGGGCCACTGAAAAGGGAGCACATGGAGGGGGCCTGAGCAGCAAGCAACCCCCAGCTAGCCCAACATGCTTTTCCTTGACATGCCACATCAACAGGTCCTCAGTTGGCTCCTTAGCTCTGGTCCTCGGCCAGAGCCTCACGTATAGTCCCTCTTTGGGTCAATGAGCTCTCCTCCAGTCCTTAGCTGAAGGGCATCCCTCTATCTTGGCCAGCACTCACAGCACTATAAGCCTGGTCTCTGGGAAGAACAGATGGGCCAGTGTAGACGGCTCAGTATGGTCTGGTAGAAACAGCCTAGACTTGCCATCAGGAAGACAGAGATCCTAATATACTCCTTCTCTACCACTGACCACAGGCCTCTGAGCCTCCGCTTCCTCTGACAAATTGGGGAAAATAATTCTTGCCAACCTCAATAGTCCAGAACAAAATCATAGTGGATGAAAAAGCACTAGCAAACCATGACTCACTGGGCAACCTGAGGGGGTATTCCTATTTTAATCTGAACTTCTACTGAAAAAGCAAAAGAAAGCATGCTGTGGAGGGTCGGAAAATTTGTCCTCGTAGCAAGGACATTCGACCACCCTAAGAACTCCAGCATGGCTGCGACCACAAAGCTTCCCAGACCTTGTTATTCCAAATTTAGAGCCAGGATACATTGGTTCCATCTGATTATATGAAAACCAGCAGATTTTGAGAACAGGTACCCGCCCCAAACACACGCCCATCACCCCACAGCTCAGACTGCTCGGATGGTGTGGTCTAACTGGGGGGTGTCTTACTCCTGCCACACTGCCACCGTACACTTCTCCTGACCCTCCAACTCACCTTGCCATGGAACTGAGGCACTTTGTGACCTTCCTTGAGGTAGAGGCCAACAGTGACCCACATACACTCATACTTACAGTCGTCCTGACAGGTCCAGCCTGAAACAGAGAAATGTGACCTGGTGAACTCCTTATCACGGGAGGCACAGAGAGTGCAGATGGGACTCCAGCTCAAATGCAGGCTAAGAGGGCCTGCAGGGCGGAGAGGACCAGAAGAAATCTCAAAATGCTGGCTTCCCGCTAGGATGTACGAGAGATGGTAGAAAAGTATGTGTTTGTGTGCATGTGTTTTAGGGGACGGGGATGTGCAATGAGCACACAGAGGTGTTTTTCTCTTCTCCTTTCACCAAGATGGGAACTTCGGCATCTGGTGGACTCATTAGTGGACAGGTGGGTTTATGTTTTCTCTTCCTGAATTCAGGCTTTGCTCTCACTTGCCAGGGAAGAACTCTTGCCATCTTGCCCCCGTCCTATGAAAATGAAGCCCAAATTCTTCACTCTGACTTTTGAGTCCCCAAATTCCTTTTCCAGCTTTATTTTCTATACTCCTTTTCAGGCACCCCGCACCCTGCTCCCTGAGTAAACCAAGCTACTGGATATGCCCACATCTGCCCAGGGCCTCCACTCTCTCCGTTCGCTCTGGAACGTAAAGGGATAGTAAAGAGAACAAACTTGTAGTCGGACAGGCCGCGACTGGAAATTCCACTTTACCACTTACTGGCTGTGTGACTTTGGGCAGGGCACTTAACCTCTCCGAATTTCCCCATTGTAAAACTGGGTTAAGAGAAACTACCTTATAGGGCTGTGAAAATTAACTGACCTATTGTGACACCTGTCACACGACAGGTGACCACTATGGCCACAGGTCCAAATTTAATGTATCCATCTTGAAGCCCTTCTATCACAGAACGTTCCAAGATGATCACGGTCCCTACCCTCTCAAAGCAAGAAACGATTCCTTCCTGCCATATGCTCCTACTGCTTGCCCTAGGGTCCTCTAGTGCTCAAATCATTCTTTACCTTGCACTGGAGAAGGCTAATGTCCCTGTGCAGACTGGGACCCCGAACGGCAGGATGCTGGTCTGATTTCAGTGTCATTCTAGGGCCTGTACCCAGGAGTATTAAATAACTTCCCATTTGACTGAATAAATAAAGTGAAACATGAAAGCTTCTGGGAAAGTAAGACCGTCTGATGATGCTCTAACCACCCTGGGGCTCCATTCACACACACAACAACGGACCCCGGGGGAAGAAGGTAAGGCTCAAAGGTTGTTTGGGGGCGCAAGGGGCGGAGCCAAGGCGAGGGGCGGGGCTTGATGCGGGGAGGGGCTTACCTGCTAGACTCATGTAGATTGGCTGGCGGGAGCGGAAGTGCCTCAGTGCGCCCCCTGAGCAGTTCCGCTCCTCGCACCGGTGCACGCAGTCGCGGTACACCGGCTCGCGGTCGCCCTGGGAGCCGCTTGCTAGTGCGGCTGCCCCAGCCAGCAGCACCAGCCGCGCGGTCCGCCCGGCCATCCCTTCAATCTGGCCCTCCGCCGGCGGAGCAGCTTAAGAGCCTTCACTTCCGGAGTAACAGGAAGTGCCTTGTGTTCTTTATTCTGCTCTCCGGTGACGTCCACGCGCTTTAAATAAAAGTTCCCGGATTGCTGTGGGCGCCTGCCCCGCCCCTCGTCTTACTGTCATCTGCATATATCGAGGCGGCAGGGTTAAGAGAAGGGGGAGGCCAGGTGGTTTAAGGAGCAAAATAAATTGTTGGTTTTTTTTTTTTCTTTTTTCTATCAATATACGTCTTGTTTCTTCTCCATGGTCTCTGTATTTGAAGTACGGTTATTATTCTTTCACCAGCCCCCCGCCCCCCGTCGGGTTTCGCTTCCTAGTGCACCTGGAACTGCCCATGTCTTTCCCCATCTCCCCTGGCACCACCCTGGTTAAAGACATCACCATCATCTGTCGCCGAGACTGCCGCAGTAGTCCCTTTCCGAGTCTCCCGGAAGGGAGGCTTTTGTCTCCTCCTACCTTTGTCCTCTCCAGTCCGCGTTCCGTTTCCAAATTCAAATTTGACCCTGTCACTTTTGTTCTTAAAATTCTTTACTGGCTTCCAAGTACCTCAGGATAAAATCATGACTCCACAAACCCTGTACGATCTGGCCCCTGCGCCAGAGCCAAGGGGCCATGTTTCTCAACCCTCCCGGCCTTGCCTTATCTGTATCATTTGTAGTCTCAGGCGTGCTTATTCTTCTAGGCTCAGTTAAAAAAAAAATTTTTTTTTAACGTTTTATTTATTTTTGAGACAGGGAGAGACAGAGCATGAACAGGCGAGGGTCAGAGAGAGGGAGACACAGAATCTGAAACAGGCTCCAGGCTCTAAGCTGTCAGCACAGAGCCCAACGCGGGGCTCAAACTCACAGGCCACGAGATCATGACCTGATCCGAAGTCGGACGCTTAACCGACTGAGCCACCCAGGCACCCCTTCTAGGCTCAGTTTAAATACCACTTCCGAGGGCGGTAACACCTGGAGGATGATATAAAATACAGTGGTATGTTTTCCCTAGGCAGGGTGGGGACCTCTGCTGTCTTATTTACCACTCTACTTCCAGCACTAGTACACAATTTGTATCATGTTAGGCTCTAAGAACGCATCTCTTCTTTCTTCCCTCCCTTCCTTCCTTCCTTCCTTCCTTCCTTCCTTCCTTCCTTCCTTCCTTTTTAAATGAATGAACAATATAATTCAACGTTAAAAAATTGGGTGCTAAATCCATCAGCGTGATTTAGATGAGGCTGAGATCCAAGAGGTGTAACATTTCAAGGAAAATCAAGAGAAGGACTTTTGGGAATAGGATACTTGCTTTAACATCCACTCCTCCTGCCTACACCACCACAACACACACAATTATGCCCATCTTGTTGAAGCATGGAAGCCTTGTAGCCTAGATGCATAATTAGTGTGTGTAGATTAATGACAGCCTTTCCTCCTCTCCCACTCTCCACCCCGGGTCAACTTTTCCTTTTTATATTGATTGAGAAGTGAAATGAACATGAAGTAAAATTGTATTCCATTCACTTATTCATTTAGTAAACATTTCCTGAGTTCTTAGCTCTAGCACCAGGCTAGGCAAGGCACAACTCCAGGAGGCACCATTCACATTGTATTTACTGTGAATGGCGCTCAGGGGTGCACCATTCACATTGTATTTTCTGTGATTAGTGCCTCTTCAAGTTAAGTACAACATGAATAGTGCCCCCTGGAGTTGAGCACCCAGTTGATACGGATTGGGAAGCTGAAAAGAACAAAACAACTACTCAGCCCTCCAGGAGCTGACAGGGAAACAATCTAGTACTAATACTACTTTGCGTCTGATAGACCAGTCCTTTCCTACTACATTATTTCATTTTGTCCTTAATATGATTCTGGGATGAATCTTTTAATGAGCACGTCCATTTAAAGACGAGGAAATTTTAAGTTGCGTGGGTGGCTCAGTTGGTGGTGCATGCGACTCTTTTTTTTTTTTTTAAGATTTTATTTTATTTTTTTAAGTCTTAATTTTTTTAATGTTTATTTATTTTTGAGAGAGAGAGAGAGAGAGAGAGCAGGGGAGGGGCAGAGAGAGGCTGACATAGAATCCCTAGCAGGCGCTGCACAATCAGCACGGAGCCTGACAAGGGACTCAAACTCACAAAACCCTGAGATCCTAACCTGAGCTGAAACCGAGTCGGACGCTTAACTGACTGAGCCACCCAGGTGCCCCTAAGATTTTATTTTTAAGTAATCTCTACACCCAATGTTGGGCTAGGGTTCGAACTCACAACTCCTAGATCAAGAGTGGTACACTGTAACAACTGAGCCAACCAGGCGCCCCGCAACTCTTGATATCGGGGTTGTAAGTTTGAGCCCCTGTTGGGTGTAGCGATTACTTAAAAATAAAGTCTTAAAAAAAATAAGATAGGAAATTTAGAAAAGAGGATGAAATCCTAACAAAGCAGGATTCTCCCTTTGAGAGTAATCCGAGCTAGAGATAGGGCTCTTTTAAAACCTTTACACTTCCGATTTTGGAGGCCTCATCCTATATTACGTGAACCGTTAAAAACAAAGGGAAAATGTTAACAAAACAAAACAAAACAAAACAAACAGCTTCATGTAGTGACATGTGTGGAGTTATAGAATTGGATAATGTAAATCGGGAAAAGTTGTAAGGGAATGGGGAGGGAGGAGAAAGCTACTTTGGATTGGGTGATCAGAGAAGGCCTTTTTGAAAATGTGACGTTTGAGCTGAACCTAGGTGACCAGAAGGAGCCAGCCCTGTTAACACCTGGGGGCAGATTGTTCTCGGCTGAGGGAATAGTCAGTGCAAAGGCCCTAAGGCAGGAACTAATTTTGGCATCTTTGAAAAACAGAAAGGAAGCCTATGTGGCTGGAAGGCCAGAGACCAGATTCTGTCAGGTCTTGGGTCACAGTGAAGAGCTTAGGCAATGGAAAGGCATTGGGAGATGTTTTAGCGCTGGAACAAGTGAAATTTATGTTGAAAACATTTACTTTAGGGGTGCCTGGAGGGCTCAGTTGGTAGAGCATGCAGCTCTTGATCTTGGGGTTGTGAGTTTGAGCCCCATGTTGGGTGTAGAGGTTACTTAAAAAAAAAAAAAAATTAAGTTAAAAAGTAAAACATTTATTCTGTGAAGAGGGCAGGGGGTAGGATTAAAAGAGGGCAAGAGCAGCATTCGGGGAGATCAAAGGCTAGTGCTTTGACCTGATAGAGGTTTAGTCTAGCTGGTGGTGGAGGTGGGAAAAGCACAGAGGAATCGATAGATCTCAAAGAGCTACTGGACGTAAAGGGCAAAAAAACCCAAAAACAAAACGAAAACAAAAACAGAAAAATAACAACAAAAGAAGAATCAACAACGTGGGTCCAGTGAATGAAATCATCTGAAACTGAAACTGCCTCACCAAATCAGGACTTCATGATTGCCACAGTTTTGTGCTTCTGGAAGCTTCCTAGCCTCCTCTTCCCCAAACCAAAAGCCAGAGGCAAAAATGTCCTCATTCACATCCCAGTAGTCTGGATCTCTAGCAGCAAGCCAGGTGAGTTCCGAGTTCTGAAGGGTTGAGTAGAGCAGGAAAACTCAGTGTTTGTGAAACAAAGAATCTGGAACCTGGAATCTGGCAGAGGGGCGGCTCAGTGGGGCTTTCAGGGAATAAGCATGGGGTTGAAGGAGTCGCTGCCCCCACACGAGGTCTAAAACACTGCAACCAGGAACTCTTTAGTCCAACTCTCATATTTCACACAGCAAAATGAAAGCCTTATTCAAGCCCACACAGCCCAGCTACTATCTGAGAAAGGATCCCTAGATAAACCGAGACGCACGTTAGATGGCCAGCACAAACACACAGCACAGGATACGGGAGCACAATCCATGGGCCAAGATGGAAACTACGTGTACTTCTCCTATAGGCATTAAAGCCAGGGAAGGCTGAGGGCGCAAGAATGCATTCTGTCTTAGCAAAGCAACCTAGAGAGAGAGAAAGGCAGATTCCTCAGGCCTTGGGCCTGCATTCCTGACATGGGGTGACAAGGGTTGAGGGAGGTGATCAGCAGGCCCAGGGGTAGCGTGTCTGGTATGTCAATTTAGGCTCTGCTCTTTGCTACCTAGGGCCTAGGCCTAACCCTGGGCTCCCAGTGGCTAGGTAGCAAGTGTTCTTAAAGGGCCACTTTAGAAGGGAAGATTTTCTCATCAGAAGCTTTCAAATTACTTTCCTATGGCCCCAGGGAGGCTTTGTGCCCACTCTTGGGGGACTCCTTCCAAATAACTAATTCATAGACACTTCCCCAGCAACTCATGCCCCAGACTCAAGGCCCTATGGGGTAGGCACCAGTTTGTGGCCTGAACCTCGGACTGTGGACCGTCTCCTCCCTTTTTCTGTTTATTTTCAGTCCTCTGACCCCAGGCTGGCTGGTGAGGTAGGCAGAAGGGAGGAGACTCTGGTGCCAACACACACACACGCACACACACACACGCGCGCACACACACACACACACACACACACACACGGCCTCCTGTGTTCCCCAGTCTCAGTGGCTGGTCAATGATTGACTGGCATTTCACAGGCTGCTGGGTCCAGACCCCAGCCTGTTGATCCTTAGAGGTCACCTCTCTAAGCCAGAGCCCCATCGTGCCACCTCAGTGCCAGTGGATACCTCCACTGCCCGCAGGCCAGCACCTCCTCTGGCAGATCTCATATATCTGCCCTCTGCCCTTCTCTTGGCTCTCCTCTGCCCGGCAGTCACCCCTCTGCCCTGAAGCTGTCTCCCTCTCCCCAGGCCCCTCATTGGACCCTGCTGGCAAACTCTCAGGCTCCTCCAGCAGCCCCCCCCCCCCAACCCCAGGCCCCCCTTCAACCTCTGTCCCTTAGACATCCTCTTTCCTTGGCTCTCCTGCCAGGCCCTGCTGGAGAGGCAATTGAGGGGAGAAGCGAATCAGCAGCGCCCACCCCTGCCCCCCTTCCTCTCCTCTTGTCAAACACCAGACAAGGTTTTTTCCCCTTCCTTCCCAGCTCTGAATGGGCTCATTCTCTTTGGAAGACTGGCCCCTCTCGAGCCTCCTCCCCGGGCGTGAGTTCTGACCCCGCTCCTCCCCCAACCCTACTCCCGGTCCACTCCCTCTGGCCCCGCCTTCTCTGGGCAGCCCACTGGGACTGAGCATTGTCTCCAGTCTGGGTTTTTTTTCCCCTGGAATCTGGGATGCCGAGAGGGTGCACTTGTTGACTGGGTGGGAGTGAGGCAGTGGGGGGACATGGGATCTTTGTAGGAGAATGACTGGTAGTTACTCAGATATCTTGGAGAGCCATTCTGGCTCCACTACACCCTGGGGGAGGGAGAGTTCATGGTACCCTTGATTCCCAGTCCTGGAGCAGAGCGCATGAAGCCAAAGACTCCTGGCTCAGTTTCCCTTCGTTCCCTTGGAGTTTCAGTGTTCCTCTTCTGCAAAATGGGGAAAGATAACATCTGCCTTCTGACAACCCAGGACTCTGCGAGATGAGGGATGTGGCTCTAGGACAGACAGGGACATGGAGGAAGGGTCCAGTAAAGGACGGTTGCACAGCAGCTTTCTTGGCTGGACAAACCCTCTTAACACCAGGGCAGGGGAGGGTGGGAAGGGACATCTCTGATGCTGATCCTAACACCCTGATGGTCTCTTGAAGAGCAAGTGCTCCAGTGCATGACCCACAAGTGACTCTTGGGACTAGGTCTAGTGTCTCCTTTCCCTGAGGGCCGAGAGGCACCTTGACCAGGTCCCTGGATTTGGGTTTGTGATGAGTGAGGGTGAGGGACTAGTTTTGGCTAGGTGTTCACCTTTTCCCTCATTAGCTCTGAGGCAGATGCTCCTGGGCAAATTGGTTAACTCATCTGAGCCTCTTTTCCTTGATCTTGCCCTCACCTTAATCAACTCCAACTCTAACGCTAGAGAAAATAGAGATATTAATGCCCATCCCAAAGGGCCGCTGTGTCCCCATACTCAGCAGTATTTCTTGAACGTTTGTGACTATTATCCAAGGGATAAATCCATTGTATATCATCACCCATCACACACACATACCCTTACCCACATTAACATGCGATGTACACAAATCATTTCCATTGCATTCTATTTCTATAAATAAATAAAGTTTTATTTATTTATTCATTTGTGTAGAGCACAAGTGGGGGAGGGGCAGAGAGAGGGAGAGAGAGAATCCCAAGCAGGTTCTGCACTGATGGCACGAAGCCCGAGTCTGGGCTCAAAGTCACAAACCGTGAGATCATGAAACTAAGAGTCAACTGCTTAACTGACTGAGCCACCCAGGCACCCCGTATTGCATTCTATTTCTTAAAAAAAAAAAAAAAAAAAAAAAAAGACTTGTCTTGATCATCTAAATTGGCTCGATGACCAAACTTCCAAATGAACTTAACCTGTAGTTTGCACATTGCTGGTTAGAGCCAGAGGTGGACTCACCATGCTGTTAAAGAAGGGTAAGCTTCAGGCCCTTCATTTGCATATATGTGTCTAATTTCGTGCTCATAACTTTGTATTCCTTATCTTGAAGAGAGTCCCCCCCCGCAATTTCATAAGTTCAGATACCACCAAACCTGGATCTACCCCAGTATCCATAAACCTGAGACCACTTATTGAGCAATTACTATGTGCTACACACTGTTCTGAGTGCTTCAGGAGCATTATCTTCTTTAATCCCTGGTAGAGCATGCCAGATCCTATTTCAGTAGTGAGCAAACTGAGACTCAGAGAGGCTTGCTCACTTGCCTTGGGTTGCACAGCTAATACATGGCAGACTGGAACTTTGAACCCAGGTCATTCTGATTCCAACCCCTCTACTGTGAAAATGCCTACCAACAACCATGCTAGGAATATGAAAGCAGTTTAAGAAATGCTAGTGTCCTTCATTCTTCAGTGCTCAGTAGATGCCTCTGATCCCCTCTTGACCAGCACAGGCATGCTCTGCTCTTGGCTGAGACATTCCAACTAGAGTTGCCAGACTTAGCAAATAAAAATAAGGATGTCCAGTTAAATTTGAATTTCAGATAAACAACGAATAATTTGTTAGTTAAGTATGTCCCCTGTATTTTTGGTTGGAATTTCCAACAAAGACACACCTTCCTTCCATCACCCCCACTTCCATCCCCCACTGGGCCTTAAGAACAGGGCCAGGGGCTCCAGAAGGAATGCAGGGTGGGGAGGCAGAATCGAACAGGCTAGTAAAAAGCAAGGGACAGAAAAGGAACTTTGGAAGAATTGAGTGCTGAGTGGCCCTGTGAAGAAACAGACGAATGGATGTTCTTGGAAAGACTGAGATGGAAGTCCCTCTAATTTGACTCTCTCCCCAAACTTGTAGGTTCTCCCGATTAAAACTGTGCTTTTCAGACTGGAAAAAGATACTTAAAAGATTCCAGAAGGTATGCCAGGGAGTCCTGGAAGCCACAAGTTAAAAACACAACACATCCACCTCCTTTACTATCAATTTGATTTGAGGATGTGGTGGGAGAACCATCATTTGATATTTTTAAAAACAGGCATGTGATGGAGTAGGGGTGCAAACTCGCCAGGAATGTCTAAGATAAAACCTGCGACTTCAAGGAAAGTTAAGGATGGCAGCCTAAAGCATTTGCCCCAGACTCCGCCCGGTGGTGGAGGAGGGGGTGCCGATCGCCGTCCCCTGCTTTAGGGGTTCTCCATGGGAACGCGCCAGAAGTGCGCAGGCAACCCCGGCGTCCGGGCGCCGGGAGGGGCGCACCCCAGGCCTGCGCGCCGAGGGAGAAAGTGAAGCTGGGAGTTGCCACTCCCAGGGACTCGCTGGAATGCGGTGGAGGGGGTGGGGGGGCGAGCCGTGAGCACGCTCGCTCCCAATCACGGGAGGAGGAGGAGGTGGAGGAGGAGGGCTGCCTTGAGGAAGTACAAGAATGAAGTTGTGGAGCTGAGAGTCCCCTGCGTCGTGCCCCGAGAGCCGAGCAGAGCTCCCAGGCAGCCGCCCGGCCCTTCGCAGCCCGGTCCAGCCC
This sequence comes from Acinonyx jubatus, assembly GCF_027475565.1. Lineage (NCBI taxonomy): Eukaryota > Metazoa > Chordata > Mammalia > Carnivora > Felidae > Acinonyx > Acinonyx jubatus. Next base: position 37,931,817 of record NC_069397.1, read on the forward strand.
GAGCCATGGGGCCGGAGCCGCAGTGAGCACCATGGAGCTGGCGGCCTGGTGCCGCTGGGGGCTCCTCCTCGCCCTCCTGCCCTCCGGAGCCACGGGCACCCAAGGTAGGTCTGGTGTGGTGAGGGCACGAAGCAGCGACGCGACCCTGCAGCCTGGGGCCCCCGCCGAGGGTCCCCGGGCTGGCGGGGGCAGAGGGGGGGCCACACGAACTTCCCGGTCCGAAGTTTTGGACGGTGTCGGCGCTCCCGAGCAGCCGGCCTCGCCGGGGAGGGGGCAAAGGAAGGTGGGGCAGGGGGGCGATGACGCCCAAGCCGCTCTAGATGTCCCAGGCAAGAGACTGGCGCTTTCCAGACTCGGCGACGGCAATGGGAACTTGTCAAAAAAGTTCTCTGAAATTGTTCGGAAAGTTTGCCATCAAAGGGTGTACCGCATGATGTGTGTGTGTGTGTGTGTGTGTGTGTGTGTGTGTGTGTGTGTGTGTTCCCCTTTCTTGAGCCCCTTCAAGCTTTCTCAAAGACTTTCCAGTTGGCAGCCTCCGCCTCCAGACTGGACTGAGCTGGATTCCTCGGGGGTCCCTTCTGTTGCCCCTCCCCCTGTCCCATCTCCCCACCCCCCCTCCCCCCGCAGCCGATTGGGTTTAGTTCCTCCAGCTTCAGGCAGGATCGCGGTGTGGAGGGGGGTGGTGGGCAAAGTAACCTGTCCGGCCAGAGCCGGGCTGGAGAGGGTGGCCGGTCGGACTGCCGAGTTGCCTCATGCTGGAGTCTGGGGTGGGGGGAGGGGGAGACGTTTGTTTTGAGCAAGTTTCTTCAGGGCCAGCCCGGGGACTGTGTGCTTTGTGACTTCTGGAGAGCACGGGCCACGGAGGGGCGGTGGTAGGTTTCCTGGTCTGGGGCATAGAGTGGGAGATTTCCCAGCGGGGGATTCCTGGGCAGTCCTGCGGGGTGGGTGGGGGGCGGGAAGGAAAGGTAAAGACAGAGGGCCAGATGTGGGTTTGCAGAGGGCTGGGTTGTCCTGCCTTTTCCTTCATGCTGTGTGTGGGGAGGCACGGTGGTGGGGGTAGTGCCGGTTCTGCCCCATTGGCCCATCTAGGCACTAACAATTAAAGCCACCGTGTGCTGGAGATATACTTTGGGCTAGGCATGGTGCGCGGTGGTTTGCATGCACGCCCTCTAAATCCTCAGACCAACCCCACAAGAGAAATCCTACTAGTATTCCCATTTCCAGGTAAACACCTGGGCCTAAAGAGGTTACATCGCATCAAGGAAGTAGTGGGTCCAAGATGGGACCCCCCAGACGGTGTGACCCCCAGCCACACATTCGAGATCACTGTATTAATCCACCTTGAACAATGGGCGACACTGCTGCTGGCATCACTGTGCTGTTGGGAAGACAAAATGGGAGTGTTCTGGGGAGTAGTGGGTGGTCTCCATCGGTCAGGGAGTCTGGAGAAGGGGTGGGGGTCATCCCGTCTGTGTGTTGCCCGAGGGCCTCTCTGTCAGAGCCTTGCAGTATTCTCTGAGGGGCGTCTATGCTAGGGTGTTCCTGCGTTGTGTGGTCTGTGTTTGCGTGTCTGGGCTTTGTGTTGCCAAACAGCAGTCTCCCTGCTGGCTTAGGGACTTGACTGAACTCTGCCCTCTCAAGGAACTCCCTCAAGGTGCTGGGTCAGATCTGCTGTAAACAGCGGGAGGTGGCCCCACGCCTTCTCTCTGACAAAGGAGGTTCCACTTTCCTGGGAGCCCATACATCTCCCTGTTTCCCAGGCAGGCGTCTGTCTGCAGCCCTGACCTTCTGCTGCGATGGGTGAGGCCAGGCTGCGCTGTCAGGCTGAGCTGCTGCCCCCCTCAGCTGGGCCTGTAAGTTGAGCAGGTGGGGGTGGCCTGGGTTGCTGCGGTGCTGGGATACAGAGGGGTCAGTTCTCTCAGCGATGACTGGGGCCTCCTCAGGCCTATCTCACCCCTCGATCTGCACTGCTGGGTGCAAAGACAGATGTTGGGTGTGTCGGGCAGAGAATGGTTGCAATGGCAGGGCACCGCCCGGCTGCCTCTAGCACCCCCATTATATCCCAGGGATGAGGGCTAGGGCAGGAATTTGGGGGAAAGGGGGGACAGGGAGGATCCAGAGGGTCAGGATTTTGCTAGGACCCATTCTTAGAGGTCAAACTTTTGTCAAGGGTAGCAAACACATCCTTATCTTGCAGAGGTCCTATTTTAATTCCCAAGCGATTCTTCAACAACCTCCTTCCTTTTTACCTTACTTGAGGAAAGTAACTTCATTCTAATACTCAAGGGGGAAAAAAGCAACAAATGAAGCGATAGGATGAAGTGTGAAAAGGGAAAATCCATCTCATTCCAAATACAAACTCATCTTTCATTTTCTCTTGGTTTGGAATTACCCACACTCCAGCTATATGAACTTCCCTTGCCTGAACTTTTGACAAACTTTTTTAATTTACTTTATTTTTTAAATTTGCATCTGAGTTAGCATATGGTGCAATAATGATTTCAGGAGTAGATTCCTTAATGCCCTTACCCATTTAGCGCATCTCCCCTCCCACACCTTGCCTGAACTTTTGAAAAATGTCCAGTGTGCTTCCTGTGTGCCAGGTTCTTTTCCATCGACGGTTTCATTTCATCTCTGCAACAATCCAAGGAAGTGGGTACACACAGTTCAAAGAAGTGAAGTGATTTATCCAAGGCTTCCTAGTGACCCAAATACGTCTAGTAGACCCAATAATAATGTCTAATGAGGAGGCATTAAGAGTTGGTCAAAGTCATATCCTATTCAACAGGAATGGGGTGAGCAAAGCCTCAGGGGCAGCCAGGTGGCCAGACTGGGGTAGAGGTGCTACTCTGTTATTCAGGTAAGTGAGTTCCCTTATCTAGCCTATAGAAATTGGAGTGAGCTGGGCCCACTGAGGTCCTCTCCCTCCCTGTCCAGCCCATGCCTGCCTTCCTCTTGGGCCCTCCAAGCATGGCAAGGGACTGAGGGCAGGGACAGGGTGGAAGTCAGGGGGCCCTGCAGGGCTGGAATGAGGGAGACAGCTGGAATGGAAGAAGAGGAGCCAGTATGGAGGAACCATCAGTGGGGGGCTAGAGTAAGGCCCCACTAGTTGTGCCTGCCCCTGAGAGCTGAAATGATCTGGAAAGAGATCCCCCTCTCTGCCTCTGCCTGTGGGAAGCCCTTATGGGGTGACATCTCCATCTCTTGCTAAGCTACCTTTCCTTCTCACCCTTGGGAAGAGAGCCCATGTAGGGCGACGGGTGTGTGCTCTCTAGGAGTGGGAGAATTATTATAGCCAATGTTTGTGTTGCCTCAGTTCTGTTTACAAAGCCTTTTCATGTTTACAGGCTGCTTTTTTGATTCATTATCTCATTTAACTCTCATTTAACTTCTCTGCAGAAAGTAAGAGTTGTTAGTGTTTTATTATCCCATCCTCACAGCCAAGTTCAGGTCACTAAATAGTCATTGAGCGCCTACGAAGTCACAGGCACTGCTGGGCATAGAGATGAATCTGATATGGCCTCTGCCCCCAGAGGTCCTTTGACTTGCTCAAGGTCACACATGAGCAGGCCAGCTAGGGTTCTGGTTTAATGATCCTGAGCCCAGGCCCTGGTCTGATATGGGACCTGATACCATGTATGTATGGTGGGTGAGTTCTGGGCATCACTAGAATGGGCTCTTAACCTGTAGGTCTGGGGGAGTTGAGTTTTGGGGATGCAGGTAGCGTTCATGGAAACCAAAGGAAGTATCTCTTGCTGGTGAGCAAGAGAAGCAGCTGGGGCTGAAGTGCGGCAGGGAGGGCAGAACCTTCTGGAGAGCACCCCCCAGAGCTAGGACCAAACCCTGACCACTGAAGTCCAGCCAGAGGGATATGAAGGACTCTGAATAGCCTTTCAGCAGAGGGATGAACACCAGGACCTCAACTACTACCTTGTGGTTTGCAAGTTCTTGATTGGATTTCATCCATCTATCCATCCATTCATCCATCCAGCTAACTCTTATCTGGTGTTGGGCTGGTCCTGCCTCATAGTGACTTTGCGTCAGAGAGCTGGAGAGGTTGGGGTTTCTGAGGGTCAGGTGTCCTGAAGACACAGAGCTCTCCTGTGTAGAACAAGACTTCTCACACCCTACCCCCTGAAAATCAAGGGGGCTGAGTGGATATGGGGACTGTGGTGAGGACTGGGGAGAAGGAGTCTGGTGAGCAGATGGGGGAGGGGGTGGGAAGTGCTGAGCTCCATGGTGAAGGGGACAGAGGTGGAAGTAGGGGAGGTGTCAAGAGGCCCTTCTTGGCTTCATGTCAGCTTGGTGGGGAAATTTGCCCGCAAGCCTCCAGCTCTCTGGGAGAGTAGGTCTCAGTACCTGACTTCACCACCCGCTGCAAACGCTTAAAGAATCTTAGACTAAAATCAGCCACAAACTCACTAGTGGGGTGGGGCTACCACTCTTTCTGGCCCTCAGCTCAGCCCAGCCCCCCTGCCCTGCCCAGAGTCTGTGATGTTTATCAGTGGTATCAGTAGAGTTGGTATGTATTCCCCTTTGCACCTGATGTGGGGTGAATTTGTATATGTCCAGTTAAGAACGTAGGATCTAAAGTCAGACAGACTCAAGTTCAAATCCTGCCTCTATCGCTCATAAGCTTTATTAAGATCTTGGGAGACGAACCCCTGTCGGCCTCAGTTTTCTTCTTTGCAAGAGAGAAGTTGCTGTCCCAGCCTCGGGAGGACATAATGAGGCTCCACCCAGAGTGCCTGACAGTACACAGTAGGTGCTCAGCTAACGTGGCTGCCCTTGGTGTTCCCATTGTTGTTGTTTTCCTATTGCCTGGCTGCCACAGCTGGTGTCCTTTAGAGGAGGCAGAGGGCCACAGCGGGTGGAGACAGCCTCTGCTCCAGCTCTGCTTGTCCCTGTCCCGGGTTTGGGCCAGAGCTTTGGGGTCTGGGCCTAAAGACAGCTGTGCCTACAAAGCAGCTGAGGCTGCTGAGGCCGCAGGAGGTCCTGGCAGCGGGCGTTATTTTGGGCCTGGCCTGCCACCCCCAGCTCCTGTTTCTCTTGGGAGTCTGGGGGGAGGGACCCTTGAGTTCTATTTCTGGGCCCTCCCCTTCCTCCCTCTTTGCTTCCTTCCCTATCTGTCCAAAGGGGTGGGAACAGAGACCACTCTGGCTTTTACTGGGAGACTGTCAGCTCATGGCCATTGGCCTCAACATGAACCCGAGGCACTGGCCCTACCAGCCTTTCCCCAGCTTTCTGGAGGCAGGGGATCTCTCTTATCCCCCAGGATTTGACTTCAGGCTCCAAGTTGCTGCGAGAGCAGGAATCCTGGTGTCAGAACTTGAAGTCAGCCACTGCTGTCCCCCTGAATCTGCACACAGTCCGTGGGAGGTGCAGTGGCAACCAACAGGAAATCCCAAGCAGCTCAGGCACCTGTGGGCCTGTGTATCTGGGGGTGCCCTCCACCCACCTCCCCCCGGCGCACCCTCCTGGGCAAGACGCGCCAGGTGATTCATCTCCTCACCAGAGCAGAAAAACGGGTTCAACTGGGCACTTTAATCTCCCCCCTACTGGCAGGCATGGTGCCAGCTGCTGTCCAGAGCAGCCCCTCACCAGGAGTAGTTTACCCCTTCTGTATCCCTGGGCTTTGTAGGTACTTCCGGTCTCAGGGACACGCTGCTGGGGTCCAGGTGGGCCGGGGAGGCAATTCATCTTGATGCCCCTTGGCTGAGGGTTGGCCCTGGGAAGAAGGTACACAGGGCTGACGTAGTGCCCTTGTGGCAGGAGTTTCGTGGCATAGATTCTGCCAGCTGGTTCTGGAGTCTTGCCCTGAGGAGGTGGCAAGGGTGAAGTGCCAGCATAGGAGCCGTCAGAGTAGGGCATCGCTCTGGCCCAAGATCTGCAGCCTGGGTCCGGATGCCTGTTGTTGGGGTCTGATGCTCCTTTTTTTTCTGCCTGGGGGAATTCCAGAGGTCCCTGCAGTGACCAGGCCCCTAGTGGTCCCCATGCCCCAGCTATGACTCTAGCTGACCCTCCTTCCTTCCTTTCTGGGTGGCATTGTGGGGGTGGACATCCCTTGCCAAGAGGCTGGCATGTGGGTGGTATTGGAATGGGGTGGGGAGAATGCCCTGAGTTTGTTTGCTTGGGATAGGGGCAGGGGGTATCCAGAAGCTTCATGATTCATCATGGCCTCTCTTGGGGGATTTTTACCCCTTGGCCACGAGTGGTGCTTTGGGGACAAAGGGAGGCTTTCTTTGCCAGCCACCACCCCGGATCAGGCGGGCAAACTCCCCAGGGCTGGCACAATGGGGGCCCCTCTGGATACTCAGGATGGGCCGAGTTAGAAGGAGCGTTTCCTCTGATTTCCCTCCTCTTCCCAAACTTGCAGACTTTCTTTGGCCGTTGTGCCTTCTGCAGGTGCAAGGGACATGGGAAGCGGGGTCCTTCACTTGTGCTTTCTCGCCGTCCGAGATGGCATGACTCTGCGGAGTGAGTGTGGAGGAGGTGCCAGGCTGGAGAAGCTGACGGGGCAGCGGCCTCTGACCCATCTCCTCTCTCCTCCCAGTGTGCACCGGCACAGACATGAAGCTGCGGCTCCCAGCCAGTCCCGAGACCCACCTGGACATGCTTCGCCACCTCTACCAGGGCTGTCAAGTGGTACAGGGCAACCTGGAGCTCACCTACCTGCATGCCAATGCCAGCCTCTCCTTCCTGCAGGTGAGGCCCATGGGGGACCCAGCCAGGTCCTGCCTCCAGCTGAGCTGAGCCCTATGCTTATAAATGGGTGGTAGAAGAAGGTGCCCTATAGTTCTTCTCTTGTTGCGGCTCCTCAACTGGGAAGTCCTTTCTGATGCCTGCGCCCTATCTGTTCTACTGCAAGACCAGTTGACTCCCTCTCAGTCATGTGGCTGGCCCTGGACATCCCCGGGTAGAATGCACATGTGCCTCTGCTAAATTTTTGGCTCCCTTGCCAGCAATCGCCTCCTCCTGTCCATCTGCCCCGGCTGCTGTCCCTGTCCTGCCTGGCGTGGTGAAAGGGCTGCTGGGAGGTTGTGGGTTCTAGGTCCAGTTCTACCGACAAGCCATGTGAATATGGTCTCGGCCCCTGGCTTCTCTGTCTGTGTTTTGGAAGCAGGGAGCATGCTTTGACTCCCCTCTGGGAAAACCAAATGGAAAATGTATGTGAAAGGGTCACGAGCAGGGGAGAGAGTGGGAACCAGCCTGCTGGGTTGTGTCCACAGTGCCCTGGAGTGGGGCCACGTGTGTGAGGCTTGGTCAAATCACAGACGTCATGTCATCTAGGTGTTTCCTTTTATGGATGAGGGAACTGAGATGCAGAGAGGGTGTGGCGCTTGCTCATAGTTCACACAGTGCTCCCCCCACCATTTATCTGTCTTGATCATACACGACTCTGGTTTGGGGACGTGGGGAGTGGCCTTGATCTCTACTTTATGCGTGACAGAGCTGGACTTCTCAGCGGATGGGGGCTTTGCACTTGGTGACTTAGAGGAGGCCTGGGTTAGGCGGTGGTCGTGTTCCAGGGCCTGGGCCTGCTTCAGCCCCACCTGGTCCTGTTCTCTCCCAGGATATCCAGGAGGTGCAAGGCTATGTGCTCATTGCCCACAACCAAGTGAGACAGGTCCCACTGCAGAGGCTACGAATCGTGCGAGGCACCCAGCTCTTTGAGGACAACTACGCCCTGGCTGTGCTGGACAACGGAGACCCACTGGACAGTGGCACCCCTGCTACAGGGGCTGCCCTAGGAGGGCTGCGGGAGCTGCAGCTCCGAAGCCTCACAGGTGATCATCATTATCATTGAAACCTTCTCCTTGTTATCGGGAGCTGATCAGGGCCACTGCTATGCGTGGGAAACTTTGTGTGAATTAGAACTGGCATCCCTTCTGGATGGATGCAGGTGGGGCTTGGGAAGGTGCCTTTGTGAAGATGAGAAGATCTCCCATCTTCCCAGGAAGTCACAGCTTGCACGAGCCTGCACAGTTTGATAATTAGGATACAGGCTGGGGTTAGTCTACTTCTTGGCTGAGTACACATGTGCAGTGAACAACCTGCATAACTGTATGTGGCAGCCTTGGAGCTGACAGTATCCCAGACTCTGTGGCCAGTCACTTGGCATACACGATCCCATTTTGGTTGTGCTGTAATCTTGCAAGGGAAGCATCAGTGCTATTCTCATTTTACAGATGAGAAAACAGGTTTACAGAGGATAAGTGACTTGCTCAAGGTTACATAGCTATGACATAGCTAGTTAGTGGTGAGGCTGGTTTTCAGACTCCAGAGTCTTTTTTAACCAGTAAGCAGTGTGCACAGAGTATAGAGGTGGGAGGACAGGAGAGGGTGGCATGGACATCTGGACCCTGTCATGGACAACTCACTCCTCCCTGGATCTCAGGTTGTTCATGTGTGTGGGGCAGGGTGGGAGGGGTGGGGTTCTGGTACGGCTAGAAGATGCTGAAGGTGTCTTCTCTAATCCCTGGGGAAACTGGGGTGTGTTTAAGAGGCCTGCTCCCCTCTAAAGAGCTCAGGAGAGTCCCATGGGAGGGCAGAAAGTGACAGACAGGAAAGGAAAGTGCTGATTATTGCCTGCCCCACAGAGATCCTGAAGGGAGGGGTCCTCATTCAGCGGAACCCGCAGCTCTGCCACCAGGACACGATTCTGTGGAAGGACATCTTCCACAAGAACAACCAGCTGGCCCTCATGCTGATAGACACCAACCGCTCTCGGGCCTGTAAGCCATGCTTCTCCCTGCCTGTAGCTTCCTCTCTTTCTCAGGCAACCCAGCGATCCCCAAACTCCCCGCTCACTCACACCCCCTCCACTCCCCACCCCTGTACTAACACTACCCATTCCCTCTTTCTGTCCCATTTCCCTCCTGCCATTTCTCTGTGTCTCTTCATCTCCGTGGTCCTCTGTCCTGCCTCCCTCTGCTTCTAGATCGTGCCTCTGTTTTCTGAGTCTTCTTTTCCTGCCGACTCTCCCTCACTGCATTCTGCCTCCTGGTCTCTGTCTATTTCTCTCCCCAGGCCAACCCTGTTCTCCAGCTTGTAAAGACTCCCACTGCTGGGGAGCAAGTTCCGGGGACTGTCAGAGCTGTGAGTGCTAGGAGGCCCAGAATCCGGGGGTGGGGCAGGGGGCCGGGCTGGGAGGGTTACCAGACCTCGGTGTCTTCCCAGGGGGTGGGGCAGGAAGTCATCACAGAAAGTGATGCTGGTGAGGGTCTGGTGCCTGGGCTACTGCCCAGCCCTCATCCTGCCCTTTGTCTCACAGTGACTCGAACTGTCTGTGCTGGTGGCTGTGCCCGCTGCAAGGGCCCGCAGCCCACCGACTGCTGCCACGAGCAGTGTGCTGCTGGCTGCACGGGCCCCAAGCATTCTGACTGCCTGGTATGTGCCCACGGGACCCCGGGGTGCAAGGGGAGGGGCACCCTGCCTGCTCCTGCCCTGTTGCCCGTTGCACGCCAGGGAAAAACAGCCCAGTGACCACCAGCTGCCTGTCTCCACCCCGCCACCCCCACCCCCCACCCCCCGCCTCCAGGCCTGCCTCCACTTCAACCACAGTGGCATCTGTGAGCTGCACTGCCCAGCCCTGGTCACCTACAACACGGACACCTTCGAATCCATGCCCAACCCTGAGGGCCGTTATACCTTCGGTGCCAGCTGTGTGACTGCCTGTCCCTGTGAGTGCCAGGGACAAATGTCGTTTTAGTAATTTTGCTGGGAGGGGGGTTGGTTTAAGTAAATGGGAGCGTATGGTGAGTATCGTCTGACCCTCGCTCTGGCGAGCTGGTCACGGCACTTCGTGTCGAGCTGCCTTGGTCTTTCAACAGCTAAGAGCAGGTGGAGCAGAGTAGGAGCTAAGAGCCCAGGCTCAGGAGCCAGGCTGCCTGGGTTCAAAACCGGGCTCTACCATTTTCTAGTCACGTGACCTGCTTCCTGTACCTGTTTTCTCATTTGAGGATGAGGGCAACATAGCCCCAATCTCATAAGGTGGTTATAAGATTTGGATGAGTTAATATTTGTAAAGCTCTTCGGGGCGCCTGGGTGACTCAGTCGGTTAAGCGTCCGACTCTTGATTTTGGCTCAGGTCATGATCTCACAGCTGATGAGTTCGAACCCTGAGTCGAGCTCTGTGCTGACAGCATGGATCCTGCTTGAGATTCTCTCTCACTCCCTCTCTCTCTGCCCCTCTCCTGCTCGAGCTCTCTCTCCCACAAATAAATAAATAAGCCTTAAAAAAAATATATTGGTAAAGCTCTTAGAATAGTGCCTGGCACATACTAAGCACTCCTAAATGCTAATTTTTATTGTATAGTCTAGATTGATCAGAGTTTTATTTAACAGTTCCTGTATTTATCGATGTGCATCGGGGGACTGACCTCAGACCTGGGGCCCTCTTTCTTCGTGTCATGAGAGGCAGGAGTGGGCTCTCAGCTCCTGGTTGTATCCTCCCCGTGGTGGGTTACAGTACAAAATGTAGAGCCAGACTTTTTGTGTCCAGTCCTGGCTCCTCCACTTGATAGCACATGACCCTGAGTAATTTACATAAAACTACGATGATTCCCTCTTGGCAAAATGGGAATCTAACAGTGCCTGTCACGTAGGGTTGTGAGGAGTACATGACTGTTGAGTGTGCAGATACGCAGTAAGGGGATTTCAGTATTGGTTGATATTCTTACTGCACTATGTGGGCATGGTGGGGCGTGAAGGCCCAGGGCAGACGGACACACAGTCCCCATCTCCTCAGACAACTACCTGTCTACGGACGTGGGATCCTGCACCCTGGTCTGTCCCCTGAACAACCAAGAGGTGACAGCTGAGGATGGAACACAGCGGTGTGAGAAATGCAGCAAGCCCTGTGCCCGAGGTAACTGCTGGCCACCCCCGGAGCCAGGCTACAGTTCCTGCCCCTCTGCACACCCAGCTTGGCCCACAGTCCCATTCTTCTTCAGACCCTCCTGGGACCCAGTCCTTTTCTTCCAATGTCTCTGTCCTGGCCCTCCCTGGATCAGTCTGACACGTTCCCCTGTATTTCCTGTCTGTGCAAGGGGGCACGTGGCCCCAGGGGGGGACTGTGGACAGGACCCCGGAGTTTGAGTTCCTGGTGCTCCATGTGGGGGCCGAGACGGCCCCTTCACCACCTGCCCCTCCCCACAGTGTGCTACGGCCTAGGCATGGAGCACCTGCGGGAGGCGAGGGCAGTCACCAGTGCCAACATCCAAGAATTTGTCGGCTGCAAGAAGATCTTTGGGAGCCTGGCGTTTCTGCCAGAGAGCTTTGAGGGGTAAGGATACGCGGACTTAAGGGTGGGCACAGCGGCCTGAGCAGCATCAGGGCAGTCAGTGAATCCTGAGGACCCAGAAGTGGCAGTATCTCTGGGGGATGGTGGGAGACAGAGGTGGGAGGCCAGAAATGCAAAAGAGGCAGGAAGGGCAGGGGGACCAGAGGGTGTGGGGACGTGGTGGGGGGGTTGTTTGCATAAATGACATGCTATCCACAAATATGCACTTGTGTGGAGGCCAAGCCATCCAGAGAAAGCAAAATTCTCCTTGAGTTTGCAGTGGCTTTATTCATAATAGCCCCCAGCTGGAGATAATGCAAATGTATACCAATAGGTGAATGAATAAATAAATGGTGCCTTAACTATACAATGGAATTCTCAGCAATAAAAAGAAACAAACTACTTACTGATCTATACAACAACATTGATGAGCCTCAAAAACATGTTCAGGGGCACCTGTGTGGCTCAGGCGGTTAAGTGTCCGACTCTTGATCTCAGCTAAGGTCTTGATCTCAGGGTTTGAGCCCCGATGTTGGGCTTCACGCTGGGCGTGGAACCTATTTAAAAAAACAAAAACAAAACCCATTATGGTCAGCAAAATAAGTCAAATAAGAGAGAGTCCACACTGTGCTATTCTCTTTACGTGAACCTCTAGAATAGGCAAAACCACTCTGTGGTGGTAGAAATCAGAACAGTGGTTGCCCCAGGATGGGCGGACCAAGAGGGGACACAACAGAAGTTTCTGGGGGCAATGACAATGTTCTGTGTATCAGTTGGGGTAGTGGATACATGAGTGAATGCATTTGTCAAAAGTCTTCAAACTGTACATCAGAACTCTGTGCATTTTATTGGATGTGAATTATACTTCAATAAAAATATGTATTTAAAAAGAGGACGTTCCTTTCAACACTTCCTGCAACTCTATTCCCCTTTCCAGAGGAATCCACTGCTAATAGTTTGTGTGGGTTCTCCTAGACCATTTGTACATACTTAGACACACACAGAGAAACATAGTTCTAGTAATTTTATTGAGAAGGTTGACTTAAAATGGGAGCTTATCATGAATATTGTCTGCCCCTCGCCCTAGAGAGCTGGTCAAGGCACTTCGTGTCAAGCTGCCTTGGTCTTTCAACAGCTAAGAGCAGGTGGAGCAGAGTAGGAGCTCAGAGCTCAGGCTCAGGAGCAAGGCTGCCTGGGTTCGAAACCGGGCTCTACCATTTTCTAGTCATGTGACCTGCTTACTGTACCTTAATTTTCTCATCTGTAAAATGGGGGCAAAAATAGCCCCAACCTCATAAGGTGGTTATAATGTTTGAATGAGTTAATATTCATATGCTCATAAAACAGAGCCTGGCCGATATTAAGTGCTCTTTTTTTTTTTTTTTTTTTTTAAGTGCTGCCAAATGTTAGTTTTCATCTGTAGTCAGGATAGACAGGGATTATATTTAACAACTCCTCTATTTACTGATGGGTCTTTTGGTCATTTTTAATTTTGCTCTTACAAACAGTTCTGCCCTGTACATGTCTCTGGGAACAGGAGCCAATGTCTCTCTAGGCCACATTCCTAGAAGTAGGATTTCTAGATCAAATACTGTTTTGACAGACCCTGCCAAACTAGGGCTTGGGCTTTGAAACTCAGGATGAAAACAGCCGGGCTTGATGGGCAAAGGGTTTAAATGAAGTCATTAATGGAGGGCGGTGGGGGAGGGTGGCCGGGTCAGCTCTGGGGGTCATGCCCACCTACTTCCTGGCCCTGCTGACTCCTCTCCTAATCCTTCTAGGGACCCAGCCTCCAACACTGCCCCCCTGCAGCCTGAGCAGCTCAGAGTGTTTGAGGCTCTGGAGGAGATTACAGGTGGGCTTTGCTTCTCTGCATCCTGCTCTGATGGGGTCGGGGGTCCTCTTCCTGTCCCCACACCCCTAGCCTCACCCTGTGCCCGCAGGTTACCTGTACATCTCCGCGTGGCCAGACAGCTTGCCTAACCTCAGTGTCTTCCAGAACCTCAGAGTGATCCGGGGCCGAGTTCTGCATGAGTGAGCACCGGGGAAGGGCGGGGGGGGGGGGGGGGGGGCTGAGGAGCTTCCCAGGGAGCCCGTTGAGAAGCTCTGGGCATGGTGGGCACTCCTGTTCCCGAGGGACTCCAGCAGTAACATTTCTATGGGAGTTTTCGGAGTGTGCTGGGGACAGGAGGAGGTGAGGGCAGCTCTTGCTGACAGCCAAACACTCTTCCCACAGCGGTGCTTACTCGCTGACCCTTCAAGGGCTGGGCATCAGCTGGCTGGGGCTGCGCTCGCTGCGGGAGCTGGGCAGTGGGCTGGCCCTCATCCACCGCAACTCCCGCCTCTGCTTCGTACACACGGTGCCCTGGGACCAGCTCTTCCGGAACCCCCACCAGGCCCTGCTCCACAGCGCCAACCGGCCAGAGGACGAGTGCGGTAAGACAGGGAGCCCAGCGCCACACGCTCCCCGTCTGCCGGCACACAGGAGTGCCTGTGGGCCCCTAGCAGCAGCAATCTTGGACTTGTGCAGACTGCCCATCCCTTGTGCACCATTCTTGACACGGCTGTGGCTGGCTTGACTTCTTGGCATGGCTTCCGGCTGGGCCTGGCCACACTGCCTTGGCATCTGTGCCTTCCTTTTCCTCTCTGTCCCTGGAACCTCAGCTCTTTCTTTCCCCGCATTGCCCGGCACCTATTCCCACCCCGTCCAGCCCACAGCCTCCTCCCCTGGTTCATGTGGACCTGGAACCTTCCTTGAGTGTCCCCTCTAACCCCCTTCCTCTTCACTGCAGCGGGTGAGGGCCTGGCCTGCTACCCGCTGTGTGCCCATGGGCACTGCTGGGGTCCGGGACCCACCCAGTGTGTCAACTGCAGCCAGTTCCTTCGGGGCCAGGAGTGCGTGGAGGAATGCCGAGTACTGCAGGGGTACGTGGGGCAGGGCAGGAGGGGCGGCCGGAGTGGGGCACGGGGCTCCTTCCAGACCCCCTCCTCAGCCATCCCTTCTGTCAGGCTTCCCCGGGAGTATGTGAAGGATAGGTTCTGTCTGCCATGCCACCCGGAGTGTCAGCCCCAGAATGGCTCAGTGACCTGCTTGGGCTCGGTGAGTTGCTGGTGGGCTTGATCGAGGTGGGTGGAGGGAAGCAAGGGCAGGGGCGGGGTGGGGTGGCTGGGCACCTGGCCATGTCCAGTAGAATGTCCCAGGAGAGGGCTCGGAGCTCAGCCCTGGATGGAAGGAGGGTATTAGGAGGCTGGCATGCTGGGGACTGCAAGTTGTGTAGTGGACCCTGTGACCCTTCAGACTATGCAAAGGTCCCGGGGAGGCCTGTGTCCTTGGCTGTGGCTGTGCCAAGGCGGTTAGACCTATGGGCTTAAGCATCAGACTCTCTGGATTCGGATCCAGGCCCTGCTTTCATCCTTGGTTCGCTCATTTATAAAGTGAATATTGTACATTGGAATGTGGGAAGAATGAACTTAAAATAGGGTTTGGCACCGTGCCCAAGCGATTTGCTGTGTGTTAGTTAACTATTGTTACTTGCTGTTATATCTTAAGTAATACACTCCCCTGCTAGACTTCCAGTTCTTCATATGAAGCCTCCTGCCTGAGGATTGAGCTTTGAGCAGGGGAGGGGGGAGCTGGGTGAAGAGCAGGGGTGGCAGACATGGCTGGTCTGGGCTGTTCCAGGAGCAAGGCGAAAGTGCTGTGGAGTGGCCATGGGAAGCACGAAGGGGACGCAAGGGCATGTCCTGCTGCCTTGGAGGTGTTGGTGCTAGCCCCCTTCCAATCCTTCTTCCCTGCCCAGGAAGCTGACCAGTGTGTGGCCTGTGCCCACTACAAGGACCCTCCTTTCTGTGTGGCTCGCTGCCCCAGTGGGGTGAAACCTGACCTCTCCTTCATGCCCATCTGGAAGTTCGCAGATGAGGAGGGCACGTGCCAGCCATGCCCCATCAACTGCACCCACTCGTGAGTCTGGGGGCCTTCTCTACAGAAAGGAGGGCTTTGTCCCAGGAGACTTTCTGGGGCTCTTATTGTAAAAGGGGGATAACTCTGCCTTTGCTTACACTGCTTAGTTTTTGTTTTTTGTTTTTTTTTAATTATTAGTCCTTAGAGGCACCTGGGTGACTCCATCAGTTAAGCATTAAGACTCAATCTCCACTCAGGTTGTGATCCCAGGGTTGTGGGATCAAGCCCTGCATTGGGCTCCATGCTGAGCATAGAGCCTGCTTGGGATGCTCTCTCTTTTCCTCTGCTCCTCTCCCCTACCCGCATGCTCTCCAAATTACAAAAAAAATTTAAATGAAAACATGAAATATAAATGAACGTCATTAACAGTTCTATCCCCACTGTTAATAATTTGTAATATTTTTCCTCCAGGTCTTACCTGTGTACATGTTAACATATAATTATTATTATAACACGTGAAATATGTGTTTATATATATATAATTATTCTTAGTTGTTTTTATCTGTGCACATTCTAACATATATTATTATAACATATAAACTGTAGTTAATATATATTATTGTTCTCCAACTGTTTTTATGTGTGCACATTCTACCATACATATTGTTTGCAAATTGCCTTTTTCTCACTTAACAGAACCTTGCAATGTTTTTCCATCTCCTGACATGGTGATATACCCTATTTTATTTTTTTTCATTCAGCTTTCTTTATTTACACATGAGACACATGGATACATCCTTATGATAAACACTTTCAGCAACAAAAAGTATAAACATTGCAAAGCAAATGTGCCCTTTCATTCCAGTCCCCTAGGGAAAACCATCAGATTCAGTCTGCTACGTGCAGCCTTCCAGGCTTTTCTCTACACATCTGCATAAACACATATTACATTTATATTAGATTGAATCCTGTAAGATTGCTGTTTTTGTAGGTCAAAAATGGCCAAGAAATAGCAATTTCATATAGTTCATCTCATACATAGTCAGGTTTGGTTTTCGTGTATATGCATTAAAAAAAAATTTTTTTTTTAACATTTATTATTGAGAGACAGAGAGACAGAGCATGAGCAGGGGAGGGGCAGAGAGAGGAGACACAGAATCTGAAGCAGGCTCCAGGCTCCGAGCTGTCAGCACAGAGCCCGACGCGAGGCTCAAACTCACAAACTGCAAGATCATGACCTGAGCTGAAGTCAGACGCTCAACTGACTGAGCCACCCAGGCACCCCACGTGTATATGCATTTTTTAATGCAAATGGGACTGTGTTCTACAAATTGTTCTGAACTTTGCTTCTCCCCCAACCCCTGACTTTATGTATCTTGGAGGTCCTTTCTTGTGAATGCACATGGATCTACCTCCTCTTTTTTTTTTATTAAACAAATTTTTTTTAGTGTTTATTTTTGAGAGAGAGAAAGAGAGGGAGAGAGTATCTGAAGTGGACTCTGCACTGACAGCAGAGAGCCTGACACGGAGCTCGAACTCACAAACCATGAGATCATAATCTGAGCCAAAGTCAGTCCCTTAGCCAACTGAGCCACCCAGGCTCCCCATACCTCCTCTTTTTTTTTAACTACTCAATCTGCAGCCCAGATATAGTATTATTTAACCATGTCCTTGTTTGAGGGATAGTGATTTTTTTTTCTTTTCTTTCTCCCCTTTTTCTCTCTTTTTCTTTTCCCTTTCTCTCTCTCCCTTTCTTTTTCTCTTTCTTTGTTTCTTTCTTTCTCTTTCTTTCTTTCTTTCTTTCCTGTTTATTGCACTTGAGCCCCATGTACAAGTTAGCATCTTATACATGCCCCCTGGCATACAGGTGTTGGCATTATCTTTTTAAAAAAAAATTTTTTTTAATGTTTATTTTTGAGACAGAGAGAGACAAAGCACGAACAGGGGAGGGGCAGAGAGAGAGGGAGACACAGAATCTGAAATGGCTCCAGGCTCTGAGCCGTCAGCACAGAGCCCGACGCAGGGCTCGAACTCACGGACCGTGAGATCATGACCTGAGCCGAAGTCGGACGCTTAACCGACTGAGCCACCCAGGTGCCCCCAGGTGTTGGCATTTTCACAGTATATCCTGTGAGGTGGAGCTGCCGGGTCACGGACATTATCTAATAGGTATTGCCAAACTGTCCTCTGCAGAAGTTGGGCCAGTTTACTGCCCTGGCATTCTTTTACAGAGGAACGTAGTTGTGTTTTTGGACTTGATGCTTCTTTGGGTGCTCCCCAATTCCTACCTACCATAGACAGGTAGAGGGGAGCAGGAAATTCAAGTTCAAGGCCAGAGAAGGAATCCCCTTGTGGGATGGTAGGAAGAGTATTGGTGACTTTGAGCCCAGTTTCTGTCTTTGTCAAATGGGGATAATAACCCAGCCACACGCACCTTAGGGTGGTTGTGAGGCTGGAGTCAGACCAGGAGGTGTTTCCCAGCCTGGTTGATGGGCCTCTCTCTCCTGCAGCTGTGCGGACCTGGACGAGAAGGGCTGCCCCGCCGAGCAGAGAGCCAGGTCAGCCCGATCCCCGGGACACACCCTATGCTGCTCCTCAATCCCCTATCAGCCCCTGGGTGGTCACTGCTGCAGGAAAGGGGCATCTCCTGACATGACACATGTCCCTTTCTAGCTCAGTCTTCCCCTGTTGATTCACCTTTCAATTTGCTTCAGCAAGTGGAAGGAGGACCTCCTCAGGATGCTTAGAGAGTGGGGAACAGGAAAAGATGGCAAAGACCCCCCAGTACCTCCCCACCCTCGAGTAGCTAGATACCTCATAAGGGGCATAGGCAACATTCAACTCACTGGGACAGAAGGCAGATTGAGAAGAGAGTGCAGATGCCCTGGAGGAAAAGATGAAGTCTTAATGGGGTGGCAGGAGGCTTCAAGGAGGAGGTGGCATTTGAGCCAGGCCTTGAAACAGGGGCAGGTAGCTCATGTGCATTAGGGAGAAGCAACCAGGTGGCATTGTGGGGGAAGGGTCAGGAAAACCTAGGATGTGTTTGTTTGAAGGTTCTGGCATGGTGGGCCATTAAGTGAGCCCAGAGAAGGGAGTAAGGGGTGAAGTCTAGGTCACATTAGGGCATAGGCCCACCCTCACTACCGGGCCACAGGGTTGGACTTGATTTCTGGGCAGTGGGCAAAGTCTTTCTTTGGGAAAGACTCTGCGGACAAAAACAGATTGGAGTATCTAAGCAATCATTTGTCCATGAAGCAAGCATTCACGAGAGGTCTGTGATGTGCCAGGCTTTAGCCAAGCAAGGGAGGAGGGCAAGGATGGTAATGATGTAGGGTCAACACCCAAGAGCTGCATCTATCCTAGGATGAGCTGAGTCTTAAACGATGATCCCATGGAGAAATGGTGGTCCAGACAGAAGTAATAGAATGTGCAAAGGCTGGGAGGTGTGGAAAATCATGACCTATGGGTGAAAAATTTGGCTGGAACATCAGAATCACTGGATGCACATTCCTGGGGCCCCACCCCATACCACAATCAGAGTTGCTAGGAGTGGGGCTCTAGACTCATGCACATTAACCAGCTCCCTGGTGATTTTTGTCAGGAAGTTTGAGAATCCTGGGCTACAGCCATGGGCAGTCACATAGACAATTTGGAGATGGGGGTAAAAAGGGCTCTGAATGTCCAGCAAGGAGGCTGGACTCTCCTGGAGGTAGTAGGGAGCCAAGGGAGATTTCTGAGTAGGAAAGAGAGGATGGGAGTCCGTGGGTCACCCTTCTGACTTCCCTTTCCAAAGGCCAGTTACCTGCATGCCCCTCCCTGGGGTTCCTTCATCTTTTCATGCCCCAGCCTGGTCCCCAGTCCCTAACCCTGGCTCCCGCCCCCAGCCCTGTGACGTCCATCATTGCTGCTGTGGTGGGCATTCTGCTGGTCGTGGTTGTGGGGCTGGTCCTTGGCATCCTAATCAAGCGAAGGCGGCAGAAGATCCGGAAGTACACGATGCGGAGGCTGCTGCAGGAGACGGAGGTGAGGCAGTCTCAGGGCCTCCCTGTTGGCTTGGGGTCTACAGCCCAGCCTCCTTCACTGACGCCCACCCCCCTCGCCCCAGCTGGTGGAGCCCCTGACGCCTAGTGGAGCCATGCCCAACCAGGCTCAGATGCGAATCCTGAAAGAAACAGAGCTGAGGAAGGTGAAGGTGCTTGGATCCGGAGCTTTTGGCACTGTCTACAAGGTCAGGGGTGGGGCCAAAGTTCCTGGGTGGGCGGTCCCAGAGGATGCAGCGGGTGTGGCCAAGCGTTCTGTGGGGAAGACAGCCAAGAGCTGGGGTGGTGCTGTTTGGTTGGGCAGTTTGGTGGGAGGCTGGAACAAGGGGAAGGGGACTGGAGAGCTGGGCTACATAGTGAGGCTGATGATATAGCACGTTTGGCCCCAGAGTGGGGAGGGTATTCGGAGGCGACTGTAGGTGGGATCTGGCGTTCCCTTTTCCTGCTCACATCCTCCTCTTTCTGCCCAGGGCATCTGGATCCCTGATGGGGAAAATGTGAAAATCCCAGTGGCCATCAAAGTGTTGAGGGAAAATACATCTCCCAAAGCCAACAAAGAAATCTTGGACGTAAGCCCCTCCGCTCTCCCTAGCCAGGAGTACAGGAGGGACCTCCTAGCTGTTTGTCTGGGCTCTGGGCTCTCCACTGAGGTTCGGGAGGCACTCTGTGATTCCCCAAGCCTTGACTCTTAACCTCCCGTGGGCCATGGTTCTGGTTTGTGCAGGATGCCTCGACCCTCAAGAGGGGTATGTGGTGGTGGCAGGTTTGTGGTCTCCCACACCTTCTCAGGGTGCACTCTTGCCCCCCAGGAAGCGTATGTGATGGCTGGCGTGGGCTCCCCATATGTGTCTCGCCTTCTGGGCATCTGTCTGACATCCACCGTGCAGTTGGTGACACAGCTTATGCCTTATGGCTGCCTCTTAGACCATGTCCGAGAACACCGTGGGCGCCTAGGCTCCCAGGACCTGCTGAACTGGTGTGTGCAGATTGCCAAGGTATGCACTTAGGGGGCCTGAACTCTGCAGGTGTCCTTGGGGGCAAGCCTCTGACTTCACACAGGGCTGGGATTGGGGAGGTTTCCTGGGAGAATATGGCCAGAGCGGAGTCCATATGGACACATCTGATCCCAGGGGATGAGCTACTTGGAGGATGTTCGGCTCGTGCACAGGGACCTGGCTGCCCGGAACGTGCTGGTCAAGAGTCCCAACCACGTCAAGATTACAGATTTTGGGCTGGCTCGGCTGCTGGACATTGACGAGACAGAGTACCATGCCGATGGGGGCAAGGTTAGAGGAGGAAGCGGAGGGAGGCAAGGTGGAGTAGGTCTGGACCCTGGGAGAATTCTACGAACAGCCACCTCCCCACCACACCTAGTTTGAGGACTTCTTTGCTCTCCCAGGTGCCCATCAAGTGGATGGCACTGGAGTCCATTCTCCGCCGGCGGTTCACCCATCAGAGTGACGTGTGGAGCTACGGTGTGTGGCAGGGAAGGTTGGGAGGAGGGGTGGACAAGGAGCCACGGGCCTGGGGGGCCATGTTGGTGGAAGGAGGAGAGCAGGGATAGAAGAATTAATGGAGACACCTTAGCATGAATGTGGGAGGGAAGGAAGGGGCTGCCGGGGTCTGTGTACTTCCCTGGGACTAAGGAAAGACTGGCTATCTCCTGCCCCTTGGCATCGCACCCCTCCCTTCTTCCCATGGTGCCAGGCTCTTGGGCAGAGCCTCTGGGACTCGGTGCACTAAAGCTCCCTCTTGTCCCCTCACCTCTTAACCCTGTCTTTGCCCCAGGTGTGACTGTATGGGAACTGATGACTTTTGGGGCCAAACCTTATGATGGGATCCCAGCCCGGGAGATTCCTGACCTGCTGGAGAAGGGGGAACGGCTGCCCCAGCCCCCCATCTGCACCATTGATGTCTACATGATCATGGTCAAATGTGTGTGGCTGAGTTATGCCAGCTACTTGGAGGAGGGATGGAAAGTGCTGGGGGGGGTGGGTAAAGGGGGGCCTATAAGGGACATGGGAGGAGGCCAAGAGCAGGTTGTATGTGGGCCCAGGGTTCCAAGTATGGTTGAAGGAGCCTCAGAAGGGTCTCGCTTCCCTTTTACAGTACCAGGCCAGAGGAGCTCTAGAAAACCAACTAGGAAGAGACTTATATGCAAAATAAAAAGGGAAAACTAGTAGAGATTCTCAAAGGGTCTAATTCAGGATCTGAGTCTGATACCTCTTTTCTACCACCCGAGGACTTTGGACTCTAGTCACTGGGGTTGTCTAGACCAGACTGGAGAGGGGGTGGGGCCTGCGCACAGGCTGCAGCCCGAACTGAGATGCTGAGCTCCCTCCCGCCCCCAGGTTGGATGATAGACTCTGAATGTCGGCCACGTTTCCGGGAGTTGGTGGCCGAATTCTCCCGGATGGCCAGGGACCCCCAGCGCTTTGTGGTCATCCAGGTACTGGGCCTTTCTACCCCATCCCTGCCTATGTCTAAGAGCACTCTCCCACAGAGGGTGGGAAGGGAGAGGATCCCAGGCTTCCAAGCCCAGCTCCTGCCTCATGCCTCATACCTTTTGTCCGCCCTGAGCCTTTCTCGGAAGGCTGTGCACTGGGCTGGGGAGAGGCTGTCACCGTCTCCTTCCTCCCCAGAATGAGGACTTGGGCCCAGCCAGTCCCTTGGACAGCACTTTCTACCGTTCACTGCTGGAGGATGAGGACATGGGAGACCTGGTGGATGCTGAGGAGTACCTGGTACCCCAGCAGGGTTTCTTCTGCCCAGACCCTGCCCCAGGCGCCGGGGGCACAGCCCACCGCAGACACCGCAGCTCATCCACCAGGGTCAGTGCCCTCGGTCACACTGTGGTGGGTGGGTGTAGTTACCTCCTCCGTGTCCTTTTCTTCTATGTCCCCTCCCACCCCAACAGTCACCTCTCATGGAGACCCCATTATCCCTGACGACTCCTACTGCCTTCCAAGCCTTGACCCCTTCCTCTTCATGATGACTATGTCAAATCCCAATGGTGTCCCAATTTATCCCTTGTGACCCTCTCACCTCCCATGAAGTCTCTATCCCAGATCCATGAATGACCCCATTGTAACTTTCTCTCATCTCCAGAGTGGCGGTGGTGAGCTGACACTGGGGCTGGAGCCCTCCGAGGAAGAGCCTCCCAAGTCTCCACTGGCACCCTCAGAAGGGGCTGGCTCTGATGTGTTTGATGGCGACTTGGGAATGGGGGCGGCCAAGGGGCTGCAGAGCCTTTCCCCACAGGATCCCAGCCCTCTACAGCGGTACAGTGAGGATCCTACTGTACCCCTACCCCCTGAGACTGATGGCTACGTTGCCCCCCTGACCTGCAGTCCCCAGCCTGGTATGGAATCCAGGCCCAAGATGAGAGATTGGGAGGGGAGGGGGGAGCTTGGGGTACCCAGCCCAGGGCCCACTGTGGGGACACTGGTAGTAGCTGGGACAAATGGGTTTCTTCCTCTAACGAGCCCCCTCCTCGCCCTTTCAGAATACGTGAACCAGCCAGAGGTTTGGACAAAGCCCCCATCGCCCTTAGAAGGCCCTCTGCCTCCTTCTCGACCTGCCGGTGCCACTCTGGAAAGGCCCAAAACTCTGTCCCCCAAGACTCTTTCCCCTGGCAAGAATGGGGTTGTCAAAGACGTTTTTGCCTTTGGGGGTGCTGTGGAGAACCCCGAGTACTTGGCACCCCGGGGCAGGGCTGCCCCTCAGCCCCACCCTCCTCCAGCCTTCAGCCCAGCCTTTGACAACCTCTATTACTGGGACCAGGACACATCTGAGCGGGGCTCTCCACCCAGCACCTTTGAAGGGACCCCTACAGCAGAGAACCCCGAATACCTGGGCCTGGATGTGCCAGTGTGAGCGAAAAGGCCAAATCTGCCGAGACCCTGCTGAACCCTCAGGGAGTGGGGAAAGCTTGACTTCTGGCCTTCATCGCGATGAAGCAGGGAATCCTGCCACGCTAGACACCTTCCTCCCTCCTCCAGTTCCCAGGCGGCCAAGAGGGGCACAGCCTGGTTGGAAGAGGGGGCAGCACTGGGGAGCCTTGACTGACTGGAGCCCTGCCCCAGACAACTCTAGGGTCCCATGGATGCCACAGCCAGTCTCCTCACCCGAGGGAACAGCCCAGCTTGGCTGTCCTGTTCCAGACCTTTGACACAGAAGGACTTAGGAAAGCTGGGCCTGGAAGAGGAGGAGGCTCCAGGGAGTGTCTAGGAATAAGAGCAACCCATTCAGAGACTGTCTCTGAGACCTAGCTCTGCACCCAGGAACAAGGGAGCAGCAATGCCACCCAGATCCAGTCCTTGTACAGATCCAGTCCTTATGCTTTTTTTGTTTTGTTTTGTTTTTACCTTTTTTTTTTTTAATGAAATAAGGACTCGGGGAGAGCGGGTATTGTGGAGAGGGGTGGGTCCCTGGAGTTGGGGGAAGGATGTCCTTTCTCCACACCCACTTTCTCCATTTGCAAATATATTTTGGAAAATAGCTGGGCACCAGCCTATGTCTGGGGTGGCTCTGTGCCCACCCTAAGCTCACCTCCTTACACTCAAGTCATCTTTTCCTGGAGGGAGTGGCTAGAAATCTCGAGAAAGCTTGAATGAGGAGGCTCTTTTCCAGGTTCAAGAGCCCTTTGACAACCAGATCATTCTTGCTGAGAAAAAATGAATTCCTAAGGCCACCCACCAGAATGGGGTTATTCCCTATGGATAGGGGCAGTGGGGGGAGGGACAGAGGCAGGAGGAGGCAGTACCTACTGTGTGACTTATTTTCCTTGCCTCGGCTATGAGAGAGGAAATGAAATAGAAGTAGCTATCCAGAAAGCCCACCCACCCAGCATAGCCACTCTGGTGGTATAAAGGCTGGTCTGGCCTCTGCTACTATCCCCCACATCCGCTGAACAAAAACACACTAGTTGGGCACAGGTATTTGTAGTGCCACTTTATTGCCAATAGCTGACATTGCCCAGGGCTAGTGGAAAATAAGTTATAACTGTGGTGGCATTTGACCAGTATGGCTAAGCTGGAGGCGGGGAGCAGACTTTTCTTGGGCACTGATCCTAGAAAGGGGGTAGAAGGTGGCTATGGAAAGGTCCACGGAGAGGGTCTCTCTCCCACCCCTAAGACCACAACAGCTTCTATTCCCTCCTGGTACCCAAAGGGACAAAGTGGAGGCCAGAGTCTCCTAGCTTACCAGGAGCTAAGTGAGGGCAGTGGGGAGCCCTCAGCAGGACCAAAGGGGAGACCAAGGCGTGGGTCTCAGAACAGAGCAGGAACCCGGAATCACGTGTAGTTACAGGATGACACAGGGAGGACGGCTGTTGGTGATCTTTTCTAGGGGTTCTCCGTTACTGGCTCTTCGGATGGCCTCAATGAGCTAGAGAGAGGGCAGACACGTGGAATGGGATGATGCACTGCCGGGGCAGGGTGAACAGAGGCCTCCCAACATTGTAAATACTCACATCTTTTTCGTAAGGAAAGCCCCCATTCTCCAGCTTGGAGAACACCAGCTGTCCATTGATTTCAATCTCAAAGGCCCCTGGTATAAAATAAATCAATGAATGAACTGTATGCCGAGAACAGACAAGTCTGGAGAGACTCTCCACACTTCTTAGACTTCACACAGGCTCCTTCATGTCCCCACCAGCCCCACTAGAGACTCTTGTTATTTAAGCCATTTCCTAGCCCTGACTCAAGCCAAAGGAACCTGAGGGAGGCATCACCTGTGTGTCCTTCCTTTGAACTCAGGCTTCATAACTCAATGAAAGAATCCCTCCCCTCCAACCCCACACTTCTGCAGTCTCCCCCGTTTTTCCCTACAGGCTTTATCTGTAACCCCCTCACCTTTGGGAGGGGACTCGAACTGGTTGGACATTTGCCAGACACTGTTGGACACTATATAAAACAGGCAATTCCAGAACTAGAAAGTGGTAGAGTTGAGATTTAGAACACTGACTCAGCAGGTGTTCTGTGGGCCTCACCTGTGCCTCCAAGGCGCGACTCGATTTCAATGCCAGGATACTGCTCCTTCACGGCACTCGCCAGCTCCAGGTAGGTCGCTTCAAATCCGCAGGGTTCACTAGGGACAAGACGAATGGGGTCCGCTTGGGTTTTCGGGGGAGGGGCCTCCCATGGACCCACCCCGTCCGGCCCGGACACCCCACAGGCTGCAGACGCTCACCAGTACTCCACTACGATGCGGACCCCACTACCCGGTTCAGTCTCCCCGGGAGGGGGCGCTTCACACGTCGGCCCCGGCTCCCCGCTCATCGCTCCCGACTCCGCTCCAGCCGCTGCTTCCGGGTGTGACGCGACGCCGCGGGCACGTGACGGGGCGGGGCCGCTGGGCGGGGCGGGCCGCGCGCTACGTACGGGCGCCTCCTGCAGGTCGCAGTTACTGCTGCGTTTTGACCGTATCCTCGGTTTGAGGACTCTGGGCTGGGTGGACCCGTCCAGACCACCTTTTCAGAGCTCTAGGCTTGCCCCGCACCTCGTATCTGCTGGACGTCACCGTCTTATATAACCTACTGAAATATCTTAGACTGTAAAGCGCTTCCCAGGTTACAAAAGGAAGCGAAAGTGATGCGGCAAGCGAACTCAGGGCCTGGGGTTGGCGGTTGGTGTGGAATAGTTGCCATTTCTTGCAAACATGCTGATGACTTTTTAAACCACCTCATGGTTAAGCACTCAAGTACTTCTGATTCTTAAGCTCCAAAACTGTAAGCAAAAGCGGGACAGTGACGGCCTCTCCCCTGCATTTGGGACCCTTAGGCTTCGGGGTTCCCACTCCTCAAGCTCCATGCTCCCATCACTCCTGTCCTGTTCCTGCACCTCCCCTATCTCATCCTGCTCTCACTACAGGGCCGGCATCATTCCCATTTTCCAACTCCAAATATGGAGGCTGTCTCGCTGCCTTTTTCCTCCCCGGAGTCCCACCGTAGTATCCTAACAGGTTACCTACATCAGCATCTCTTCAAACCATGCATTTTAAAAACAGATTCAGTGGTTTATAGAATTGTGCCACCACCACTACAATCCAGTTACAGAACCTTTCCATCAGCCTAGAAAGGTCACTCCTGCGTGTATGCAGTCAGTCCAGCTCCTGGCTCCAGCCCTAGGCATCCATTGATCTGCTTTCTGTCTATAAACTTGCCTTTTCTGGACATTTAATATAAATGGAATGCTATAATATCCATTTTTTTGCTTCTGGCTTTTTTTCATTCCATATAAAGTTGCGTGTGTGTGTTTTAATGTTTATTTAGTTTTGAGAGGGGGTGGGGGGAGGCAGAAAGAAATGGAGAGAGAAAGAATCCCAAGCAGGCTTGGGACAAGCCCCAAAACGGGGCTTGAACCCATGAACCCCAAGAGATCATGACCTGAGCCTAAACCAAGAATGGGTCACTGGACAGATTGAGCCACCCAGGCACCCCTGTTCAGTGTAAAGTTTTTGAGGTTCATCCGTGCTATATCACATACAGTAGTTTTTTTCCTTTTTGTTGGTGTGCAGTATCCCATCGTATAGATATACCACCTTCTGTTTTATCTATTCAATACCGGTTGATGGCCATTTGAGTTTCCAGTTTCCAGTTTTTAGCTATTTTGAATAATGCTGCTATGAACGCCCAAGTGTCTTTGTAGGTACATGTGTTTCATTTCTTTAGTAGAATTGCTGGGTTGCATGGTATGTTTAACTTTTTGAGAAACTGCCAGACTGTTATTCCCAAGTGCCTGTACCATTTTACATTCCCATCAGCTATATGAGGATTTGTTTACCCATATCCCTGTTAACGCTTATTGTCTGTCTCTGATTATAGCCATCCTGGTGGGCGTGGGGTGGTATCTCATTGTGGTTTTAATTTGCATTTCTCTAATGACTAATGATGTTGAGCACCTTTTCATGTGTTTATTAGCCATCCTTCTATCTTATGTGGAAAAACATCTCTTCAAATCTTTTGCCCGTTTTTAATTGGATTGTTTGTTTCTTTATTATTGATTCATAAGAGTACTTTATATATTCTGGATACGAAGTCCCTAAGCAGATATATGATTTGCAAACATTTTCCCCCAGTCTTTAACAGGTGTTTTGTTTTTTAAATTTTCTTAATGGTGTCTTTTGAAGTGCAAAAAGAATTTTATTTTGATGATGTATAATTTACTGATTTTTTCATTTGTTACTTGTGCTTTTGCTGTTGCATCTAAGATCTCTGCCTAACTCAAGGTCATGAAGATTTTTTTCCCCATGGTTTCTTCAGAGGTTTCATTTTAGCTCTCACGTTTAGGTCTAGGATCTATTTTGAGTTAATTTTTGTAGATTGTGTGAGGTAACGATCTAAATTCATCTTTTGGCATGTTGATTGTCCTAGAACCATTTACTGAAAAAACTAATCTTCCCCCCCCCCCCGCCCCGAATTGTCTTTGCACCTTTGTCAAAAATCATTTGGCCAGAAATGTAAGGGTTTATATTTGGACTTTTGATTCTATTCCATTAACTTATAAAACTATTCTTTTTTGTTGTCGTTTCTTTTTTTTTATTAAAAAAAACTCAGATATAACTTATACAGAGTAAAATTTGCCCTCTTGAGTGTACCTTTCTGCGAGTCCTAACATATAGTTGTACATCCACCACCATGACCAAGATACAGAACAGCTCCATTACCTCCTCACAAGTCCCTGTGCTCTTTGCAGTCAACCCTGATCCCTCTTCCCCAACCCCAGATCTGCTTTCTGTCCTTATGGTTCCACCCCCTCCAGAAAGCCTATACATGGAATCCTACAGCACTCAGCCTTCCGACTCTGGCTTCCTTCTCTACCCCATCCTTCAACATCCAGAGCGATCTTTCCAAAATATAAATCTGCCCACTTCTCTTCGCCTCTGCTCAAGCCCAGAGAGACACTGCAGGGTCTGGCCTCTGCCCATAGTTCCTGCCTGTCTGGACAGACAGGATGGATGGCTCTTAAACCTGGTTTAACCACCTGAGGGCTTGTCAATACCACACATTCCTGGGTCTTGGCCCCAGAGACTGAGATTCAGTAGGTGGGGAGGGGCCCAGGGATCTGTTTTTTTATACAAGCCTAGGGAGATGTGGAGGCAGGTGGTCACAGGCTACACTTGGAGAAACACAGCTCAGTCTGAAACGCTTGCTTTTCTCCACACCTGCTCAAGCTTACCTGTGTGGCCTCCTCTCCTTCCTTCTTCTCAACCCCACTCTGCCTCTGTGTGCTGTGTCCCCTCCTGCCAAGGGCTTTGGCACTTGTTTCCCCATCATGAAAGGTGCCCCCCCACCATTCCCACCCACCAATCTCAACCTTCTCCCTGCTCCAGACCCAGCTTCCCCTCTGCTCAATTGTCACTTCCGTGGAGAAGGCTTCCCCAACTCCCTGGGTGAGTCATTTTCCCAGCATATTTGTCACCTGTCATTTCTTATTTTTGTGGGATTCTTTTTTTTTTTTTTAGTTTATTTTCAGAGAGTGAGCAAGCAGCTGAGGGGTAGAGAGAGAGGAAGAAAGAGAATCCTAAGAAGGCTCCTAGCTGTCAGCGCAGAGCCCGACACATGGCTCAACCTCATGAACTGTGAGATTGCGACCTGAGTCAAAATCAAGAGTTGGACACTTAACTGACTGAGCCACCCAGGTGCCCCTTATTTTTTGTGTGATTTTTTTTCCTAATGTTTATTCATTTTTGAGAGAGAGAGAGAATGAGCAGGGGAGGGGAAGAGAGGGGGACAGAGGATCCAAAGTGGGCTCTGCACTGACAGCAGTGTGCCCAATATGGGCTTGAACTCATGAAACATGGGATCATGACTGAGCTGAAGTCAGATGCTCCACCGACTGGAGCCACCCAGGCGCCCATGTGTGATTCTTTGGTTAACATCAGTCTCTCCAACTGGGCTGCATGAGGAAAAGGGCAGGATCTGTTTTTGTTTCTCCCCACTTTCTCCCCAGTACCAAGCTTGCGGTTGGCATTTAGTAGGTACTTAACAAATATTTTTTTAAATGTTTTTTAATTTATTCTTGAGACAGAGACAGAGCATGAACAGGGGAGGGGCAGGGAGAGAGGGAGACGCAGAATCTGAAGCAGGCTCCAGGCTCTGAGCTGTCAGCACAGAGCCCGATGCGGGGCTCGAACTCACAGACTGTGAGATCATGACCTGAGCTGAAGTCAGATGCTTAACCCACTGAGCCACCCAGGCGCCCCGGTACTTAACAAATATTAACTGAACGAATGAAGGAATGATTGAGTGAATTGCCTACTGTGCTTTGCACAAACTGCTCCATGGCCCAGCTGACCTTGTCCCCTCCCCCACTTCTTTGCTTGGTCCACTTATACTGGTTTTTCCAAGGAAAACCCATTTGGAGAAAGTTGAGGCTAGAGCCACTCCTTGATGGTCCCCCAGGGCAGACCTCTTATCACTCTATGGACTGTTTGTTTACTCAACTGTCACCAACTCCTGGTTGGGAGGTGACCACTGCCTTTGATCCAGGCCTTCTCCCTGACCCCTGTGTGTGCCTAATGCTGAAAGAGTGAGCTAAAGTGATGGCTCAAAAGGGGGGGGGGGGGGGAGGAGGGCGTGTCCCCTGGCACCTGGCCAGAGCTTCCCCCAGATCACTCCTCTCACCATGAGACCCTGCCTAACTCTTGCAATTTCAGAAGAAGCTGAGACCCTGGACTTTGCAAAGAAGGGAGAACATACTCTGGGTGCCTCTGAGGGCCAGGGTGCAGGCTGGGTGGCCAGACTGTGGCTGGAGGTCAAGGGGCAGGCCTTATTGCTGGACACCCCTCTGGCTGGCTTCCCTCTTTCGCTGAGTGCTCTTTGCCACATCAAGTGGGACTCAGAGCCGCAGACAGGCCCCCTAGCTTGGCCAATGAGCAGACCCGATTTGGTGAGGAGCCTGGGGAAGGGTGCGCCGGTCCTTTCCCCTTACCTTCCAGCCCCCAGCCCCTCCCTCCCAGGTCACGAGGACTCCAGATCTTCGCTCTGGAGGCTGTTCAGTTCGACTGTCTTCCCCGCCTCTCCCCTGGCACCTGCTGGCTGGCTAAGAAGGGCAAAAACAATCCCAGCCAGAGTAGAGTGTCAGAGTCCCCGCCCCTCCTCCTGGGGTTCCTCCTCCCATGCTTCCCACCCCCCGGCCCCGCCCCCACCTGCCCAAGATAATTTTAGTTTCCTTCGTCCAGAAGCCTGGACACATAAGGCTGTCCCTCCCCCAACCCTCACTTCTACCTCCAAAGTCAGGACGCCCTCCTACCACCTG
This sequence comes from Acinonyx jubatus, assembly GCF_027475565.1. Classification (NCBI taxonomy): domain Eukaryota; kingdom Metazoa; phylum Chordata; class Mammalia; order Carnivora; family Felidae; genus Acinonyx; species Acinonyx jubatus. The sequence continues at coordinate 37,962,303 of NC_069397.1, forward strand.
TAGGGAAGAGGGAGTGGATTTGAAATCAAGTCCAGGTATCTGGGGTCCCTAGACAGAACCGGACTTCGGACCCCGTGTCCTGCTACTCCTGCTGGGGCTTCTCTAGGTAAGGTTGCCAGGATGGGTCCCAGACGATAATCTGCTCCCACCCCCAGCCCCACCAGGGCCCCAGGCTGTGCGGGTCTCAGGGCCAGGAGCTGGCAGGCTGCCCTGATGGGCGGACGGACAGCCGCCTGGCTCCCCCCCTTCCCTCTCCCCTTCAGTGATGTCAGGCCAAGGGCGGGGGCAGGAGGGGGACAGGTAGTTAAGGGCCAGGCGTCTCTCTCCCTAAACCGGTGGCCCCAGCCAAGTGTTCCAACGCCAGGGTGCAGGTAAGGACCAAAACGGGCCCTTCATCGTGAGGGTGGGGAGGAGCAGCAGGTCTGGGGCCAATTTGGAAAGATCCAGCCTCCTCCTGCGTTACTCTGGCGGCCTCACTTTCTCTTTTTTCTCCAGTCTCCCATATCCCGCCCCTTCCTCACCATCTGCTCTCAGTCTTTCCCTATTCTCATTTCCTGTCTTCCTTATTCCTTATTTCCCTCCCTGTACCCCGCCTCCCTCTGGCCCCCGGACAAAGCTGCTGATGGGGTTGAGAAAGGAAGATCTCTGATCCTCTCCTTCCAGAGACGCTGCTTTCCCGCTGAAGCCCCTCCCCACCTCCCCAGAAAGAGGGCTGGGAGGGGGGCCGAATACCGAGAGCTGCCTCGGATCATTCCTTGCTCAGCCTGAGGTTACTCGTTTGAGGTTTCCCCAAGGCTCTACTAAAGATTGACGTCTCCCCTGGGGAAGGGGTACCCTTCAATTTGGAGGGCAATAGAGGAGAGGGTTCCCTGAAGTTGCTAGAACTCCTTCTCCTATTGTTTGCCTGCTCAGAACACAGGGTCCTACCCTCGGAAGGGAAGGTGGGGGCGGGGCAGGCCTGAGGGTCTTTCCCGGCTTCAGAAGGAAGGCTCGAAGGCTGGGGGGCTGGTGCCGGGGGTCAGCAGTGCAGTGGGGCCAAGGGAAAGTGTGTGTACATGTTTGGGGGGGGGTAGTGTTTGCACAAAGACAGAATCTGGGTCTCCCTGGCACTACGGGGATGGAGAATGCACCTGTTTGCGTTGGAAAGTCTCCCAACTCCACCGCCCCTCTTGGTCGGCCTGCCCTGGACTCTGGTCTCCCTTGTCCCCCTGATCCTGCTGGGGGAGCCCTCCTCGAAGGCAAGCAGCGTGTAATGATTAACTCCACAGACACTCCAGCATTCTTCCCAAATTAAACTTTAAGAGAGCTTACCCTCCCTTTTCGCATTGGTCATGTTTTTCGAGTGAGGGAGTGGGCGGGGCCTCAGGGTCCTGGACCCTCCCCCCAACTCTGGGTCACCTAGGGGTTTCCCGCCTCCTCACCTGGGCCCTGTACCCCCAGAACTCCCCCGAAGGTTGAGCGTTCCTCCCCTTACAATAAATCCCGATGGGGGCGGGGAGGGGAGTGCTGGGCCAGACGGGGGCCTTCCCGCCACCTGCTGGTCCCCAGCCTAGGCCTCGGCCCTGCCGGCCCCTCCCCCTCCCCTGGTTAGCAGCGGAGGTGGCCTTGTTTTCTTGCCCTGCCACCCGCCCTTGGGGCCAGCCAGGTGGGGCGAGATTCAGGAAGTAAACAAGGAGGCAGGAGGCTGGGACGGCGGGAAGGAGGGTGGGGCCGGAGCCGCGGGGCAGGAGAGGCCATAGGGGAAGCTTCGGCGTGGAGTTGCTGTGTTTCGGGGACTGATAGATTATGGGGGTCTGTTTCTTCAACAGAAGCTTTCTGAGGGCCCCAGTTTGAGAGTTCAGGTTCCTTGGGAGGGGGCCTGCCAGGGCCCCACAGCTAGGACCCCCATTCTTCTCCCAGTTTCATCTATTTGGTCCTAACTGCCCCACTCTTCTCTTGTCTTGGAAGGGTCTGAAGGGCAGGGTGAAGGATGGAAAGGCCAAACCCAAGTCTTCAGTCGGCCCTCCAGCCCTCTGAGGCCAGACTCTAATCTGATTCTGATTTAGATCTTCTCCCCTTTCCCGGTCCAAACACTGCCCTGATTCCTCTTCCCTGGGGTGGAGGAGGACCCCAGTTTTGGTCTCTGATATCCTGTCTGGCTTCCCTGCAGACCCCCCTCCCCCAGTCTCCCTCTCCCTGGAGTGAAGTCACCAGGGCTGGTTGCCAGAGGATAAACGGGATGGGAGTGGGGACACTGCGTTTTGTTGTTGATGTTCTGGTGTCTGTTGATGTTCACTGGTGGGTGTGTTTTACCCTTCCCTGCAGGACCCTGAGCCCCCTCCCTGTCTCTCCCTCCAACCTTCCTTTTTCTGCCTGTCTGTGTCTGTCCTCTTGGGTGTCTTGACTTTCTACTTCTGCTCCTGTAGTACCCTTCCAGCCAGGACACCCTGAAGAGTGTGTCAGGAGGACCCTCATCCCCCAGGGTTGATGTAGAGGAGTCCTCTGAGCCACTGAGTCCTGGGTTCCAGGGGTGGGCAGCAGCATCAGAATGAAAGCCTGGTAGGCCCCAGCCAGGATAGAGAGCACTTCGTGGGTTTCTTCTTTGTGGTGAGTGAGGGCATCAGTGGAGGTCAGCTCCACTCCAGATGGGCCTTTGAAATCCAGGCCGGGCCTTTTTTCTCTCCTTGGGGGAGGGGGCTCCTGGGCTGGGTGGTGGCTACCAGATTGGGGGCTGACTTCAGTCCCACCTGGACTGGAGGTGGGCCAAGGGTGGGGAGGAGAAAATGATGTCAGAGGAGCTGCAGGCCAGGCAGCTTCTTTCTCCCCCATCCTGTCCCTGCCCTGTGCCTCCCCCATTCCTCCTAGGCTGGTAGGTTGGGGGCGGGAGTGGAGGGAGGTGGGCAGAGGCAGGGTTGTTTGTGTTTCTCTTAAGCCAGGAAGTTGTGCAGATGAGTCAATGTTGAATAGAGAGCCCCAGGCAGTGCTGTCCCGCCCCACCCTGACTCACCTGTCCCCCAGATCCCCTCACTTAAGAGTCCGGGACCTACCCCATCCTGGAGGGTCAATGCCAGGTGCCCCCAGCAGCCTAACAGCGCTGGCCTAGGTCTCAGGAGCTCCCAGGTTCTCACCCAGCCAAAGGGGTCTTTCTTCCTGTGGAGGAGGAGCCTGTGCTGCCTCTGCCGCCGGTGGGCATTTTTGCCCCAGCTCTCCTGTCCTTACTTGTCTCAGGTACCTGTGCAGCACCTGTGGGTGATAAGACATGGGTAAGACCCTGGCCTTGCCTAGCAGTGCCAGGCGTCTTCAGACCAGTGGGTGGGTAAGACAGGTGCACGTAATTGGCACAGAGTCCCCAGCACAGTGCAGAGAGGGAGACCTTCAGTCTGAAGGTGGAAAATCCAGGAAGGCTGCTCAGAGGAGGGAGCTCTGGCATTGGGGCTTCAAGAAAGTTGGGCGGGAGGAAGAATCTGGGGAGGGCACACAAGGTTTGGGGGCTGCTGGGGCCAGGGCCCCCAGGTTAGTCCTGTCCTTCTCACTGCAGCTGAGCCTGCCTCCTGCCCTCCTGGTTCCTATCCTGGCCCACCTCCTTCTCCCCTTCTGTGCATCACTCAGCACTTGGGCAGGCGTTGCCACAACAGGCTCTGGCAACCAGGTCTGGCAACAAAGCCCTGGAAAAACCTGGGGCAGAGCCCGGAGGAGCTGAGTGCCCTGTGCTCAGAGCATGCTCAGAGACTGAAAGTCTGAGCCTCGAACAGTCTGTGGGTTATGGAGTCTGTTGCCCCATGGTGGCGGAGTGGGACCCTCTTAGCTCTTCCCCTGGGCAACCTGGGGCTAAAAGAAGGGCACTGGACTTGGAGTCCAAACACCAGGTTTTACTCCCTGACTCACCTGCGATGGGGGCAAGAATGCTTCCTTCTCAGGGACCTGAAGTCCCTTTTTGTAAATGGACTCACTCTACCCTTCCCCAGAGGCTCCAGAGAAACTCCAGTTAGAGGGAGAGCAATGAGGTGCTGGGCAAACTCTGAGGGGCCCCTTGGCAGCTGTGTGAAGTCAGGAGGTCTGGGTCCTCTTGGCCCCTCTTCCCAGGACAAGGGGTCAAGATCAGCCACTTCCAGCCCCCTCTTCTCCCTCAGATGTTATGGAGCTGGGTCTGTCTCCACCTCATCTCAGCAGCTCCCCAGAAGATCTGTACCTGACCCCTGGGACCCCTCCTGGGACTCCCCCGCCTCCCTCTGCCCCTCTGCCTGGGGAGGTGAAGAGGTCCCAGCCTCTGCCCATTCCAACCAGCAGGTACGATGGAGTGATGGAGCTGAGGAGGGGCTGGTGGTGGGGAGGCGGTCAGCGCCGGGGTGAGACAGAAGCTTGCAGTCAACTCTTCTCTGCCCCTTACCTTGGGCCACAGGAATCTTCTTCGAGAGGAGGAGCTGCGGACAAGCTCTCTACCCTCCATCCCCAACCCCTTCCCTGAGCTCTGCAGTCCTCCTTCACAGACCCCCATTCTTGGGGGGCCCTCCAGTGCAAGGGGGCTGCTCCCTCGAGACGCCAGCCGCCCCCATGTGAGTTGTCTTGGGAGAGAGAAGGCAGGGATATGGGGATGCTGTGGATATGAGGGTGGATATGGTGCCACTTCCGTGGAGGCTGGGGGATTTGATCAGGAATCCCTGCAGGTGTAGCAGCAGCAGAAGGGAAATAACCACCCTTTGCCCTTCCTCAAGTCATCTGCAATTCCCGGGGCACAGGTAGTAAAGGTGTACAGTGAAGATGGGGCTTGCCGGTCTGTGGAGGTGGCGGCAGGTGCCACGGCTCGCTACGTGTGTGAAATGCTGGTGCAGCGGGCTCACGCCCTGAGCGATGAAAACTGGGGGCTGGTGGAGTGCCACCCCCATCTGGCGCTGGGTGAGTTGGGGTGGAGGGGGCTGCCTGGGTAGGGAGGCAAATGCTTCACACGTTGGGCTGGGCAGGTTGGCTCATCTGGGAGGCCTGGCAGGTCTCCGCTGAGCCCTGCTTTTTGCCCTTGACGCCAGAGCGGGGCTTGGAGGACCACGAGTCAGTGGTGGAAGTGCAGGCTGCCTGGCCCATTGGTGGAGACAGCCGCTTTGTCTTCCGGAAGAACTTCGCCAAGTATGAACTGTTCAAGAGCTCCCCAGTGAGTGTGGGTGCAGGGGGTCTGGGCACTGGGATACCCTGATCCCCAACCTGGGCCCTCAATCCCTGGCTCCTTTCTCGTTTCCCCCCAGCACTCCCTGTTCCCGGAAAAGATGGTCTCCAGCTGTCTGGATGCACACACAGGCATATCCCATGAAGACCTCATCCAGGTAAAGGGATATTTCCAGTCATGATTCCTGTCGCTTTTTGACCCTTAAGCATTGTGCCTTCCCTGTGTGTGGTGGAGGGCTTAGCACGGTCCTAAACGACCAGACAAGTTACTTTTCCTGGCTGAGCGTCAGGTTTCTGCATCTGGTAAATGGGACGGTAAGTCTATGTGGATCACCTTCTCTTATGAAGGCCGTTGTGTATGTGTGTGTGTATCTCCCTGTCTCCCTCTTGGCGTCTCATGCTCTTCCTGCTCTCTTCTGGCCTCAGAACTTCCTGAATGCAGGCAGCTTCCCAGAGATCCAGGGCTTCCTGCAGCTTCGAGGGTCAGGACGGAAGCTTTGGAAACGCTTCTTCTGCTTCCTGCGCCGGTCTGGCCTCTATTACTCCACCAAGGGCACCTCCAAGGTGAGGTCTTGAAGGTTGACAGCCCCAGCCCCTAGGGTATCCCATTCCTGGTCCTTCTAGGAGTTGTCCCTTCCCTGTTGGAACCCCTGGACCTTTCTTCCCCTGGACCCTGAGGCCCTCAGCTGCTCCTCTTTCCCTCCTAGCGTACCTACCCCAGGAAGTAGTGGTGGGAAAGGCAGGTGAAACTGAGTTCGAGCCCTGGCTCTGCTTCTGTTTGCTGTGTGACCTGAGGCACTTCTCTGCTCCTCTCTGGTCCTGACATCTCCCCAGCTGGCTTACTGGGACAATAATAGGGGGACAGGGTCTGCCTGTTACAAGTCCTGTCTACCCGTGCTGCACAGGATCCAAGGCACCTGCAGTATGTAGCAGATGTGAACGAGTCCAACGTGTACGTGGTGACCCAGGGCCGCAAGCTCTATGGGATGCCCACGGACTTCGGCTTCTGTATCAAGGTAAAGACCCTGGCCTGGCCTGGGAGGCAACGGGAGCTGCTCAGGCCCTGGGATCTTACCTAGGGCTTTTGAGCTCCCATCTGGGACACCCAGACTCCTCCCCCTGCCCTCTGCCCTGTGTCCTGCCCTACGGAGACAGATATCTGGTCCTAATGGCAGATATGGGACCAGCTGGTTTCCTCTCTCTACAGCCAAATAAGCTTCGAAATGGCCACAAGGGGCTTCGGGTCTTCTGCAGCGAGGATGAGCAGAGCCGCACCTGCTGGTTAGCAGCTTTCCGCCTCTTCAAGGTGAGACCCTGGGAGTGGCATGGGGGCATGAGTGAGGAATTATAACTCTGCCCCCAGGAATGAGGGGGCATCATAGCCTTGCTCTGTTAGTATGTTGGGCCCAAGGCTGGAGTCCTCACTCCGGCTTCAGAAAGCTCCTTATCCAGGGCAGAGATGCAGTCTTGCCCTTGGAGAGTTCTGGTGTGTGTGGGTTTCACAGCCCAGCTGCCAGCACCTGCTTGACCTCAGGTTCTCTTTCTCTCTCCAACCCGCAGTATGGGGTGCAGCTGTATAAGAATTATCAGCAGGCACAGTCTCGCCACCTGCGTCCGTCCTGTGTGGGTTCCCCACCTTTGGTGAGTGTACACAGGGGGGTTAGCTGGGGGTGGATGCCCTGACCCCGTCTGACCCCTCCCCATCCTATCCCATCTACAGAGGAGTGTCTCTGATAACACCCTGGTGGCCATGGACTTCTCTGGCCATGCTGGGCGTGTCATCGAGAACCCCCGGGAAGCTCTGAGTGCAGCCCTGGAGGAGGCCCAGGCCTGGAGGGTGAGGGGCCTGTACCCATTTGCATGTTTATACTGGGCACCTTCTCTCCACGTGGGTTTCCATGGTGTGGGACGAAGAGTGGGGTAAGGCGGGCCGCCAGGTGCGGAAAGGGTCTCTATGTTCTCGAGGTGCCGGGTGATACCTCAGTCACGCCCTGATCCCCTGTGTCCCCCACTGCTCTGCAGAAGAACCATCGTCTCAGCCTGCCCACCCCAGGCTCAGGCACGAGCCTCAGTGCAGGTGGGTGAGCACCCGGCGTCCCCAGGGGTGGGGGCTGCCGTGGCTTCTCTGAGCATTCCCGGTGGGGGAGGTTAGTGTGGGGACCTCCTCCCCAGAGTGACGGCCCATCTGCCTCCCCCAACTCCAGCCATCCACCGCACCCAACCCTGGTTCCATGGACGCATCTCCCGAGAGGAGAGCCAGCGGCTCATCGGGCAGCAGGGCCTGGTGGACGGGTAAGGGGCAGGGCTAAGCAGGCCAACAGACCCAGGGACAGGAGAGGCCCCGTGTCCAGGCGGCAGCTGTGTGTCCTCGGGTAATGTTGCCCTGTCTCCTGGCAGCCTGTTCCTTGTTCGAGAGAGTCAACGGAACCCACAAGGCTTTGTCCTCTCTCTGTGCCACCTGCAGAAGGTCAAACATTATCTCATCCTCCCGGTGAGTAATCCCTGTCTCCTCACCAGGCCCCCTCGAGAAGCTCCCCGGCCCGCGGTGTATCTGGGGCCTCCCGCTCTCTCCTTTGCCCCTGTACAAGCACTGGGGACCTCGGCCCTGACCAGGAGGGATCCCCTCGAGTCCCTCCCTGACCTTCCACCCCGCCCCCTGTGGCCGTCCCCCCAGAGCGAGGAGGAGGGCCGCCTCTACTTCAGCATGGATGACGGCCACACTCGCTTCACGGACCTGCTGCAGCTTGTGCAGTTCCATCAGCTGAACCGTGGCATCCTGCCATGCTTGCTGCGCCACTGCTGTACCCGCGTGGCCCTCTGACGGCCACAGAAGCAGGCATGGGTCTCAGCCTGTTCCAGGCTGGCCACTGCCCCCGATGCTCACAGGGTGGACTTGGAGGGGGCAGAAGGTGGGGACAGGCTCATGAACAATTGGAGGGCTCCCGTACTCCAGAGGGTCTTCTCCTCGGCCCCTCTGCCTCCCTCAGGCAGAAAGTGCTCCTCACCCACTCCACCCCTGACCTGTCTCCTCAAGAGAAGGCACTTGGGGTGGCCCTCCCCTTCACGGAACTCCTGGGCACTGCCCTGGGCAGGGCATTTTGGGAGAAATGGAGTAGCCCAGGTGGTCTTATGCCCCACACTTTGTACAGACTGAGAGGCCAGTTGATCTGCTATGTTTTATACTAGTGACAATAAAGATTATTTTTTGATACATCTATGAATTCTGTCTGGTAAGACCTGGCTAGCTGGAGTAGAGAAGGGGAGTGGGAGAAGAGGGCACCAGCCTTGGCAAATGTGTCCGATGGATCCAGGCCAGGTACCCTCCAGCCTGGATGTTTCTTTTCTTTCTTTCTTTCTTTCTTTCTTTCTTTCTTTCTTTCTTTCTTCCTCTCTCTCTCTTCCTTGCAGAGAGGGAGAGAGAGGGCGACAGAGGATCCGAAGAGGGCTCCATGTGGGGCTTGAGCTCATGAACTGCAAGACTATGACCTGAGCTGAAGTCTGATGCTCAACTGACTGAGCCACCCGGGCACCCCCAGCCTGGATGTTTCTTGAGGGCAGGGTGGTCTTGGTCATCTGAGGATCTCCAGTGTCCAGCATGGAGCCTGGTCCATAGTGGGTGCCTAGTAACTTCTTGTTTAACAAATGAATGTATAAGGGAATGTCATCCAGGTGAGATCTCCTGACAGGACCTAAAGCTGTGGGGGTAACTCAAACAGGCCTGGGAGCTGGAGTGGACTCTCATAGCCTGTATCCTCTGCAAGTCCTGGGCCCACTGCTGGGATGAGTCCTGACAGTTAATGAGTCTACAACCCCTACTTGGACACATGGCCCATCATCTCTCCCAAGTCCCCATGCCCCCCATGGTCAACCCCTCTCTCTCCTGCTTTCTGTCCTTACAGTTCTGTTCCTTCCAGAAAGTCATATAATGGGTACACTACAACACTCAGCCCTCTGAGTCTGGCTTCCCCCTCCAACCCATCCTCCAACATCCAGAGTGATCTTTCCAAAATACAAGTCCAGATGGATCCTGCAGGGTCTGGCCTCTTCCCACTGCCTATGCTGGTCTGTTTTTGTCTAAAGAGTTTTGTCTAAGAGGGAATTTTATAGTCTTAGCTCTTATGTGACAGGAAGGATTTATAACTGTCAAACTGGCAACACCCGAATCTGCCACTTGATTTTTAAACCACAAAGAGACCCTCTTTTCAGACACACGAACTCCGACTAGACATTATTTTTGCCAAAAAATAAAACCGCAGTCTCGGGGCGCCTGGGTGGCTCAGTCAGTGAAGCATCCGACTTCGGCTCAGGTCATGATCTTGCGGTCCCGTGAGTTCGAGCCCCGCGTCGGGCTCTGTGCTGACAGCTCAGAGCCTGGAGCCTGTTTCAGATTCTGTGTCTCCCTCTCTCTCTGCCCCTCCCCTGTTCACGCTCTGTCTCTCTCTGTCTCAAAAATAAATAAACGTTAACAAAAATTAAAAAAAAAAACCAAAAAAACAAAAAACTGCAGTCTTATCCTTTGGATCCAGCTACTAATTTATCAGAAATACGGAGGACAGAGGGACGTGTGAAATTACACATGGGGATACAAATACCCAAATCAAGACTAGGAAACTACAGAATAGACAACCCGGTTTCTTCCACAATAGCAAAATTACAAGAAAAGATGGGGAATCTCTAGCTCTCAAGAAATGTAGACATATGTCAACTAGATGTTATGTGCTGACCTTATTTGATTCAAATCCAAACTAGCTAACTGTAAAAACATTTATGAGCAATTGGGGGAAATTTGAGCTCCGGTGAGATGTTTGATGATATTAGGGAATTATGGTTAACTTTTCAAGGGGTGATAACCGTATTGTGTGTGCGTGTGCGTGTGTATGTGTGTGCGTTTAAGTCATCATCTTTGAGAGAGTCGTTCTGAAGTATTTACAGGTAAAATGATATCTTAGCTTTGTTTTTAAAATAACTCCAAGGTTAGGGGAGAGGGTGTGAGTATAGTCATGGGTTAACCATGAGTTGCTAATAGTTGAAGCTGGGTGATGGGTACATGGGGATTGATTCAATTCTCTAAACCTGTGTAAGCCTGAAAATTCTGTAATAAAAATTTTTAAGTTTTATTTTATTATTTATTTTGAGAGAGAGAGGATCCTAAGTCCCTGATGCAGGTGTGGGGCTAGAACCCACGAACCGTGAGATCACGACCTGAGTCGAAACCGGTCAATCCACTGAGCCACCCAGGTGCCAACCCCTGCAGATTTTTTTAAACGGAGAACCTCTCCTCAAATCTTTGAGATGGGGCGAGAGATGGTGGGATCCTGTTTTGCTGGTGAGGAAATTGACGGTTCAGTGAGGAGACCTGCCCCAAGTCACAGTGAGAGAGACAGGAGATCACCTCAGGTCTGAATACAGGTCTGGGCTGTTCTGCTAGCCCTGCATGGCTGACTTCCAGGTGGGATTCCCAAATGGCCATATATAAAAAGTATATGTGGGAATGTCCTCTTCTGAAGAGCCCTTTCCTTCTCTGCAGCCCTGGTCTCTGGCGAGCAGGTTGTCCTGAAGTGACCTTGAGAAGGACCAGCCACTGTAGCCAGCCCTTGGGCCAGGTTTGGCAGCCCCAGCAGCCACTTGTGACCAAGGCACCCCCAACCTTGGCTAATCCTAGGCTGGGGAGCCAGGCCTGTCAGACAGAGGTGGGTAGAAAGTCCTCATCCACCCTGTAGCCTGGAACCTTCTGGGGATCTACCCCAAAGAAATTACCGCAGTCAAGGCATGAGAGGGGTGCAGGTTTTGTTTCTTTTTAGCGGGAACCAGAGCAACCTGCTGTGTGCTGCCTGCCATGGATGGCTTCCAGAACCATCCCAGCACTGGCTGCCCCTCGGTCTTGAGCTGACTGGTGCTGGACGTGTGACTGGCCAGGAATGCCCAGGGCCACTTCTAAGGTGTGGGTGCTAGGGGTCCGTGCTGGGGTGGGAGTAAAGGGACCAGAATAAGTCACTTCTTAAGCATGTCCAGGGATTTAGGCTATATAAAAACAGGACCCAGTGTCTCCTCATAGTCCGAGGCACCAGGCAGTGGACAATGCCCTTCTCTGTCAATCAGCTAATCGGAGTATGTGCGACAGATATCATTCTCACTTTACAAATGGGAAACTGAGGCTCAAAGTGAGGACCCACCTGAGGTACTACATGGAGTTAGAGACAGAGGTCAGACTCAGCCCAGCTTGCAAGTGGTAGAACATAGCCCTTCTCTGCCCTTTGTTCTCTGTCCCCTCTGTTGTCGGTGCCGGCCACTAGGAAGGATCTGGGCCATCGGGGACCTTTCGAGGTGGCAGCTGGCTTGACCCTGAGCTGGATACTGGAAATCAGCAGCGGAACATCCTTGCTGGGTGGCTGAGCTCTCTGGCTTCTTGGAGGAAAGGCAGCAGCTGAGAGTGTGGGGGACAAGGGCCCCTCAAGATCAGCTTGCAGAGGGACCCAGGGCAAGATTCCCCAGCTCTGAAGACATGGGAAGAATGCTGTTCTCCTGCCAAAAGAGGCTGAAGCATGAGCCACAGAGGCCAGACAGCACAAGGGAATTCCAAGGATAGCTGCAGTGCGGTTAGAGGAGGCTTGTGGCTATGAGGAAGACTGGGCTGGTGGGAGGGAGGCAGGGGCACCGTGGAGAAGGTAGAGGCTGGCACCTCAGATACTGTCTTTTCCACATCGAGTTATTGGGTTTGATTATAAAAAGTATATGTGCCTATGAAAGAACATTTCAGAAATTACAAAGAGCCTCTGTAAAAGAAAAGGAAATTCCCTGTAATCTCCCTATGCTGAGGAGGACCGAGGCATTGAGAGAGGGCAATGGAGGGCCCACATCCAGGGGGCTGGCTCTAAATGGCCTATAGTACATCATAGACACCAGCTCCTGGGGCTAGTATGGCTGGTGTGGGCCTGGTGCCAGGGTATAGCTGTATTTGGAAGCACCATGGGCCTGGAGGAGGGTGTGGCCACAGGGATGACCTCCCTGCTTGGTCAAGCATGGAGGGCAGGGAGGGCTACTGCCAACTTTCTGGACTTGGGAACAGGTGGGCACAAGTCTAGGAAAGTCCACCTCCCATAGGCTGCCCTACGTGGGACATCCAAACAACGTTCTGGACAATTTATGCTCTCCCTGCTCCCCAGACATCCTGTTCAATGAAACCTGCACTGCCTCCAAGTTCATGGGTGGAGGCCCTCCTGGTGCCAGTAGAGGGTTCAACTTTGGGTCAGTGATCCTGCCTGGCTCCTTCCTTGTGCCCATGCCAGGCACCCTGAGGAGGGAGGGAGGGAAGAATAAAAGGAGACAGGCAGGGGAGACCACGGCCATTCAGAGGATCCTTTCTTCCAAACTGTCTACATAAGCAGTTTACTACTGGCTTCCCGCTTCCAAGGGTTGCAGCAGGAATTGGGGGGCAGGTTGGGGTGGGGTTGGGGAGAGCATTGATTGCCTTTATATCTGGGAATTCCGCTTCAAGGTGTATTTGGAAAAAAGGCTTCCATTACTGTGTGACTGTCTGCTGACTCTGTCTAGCAGAGAGGTCAGGGGTTGGTGGATCCAACTTGCACGGAGGTAAGGTCTGTGGCAGAGTCCGCTTTCCTGTCCTGCACTGTTGGACGGAACCCTAGCTTTGGGGCTGGGGAGTGAGGTGTGCAGTGTGGCCTCAGGACAGAGGATTCTGAGCTTCCAGCAGGGGTAGGGAGTTGAGAGAGGAGGGAAAAGACATTCGGATCTTGGGGAAGTTGGATGTTGCAACTGGAGGCTGGAGTCTACAGCCACAGGATGGGTGATCCTGGGGACGGAGGGGTCTCCATGATCTCCATACAGGAAGGAGTGTTAGGAAGCGTGGGTGCTGTCTGGGCTGAGAAGGGTTGTGCTTTACCGGGCGTTACTGAGGTCTGAAATTCAGTCCCATGTGGGTTGACCTGTCCCAAGGACGTATTCCTCTGCATCTACCTGCGCACCCCGCGCCCTGAGTTAGATTCAGGACGTGACAGCAGTGGGTATTCCTAGCAGACACTACCTCCATTTTCCAAAAGATTCCAGGGCATCTCCTTTCTCCCAGCCCTCTTAACACCCATCAGTCCCGATACGGGTTCCCACCTTTTGGTTCTCTACTTCCAAGCTGAGCCACCGCGTCCCACACTTCTAAGGGATGAGCTGGGGGGTGCGCAGGGGCCGCTGCACGAGTAAGGCGAGGCCTGAGTCGGACGAGGCAGGAGTCAGAGTGAGAATCCAGCAGTCGCTCTGGCACCGCAGCACAGGAGGAAGGTGATCTGGACCCGCCGCCTGCCCTTTGGTTCCCTTCTCCTCGCCCCTCCTCCCCCCTCCCCCGTCCCCAACGACGCGGCCTGAGCGTGGTTGCTGCGCTGGAGGGCGTCGAGCAGTCGGGGAGCTGCGGTCGCGGGGAAAGGCCGGCCCGCATCGCCAGGGGGCGCGCTTCGGGGCCTCTGAGTACGCTCCTCGGTCTCTGGAACTCCTGGAGGAGGCTCGCGTGGCGCCACGGCAGCGGGCCCATCCGTCGCGGGGCCCGGGGTTACTTTGTTCTTCGCTGCGAGTTGGTGGGCTGCGTGGGGGCCTCAGGACGCCAGGCGTGGAGGGAGGTCTGAGCGTCGCAGCCAAGCCTCGCGGGGCCTCCACGGCCAAGGCCAGGCAGGACCTCCGGGGCGCGGCGGGCCCGGTGCTCCCGCTCCCTGGGACCCGCGCCCCCGCCTTCCGACGGCGCCCGAGCCGCTCAGCCGCGCGGCGGCAGTGACACCCAGCGGCCGTGGCGGGGAGTGCAGGTGCCGCCGCTCCGCTCGCGCTGTTCAAGTCCGCGCCACTCGAGGTTCCTACTCGTGGTTACGCTCGGGCACCCCCGGGAGAGAAGGCCGCGCTCTGCAGACTGCCCCGCGGGGCACTTCCCCTCCCCCTCCCCCAGTTTCCTCCGCGGCAGTCGCCCGAGAGCTGGGAGATCCTGCCGGGCTGCAGTGCCCGGAAGGGCGGGGCGGGGCGCAGCGGCGGCGCTGGGCTGTGACCTCGAGCAGTTTCACTTCTGGATCCTACCCCGGTGTGATGGAAGAGCATCTGGGGTGGGGGTGGAGGGGGGACACACAGGCGTGCCGAGGGCTGGCGCTCGGGACCCCGGGGGAGGGATGACTTTTTACTCCCGGGGTGTCACGCGCCCCGTGCCTCCCTGCATTTTCCACCCCCACGCCATGGGTTCCACTCCGCTGTCTCCGGAGCTGCGGCTCCTCCCCAGCAGCAGCCGCCTCCGCGGGGGCTGCCGACCCCCGGAGAGGCCCCGAGCGGCGTGGGCGGCAGGAGGAGCGAGCTGTGAAGCCGCAGGCAGGGGGTTAGGCTGCGGGCTGCTGAGACGCCGGAGCTGTTTCTCAGAAGTGCAGCTGCCCCTCCCCTCACACCCCCCTCAGCTCCCACCTCGAGCCGCACGGCACCCCTTCTTCCCCCCTCCGCCTGGCCTTCGCTTTCCTCACCTGGGCACCCCCAACCCGGGAATCTGGTGTGGCATCCACACAGAATTAAGAGAAACTGAGAGAGGACGGGACCGGGAGTTCAGACCCAGCCTCGGTGCCCATATTCAGAGGCTACAACTCCACTGTCACCTCCTCGTCTCCCACACTCCTGTGGGCCAGGATTGGAATTTCATAGAATGGTTTAGAAAGTGATCGTTTGGGAAAATCATAGGCCGCCATAACCCTAGCTCCAGCGCCGAACCTCCCTGTGAATGCCTGAGGTGTGGTGGGGAGAAAAGGAAGAGGGCACGGTACCCCCTTTCTTTCCTCTTGTTTCTCGAGCTAGAGGAAGGGCCTGGCCAGAACAATGGGGCTGAGGCCAGACTCGGTCTCAGCTGGAAGGAACTTCAGAGATTCCGTTCCAGGGAAAAATGAAGGCCCAGAGAGGGAAAGCAAAGTGCCCAGGTTCACCCAGAGAGTGGCAGAGCTGGGGTTGGACCGCAGGAGTCCAAGTACTCAGCTGGAGTCTGCACCAGGCTGCCATTTGCTTTACTGACATTTCAGAGCTTTGCTCTATTCATTGACTCTGTTTCCCCCTTCACCCCCCTCATCCAGGAGTCTAGGGAGGGTGGTAGGCTCTGTGAGTGACAGGGAGGCAGAGAGACAAATTCCAGTGGGGGTGGGATGGGGAGTGACCTGGTGGAAGGACAAGGCTGGGGAAGAGGTGGCATCTGCCCCCCCTAGTTCCCACCAGCCACCCCCAGGGCTGTGGTTTATTTGACTAGGCAGCTCTTCTGGGCCAGGGGACCTGGGGGGTAGGGGGGGAGGTGAGGTGATGGGAAAAGACTGCTCTGGGCTTCCTGCCCCACCAGTCCTGGGGAAGGAGGGCAGTTTACATCACCCACAGGCCCTCTAACCTCCATACTTTCCACTGCAGTGCTCTTTCCTTGGGTATGTTCATGTTATTCTGGGGGAAGGTCTGTTATTTGGGGGGAAGGGAGGCAGCTGCCTACTTCACAGGTCAAGACAGAGTTAAAAACAAAACCGCAGCAAATTCAACGCCCCGTGTCCTTCAGGGACTTTCCATGACACCTTCCTTCCCCCTCTCCCCCAAGCCAGGGAGTACCTCCCCAGAGGGCCTCCCACCCCAGGTGCAGTGGCTTTTGGCTTTTATGCAAACAACTGTCTGACCGGGAATGTTCTGCAGCCAGAATTTGTGTCCCGGGCCCAATGTGCTCCTTCGCCATCCCTCACCATTCCTGGCCTTCCCAGAGATCTCATCTCCACTTTTGCTCAAACTTCGGGTGCTAGGGAATGAGAGGCGAGGGGAGAGACACAGGTGCTTGTGCCCTTGCCTGCCCTTGGATGGCAGTTGCCTGCAGGTGGAAGTTTGGGCACCGCAGGCAGTGTGAATGGCCTGGTTGTGTTGAGTGATGGGGGAGGGGAAGGAGGCAGGTGCAGGTGTGGGGTGGCCTCCTCTGCCAGGCCTACCACCCTCTAAAGTGTCACATCAGTTCCAAGAATTAGGAAAGGACACTGTCCTTAGGCTGGAAGCCAATCCAGCCCCAAGCCCAGCACCAGCCAGCCTCACAGCTCTCTCCACTGCTCACTGGCAAATGGGATGGGGTCTCCTGGTCTCCCTTTCTCTCTGAGCTGCTCGCTTTGGGAAGGCAGTGGGGAGGAAAAGGCCACATACCACTCAGTTACCCAGAGGCCACTTTTCAAAGTACTTAATGTAATAATACAAAGGCGGGCTGTGACACAATTCCTCTCTCCCTTCCCTTAGTGCTGAGAGTGCAAAACCTGCTGGAGATCTTCCAGCAGTCTGGTGCTGTAGGGAAGGAGATGGTGCTGAGCGTAGAGACAGAGGAAGCTGCCCCCAACCTGGCCCCACCTTTGCTGATCCTAAATTTCAGAAATGGCTTCTTTCTGCCTCTCTCACAGAGGAGGGGAAAAGGAAGGCGTTTTGGAAGAGGTTGAGCAGAACACCAGATGACCTCCCATTCTCTTTTCTGATATTTTCTAAGAGAGACCAGAAGATATCAAGACCAGGCGAAAGCTGAATAATGTCTGTGCCATTCTCCTAGGACTTTCTCCCCAGCACCTTAGGTTTGGGCCTCCAAGTATCTTAAGACTATTTTTTTTTTAATTTTTTAAAATTTATTTTTGAGACAGAGAGAGACAGAGCATGAATGGGGGGAGGGTCAGAGAGAGAGGGAGACACAGAATCAGAAGCAGGCTCCAGGTTCTGAGCTGTCAGCACAGAGCCCGACGCGGGGCTTGAACCCACGGACCGTGAGATCACGACCTGAGCTGAAGTCAGATGCTTAACCGACTGAGTCACCCAGGCGCCCCTCTTAAGGCTATTTTTAAATGCAGCTGGGGCGCCTGGGTGACTCAGTCGGGGGAACATGAGACTCTTGATCTTGGGGTTGCAAGTTTGAGCCCCATGTTGGGTGTAGGGGTTACTTAAAAATAAAATCTTAGGGCACCTGGGTGGCTTAGTTGGTTAAGAATTGGACTCTTGATTTGGGCTCAGGTCATGAGCTCACGGTTCGTGGGTTCAAGCCCTGAGTCAGGCTCTGTGCTGACAGTGTGGAGCCTGCTTGGGATTCTCTCTCTCTCTCTCTCTCTCTCTCTCAAAATAATAAATAAGACTTAAAAAAATAAATAAAACCTTAAAAAAAGTAAGTGTGGCTGAGTTTAGTGACTTCACTTGAACTTCCTGAGGTGGATGTTTCTGAGACCCTAGCAGTGAAAAAGCCAGGGCTTGCCTATCTTCTAGAAAGAACCCATGCTGGGAACAAGGGCAGAGCAGTGTCTTGGCACTGGGAGACACTGCAATGTTGAGCCAGCCAAATCCAGGCCCCAACTTCCTTGGGTCCCCTTAGTGAACTAAGGGCCGGTGGAATGAGAACCCCAGTATAGGGGTATGGGGGCCAGCAACAGGATGCTAATGGCAGGCTCAGGAAGGCATCAGAGTAGATGCCTTATTGCAGTGATAATTTCATTCACCTTGGTACTTAGACTTAAGAAATAGCCACAGGGACTAAATTAAGAAAACAGTCCTAGAGGCAGAATTAAGTCCTTCCATTTTCTGACAGCTATAAATGATAGGCATGCACAATGACTAATTTTAAACACACCAGTATATATTTTTTTATTTTTCAGTGTAAAAATCAAACATGATATAGAAATCTTGAAAACTATCAGCAGGTTTTTTTTGTTTGTTTGTTTGTTCGTTTTTTTGTGTTTTTTTGTGTTGTTTTTTTTTTTTATGTGATGCGCTCATTATGGTTCTGGCAAGGTTAGCATTGCTACATTTCAGAAGCTGACTTTCTTTATAAACAGTCGTTACAGAGGAATAGGGCACCTTACGATGCTCTAAAATAGTTGGACTCTGGGTAAAACTTGAGAGGAGTTAAGAGAGAAGGTCACTGCTGGGCAGGGAGGGCATTTCTGAGAAACCCAGAGAGAATGCTATGAGCACAGGCCGTGTCGAAACCACTCAGCAAGGGCTCCCTCCCTTCCTCCTGGGGGGAAGGCCACTTTGAACCCCCAAACCAGGTTCCCTTCTTCCCCTGTCATTCTGCAGACAAGGGTCATCCACAGACCACACGTGTGGTGGCTTTGGCAACCAGAAATTAAAAATAACCTATGGTTTTTCCAGTAGCCAAAATGATCCCTCACCAAAGCTCATAGACTGAGAACCTGAGCATGCAAAACCACAGTCTGGGTGAAGGGATGTCTGCTTTTCAAATGACCTGCTAATTCTTTGCAACCCACAGTAATTTGGTTTCTGTGAACCCACAGAAGCAGGCCCACCAACAAGGGTTTTTGTCTGCTAACCTGGAAAAGTCCTTGTATAAATGAGTCACTGACAATGGGATCATTTTCAAGGCTGCTCCATTTTCTTACTATGTTAAAATGTTTGTTCTCAGTCTTTTTATGAGAGGAAGAAGAAAAGCAGCTTCAGAATCTGAAGCTAGGCCCCACAGAGGTGTGGCACAGGCTTGGGAGAAGGGGGGTTACATTATGGGACTGCTCTCCAGGCTTTCTAGAGTAGGGTCAATAGGGAGATGGATAGTGAGGAGCATTTGAGGAAACTCTAAGTTACTTGGGGAGTTAATAGTCAAGAGCTCATGAGACAGGGAGGGAGCAAAGCCATTCTACTTTCCTGGCTGCAGTGCCGTGAAGTGTCTGTAGCATGTGGTTAACTCATATTGGTTTTAATATTCAGCATATTCTTTACTCTTATGAATTAAAATAACATGAAGGAGACTGTGCTAGAGATCACATGCCTCCACTGGCTACTGAATGACTGAACTGTGGTCCTAGTATGGCCTTGGAATATCTCCATGTCTTTAAATCCACATACAGTACACGTAGTGGAAAATTTGTAACCATCCAACATAATCCCCCGCCCCCCCAAAAAAACAGTAACATCACCCCATAGACAAAATTACATAAAACTTCATAACATCCTTGGGAGGTAGATATTCTGTCCTTACATTTTTTAATCAAAACATTAACATTCCGTTTTCAAAGAACAGCTCAATCGATATGAATATTCAGCAGTCCACTCTTGTAATATTCGGAGGAAACTTGCATTCAACTTTTTCAAAGTGCAAAGACCTGTTTATCATGTTGATGGCATGGCGGGGTACACACTATCTACAGTTGGGGTGAATGGAGCTACAGTCTTGTATTCTGAGCTCACACAAGTCTAAAGCCTACACTTCTTTTCCAGGCTCTTCTGAGTCCACGGTCTTTAGAGGCAGTGCCCAGCCCTGGGTTCACTGATTATTTGCAGAACCAGTCAGTCCTTTATCTTTAGAGAACAGCATCCTTTTCCTAGAGTGGCCCAGTTCTAGCCTTTGGTTTCAGGCCAAAATTGTCTTCTTCACAGGCACGGAAGTTTCAAATCCATTCTGCTTTTCTGAACTCTGCTTATAGAGAGTTCTCTGAACTGTACTGTCTGAACCTAAAAAATTAGCTCCCAATTCTTTAAAGGAGAAGTATCTCTTCTGCACAACTGGATGCTACTTCCTAGGGCAAAATTTTTATCACTCCCCTTTCTTTCTCTTCTTGAGCTCATAAATCTCAATTCCAAGCCCTTGTGAAAGAGGTTGGCTATCTCTGAGGATTCAAATGTTGAGTGGCCTGGAGTTTCCAAATCTCCACTGGAGACCAACAGACCTGTTCTCTGTGGGGTACATTTTAAAGTTAGGACTCTAAGCATTTAACATTTCCATTGCGGTCTTACTGTGTCTGTGCTGGGATATTTATCAGCAGTATTGCTTTTTCCCTTAAAACACATTAAACCTCACATTTATCAGAGGGGAAAAAGCAGAGGAGGAGAATAAGAATAGTGATACAGAGACTACTTGGAAAAACTTCATGTCAGTGTGAGATTTGTTCATAACACAGTGTTTCAACTAAGCAAAATTCTGTGTTTTCAGACCTTTTTCTTTGCAAAAGAAATCTGAGGTCATATTATATCTGGGCCACCACTATGAGTATGGGCCTAGCAAATGTTAAGCACTGCATTTGAAAGGTGAGAAATTTTGCCACTGACAAAATCAGAAGCTGAGTCAGGAACAGCTCAAAATAGGTAACAAGGCATAAGATTAGTTAGCTTATCTGTGTCAAGGCAAATATCTTTTGGGGAGAATGACTTAAAGAATCTAAAGACTGGTAGATTTATTTATTTAAAAAAATTTTAAGTTTATTTATTTATTTCAAGAGAGATAGAGAGAATGAGCATGGGAGGGGCAGAGAGAGAGGGAGAGAGAGATCCCAAGCAGGCTGTCAGCGTGGAGCCTGATGCAGGGCTTGAACTCACAAACTGCAAGACCATGACCTGAGCCAAAACCGAGGGTTGGATGCTCAATTGACTGAGCCACTCAGGTGCCCCAAGACTGATAGATTTATTAATGTCTTTTTGTCCTTGGTGATGGTGGTGGAGGGTAATGGGGGAGATAACTTCTGTTTAGTTCTATGTCGTTAGGAAATACCTGTGCAATGATTCAAGTGGTGGTAAGGAACATCTGGAGAGCCAGTTCTCTTCCTTTTCCGCCTCACCCCAATTCTGTCACCTTGGCTGCAAGGGAACTTTCCATGGGGTTGGCTGTTCCTCAGATTGTGGCCTCCTGGGTGTGTGGTGGGAAATGAAGATGAGCGAAGACCCACAACGTTCATGTTCAGAGGGACTCTGGCTGGGAAAGGAGATCTCACTGTCCAACATGGTTGAACGTGAATCCTGATTCTGCCCTTCTCACTAAGCAATATTGCTAAGATTCTCCTTTACCCTCTTTACCAGCAAGCGGTGGGCAGGGACATTAATTGGTATAAGGAGTGCCTACAGAAGGAAATATTCACCTGTGTGGTGACAACCACTACTACATATTAACTGGTTCGACTTTAAGATTTAAGAATATGCAGTTTGTACATGCAAATTTTCTCGGACTCGGTGTGTCCCAATCTAGGCCCAGAATGCTACAGTGAAAGTAGCATTTCTGAGTGGCCACCCCACTCAGAAGACTGACCTCAGAAGAATAGAAATCATTTAGAAAATCTATTAGTCACAGGGAAAATGAGGGTCATATCTACACAAAAGTCCCTAGGTTAGTGGGATGGGCCTCTTTCACTCTTAAGGTGCAAAAGTTGGCTTCTGCAGAAGGACTTTCCCACTAATCTGGTGGAAATGCCCGCTTTCCCAAGCTTTCTCTCCTACTAATTCTTGCTTCCAAATAGTCTTTCTTTTGTTCCCTGAAGAGCCAACAGGATGTGCGGCATTTCAAGAGTATAATAAGCAGCTCCTCGGCCACAACGGGTGTAAGCAACCTGGCGTAGCTTGGGGTCTAGGATTACGGAAACATAGTGAAGACTACGCACTGAAATACGTCTAGTCTTTTAGCTGAAATCTCAGACATGTTGGGACTGTTACCATGGAATTTCACAAAGTCTTTTTTTTTTCCCTGAGACAGACGCCATGCTACAAAGAAGGATAAGCCATTTGTGCAGTCTGAGGTGGAACATTTTAATTACTGGCAGCACATAAATTAGTTGAGTTGAAGTCTAATGCCTAAGCCCTTTCGAAATATCAAGGCAGATACATAAAACACTAATCTACCAGGAATTGGGGATTCTTGGCTCTGGTAGAAAGGTGCACAAAGCTGACTCTTAATGTGTAACTAGGCTCCATGAAGTTGTCCCTGGAAGCAGAATTTATTTTCGCTAACACCAGTTCTTAAAAAGGAGAGAGAGAGAAAAAAAAAAGGCTTTGGCAAGCAGCTGCAGGTGCCACTTTGTGTATATACTTTGGGGCAAGATCAAAATACCTTCCTGTTTTTTGTTCCTCCCCACCATCCTCTTCACATTCACAACTCAGTGGTTAAAGGAAAAATTTAACAACACTACCATTTTCACACCAAAGCAATGTGAAACAGATATTCATATACATACTCTTTTGCTTAATACCCATGCATTAAGAGGTCTAAAAAGTAACTGTGGTTACAGCATAATCGCATACATTTAAAGCTGGAAGGGACCTTAGAGAATGTATAAACCCAACTGTTACTTTATGGTTGAAGAAACTTAGTTTTAAGAGTTAAGTGATTTGCCCAAAGTCATACAGCTAATTAGCAGCCAATATGGAATTCACAAACAGATTTCGTGACCCCTATTGCAATACTAATTTTACAATTATCCCTGAACTTTCCCTTGATAGCGTATTTCCCATAACAGATGACAAAGCTGACCGATACATGTGCAGAATCAAGATCTTTCAGGAGTTTTTGTGGCATACAGCAGCTCCACTTAAAATGGAGAGAGAAACCCACCCTGCTTGATCAAGGAGAACCTGTCAGCAGAGTTGCCCCCTCCTCACCCCGTCAGGAAGCTCATCAAAGACCCAAACAACACACATGACATCTGTCCCTGATTCCTCTCCTGTGGGGAGGGGGAGACTAAGTCACTCATTTTGGATTCTTCGGTGGTTTTTTGTCAAAAAAAGAAATCATTGGTAAGTGTCTGTACACTAATGCTCCATGAAGGAGACCAAGAACTTTTAGGTAACTACCCACCCCCCTCACTGCCCCATGGTG
Source organism: Acinonyx jubatus (assembly GCF_027475565.1). Lineage (NCBI taxonomy): Eukaryota > Metazoa > Chordata > Mammalia > Carnivora > Felidae > Acinonyx > Acinonyx jubatus. The sequence goes on from NC_069397.1 coordinate 37,985,014, forward strand.
CTTCTGAACCATTTCCCCCTCAGAGCCCAGTTCTGCCAGTCTTGATCATAGGAAATGGATGCCATCGTCCAAAGCCGACAACTTCCTGGAGTTTCAATGATGGTCTATGTTTAAAGCCATCCGTTCTTCTGATATAGAATTTCTCCTATTCATGACTGGTTTAAACTAAAGCAACTTTTAATTGATGATGGGAAGGTTAAAGGGTAGAGGCAGAAGTATCATTGGATGACTTGATTTTTTCCCCCTTGTGTGCTAAGAAATGGGTCTGCTGCCTAGAGACTTCAGTCTTCAGTTACTGGTAACAGATACTTGTTTTATGGCTGTTCTTTTCCTTACCATTAGAGTATAATTTGGGATGAGGAGACTATATCCTAGACTTTCAGCCTGTGTTAAGTACAGAAGGGCATGGCTTCCGAGCCAGGTTAGCTGGTGAGCTCTTCTTCTTTGTGGACCTAGGCAGATGACCAAAATGCTTTTCCACATATGGCTGATGTATCTGTGTATCTCAGAAAGAATGTCTCTTGCAGCACAACTGGGGGATTCTTTTGAATGGCAACAAACCCCAAGGACTGCTTCTTCCATTGCTGCAAAAGATAATGACCAAATACTTCACTGGCTTTTAAATATCATAAAAATTCAAGTCCCTAATGAGAAAACAAAGGTTTAACAAAAATGATAACACGATATTATCTGCAAACAATTTCTGAATGAAGACAGCATTTCCCTGTTGCCCATGTGAACATGACTCTTTGGACACTAAAAATGGTATGGAAGGGAGTTTGGAAATGAGTTTGGAGAATAATTCGTTAGGTGGGGTGTCGGTTTTTACAAATTATGTTGAATGCTCAGGCGTAAATCATCTTGGAGACCAGATGTTCACTTCAGCATGGCTCTGTGCTCTCCTCTGGCTATGTGAGATGAGAACTCATACCGATCATGGCTTCGATATCCACACATGTTACACTCAAAAGGGTCACGAAAGCCATGGCAACCCATGTGAATAGTGAACATCACATAATCCAGGAAGAGGACTCGACAGTGGTCACATCGATACACATCCATCACCTCCCCTTCTTTGTTGATCACTTTGATGGAGTCTCTTGGACAGATGGGTGGGGGCTTGAGGAGTTCATAAGAGCGGGGGATTTCCTTCAGAAGTGGCATCCCATTGCGGACCCGGGGAGGGACCATGTGATTTTGCTGGTAGATGTGATTCTGGCGTTCTTCATGGTTGCTATCAGTGTCTGTGGAGTCATGGCCACTATTGTTGGGGGAGAGGCCTCTTTCAGAAGGCAGGCTCTTCTCTGGCAGGTGGATATTCTTCTTTTCCAGGTCCTGGGGGGCACCATTTGGCATCTCCGCACGGGTGAGGGCTATGGGATACATGCTGCTGATAACTGGAACCATCTCAGAGGTGGGAGCAGGTGGTGTCTGGACTAAGGGGCGCAAGGCTTCTGCACCGAGATAGCTGATGGCATTATTGATGGCTTGGTCCATCATCCGGGTCTGTATCATCTCACTCTCTTTCTCGTACATATAGCCGGGATTATAGTTGACGTCAAAACAGTGGCGCTTCTCACCTAGAACAAGTGAAAGAAATAATTACAAGAGGAAGAACACACAGGCAGAGAGTTTGTAAAATGATTTTCCAGAGTCCTTGAAAAGGGAGGAAGGATGTGCCACCTGCTCAAGAACACCCAGCCCTGGGGTGCCCGGGCGGCTCAGTTAGTTAAGCGTCCGACTTCGGCAGGTCATGATCTCACGATTCGTGGGTTCGAGCCCCGCATCAGGCTCTGTGCTCACAGCTCAGAGCCTGGACCTTACTTTGGATACTGTGTCTCCTTCTCTCTCTGCTCCTCCCCCACTCATGCTCTGTCTCTCTCTCTCTCTCAAAAATAAATAAACATTAAAAAAAAAAAAAAAAAAAGAACACCCAGCCCAGGCAGAATGGCTCCAATGGATGCTGAAGTCTCAAGGGACAGTGGCTGACAGTACATGTTTGGACAGTCAAAATAAATTAAGCAGGCAGACAAAAGGGAGTGTCAGAGATGTCATTAAGTTGAGGCTACAACGTGAACTGTTTCCACTGCTCACATCAGAGGGGACACTGGAGAAAAGGAGAGAAAAGGAAGCAAGAGGACACTGGGGCAGGGTTCACGGAAGGCTGGGGAGCTACCACTGTGCAGGAGCATGGCACTTCTACTGTTCCTGGACTCTCAACCCAATCAGTTCCCAAACTCTTATTTTGCTTGTAATACTAGAGAGCCAGGGGAACGGAAGTGCTGCAAACAGCGGGGATGCTCAGCAACTAGCCTCTGCAGCTTTTTAAATAGCTACAGGGGCAGAAAAAGTAGCCCCCAAACCTCCAACTTATCACTCCCCAAACAAATTGTCACCAGACTGAGATTTAAGTAAATGAACTTCAAATGTAGAAAGTTTTAGAAAAGCTTTCTTGATGAAAGATCACAGTCTTTACTCCCTTCATAAAGTATGTCATGCTTTTGTTTGAAAAAAAAAATGTATCATTGATACACAGGTGATCATTAGGACCTATCTCACACTTAACTGAAAAATGTATTTGTGGTCACCCTGTCCTACTGCTCCTGTCAAACTGCTGAGAAATTCTGAAAACAGAGTTTAGCCACCTTTGGGGTGTGGGTGTTGTGTGTTAGAAAATAGAGGCTCTCTGGCCACAGGGAAGGCAGGAGCAGGGTCTGCAGTGATGGCAGATGTGCTCAGCGGTGAGTGGCTGGTAGAGGGAAGAGAGAACGGGTGGATGTGTCAAGCACTGAAAGTGAGGCTAAGGTATTGCTGATGCTTTTTTATTTTGTAGACACTAGATTCTGGGGGGATATGCTGAACCAGATCCTCTCTTCCGTAACATTCCCTAGGCATGTTATGGTTCCAAAACTTGTCCCTGCCATACAGTAAAGGGTCCAATAATGAAAGAATTCAAGAAAACAGAAGAATTGGAAGAACTGGTTTCTGTTCTTGAGCTGTCTCCAAACTAGTGGGAGAGAAACAAGACCTGTATGCATGGAAGCAGAGAAAAATAAATGTTAGAAGTCATGAAAGGACAGCCCTGCTCTATGGAGGTCTTTGATTTTATTCTAAATGCCATGCTTAAGGCAGTTAAGTAGGGGAGTACACGTCTTCTGTAAAAAGAATTATAAGGCAAGGGTAAGGCAGTCTGGTAGAAATTGTATATTTAAGTGTTAAGGGAATGAAAAACATTCAAGAGTACCTGGGGCAGGGAAATCTTTCTTGGAAAACCCAGATTTTGAGAAGGGTCTTGATGAACTGGTATGACGTAGCTTTTCAGAGAGGTTGATGAGACATCCCAATTGAGGGAGGAGCATGACAGAAGGCAGAGAAGTGGGACTACACAGGACACAAGCAGGGCAGAGTAAGAGAGTATGGCTGTAGCTCTCCTTCAGGAAGAATGAAATACAGCATTTCTGAAACTTCACTGATTCCCTCACGTTCTGCAATACTGGCACCTCAGGGTGGTGTGGCGGTTGAGTGCCTGGGCAATAGGGCCAGATGGGACTGGATCTGATGCTGGCTCATCAGTTACCCACTGTGTGACCTTGGGCAAGTTACTTAACATGTCTATGGCTCCATGTCCTCATGTATAATGGGGATAATAATTGTATCTGCCACCCAGGGTCACTGGGAAGTGCTTAGAAAAATGCCTAGTACATAGAAAGCACTTGGTAAATGTTAGGACTTTTTGTTTTGTTGGAATCAGCTTGCCTTTTCTTTCTGTTTTTGTTTTTTGTTTTTTGTTTTTTTTGCTAAAATGAATTTTCTTTTAAAAAATGTTTATTTATTTTGAAAGGGAGAGTGTGTGTGCCCGTGTGCCAGTGGGGGAGGGGCAGAGAGAGAGAGGGAGGGGGGAGAGAGAGAGAGAGAGACAGTGAGAGAGAGAGAGAGAGAGAGAGAGAGAGAATCCCAAGCAGGCTCTGCTCTAGAAGCATGGAGCCTGATGTGGGGTTCTATCTCATGAACCTGAGATAATGACCCAAGCCGAAATCAAGAGTTGAATGTCTAACTGACCAAGTCACCTAGGTGCCCTGAGTTTGCTTCTTCTTTCTTTCTTTCTTTTTTTAATGTTTATTTACCTTTTTTTAAAATGTTTATTCATTTTTGAAAGACAGAGCACAAACAGGGGTGGGGTGGGGTGGAGAGAGAGGGGGACACAGAATCCTAAGCAGGCTCCAGGCTCCGAGCTGTCAGCACAGAGCCCGACTCGGGGCTTGAACCCACGAACCACGAGATCATGACCTGAGCCGAAGTCGGACGCTCAACCGACTGAGCCACCCAGGCGCCCCTATGTTTATTTACCTTTTGAGAGAGAGAGAGAGAGAGAGAGAGAGAGAGAGAGAGAGAAAGAAAGAGAGAGAAGCAGGCGAGGGGCAGAGAGACAGAGACACAGAATCCAAAGCAGGCTCCAGCTATCTGAGCTATCAGTACAGAGCGCAACGCGGGGCTCAAAAACACGAACCGTGAGATCATGGCCTGAGCCTAAGTCTGACACTTAACTGATGGAGCCACCCAGGCACCCCGCAAGTTTGCTTTTTAAGTAAACTTTATATTACTAACACAAATGGAAAACCAGAATCACTTACCGCAAATAGAAGGTAGTTATGAAAAATAAAGACAATGAAATAGAGCGATTTACTTAAGTTTTGATCAGATACTGTGACTACTTGGAAACAAAGATCCCCTCTCTCTGCTAAAAACAGAGATTGCCAAGTGTGAGATTAGTATTAATGAAATCTAACATCAAATTAAATCTAAACATTTTTCCTTTGGTATAATCAAGAAGATTGAGAGAAAACTAAAAAACGAAATAATTTTCTTGCCCCATGGGCCTCCTGGCATTTTGCATTCCACATTTGGGGAGATACTGAAAAAAGATAACACATGGTGAAACCAAACGATGGGCATTCTGAAATTGGATTTGGATTTGAACAAAGAACAAACTGCCACATGCCCTTGAGCAAGGGAGGCTTGGGTCAAAATTTTATTTTCAGGATATTAATGGAACAGCAAAGTGTAAGATAGACCAGAGCAGTGAGAAATGGGAGCCAGAAAGAGCAGCTAGAAGATCTAATGGAATCAGATGGATTTGTCCTGCATCCCCACTACCTTAAGGCCAACATGATAGTTTCTAGACAAATACCTGAGAGAAAAAATATGCAAAGAAAAACACCCTGCTTTGGCAACTCAATAAAAAGCAACAGAAAAGTAGACCTTTGCCAAAGTCATCAGTGGTTCTTATTTTCAGCTTCCAGATTGAATATATCTTTGATCAAAGCTGTTTGAAAGAATGAGGCTGAGAACATGAAAGCCAGCTAAGGTCACAAATATTCATTCTCCCGAACGTGACACAGAAATGATGAACTTTGGTTTCTTGGCCTTTTCAAGGTCATCGATGATTTTCCAGTGTGGCTGGTTCTACTCAACTCCCCAGATACCAGGGGTCCGTGAGAACCTTTTTTATCTTTTCACCTAACAGAGAGGTTCCAGAAAGTTTCCGGGGTGGGGTAGGCACATCATAAACTCTGCTTTTATCCTTTCTCCCAAGAGTTCGCTTTACTGAACTAGGCCTACAGTTTCAGAGTCTATACCACCTGCAGCACATGTCAGAAAACAGCTGAGTGCTAAAGTTGTAAGAGGCAAAACAGTAAGAGGGAAATAAACCCTTGGATGAGTGGAAATATGTGACTGAGTTCTGTGGTTAACACAGACCATTGTTCATTGTGAAGATGGGAGAGCCTCAGATCTTCACGTGCACGCAACCTACAATCATCAGATCCCCTCATCTCTGAGTTACGGTAACTTGAGTAGTGCAGATGATTATCAGTCACCTGTAGACACGATGACTCAATGTGTATGAAACTCAGAAGGGGTAAGCTACAGTAATTGAAAAGCCAACAGCTCACGTTTCTTTAGTAACATACTCATAAAAAAGGTTAGTCAAACCACAAGAGTGTAACTTCTCCCAAACCTGCACAGAGCCTCTAGTCCAGCTTGTAGTCAAAATCGTACCACACCTTTGAATGATTAATGATAGCAGCTTCAGGCTGAATTAGAGGTTTCCTTCTGATGAAAGTACAAATGGCAGCAACAAGTTCTGAGTTTAGGAACCAAGGCTGCCTGGTTGGGCCATTACTTACCCGTGTTTCCTTTTAAAGGTGTCAATCCCTCAATCCCTACCATCTAGGCTTTGGTAACTCTAAACTGAGCAACTGCCTGACCTGAACTGCTGCGATGTGGTGAGGGCATATGGTTGTTGGCTTCTAAGTGCCAACTTGAAAGTACAGACAGAATCACAGCCTAGAGCTAAAAGGGACCTTAGCTGAGCACACGGATTTAGACCTCTGCCTTTGGGGCCAAGCAATACCCACCACCCTAATCTGTTTACTTCTGGGTTTTTTTTTTATTTTTATTTTTAAAAATATTTTTATTTATTTTTGAGACAGAGAGAGACAGAGTATGAGCAGGGGAGGGGCAGAGAGAGAGGGAGACACAGAATCTGAAGCAAGCTCCAGGCTCCGAGCTGTCAGCACAGAGCCCGACGCGGGGCTTGAACCCATGAACCGTGAGATCATGACCTGAGTGGAAGTCGGACACTTAACCGACTGAGCCACCCAGGCGCCCCTACTTCTGGGTTTTATACTTCACACTACCTAGCCCTGTGCCTTATATATAATACTAAAAGGAATAGCTACTATTTATTGAGCCCTTACTATATACCCAGTGCTGTCCTAGGTACTTTTTGTATATTGTCTCATTTGCCTAAGGTGAATTAGCATCTCTTAGTCAGATGAAGAACCTAACCTACAAACAGGTTAATTTGCTAAGGTCGGTTAGTCAGTAAATGGAGAACTAGGATGCAATCTAAGGGCCTAAATATATCTGTCCATGAGCATTAACTGCTGTTTCCTGGATGCTACCTTGCCCATGGCTGCACATTCCCACCATGGACAGTGACTTCAGATTCTCTGCTGGGGTGGTTCCCATAAGCAGTGGACCAGCAACTGTGCTTTATTCCAAATGGACCAGCAACGTGCATTCAAGAAATATCTATGATGCACAGAATTGTTGTATCTGTAAGTGCTTAAAAGAATGCCTGGCAAATGTAAACACTTAATAAGTGGTAGATCATTTATTATTATTATTATTATTATTATTATTAGCCTCACACCATGTTACATGCTTTGAGGAATATAAACATAATTGCAATCCAATAGGAAATGTAGCATTTATGCAATTTCATTACAAATCAGTACCCCTAATACAAAGCATACAGTAGTCAAGAGAGTAAAGAGAATAATATGGACAGCTTCTCAAATATGTCATGTAATGTGAGACAAATATTAATCTATTCTTTATTTAAAAAAAAATTTTAAATGTTTATTTTTGAGAGAGAGACAGAGACAGAGACAGAGCACAAGCGGGGGAAGGGCAGAGGGAGAGGGTGACACAGAATCTGAAGCAGGCTCCAGGCTCTGAGCTGTCAGCACAGAGTCCGATGTGAGGCTCAAATTCAAGGACTGAGAGATCATGACCTGAGCCAAAGTCAGATGCTTAACTGATTGAGCCACTCAGGCACCTCTGTTCTTTAAAGTCTCCTTGTTATCTGAGGTGGTGGCAGTGATTGTGGTGAAGACAGTTCTATATATCACCAAACTGTTTTAAGCTTGCCTTGAGTGCAGGGGGAGAACAGAGTAAAGAGAGGACTCAGGAGACTATGCGAATGTAGACGATGTGTGTGCTTTTTTTTTTTTTTGTTTTTGTTTATTTATTTATTTTGAGAGAGAGAGCACCATGCAAGTGAGAGTACAAGAGTGGGGGACAGACAGAGGGAAAATCCCAAGCAGACTCAGCACTGACAACAGTAAGCCCAATGAGGGGCTTGATCTCAAGAACCAAGAGATCATGCATGACCTGAGCCAAAATCAGAAACTTAACCAACTGAACCACCCAGGCACCTCCTGACCATGTGTACTTCTTTTATTTATTTATTTATTATTTTTTTTAACATTTATTTATTATTGAGAGACAGAGAGACACAGAGCGTGAGCAGGGGAGGGGTAGAGAGAGGGGGAGACACAGAATCCGAAGCAGGCTCCAGGCTCTGAGCTGTCAGCACAGAGCCCGATGTGGGGCTTGAACTCAAAAACTATGAGATCATGACCTGGGCCAAAATCAGATCTTAACCGACTGAGCCACCCAGGCGCCCCCTGACCATGTGTACTTCTAAAGGCAGATGTGAGTGATGGTATTCCAGACAGACAGCATGGACAGAACCATTACATATAAGAGGGAAAGTATTACACAGAAGTGGAAGTAGTTCACTGTGGCTGAATTAAAAGATTACTTGGCTGAAATGATAAAATGAGAAAAGGTAACTTGGAGACAGATTGTGCAAGGCTCAGAACACCTGGGTGGTTCAGATTTTATTCCATTGGGAAGCCACTGAAAGGTTTTTTTGAAGATGGGGGGGAATGATTTGAACTTTAGGAAAATAACACATTTCTACTATTATAGTCATCATGAGGGGTGATGTGAAATATTCAGGTTTTCTTTTGAAGTTTCTTCAAGTCACTGAAATGTATTTGCCACTACCTTCATACCATATCCCATGCGTATTATCGCTTACTCTTACTGCAAGTACATGTCAAAAAAAGGGATGGGGGCAGGTAAGTAGGGTAAATGGAATATCTGATGAGATGATGGCTCTGATCTCAATCTAAATGAGACCAAAGTGACTAACATTTCTTCCAGGAGGAGGAAAGCAGTGGGGAGCCACAGAACAGGCAAGAAGGGGAGCAAACAGAGAGAGAGTGATGGGGGTGGCAGTGAGGAAAACTGAGCTGGAGACTGTTTTGTTGTTGCAGAAGCCTTGTCCTCTGTGAGAGGTACTATTGGATGTCATCGGTCCTGATGGAGTCACCAGGGGAAGACTTCTTTTCTCAAGAAAACACACCCTCGAGGGAGAATGATTGCCCTTCTTCAGGGACTTTTTCTTCCACCAGCTTTCAATGACTACACTCCCCACTGTCCAAAGCCCTGGTGTAGCACACATGACATGCACTGCTCGGGGTGACCTCCCAAGGAAGGAAGGCCTTGGACTGCAGCATGATTTAGGCCTTGCCCTGACCCTGCTCTGTCACCTACTAGTTGCATCTCGCCATCTCTCCAATTTTTCCTCCTCTGGTGAAAGAACTCGCTGGGTGTTCCTGATATCCCTTCAAGCCCTAAAATGCTATGATTTTATAATGTTTAAAGGATTATAGATTTCAGCCCTTTGGAAAGGGGTGGGAGAAGATACTTTTTGCTGTTAGAAACGAGTTTTCAAACTGCTTCCTGTCGCTCTGTTAACCAAAGCAGACAATTTCTCATTAGTTACTTCACAAGGAGAATCGATGGTGTTTGTTGAAGTGTCAAAACCTCACCAGAATGTTTACCGCGGCTGAGTGAGATCTGTTTTCATGTTCTTTTCAACATGAAAACTTCCTTTAATAAAGTAATACATAAAATTAAAAATAATAAGGAGATGCTATGGTAACCACTTTGGTCGGAATAACACATCTGTTTTTGGAGAAAGAATGAAAATCAGAAAAAGAAATATGCAGAAATGTAGTCATTTTCCTCCTCCCTCCAGGAGAGAAATCTGGCCTCTATTTTGAGCCAAGTATTTGAAGATGGCCTAGTTAGAAGTCTATTCAAACAAGTTTATAACAGGAGAATCAGGAGAATAAGATGCAGAGAAAGGACAAGTCTTAAAAGGGTTAGGTGCTAAAAGTGAGGCCTTCGTGTCCTGCGAAAAGAGCAACTAAGAATTATTTTGATGATGTAAAGGTGCTGATTTCTAATGAATGTGTGTTGATTTATGTCCTATCTTACGGAAAGTGAAATAAAACATCTTAGAGAATTAGGAAAGAAATTATTTTATTTTTCTCCTATGTAGGCAATTTAATTTTACTCCTATGCTTCAATACAGGCATGCTTTGTGTTTCCTTTAAAACATTTTTTTTAATGTGTATCTATTTTTGAGGGAGAGAGAGGGACAGAGCATGAGCAAGGGAGGGGCAGAGAGAGAGGGAGACACAGAATCTGAAGCAGGCTCCAGGCTCCGAGCTGTCAGCACAGAGCCTCATGTGGGGCTCAAGCTCACGGACAGCAAGATCATGACCTGAGTGGAAGTCTGACGCTTAACCGACTGAGCCACCCAGGCGCCCCTCTCCTTTGTGTTTCTAAATGCACCTGAGCTTAACCCAATCTGTCCCTCTTCCTCAGTTAATCTCTAACTGATGGAAGATGCTACCTACTGGTGATTATCTCTAGCCTGTTGGGAAAGTAACAGGCTGACCTGATGGTATAACTTCACCTTAACCCTCATAGTTCAAGAGGTCAAGGAAGCAAAGGTTGGTCTGAGTGCTGTGCAACTGTCAGCAAGGATTAAAGGGAGTGACTCATTCTTCCTTCACACTTTACCCTTTGCCATTTCCCTGGCAGCTGAATCTTTTCAGAAAATGGTGCCTTGGAGAGGAAATACAGGAGACAGAAGAGAAGAGGAGAGAAAATATTAGCCCCGATGTTTTGTAGCTCTTCATCCCATACACTGCAGTGTCAAATGTTCCTTTTCTCTCCCCGATATTACTGTTTTCTATCAAAAAGGTTGATTCCATTAAATGATTCAATAAATAAAGGAAACCCTTTATTTAAAAATAATCTCTAAAAGGAAGAGATATAAGCTAACGCTAGAAGATTAGAACAGGGCTTAGGAACAAGAACATCATGGATATGGCAGGAGCGCTATCCCCATTTCCTGATGAAAGAGCCAAAGAAGTAGCAATGCCCTCAGTAAGATATATGAATGTTGGCCAAATGCAGCTGTTTGATAGATTCTCAGATTTAACCACACCTTCCTAAAAAAAAAAAAAACAACAACTAAAATATCTGATATGGTTTATAACATAAATACCTTGTCTGTACAGCCTTGAGAAAACAGTTACCTGAAGTTACACATACGGGTTTATAAACACAAAGTGGTATTCATAATTGCAGCCTTTGCTAATTCATCTCACTGACTTGTAGAATGATAGAGCTGGGAGGGACCTTCCCGATCACTTCATCACCTATTCAGTCTCCTCATTTCACAGATGAATAAACAGAGGCCCAGAAAGGTTATGTGATTTGTCTGAACACACAGAGTTAAGAAATGACTGAGCTAGAATCGGAACCTGGGTGATTCGGCTTCAAATCCAGTGTTCTTCCTACTGCACTACATACCACAATTTACCAAACAAAATTTCCCCCAGTTATTCAGGGCCTTGAAGTTGCTGCCTCAGCTCAAATCAAGAGCTAACTCTACTGGGTTTCCTGATTCCAGCATAGAGAGAAAATGATGGTTCAGAAGATGAGAGAAATCAGCACCTACAAGCATCTCTCATGAGTCTGGAAATGAAGAGTGGAAATCCTCTGGTCACAAGGGTAACAAATGGAACAGATCCCTGATGTAATAAGCATGGAAGTGAACACAGGAAATGTGTTTTCTTAAACCCATGAAGATAACAAAGCAACTTTTATTATATTTTTTATTATATTAAGTAGGGTTTTGGCTCAACAATTGCTGTACGGCAGCTATACTAAGCACCTTCTCTCATATTTTAGTTCTCTTAGACCAAAACACATTGACTATAATTGGATTGAAATTGCATCACTTCACATTTTTTTCCTTGCCCATTTCTCTCCATGTCCCTCTCCACATCAAGTACGGCCATTTCTAGAGTCAAAACTTTCCCCAAAATAAATTACAAGGTAAATTACACTCATAGAATAACAACTATACTCTCCCTTTGTTCTGACTCCAGTCAGAACTTCTTCACAGGAGTCAAGCTCAAAAGATATATGAGCAATGTCTTAAGATTGCGCCGTGGAATCACAATTGATCCACTGCTCTTAAACTCCACATGGAAGTCACTACATGCCCCTTGACATTTCTCACCAGGGAGGGGGGAAATGGTAATGGGGGTTGGGGGGGATGTGTCTTTCTAAACCGAAATGCACCAACTTTAGTCTGACACAATTCTTAAAGTGATTAAAAGGATACAAAAACTTCTCAGCTAATCAAAATAAAATAAAGAAGGCATAAGTACCTCAATAAGCATAAATACAAAGCTAGGTAATTTTGAAACACATTAGTTCTTTCAATAATTCTCTATAATTCACATAAAATATCTGCCTGTAAAAAAAATGACCTAGACCATAATAAAATTTAACCAGATTTAAAAACCAGGTAGGTACGTAATATCTGTAAAAGCTATTGGGAAGATTAAGCACAAAAGACCTGTAGTGAGAAATCAATAGCAGCAAGTAGCTTTGGAAAAACAGAATGACAGTCCTCTAAAATTTTACTGGTGTTGAGGGAGGTCTATTTTCGTGTGACAACTATTTTTGTTCAGTATCACTGAATTTCAATTTATAGCAAAACTGATACATTCAATTCAGCTGCCCTCTTCACAAATACAAATCTATTTTAAATACCATGGTCACATTTACGTAAACATCTGGGAGAGTTGGGCAAAACATCTCTGCTGTTCAGCAGTCCTAACACTTTAATGAACATAATTATTTTTTAGCCATCTCATTCTGCTCCATTGTTTGACAATGTGAAAACCAATGGCATAAAAATTAACTCCTGTAAGACAAATGATTGAATCCAACCTAGTTATTTAAATCCATGTTCTCCCAACCACATTCTCTTAAAGCCAGTCCTCAATCAAATTCAAGAAAGAATGGCAGTAAGTTTTAGAGCATGAAAAAAAGTTTGGGCACGATTACAGAACCAACTTGTAAAATATAACTACAAAAGGTTACAGAAATGCTATTTCAAACATCTTACTGGTGTCAATTGCACAAAGTTTGTCATGCAACATATGTCATTCGGAATAAAGAGGAAGGAACAGCATTTTTAACACCAACTCCATTTAGGAAATTGTATATCAAATACTTCCATCTTCAGGAGTTAAGATTATTCAGTTAAAATATCTTATTCTATTTGCCCTAGGTATCAAAATGAAGCATGAAGAATAAAAGTGTACAATGGAAAACGAATCACCTTATTTTAACAGAGATTAAGCTAGGAAGGGCCTGTGTAATATATAAGCATCCTACGTTATCTCATTTAAACTATCTGCTAACAACAGCAGGAAAAAAAGGGTTGTATTCTTACCAATGAATTTCTGAGGCATTGAGCTTTTTCGTTTTGCCACATTGCTTGCTAATCTGTCCAGAACGAGAGCTCTTTCACTTCCCATCTCTGCTTTGATGTGTCTTGCCTCCGCACTTGCTGGTTTGGAAAAATGTAAAAAGAAGAGGGAAAAGAACACGGTGGTAAATGAGGGAGAAAAGGAAATAAACTGGAAGGAAAAGTATCAGACATCTGATGCACACTCTGTTGTTACCTGTTATTACTGCTCAGATTCTTGCCCGGGGTACCTGCTGTGGTCAGTGAAGCCAGCACCGGGGCACGTTCAAATCTTGCAGTCTTATGCTGAGATGGGAAAGCCCGACCCATCCCCAACCAGTATCTTCATTAGCAAGAGGAAGTATTAAATAAACAGCCTGGACGTGGTTGGTTGCAAAAAGATAGATAGATGGAGATCTTCTAACCCCCGATCAGCCTTCTTTCTGATTCTGAGTAACTGCGTGTGACACCTGCAGACTGATATAATTCTTCTAAACAACTTAAAAAAAAAAAAAAGTATGGTGCCCCAGATTTACTGTTCTGTTTATGTTAATAGCACTTTTGAAAATAGATACACTTACCCAGACAGCAAGAAATCTACTCAGTGATTTGTGTATTGTAATTCTGAGTGGTTTTCTTTTTTCTTTCCTTTCCTTTTCTTTTTTTCCAGCATGTTCCTTTCAGTTCCTATCTCTTAAATTCTATTTCTCTGGGCTCTGCATTATCTGTTTCATATGCTCCTCACATTTCAAAATTGTCTCAGAATTTCCCTGAGCAACACTTCTGTCTTGAAATTAAAGAGCAATTTGTATAATGCATCTTTATTATATTTCTAATGAACAATGTAAATAAAAACTGCCTAAGAATATGGTCTAGTTGTTAATCCACGAATAGACCCCTAAATGGTGTAGGCCTGTGGTTCTCAGACCTGCCTGAACATTAGAATCAGCTGAAGAGAATGTAGGAAACACCTATGCCCAGCTTCCCCTTCAGATCCTAAAATCAGGATCTCTGGTGTAGGCACCTAGGCAACAGTATTTTTAAAGCTCTTCAGATGATTTTAAAATTCAGCCAGAATTGAAAACCATTAGAATATATAGATAGTACTAACATCTAATCGATTAAATAGTAAATTGGAATAAGTATAGTATAATTTGCCCTGGTATAGCAGGTAGTACTCAATAACAGTCTGTATCTAAAGTTCAAAGAGATACCAGCTGATCGAGATGTAAGGCTTTACACTTTAGCAAACGATGCTAGCCCAAGCTACAGATCAGAAAACTTTTCTGTAAAGGGCCAGATAGTAAATATTTTCAACTTTGTGGGACACATCTAGTCTCTGTTCCATATTCTTTGATTTTTCCTCCAACCCATCACCCTTTAAAAATGTAAAAACCTTGTACACAAACAGTCTGCTGGCTACATTTGGCTCATGGGTCACAGTTTGTTCACTCCTGTCCTCCATAATCATATTGTGTTACTACAAACATTCCTCTCTGTTTTATCATAAGCATTTCAGGAGGTCCAAACTAAAATGATGTATCCATACATTTCTAATGTCTCTAAGGAAGAAGAAATTGAAATTAGTTTAAGAGACTAGAGTAAAAAGCAAGTGATGGCCGCAGAATGGATTTTTTTCTTCTCAAATATATGCACAGATTTAGGGATGGTCAGTGCTCATTCCGTAGTTGAAGAGTTTGCTGTGTGAACAGATTCTAATATACAGAAATAATGTCACAAATTCCATGGTCTCTCAGACATTCAGTACCACAAATTGGTATGCCCAGAGAGAAGAAAATTGGCCACCTCTGCAAGTAAACAAAAGAGAAAAACCTCCAGGGCAGGACTGTCAATTATGGTCAGGGCAAGAAAACCAAAGTCAAATTAGAAAAAGGAATTCAAAATACCAAATATGTTTCATTGTATTATTAGCGTGTCTTAGTTTTTGGTTGCCGGTCGTTACACAATAAATTATAAAGCTCACGGTTTTTAAAATTCAGGAATAAAATGGAATCTGGCTCCAAAAAGGATTAAGAGAAGACGATGATAACCATACTTACTAGACTTTGTGAGTTTCTTGTCAAATATAATTATATGCTCCAAAGAAATAAGTCCCAGTCTCTGGTTTAAGCTATTAACAACACTCTATGTGTCAATGAAAACAGTAAGAGTCGGAATAAGGGGCCTGGGCAGCTTTGGGGCTGGTGGTAAAGCACTGTCACTTTGGCTGGCTGGCCATTGTAAATAATGGGTACTTTAGCAACAGGACACGTTGCTATTGAGTGAAGTGGGTCAAATTCTGTCCAGCACAGGGACAGGTTTAAATGACCAAACAGGAAACTATTATATATATTATTTCCTTTCACACAAACCACCACCAGATGTGGCACTACCCCGAGCCCCAAGAGCAAAGAGATGAAAGACAAAGGCCCGGGATTTGAAATCAGTTCCTGAGGCTGTTATAAGGAGGCTTTTTCTTAGAAACAGCTAAGGGTGCTTTGACTGGGAACATTCATTGTGGTTTGAGCAACTTTGGGAGGATTAAATCCACACCCTGCCCTCTCCCTACCCCCAACTGTGTATTATTATCAGAAAGATTTAAAGCGAAAGGAGAATGAAAAACAGTCCTGTGGGAATTTTTAATTCCATCCCCATTTTACCCCTATTTGTATTGGTATCTTCAGTCACTCTTCTAATGGGCCAATCATCTCCCAGAGATCTTGTGCCTTCAGCCCCAGGACTCACCCCAAGCATTATGTTGCCAGCCTAGTTTTCCCATTGAGCTCTCAGTAGTCACTGTCTACATTTTACCAAGTCACTATCAATTACCACAAGCAGCTTTCTGAGGACACATACTCAATATCTTCTATATTTGGGAGGATGCTAGAGCGGGGATACATGACCTAAATAATGTAATGAGGGCATGTCACTAAATGGCAACCTTCTGAGATAACATCATCTTTTATCCCTGGTTACTCACCAAGCTCCTCTTGACAGTCATTTCTAGAAAAATCTTACTCTGTAAACCAGTGGCCAAATGCCTGACATTTAAAAAGATAACATTCTGAAGTGTGTGGATGGACAGATAATTGGGGACATGGGTGGAGCCTTTCCCATTCCCACAATAGAGTGAAAGAAATCCTCTGAAGCGAATCGAGAGGGCTTCTGTCCCCCTAAGCCCCTCTCTGGCTTGTTCACTCAAAATAGCAACTCCAAGATCCCAACCGTCACCGGACATGTGAACACACTCTAGAGATTATGTTCATCTTTACTGAGTTAACCATTGTCAAATCGGCAAGTTAGGCAAAGGCTAACGCTTCAATTGAACGTGCTGCACTCTTTCTTCCCAAACTGCAGGTCTTTTGCCTTGCAGTTATCGGTCAGCTGCTGTCTGCTCTTTAATACACAAAGAAATGCTCTGCAGTTAGAGGATCTCTTTGGGATTACGAGGAGTTTAGGCAGTACACTGAAAAACAAACAAAGAGGACCATTGGCTTTTGGTCCTCTGCTTCAACTTGAAGACCCAACTGTCTACTTATAGAGTCTAGACTTGTTATCTTGCCACATCATGTCTCAAAAATGTAAGTGGAGGGAAACCAGTTTGGCAAGATAGTAAGGGGACAAGATAATGGGTTTAAATGATGAAATAGGAAATCCGTTCCTGGGTGGTGTTTGGCAGTTTAATGTTGCAAGGGGTGGGTGCGGGGAATACGGGATAGTGGCAAAAAGCAATTTACACACTTGGTTCATGAGTGAGCATAGGGGTAGGGCTGTAATTCTGGATCAATTCCCCTTCATGTCACTTGCCTACTACATAGTGGCTATACCAATTTTCATTAGCAAAATGATTTTAAAGACATGTTGAAAAAATATTAAAACTAATATGAAGTCATAATTACAGAACAGGTTTCTACCTTTAATCGCCACACAAGTCTTAATTGTCTGTCTTTCAGTTAACTATTTCCATGATGCAATTTCTATCTCAAAGTGATTGCAGATTTAACTGTGTAATTGGTTGTGTTTTTGTGTTTGTTCCAAATCTGTCATTTGATCTTGAAGTGTTAAATGGAACTCAAATAAGAGGCATTGCTTCCTGTCTCTTCTCTGGTGTGGTCAGTAAGTAGCTAATGGACAGTGGAACAAAGGGGTGTTATTGTGTAACGAGAATTGTCTAACAAAAGATTGCTATCAAAGACTGAGGCAGGTTCTAACAAAAAAAGCTACATAAAATTGTTGCCTTTTTGAGCAAGTAGAATGAATACTACCTGTGAGATAGTATCACTTTTTAAGAAGAAAAATCAGTTGGGAAAATCAACTTTTAAAACATTTAAACTTTTTCTTTGGTCTGCTCCTTGAGAAAAATAAAAGTTTATTCTAAAATTCTCATGCTTGTATTGGCTCAGCTGAAACAATGAGAGTGAGGATAAAAGGTTGTGACTCCCAGATTCATAAATAAATATAATTATTCAATTACTTTAAAAATCTTGTTAGTGCTAGAACTCATTGTCATACAAAAATATGTCCTGCTCCAAGTACTCATAATCTGTGTGAAATGAGGCTAAATGAATCTCTATGCCAGCTGTTAGTCCCTTTCTGGGATAAGAATCAAGCTAATGAGAAAATGAAATCCGTGTTCTTCTCTATTTTTTTCATATACATTCCATTAAGACAGCAGAATTGGATTATCTTGATGACGTCACTCATGAGGTCTGGAGTAAAAACTTGGCCTGAAGTAGCTGTATCACATGTACCTCTCTTAGACCTTTGTATTATATTAATAGATCAAATGCCCATTGCCTTGTTGGATTGTGATTTCTCCAAGGATAGGGGCTAAACTTTCATTCATTTTTACAAACAACTCTGCCACAGCTCTGGCACCTAGAGAATCTAACAAATGCTATCTGAGTAATAATAATAAGAAGAAGAAGAAGAAGAAGAAGAAGAAGAAGAAGAAGAAGAAGAAGAAGAAGAAGAAGAAGAACTGATTAGTGAGGCCAGAAGTCCTATTTCCCAACACAACATTCTTTTGCAAACTGGTCTCCAGTCCAAGGTCTTTTTATCTGTTCTGCTTCCATAAAGACCTGCTTCCTGATGGGAGCAGGTCTGTCTCAAAGCTTGGGTCTTAGACTAGGCTGCACTTCAATTTACACTAAGCACTTAATGGGGGCGCCTGGGTGGTTCAATAGGTTAAGCATCCAACTCTTGATTTTGGCTCAGGTCATGATCTCACGGTTCATGAGATCAAGCCCTGCGTTGGGCTCTGTGCTGATAGTGTGGAGCCTGCTTAGGATTCTCTACCTCTCTCTCTGTTCCTCCCCCACTCACACTCTCTTTTGCTCTCAAAATAAATAAATAAACTTAAAAAAAATAAGTACTTGATGAATAAATGCTATACCCACAGTAGCACATTACTACTATCATTACTTTAAAAACTAGGGATGAAGGGATAAGATATACCACTGGTGATACTATGTTGGTTAGGCTCAGAATGGAACATGATATCCAGACTGGGACTCCCAATTTTAAGAAGGAAACAAAAATGGAAACCATATAGGGAGCAGTGGCAGTAATTAAAGTTTGGTATGGCACCTGGGTGGCTCAGTCAGTTAAGCATCCAACTCTTGATTTCAGCTCAGGTCATGATCTCATGGTCATGGGATGCCCAGCATAGAGCCTGCTTAAGATTCTCTCTCTCTCTCTCTCTCTCTCTCTCTCTCTCTCTCTCACTCTCACTCTCTCAGGGTGCCTGGGTGGTTTAGTAGGTTAAGCGTCTGACTTCGGCTCAGGTCATGATCTTGCAGTCTGTGAATTCAAGCCCCACGTCAGGCTCTTGTGCTGACGGCTCAGAGCCTGGAGCCTGCTTCAGATTCTGTGTCTCCCTCTCTCCACCCCTCCCCTGCTCATGCTCTTTCTCTCTCTCTCTCTCAAAAATAAATAAACATAAAAAAAATTTTTTTAAAGATTCTCTCTCTCTGTCTGTCCCTTCCCCCCTTGTACTCTCTCTCTCAACACCCCCCCCCCAAAAAAAAGATTGGTTTGTATGGATAAACATTCTTTATGTTTTTGGGGGCACCTGGCTGGCTCACTCAGAAGAGCCCATGACCCTTGGTCTTAGGGTCATGGATTTGAGGCCCATGTTGGGTGTAGAGATTACTAAAAAAATAAATAAATAAACTTAAAAAAATAATTTTTTTTTAATGTTTACATTTTGGAATTCAGGAAAAATCATGGGAACTATTTGAAATATAAAAGAGAATAATATATTGACTGACATGCAGTATTTATTATACCTGATTAAACTGACTTTAAACATTTTGTAACATGAAACCACCATTACAACATACTTGTTTTAAACAACAACAACAACAAAAATTAAAACTTGCTGACTCAGTTAACCCTTTATTTATTTGTTTATTTTTACTGAAACTTAAAGTATGTTGCATACATCCATCAAACCACCCTATGAAATGCAAATTAACTCAACTTCTGTATTTCAGCATTTCCTGAATCACCTTAAGCCACTGAAGACAGCTAAAATATTTCTTTGATACTTTCCTAATTTGAAATTCCTAAAAATGATTGTGGATATGGGAAATAAGATGGTAACCTTACTTTAAAATCCATAATTTTGAACTTGCTACTCATAGGGTATAGTGTACTGACTTTTCCCCTACTTCCAAGAGAATCAAGACATACATACATGCATATGTGTATGTCTACTCATATGTGTGTTACCATATTTCTTTCACTAACCAGATAATGTATAACCTTAAAAAATAGCTAATCAAGCCATATTTTCCCAAAGTGGAAAAAAAAAAACAAATGTCTATTAACTGATAAATAGATTTGTATTTTAAATGCAGTAAATCCATATAACGGAATATTATTTGGCCATAAAAAAGGAACGAAGTGCTGATACATGCTAAATATGGATGAGCCCTGAAAACATTATGCTAAATGAAAGAAGCTAGACATAAAAGGCCATGTATTATATGATTCTAATTATGTGAAATATTCAGAATAGGCAAACCCATAAAGACAGAAAGTAGATCAGTGGGTGCCAGGGGCTAAAGAGAGGGGGAAGAGGGAATGACTGCTAATGGGTACAAGGTTTCTTTTGAGAGTGATGAAAATGTTATGGAATTAGTGGTGATGGTTGTATAACTTTGTGAATATGTTAAAAACTACTGAATTGCACACTTTAATTTTTTAATGTTTATTTATATTTAAGAGAAAGAGAAAGAGAGAGAGAGTGAGTGTGTGTGTGTGTGTGTGTGTGTGTGTGTGTGTGTGCGCGCACGCAGGGGGTAGGAGGGGCAGAGAGACGGAGACAGAATCCAAAGCAGGCTCCAGGCTCTGAGCTGTCAGCACAGAGCCTGATATGGGGCTTGAACTCACAAGCTGTGAGATCATGACCTGAGCTGAAGTCAGATGCTTACCTGACTGAGCCACCCAGGCGCCCCTGAATTGTACACTTTAAAAGGTGACTTTTATGGTAAGTGAATTATATTGCAATGAATTTTTGAAAATAAAAAATATA
This sequence comes from Acinonyx jubatus, assembly GCF_027475565.1. Taxonomy (NCBI): domain Eukaryota; kingdom Metazoa; phylum Chordata; class Mammalia; order Carnivora; family Felidae; genus Acinonyx; species Acinonyx jubatus. The sequence continues at coordinate 38,005,821 of NC_069397.1, forward strand.
TTTAACCATGGGAACATGAAAAGTTCTAGTGATTTTTAAGCAAGTCACTGAATTTTTGATGAGTTTCAATATCCTCATGTCTAAAATGAGATGGTAGGACTAGATGCTTTCTTTAACCTTCTAGCTTTAAATACAATAATTCTATTTGGAATACAATTGATGTTGATAACTTGGGAATGTCTCACAGTTAAGAGTACTGTCTGTTGCAAACATTTCTCTTTAGAAATAAGGAGGAAATCCAACTCCTTGATAAAACCAAAGATGCCATCAGGATAAAAAGCAGAAGCGTGCAAACCAACGGAATTCAGTTGGCCAGTTCCTAACACTGTAAAATAGGCTTTATCTAAAACAAAAGTTTCCTCTCACTCAAAATAGGTACAGCTAAGCTACTTATGATTTCCACTCCATTTCCCATTATTTCTGTCATACTTTTGTAATCTTTCTGCTTTAGAACCTTCAAACCACTCAACTGCACCTACTGCTGTCAAACAGCAAATCCCCTCAGGGTTTGATACTCTGAATATGCAACCGGTTCAAGTAATCGAATGAAAATGTCAGACAACCCAAGCTGCAGAACCAGGATGATGGTCAACTGGATGGGACAAAGGACAACTGCAGAGATGTGACACAAAGAAGTTTCATGCTATTTCAACTGAAGAATGAAAAGGAAATAAAACCATAATTGATATATGGAAAGGCATCTAGTATTTCAACCAATTTCTCCTAGGCATATAATTCAAAACACTAAATAAAATGTGAAACTCCCAAAGGCAAAGATAAGCATCACAGTAAATCATAGGAGTAGACAAATATATGATTTTGGGGCCTTGGACAAAGAAAATCCTTGTAGTTTTAACTGACTCTGCCCTAGCCACTCCTCAACCCACTCTACTCTCAATTGCTTTTTCAGTTAATGGCAACTGCATTCTTTTTTTTTTTTTAATGTTTATTTATTTTTGAGAGAGAGAGAGAGGCAGAACATGAGTGGGGTAAGGGCAGGCTCCAGGCTCTGAGCTGTCAGCACAGAGCCTGACACAGGGCTTGAACCTATGAACTGCGAGACCATGACCTGAGCTGAAGTTGGACACTTAACCAGCTGAGCCACCCAGGTGCCCCATGCAACTGCATTCTTCATCACATCCCACATCAATCTGTTAGGAAATCCTGTTGGCTCCACCTTTAAAGTATATATAGAATTAGAACATTTCTCACCACCTCTACCACTACCAAGACACAATTTTCTCCTGCTTGAATTATTACGATGGCTTCCTAACTGGACTCTCAAACAATTCCCAATTTTGCTGCAAATACAATCTATTCTCAATAGCAAGTAGAGTGATTTTTTTTTTTTTAATGAGAAAAGTGTCACCTTTCATTTCAAAATGTTTTGAAGATCTTCAATTTCATTCAGAGTAAAAGTCAGCCTTTATAGTAGCCCACAAGGCTTGATAAGATCTGGTTTCCCCTTTCTTTTCTGGCCACATGTTCTATTACCCACTCTGCTCCAGAGACACAGGACTATTTATCCTTTGTCAAACTCAAGCCCCAGGGCCTTTGCACTTGCTATTTCCTCCTTATCTGCAGGGCTTTCTCTTTGTCCCTTTAAGCCTGTTAAAATGTCAGCTCCCTGACTCAGGTTCTGCCCCCAGTAGCTGCTCCATTTTTCTTCTTCTTTTCTTTTCTTTTTTCTTCTTTCCCTTTCCTTTCCTTTCCTTTTCTTCCATCCTTTCTTTTTTAAAGTTTATTTATTTATTTTGGGAGAGGGAGTATGAGCAGAGGAGGGGCAGAGAGAGGGGGGGGAGAGAGAATCCCAAGCAGGCTCTGTGCTGTGGAGCTCATTCCCAAGAACCATGAGACCATGACCTGAGCTGAAGTCAAGAGTTGGATGCCTAGTCTACTGAGCCACCTAGGTACCTCCTTGCTTCATTTTTCTTCATAATACTTAACTATCTTCTAAGAAACTGTATATGTTACTTATTTCCTTTGCTTATGGTCTGCCTTTCTCCACTGAAATATAAACTGTGAGGGCAGATGTTTGTTTGTTTGTTTGTTTTACTTACTACTATATCCCACCACCTAGAAGAGCAGATGCTCACTACATGCAGCTAGAACGAGTGTTGCATGAACTCACCAGTCTCACCCAGGTCCGTGCTCTGAAGAAATGTACGGCAGCGCTCCTTGTGCTCCTCAAGGGAACTTCTCTGCTTGTAGCTCCTTCCACAAAACTCACATTTATAGGGTTTCTCGACTATAAGGAGAGCACAAGGGGCACTCAGTGACCCTCACGGTTACAGAATAAATGATGTCTTGGGGTCCTATGCAAACTATCCTTTAGGAATGAGACTGCTGAGAGAAGCCAGGGTATTTGGATATTTTTGCATCTATACTACTTTTAAATTTAATAAACTAAAATCAGGTTATGGTCACATTAGAGTTTTCTTCGGAAGGACAGCCTCCTTTCACAAATGAAAGGATTTGGATATAATGACTATCGCTGAGCATGGTGTTTTGGCTCCAGATCCAATCTTGTTTCTCTAGGAAAATATATAGGGCCTTTTTATTCTTCAAGGAGGTTTGTGTGGCTTAAAAATGAAACAGAAAGAGATTCCTTATTTTGTGACATCCATCTGGCTTGTAAGTAAAGAATGCTGGGAGTTAGCCATTCAGCCAGTTGATGGCCTTTTCAGAGCATTGACATATTTGGATAAATTTAGCTTATCCTTGCCAAGTGGCTATAGTGAAATCTGGGCTAAATCAATAAAAACGGAGCTAACTGAAGATATTTTTGAATAATAGAAATAAGAATGAATTACAAAAATGACTTTATCTTAATTTCTGAGATAAAGCAAAATTTCCTCAACAATTCAAGCCACCTTTGTCCTCCCAACTCCTCCAAGTGCTTTATTGCTTAAAATATGTAAGTAATAATTTCAACTGTGCAGGGCTGGTTTTTCTGATTTGTGGATAAAGTGTACCCTAAGAATTTGTCAGAGTTTTAGGAACTGAGACTTTTATTTTTTAATCTTCTTGCTCTGTTTAAAACAGAGTCTTTGGGACATAAAGCACTAAACAATCCCTCTGGAATCCCAAATTAAAATGAACGCAGGTTTGCTAGGGCTAAAAATGTTTTAAGTGTTCTGCATAAATTGGGGTCCTGTAGAATCTATCTCAAAAATGACCACTGTATTTGGATCTTACTTGAAAAAAGCAATAGACAAGACTGTTCTAATTTTTTGGATTAAACTCATCTTTAATTCATTACTTTGAATGATGAGCTGTAAATGAAACCCTTCTTTTGCCACTTAATACCTCTCATGGTGGGTTTCGCTGGGGCTGATTTGTTTAATCCTTAGTCTCTGAATTGTGACCAGTTGTGGGTTTGGGGCTGGGTTTTAGTCAAAGCAGTACGTGGATTGACATAAAAACAAACCTTTTTTTTTTTTTCAATTAAAAGTTTGCCAGATAACATCAAGAACATGAGGTCCCAAATTTGAAAATAAACTCAGTTTTAGTTTTCTAGGAGGGAAATTCTAAATGTTGAAAAAAAAATTTATTATCTTGCTTGGTTAAAATAAAATGTGAAAACATTAAGATAGAACATAGTTATTTGTTTTTTTTTAATTCTGCTCATCTTCTAGAGATTAAAAATAAATAGGCTGATCAAGAAAAAAGTCAGGTTTAAGAAATTTACCCCATGTACACCTAAAACTAATGCAATGTCACATTGTCAGTTATATCCCAATTAAAAAATTTTTAGCCCAGAATGGCCAAAAGAAACCATCTGACAATTAATTACACTCAGTTTGCAAACTGTACATCATTTGCTTGTCCAGACTTCTGAATGAAAAGTGTGTGCATGTGTTTCTCAGGAAAATAATCTCTTAATAAAGTTTACCATAAGAAAATACCAATGACTATAATTTTTTCACAAAATTTTAAAAGGCATTTTTATAGGGCAGGCTCTTCCTGTCTGACTGTGTTGTTCTCTAAGGGAACAAGGATGGTGAGGAGATGATCATCTCCATTGAGCCAGACGGAGAGCAATTAATGCCTTAATGGAAGTGTAATTAGCCCTAGAGGTCTCTGCTGTTGTAACCCTTCAGAACAGGAATGACGGATTAAAACCTCCATACTTAACTCTTTCTAGTTTCCTCAATGGGCACTAAGAAACACAAATTTACTAGATATGGAATGCTCATTGCTCTCACTTACCAGAATGTGTCCTAAGGTGACCTGTGAGTGCGTCTCTTCTCTGGCATGCGTAGTTGCAGAGGTGACACTTAAAAGGTTTTTCCCCTGTGTGCAGTTTAATGTGGCGGAGGAGGTTACCTTTCTGAGTAAAAGATGCCCCACACTGATTACACTGGAATGGGCGTTCACCTTTAAAAAGGACAAAAAGGAGACTTCTGATCACCCAGCAAGTGGCAAAGCATATGCACAGATTAGACGCCTATGGCAAAAGCTCATCTTTTAGACAATATCTGTTCATATCATATTGGGATCAGCTGGGAACTATATTTCAAGGCAAGCATACAACTTACTTCTAGAATTTTCTCTGTAGAAGAGAAAAAGCATTCATCTAGTAAGGCTATTTTAGGTATCATCTTGTCTTGGATCAGAGGGGGGGGTGGGGAGGGAGAGAAAGATAGCTCTAGAAGTGCTTTCTAGATGTAAATTTGTAACATTACTTAGCATTCTGTTTGAATATAATCTCAATCTGAAAAAAAGAATCACATACTCAAACTCTAATAAGGTATTGAGGGCCATAAATACCTCTTTTTTAAAATTTCATATCAAATGTCAGATGGAATCTATTGGGCTCAATGGGACTGTTGTGTTTGTATGCAGTTCTATAGACTGGCTGTTTATTTGTCTGAAGATAAAAATTTTAAACTGATAATAAAAACTATATCCTTTCATCTATCAAATTTGAACCCGATATAATAAGGAGGTCTGCTTTTCAAAAAGTTATGCAAAAATGTATGAAAGATGCTTAAGAAGCATATCACAAAATTCAACTCCTACTTATTAGCTGAAGAAAAATATTTGGCTGACCTAGAACACTGTGCTTACTATAGTGTTTTTATTCATGGCATATGCAATGTTTGCCACATGCATAGTAAAGCAGGAATGAAAATCACTGGGTAAATGAAAATGCAGAGAGGGGGAGGTACATCAGTATTATAGCAAAAATCAATGAAAGTAATCAAAAGTCCCAAATTCCACCATTTCATTTCTCACATGGCTGCATTAGGACAGTTTTCAGAAGAATGGATGAAGGAAACTTATTTACCAGTATGGCTCCGCTTATGAACCATTAAGACATTGAAGCTAATGCAGGAGAGTCCACACACATCGCAGTTCATCTTGCCACTGGTTGGCCTGCTACTATCATACGAGACAACATGTCTTTCCAACTTAATGTTTTCATATTCATTATATTCTCTCGAAAAGCTGTATGGAATTTCAGGCTCTTCTGCATTTCCCATGGGCTCTGGCTTTAAAATATTCTCATCCCTTTCACTGTATTCATCTTTCACTTTCATTGAATCATCTGCAGGCAGGAAAATGCAAGGAATGAACAATGATTGTATTTGGAGCTATCAAAGCAGCTCAAAGAGAGAGACCCACAACTGACAATCAAATACCAAATGAAGTTAACATAATATTGTACATCTACAAAATAAGAAAGCACCATCAGGATGATCACTCATTATCTGAATTCAGAACCACAGTCAGGGGGAAACACACACACACACACACACACACACACACACACACACACGACAATGACTTGCACCATCCAGAAAATGAGACAGAATACATTCAGCTGTCACTGCTCAAAGCGGCCATGAAAAAAACATTTTGAGCAACTCTTCTCCAGTACCGGGGGAGAAAAATGGTTCTCAGATTTAGTACCTTTTTTGGTGGCCGCAGTTAAAAGGTAAGGTGATGGGGCTCTTTGGTTTCAAAAAGAAAATACTGTTTCAGTCCTTCAAACGCATTCAATTTAAGCCACTAAGAGTGAGAGTTGAATAGTTGTTATGGTTTTTCTGATTTTAAGCCATGCTTTGCCTCTTCCCCTTCCATGTATATGCACTGCTAAAAAGAGTCTTATCTCTCTGTTTCTCTTGGAACTGATAAAGAAACAACATTGAATATAGAGGAAGCTGGCAGTACTAGTGAAATACTGTTGAGAAAGATAAAAGGAGAAGTAATTCTTTAACATAATCTTCTAAGGAGTCACTTTCATTGACACAGGTAAATAGAGCTCAACCTAAACAAGGGGAAAGGCACCTGTACCCATGTTAGGGAGGATGAAACTCAAGATCCTGGAACTATATAGAACTGGAGAGGAGAGGAGGGACTGGCCCAAAAGAATTTGTTAACCAGGCAGTCTCTTAAAAAGAGTTGCCACACTCTTGAGTTGAAGAGCATAAGAAGTGAAGAAGGCAAATATATGTAGTGACACTGATAACACCTAAATATTTGCCTGATATTAATCTTAATAAACATTTGCAAGGGACTTTTCATATATAAGATAAACTGCTTACTTTTCCCAACATTTGTTCTTAGAAATTGGAAGTTATGCTTCCTCATGAGGAATTATAAGTCAATGGAATTTTAGGGCTGGAAGGGAATTTAGGGATCATCTAATCCAACCCCCTTTTGTCCTTCAGATAAGGAAATCTGACACCAGAGATATTTTCAGTGATTTGTCCAAGGTTACACAGCCACTTAATAGCAGAGGTGTGATTAGAATGCTGAACGTGGATTTGACCTCACACACTAGATGTAGAAAGTCTAAGTGGCTTCTTACTAACATATTCCACTCTCTCATCAATGGTGAAGACATTAAAAACCAAAACACTCTGAAAAAAAGATATTTTAAAAAAACTGCATCCCTTCCAAAAAAACACCAGTGAGTGCAGAGCTCCTGTTGCCACACAGGAGGAAGTACAACTGCAGCTGTGCCTGGCTTGCTACCTTCAACTCGAGTTTCAATTTTCACTTCTATCAAGGTTACCTTTTATCTATATTAACTGTGTTTGCTTAATAGAGCAAGACAGGGCCTAACCACCAACCGAGGAGCCATTGTTGCAACACTGTTCCTCTGCTTCTCACCACAGTTCATGGTTCATAGCCTTTCACTCTTTGGTTAGAAGAGATGCAAGGCTATAGGATCAGTCCAACATTTTTCAAATTTGTCCATTCTGTACATCTGGGTCATACATGAATCCATATCCATTTCCACATGGAAAGAGGTTCATTCCCTTCTTTCTCTGGATAGGTCTCACCTGCTTTCAGATGGAATTGGTTTGCTCAAGTGGTTTTGCTTTTTAAAAAAAAATTTTTTTAAGAGAAGGATGCACCTGAGGCTTGTACCCTCCTCCCTTCCTCCATCACTCCAGCTGTGGGTGATATCCCACCAAAGCTTGAGTGCTCTTCAGTTTGCATGTAGGCGTTTAAAAGAACCTCAACGGAAAACTTCAGCTACTGAAAACCAAAAACAGCAGATAGGGGCCCGCAGAAAAAGATCCTTTTCATTTTGGTTATAAAATGTTAATATGAGCAAACTTGAGCCATTCCATGGTCAGTGACAATTAAAAACTAGGAAGATAAATGTGTTGGGTCTTTCTGAAAATGGCAGGACAAAAGAGAGTTGCTACTTCCCTCAGGACTTTGGCTTTAATGGGCTTGATCTAGAACTCAATACCACACCAACCTGGCCCAAGAGAAAATCTTGGCTTTGGTCCCTTAGGATTTAGCTGTAGAACAAGGAAGATGGTATTTGAGACCCAGAGCCCTAAGGGAAAGCATAAGAGACTCATGGACAGAGTATTAGGGAAGTCCGTTGGACTTAATGGACCAAGAGTTCCTGGTACAGTTGTTGGTTTGCCTTGGAACTCGTACTTTTCTTTTCTTTTCTTTTTTCTTTTCTTTTCTTTTCTTTTCTTTTCTTTTCTTTCTTTTCTTTCTTTTCTTTTCTTTTCTTTCTTTTCTTTCTTCTTCCTTCTTCCTTCCTTCCTTCCTTCCTTCCTTCCTTCCTTCCTTCTTCCTTTCTTTCTTTCTTTCTTTCTTTCTTTCTTTCTTTCTTTCTTTCTTTCTTCTTTCTTTTGAGAGAGAGAGAACAAGCTGGGTAGGGGCAGAGAGACAGGATGAGAGAGAGAATCCTAAGCAGGTTCCACACTGTCAGTGCAGAGCCCGACACAGGGCTCAGTCTCATGAACCTGAGCCCAAATCAAGAGTCAGATGCTCAACCACTTTGAGACACCTGGGCAGCCCAGGAGAGTTACTACTTTTAGATGAAAGACCTGAATGGCCTCTCTGCATGGTTACTGGGATCAACAATTCATCATGATTTACCATGTAAAGATACACAGAATTGAACATTAGAAAACATTAGTATCTAAGATATGAATGGGATTTCTGAGACATTATTGGGTTTAGAACCCAGCCTCCAAATACAGTCCACCAAAACGACTGGCACAGACACTTGTCTGCTCTAATGAAGAGATTCATTCCATCTCTTGGGAGGAAGATTTATTGCAGAAAAAAGGGGAGCATTCTGCTACTTAGTATCCTTTGAAAATATTAAAATCATGTCTAAAATCAAACTTGTCTAAAATCAATCATGTTTAAAATCATCTTTGAACCCAAGCTTGCTTCTAATTTATGACTTTGTTATATTTCCAAATGGCATCTTCCTTCTTCCAGTTTCCAAGTCTTAAAAATGGAATCCTTTTTCTTTCAGTCTCCACATCAATTCAGTCTGCAAGACCTATAGATTCTATGTCCTCAGGCTCTCTGGATGCTAATTCCTCTTTTCCATTCGCAGTGCAATTTAGTTTAGCCTCTCATCCTCTCTCAATATTCCTTTTTAGACAAATTTACTACAAAGTATGCTATGCTTTCTGCATGTATATTCTCAAAATTGATGTAAAATTGCCTCTAACTGGGTTTCCGCTTCCATAATTCACTGAATCTACTCCCCTGAAGATCATCAATAATGTCCTGATTCCTAAATCCACTGGCCTTTTGTGTGCCATTCTCCCCAGCTTTTCTGTAGCCCTTGACACTATTGACCACCATTCATTCTTCTATATTATTTGTTCAGTGAAACCGTAACTTCTTTCCTTACCTTTCTGCTGTGTTTTTTTTCTAGCTCTTTTCCCTCCCTCTGCCTCATAAATACCGCCCATAATGTTGTTTTTTCTTCCCTCTACATCCCCTCCCCTGTGGCAATTTCATCTACTATTCAGGCTTCAACTAGTATTTTCTGTGATTAACTCCCAAATATATATCTCTCTCCAGGTGTAATCTTTCTCCCCCTTTTCAGTCCTCTAATCTATAAGGCCTCCTAAGTATCTTTCCAGTTACTTGGGCTAGACTCCTTACAGACATCTTTCCTTCCTCTTGTTTGTACCCCACATTTAATCATCCCTTGGTTCTATTTTTGTATCCTCTCTCCAGCTCTGTTTCTCCTCCCCACTATTGTGCATTCCTAGTATCCTGAATCTCAGGAACTTAATGCTCTCCACTTTGTTCTCCTTGCCTCCTTTCTCTCTTCTTTCCAGTTCATCCTATACACTACCACCACACTATTCTTCCTCAACTATAGCTCTGGTCATATCATGGCCACATGAAAATTCTTCAATACTATACTGCCAACAAAATAAAGTCCAAACTCAGAAAGAATTTAAAGGGGCTTTCAGTATCTGGCTCCACCCCGTCTTTGTAATGTTGATTTTGAATTCTCAGATATCTTTAACCAAACTAAACAACTTCTAAGTATTCTTGCTTTTATTATTTCCACTGCTTACATACAAGATCTTTCCCTAATGTTGTCATGGGTGGGTCCAAATCCTACAGATCCTTTAAAGCCAAAACTAGTATGCCATCTCCCCCCTGACACACACACACACACACACACACACACACACACACTGATCCTCACCCCACTCCCAGCTGCAAAATAATCTGTTCCTTCTTTCTCTGAATTATTTATAAATTTACTTCATCTCCCATGTGGTTATGTAAGCTATCTGAGGTCAGAAGTTACACAGGTTTGTTTTTTTTAACTCAGTATCCCTGTGACACTGCTTAACTTGTATCTGTTGATACAAGACTGTGAGGTTTTAACATAGAAATTTTGGGGGTCTACTAATTTGATGTGGAGACTGGAAATATGCATTAAAAATATGCTCCGTAGGTAAATCTTTTTTTTTAAAGTTAATTTATTTTTTATTTTGAGAGAGAGAGAGTGCATGTGCATCCCAACATGGGGTTCCATCTCATGAACAGGTCAGATCATGACCTAAGCCAAAATCAAAAGTCTGATGCCCAACCAACTGAGCCACCCAGGTGCCCCAGTAAATATCATCATCATCGTTATTATTATGATTATTATTTGAGAGAGAGAGAGAGAGAGCACCCACAAGATGGGGAGAGGGGCAGAGGGAAAGAGAGAGAATCTGAAGCAGGCTCCACACTCATCTTGGAGCCTGATGCAGGGTTTGATCCCATAACCCTGGGATCATGACCTAGGCTGAAATTGAGTCTAACGCTTAACCGACTGAATCACCCAGGCGCCCCTAGCTCTTTGGGTAGTAGATCTTGTATACAATGGAGTTTGAGAACTGCCACTCTCTAGTTTGACACAATATTCTGCATAAAGTACATACATAATAAATACTTAGTACATGAATATACCACTGCATTAGCCTCCTAAATGGCCCACAGTATATGTGACCTCTATTTTATACTATATCTTATTTCCAGATTAATCAACCTGTAGCACTAAAAATCTTTTTCAAAAACTTTCTATGATTTCATTCTACTTCTAGAACAAAGTCTAAACTCCTTAGCAAGACCATCAAGGGCCTATCCAGAACCTGCCCTGAGCCTTCCCAATCATCTCATTTCTCACTAGTCCTCTTGAATCAACACTTTTTCTAGACTAGAGCCTTGCTACTCAAAATGAAGTCCTTGGATCAGCAGTTCCAGCATCCCCAGGGAGCTTATTAGAAATGCAGACTCTCAGGTCTCACCCCAGACTTACTGGATCAAAATTTGCATTTTAACAAAACCCTCAAGGATTCCTATGCACATTAAAGTTTGAGAAGTATAGCAGCAATCTAATTGCAGTTTTCCAAGCCTCTTCTCTAGTCTTTTCTACACCTAACATGCCCTTCTCTGACATCAACGTTTGATTCAAACTTCCAGATGCTATTTAAATGCCATTTCTTCCATGCAGTCTTCCTTGATACTCTAAAGTAGAAAAAAATTCTCTTGTTTCTGTGCTTTCTCATATACCTACCTCACTCTCCCTTATATTTAGCATATCACTAAGCCTGTACAGATTCACCTTAATATAGGTGATATGTTCATAAAGTGTTGCATGTAAAACCAGTAATATTGTTCCACTGATTTAAATTATACATCCAGAGATGTTTCTCTTCATTTTTCTATGATTTTCAGTTGTCAGTAACTGGCAACATGTGAACTGTTAGTGAAAGCAGAAAATCTTTAAAAAATTTTTTTAAATGTTTATTTATTTTTGAGAGAGAGAGAGAGAGAGAGAGAGAGAGAGTGGGGAGGGGCAGAGAGAGAGGGAGACACAGAATTCAAAGCAGGGTCCAGGCTCTAAGCTGTCAGCACAGAACCCGATGCGGGTTCTGAATCTATGAACTGCGAGATCATGACCTGAGCCAAAGTTGGATGCTTAACCAACTGAGCCACCCAGGGGCCCCTAAAAGTGGAAAATATTAAAGATCTGGCAAGAAATACTTAAATACAGTGAAGAACTGTCCAACAATATCCGAAAGGTTTTGTAAAGTAAATAAACCTTTTGTAATGTGAATAATTTCATATCTTACTTTTGTAAATTCCAGTTTCCTATCATATGTATCAGGTTTCTTAGACACACAACTTAAATTGCCACTTAAAATACTATCAAGGGGCGCCTGGGTGGCTCAGTCGGTTGAGCGCCTGACTTTGGCTCAGGTCATGATCTCACAGCTCTGTGGGTTCGAGCCCCACAACGGGCTCTGTGCTGACGGCTCAGGGCCTGGAGCCTACTTCAGATTCTGTGTCTCCTTCTCTCTGCCCCTAACCCACTTGCATTCTGTCTCTGTCTTTCTCAAAAATAAATAAACATTTAAAAAAATTAAAAAAAATAAAATACTATCAAGAATCTTCACAGGCACTAGCAATATTTTATTTCTTAATTCAGGTGGTGGGTCCATGGATTCTTGTTTTGTAGTTATTCTTTCAACTATACATGTAATTATATTTGCCTTTCTGTGTGTATGATATATTTCGTAGTAAAAAATGTTAAAGGCTTCCTGAGTAAATTTTTTATAAGTGAACTTGTGGAGAAGAGAACATACCAAACCACAAATTGCTGATAAAGGTAATTGCTTAACATTCCCAGAGGGGGGAAAATATGTCTAAATTGAATCTAACCCATAGGAAATTAGATTAAACTGAACTTCTTCCTAAAGGAGCTACTCTGGGGTACAATTGCTCCCATCTTTGTCTATGTTATGGAGGCCTCTTAGGAAGATGACATACACTAACACACACACACACACACACACACACACACACACACGCACACACACACCCCAGAGAGAATTTTGTAGGCTGAAGAGAACAAAGGCTTGGCTCACTGGGGCTGATGCACATGGTTTCATTTCCTGGGGTGATGGTTATCACATGAAAGGCTTGCACTCCAGAGTAGACATTTTTGGTTTCACCTGAGACACTGCAAAAACAATGGGTCTTGGAAAGGATCCAACATCTAAATCCTTCAGGGGCAATAGCACTCTCAGCCAACTGTGCCTCAGTTTGTTTTTACAGGCACATAAAATGCTCAGTTGGAGAGAAGAACCTATCAAAGATGGCAAATGGAACAGGCAACTTGGATGTCTTAGATAGCATGTTAGTAGGAATTTCCCAGTGCAGAAAGGGGGTTCTGAGTTTCCACTCTGAATTATGGATCTCAGAATCCAGCTCAAAGAAGGACAAAGCTTGGAGTAATAGCCTTAAGTTTGCCAGAGATATTGTGAGAAGGGGCAAAACAAGATAGAGGCTCTTGAACAGGGAAGACACAAAAGGGTGATGTTGTTTAAGTGTTTTACAAGGATTAGGGGTCATAACCATGAAATCCTCAGCACATGCAAAAGTCAACTGGATAACAAAGAAGCTTAATCATCTTAATGTGGCATTTTAATGATGCCACTGATTTGCTATGCCAATTCAGAGATAATGAGGCCCTAATGCTACAGATGTTCAGCCAGGCTAAAAGAAAGGGGGGGTGGGCTTTTCTAGCATGCCATTTTCTAACTATCCAATTAAACAAATTGTGAAAGCATCTAAATAGTTTACCAGGTTTTGACAGCTGTTAATAGGATTTAGAAGCTTGAAGCACTAAAGAGCAAAACGGGAGATATATGTATTGTAGGTATTTAGCCTACAGAATTTGTTGCTACCATCCAATACAACAGAAATAGATCGACTAAAACAGTTTTCCTTATAAAATTAATATCTCTACTCCTTTCCTACAATGGTCTCTTTGTATCAGAAACAAGAACCCTGAAATCATGGGTCATTTTCATTTTCTAATTTACATTTTTATTTGTAAAGTGAGGAGGGAGGAAAACCAATGCTATTTTGCCAACTAAAGAATACTAAGTTCTAGTATTTGCTAACCAGTAAAATTATAAAGCTTCAATGAAAGCAAAAGTTTTGGTCATTGATTTATAGGATCTATTATGTTTTCCTTTTTTTCTTCTTTTAAAATTTAAAATGATAGACATCTATTAATTTTTAAAACACCTATTTTAAAATTAGGAAAAAACTGGAAAAGGTGAACCAGATGGCTAAGAGATGAAATATTATATCTTAATAGCAGCAAAATAAGAGATAAGCAGTTTGGCTAATATTTGGTTTGGTTAAAGTTTTCATTAAAACATATTCTTATCAGACTTAAATCTGCCCTTAAAAAAATCTCAACTGTAGGGGCACCTGGATGGCTCAGTCAGTTAAACGTCTGACTCTTGATTTCAGCTCAGGTCATGATCGAGCCCCGAGTCAGGCTCTGTGCTGAGTGTGAAGCCTACTTGGAATTCTCTCTCTGTCCCTCCCCTGCTCGTTCTCTCTCTCTCTCTCTCTCTCTTCCTCTCCCTCTCTCTCAAAAATAAATTAATGAACATTTAAAAAATCTAAACTGGTAATTGCTAAATCATGTCGCTTCATATTAAAAAACTTTAGCATGAAAACATGAAGAAGGTTTCTGTTGCAAAGGAACCATTCTCCACTTAACTAATGATGTTAATCTTTGTCTTATTATCTGACTATCAAATAGCTCATTCATTGCCATAATAATAAAACTAATTTTGTTTAATAATTTCAGTGTGATGCTTTGCTTCCCTATCAGAACAAGAGGAGATTTATTACTTTTAACAGGAATATACTACATATCAGTGGTAGGTGAGGTTCCAGCTGCTCAGTGGGCTAAATTTACTCTTCAGATGTCTTCATCTACAGTTGTGAGGATTGAAGAACATGGTGTGTGAAAGTTCCTTCTAAACTATAAAGCAGTATACAAATATAGTGGCTTTTTCATTTCTCTCTATTATAACTATGAACTTTTCTATTGATCATTTAACCTATGTATTATTTTATATTTCTATTTCTGAGAAGTAACTACTATCCATTGAAAAATAAAGAATGAAAATATATCTAAAAAGGTTGAGGTTTGGAGCACTTGGGTGGCTCAGTCAGTTGAGCAGCCAACTTTTGATTTCAGCTCAGGTCATGATCTCATAGTTTGGGAGCCTGCTTGGGATTTTCTCTCCCTCACTCTCTGCCTCTTCCCCTCTCATGTGCTTGCTTTCTCTCTCTCACTCTCTCTCTCTCAAAATAAATAAATAAGTTTAAAAAATATATTTAAAAAATAAAGAGGTTGAGGTTTAAGATGTTGCCCAATCAGAGATTGTTTATCTAGTAGACATTTCATTAATAAATACAGAAGAAAAATCTTTCTTTTCATTTATAATTCCTTTGTATAGAATGTTCACTCTCTTTTTTGAGTGCAATTAAAACATTTAAAGCATATTAAAATAGAATACTTAGAAAAATTAAAAAATTATCGTCCAAATACAGTTAAATTGGCTAAAAATATCCTGACTGACACAACACTAAACTGAGGATCACAGGTAAAGAAAGGAATGAAAATGCCTCCACATTCACTACAGAAGTTCCTGGTATGCATAGTATGTGTTGTGTTACATGACAGTTAACATGTTTATTTCCCATATAGATTAGGAGTATCTTCAAGGCAGGGGTCAGGTTTTAATATTTAATAATATTTGTGTCCCCAGAAGCTTTCAGAGGGCTCACTTACTCTAGGTATTGAATGAATAAATGAATGGATGAATGAACTCTTTGGGCAGCCTGAACCAATTTAAGAGGAAGGGGGGCACCTGAGTGGCTCAGTCGGTTAAGCGTCCATCTCTTGATTTTGCCTCAGGTCATGATCTCCAGGTTCATGAGTTTGAGCTCCCCATCAGGTTCTGTGCAAGGACCACACAGGCCTGCTTGGGATTCTCCCTCTCTCTCTGCCCCTCCCCTGTTTGTACTCTCTCTGTCTCTCTCAAAATAAATAAACTTAAACAAGATGACGAAGAAGAAGGCGGCCAGGAAGGGAAGAAGGAATAAGCCACTTTGCTGTACCACTCCCTAATTTGTCTACAACACTCTGAAGCTGAGATGTGGTAAGCAGAATTTCTCCTCCTGATACATTAGAAAAACACCCAAACCCCACAGTGATAGATAACCAGTTCTCCAGTTGACTTTGCTCATGGTGGTCAGCCTTTTGTTTCCCCTATTCCCTCACTTTGGAACAGGATGTCATCCTTTGGAATAGTATGACCAGTCCCTGCTTTTTTTTTTAAAGTTTATTTATTTATTTTGAGAGGGAGAGAGAAAGTGAATGTGGCAGTAGGGGAGGGGCAGAGAGAGAGGGAGAGAGATTGAATCCCAAGCAGGCTCTGTACTGTCAGCATGGAACGCTATGCGGGGTTCAAACTCATGAACTGAGAGAGATCATGACCTGAGCTGCAATCAAGAAATACTTAACTCACTGAGTCACCCAGGCACTGCCCCGCCCCCCCCCCCCCCCCAAGTCCCTGCTTCTGAAACCTCTTCCCTGAGCTCTATTCCTGCCTGATTCTATTCTACCTCACTTATTTGTTTCTTCAGTCTACTCCTTTTTCTTGGTCTCCTAGGTGTCAATGGTCTCCTGGGGCCTGTTTCTTTAACCTTTTGTTTTTTCACTTTACATATTCTCTTAATCCAACCTTCTGTTGTGGATGACCCCATCTCTATTTCTAGCCTAGTTCTCCCTGCTCAGCCCAACAGGTACTTCCAATTACTTCTTAGATTTCTTCTACTTGTTCCACACTCAACAAGTTGTAACCTAGCTCATTATTTCTCTCTTTTTGACTTTCCTTCCAAATCTGCTCCCGCTATACTAGTCCCTGTTTTCCCCTTTACGTAGTGGCTGCTTATTGTCAATGTCTGTATATTATTCTACTCACAAACTTAACATGTAGCACTGTGCCAGGAACACAGTTTAGCTTAGTTACTGCTTACCAAATGAACAGAAGAAAGGAAGGAAAGAAGGCAAGAAGGAAGGAAGGAGTGAACAATTATTCTGTTCTTTGCTTCAAGTACAAACCTAAGGTTGGAGACGTTTTTTAAAAATTGTGCAGATTGTAATTTTGCCTAAGGTTAGCATGTTAGGCCACAGCAGAGGAAAACAACAAATTGTATTTCTAACTTATGGTATACCAACCAGACCCAAAGGATTTAAAGCATTCTTGAAAGAGAAGAAAATGAATATATGGATTAAGAAATAGAGGATTCTTGCTCTTTTTAACATTATATTGATTAAAACAAAATACATATAAAATAAACTTTACTATCTGCTACATATTATTTGGACTTTTCTTCCTCTCTGCTTCCTCCATTCTCTCTGGTTTTCAAATAATGGAATTAGAGCACTAAGATACAAGGAAAAACTCAGCACTGACTTGTCCTAGGTGAATGTACAATGCTAAAAGCACATAAGGGAATAAGCTATCTTGTCACTGGAACATGCTTGTCCCTGGGGGTAAAGTATAACAACTGCTTAACAGCTGCCCAGTAACACACTTCAAGACTTCAAGCAAAGATCCATTGTTGCTCTACCAGAAACAGTGGAGGGTATAATGTCTGGCAGAATAAAACCAGGATGGAATCTAGCTGTAAACTGGAGTACAAGTCTTTTTCTACTTCAAAAGACAACCCCCAATGATAATGAATAGAGAGATTTTTATTAACAGTATTCAAATAGCACCGGCGTGGGTACTGATAATTATAAGGAAAAGACAATAGGGTATTTCCCTCTTATGTTGCCTACTAAAAATGATTTGAATGTATTTTTTTTTTTAAAGTTCTGATGAAAGAGAAAAGGCTTTGGAGTAGACAAAATCTAGGTTCAAGCTGTACTCTACTTGTGTGATCTCAGCAAGTCGCTTGATTTCTGTAAATTTTCTCACTTGTACAATGATGATATTATCTGCACCTAACAGGGCTGTTACTGTAATTACATTAGGCAAAATAATGTATATAAAGGCCTAGCATAGTAGCTGACACATAATATCTTTGTGACCTTGAGTTAGGCAAAGATTTCTTAGATATGATACCAAAAGCATGATTCATTAAAAAAAATTTTTTTAACATTTATTTATTTTTGAGAGACAGAGACAGAGTGTGAGTGGGGAAAGGGGCAGAGAGAGGGAGACAGAATCCAAAGCAGGCTCCAGGCTCTGACCTGTCAGCATAAAGCCCGACGTGAGGCTCAAACCCATGAACTGTGAGATCATGACCTGAGCTGCAGTCAGATGCATAACCGACTGAGCCACCCAGGCGCCCTCCTAAAGGCATGATTCATAAATGAAAACATCTTATAGTTCAATAGTAAGCCAAATAATCCAATTAAAAATGTGAAAAATATTTGAATTGACATTTCACCAAAGAAATTATACAAATGAACAATCAGCAAATGAAATGATGTTCAGCATCATTAGTAATTAGAGGCATGCAAATTAAAAGCACAATGAAATGCCACTTCATACCCACTACAATGGCTGTGATCAAAAAGACAGCTATGAGTGTTGGTAAGGATATGGAGAATATGCACTCATAATATGCTGCTGGTGGGAATGTAAAATGGCACAGCCATTTGGGAAAAATTTGGCTGTGTAATAGATAGCCTTCTGAAATGGTTCCAAATAATCTCTGACTCCTAGTATGCATATCCTTTTATAATCTCCTCCCCTTGAATGTGGATTGGACCTAGGTGATTTGCTTCTAGTTAAAAGAACATGGCAAAAGTGATGGGAAATCACTTCTGTTGCTAGATTATAAAAACCTACGATTTCCATCCTGTTCTCACTCTCTCTCAGGTGCTTCTCATGTGCTTCTCTGATGAAGTAAGCTAGAGAGGCTATGTGGTGAAGAACTGAAGGCTATTTCTAGCCAACCTACAGTGAGGAAACAAGGCCCACTCCAAGAACCCTCAAGGAACTGAATCCTGACAATTACACGAATGAGTTTGGAATTTGATCCTTCCCTAGTCAAGCCTGCAGATGAAACCACAGTCTAGGTCAATACCTTGATTGCAGCTTTGAAAGAAACAGAGAATCCAAATAAACTGTGCCTGTATTTCTGAGATAATAAATTTGTATTGCTTTAGGCTGCTAAGGTTTGGGGTAATTTGTTACACAGTAATAGATAACTAATATAGACATTTCTTATAAAATTAAACATAAATTTATCATACAACCCAGCAATTTGACTCCTAGGTATCTACCCAAAAGAAATGAAAACATAAGTCTGCACAAAGACTTGCACACAAACATTCATAGCAGGATTATTCATGAGCCAAAAAATGGAAACAGTCAGAAGGTCTACCAATTGGTGAATTAATAAACAAAATGTATTTCATCAATAAAATAGAATATTATTCAGAAATAAAAAGAAACAAAGTACTAAAACATGCAATAATACAGATAAAGTTAAAAAAAAAAAAAAAAAAAGAAACACATTTGGCTCAGGTCAATGTCTCACTGTTTGTGAGTTGAGCCCCGCATCAGGCTCTGCCCTGACAGCACGAAGTCTGCTTGGGATTCTCTCTCTCTCTCCCTCTTTCTGCCTCTCTCTTTCTCTCTCTCAAAATAAATAAACATTAAAAAAAAACACATTATGCTAAGTGAAAGAAGCCAGAAGCAAAAGACTACATATTGTATTATTCCTTTTATATGAGATGTCCAGAAATGGTAAATCTATATAGAGACAAAAATCAGATTATTACTTGTCTTGGGCTGGGAATGGGGATTCACTGCAAACAAGTACCAGGGATTTTTTTAGGATGATAGAAATGTTCCAAAACATGGTGCTAGTTGCACAACTCTGTAAATTTACTAAAAATCATTGACTTGAACACTTAAATGTATGTAAAGGGCACCTGGGTGGCTTAAATGTATGTGTTAGGGGCACCTGCTGAGAGTCTGACTTCAGCTCAGGTTATGATCTCATGGTTCGTGAGTTCAAGCCCCATGTCAGGCTCTATGCTGACAGGTTAGAGCTTTCTTTGGATTTTCTGTCTCCCTCTCTCTTTGTCCCTCCCCCGCTTGCACTTTCTCTCTCTCTCTCAAACATAAATAAACATTAAAAAAAAAGCTATTTAAAAAAACTCTATAAGAATTAAAAAAAAAAAAAACTAACCCGACAACTAATATCTAGCTACACGGATACTGATTCTGTCTCAAGAAGGTAGAGTTTAGCTACTTATTTACCAACTATTACAGGAAGCATTGTGACAAGTGTAGCTTTTGACCTACGATTAATCCCATATGACAAATCCTCATGAAACTATCTTTAACTCCTTTTGTTCCTGTGTAACTAATGTCATGCCCTTCTTAAAGAAATTAATAAGTATTGTGTTAAAAAAACACCAGGTGCATCTGTTACTTGGCAGTAGGAAAGAAAACTAAAGTAACTGTAAGAGTTGGCTTCATAAGACATTTCCCATACTTAATTATTTTATAACCAACCAGATTGATAATATTTTATTATTAACTTCAGAGAATACCTAAGTAACACTGATTTTTGCTAAGTTGTGCTAAAATCCATAAATATCCAGATTTTCTAATTATATTACTTCCTTGTCACATTTTGTGCTTTTATGTCTTTTTTTGCTTTCATGTCTTACTTTCTATTCTGTTAATAATTTAGTGTGCCTTACTAGGCTATGATTATTAATTAATTAATGAGGACTATCCCTGACCTACAAGTCAGCAGCAGGGGAAGCTCTCTGAGGGTTTACCCAGTGATGTGAGAGTTTAATTCTCCCATAAGAAAAGAAGAAAATAAATATTTTTCCATATAGTCTCAGAGACAGAACCAGTACAACCTAAAGGACTAGAACCAGAAAATCAAGATGATTGTAATGAACAGTTCATAACAAAATTCCAGAAATAGTCCTGGGCTCCAAACAATGAAAAGAGGTAATAAACGTACAGTAAGTTGTGTCCAAGTTTGGGTGGATGAGAAGTATAGCCATAAGCTTAGACTGCCTTAAAAGAACCTAATAAAGAGGCTTTCCTATTGTCTCTAGGGCTGCCATGAACTTCCTTGAGGGGTAACAAAGGGTAACAAAGGCATGACTGGGATTTCTGCTTCTGTAGACACAGGTGCAAGAAAGCCTCGTTCTAACAAATCTTGTCAATGTTTTTAATGCCACCAGACTGACTAATATAGTGAAATATCTACCACAATCCCATTTTTACTTATTCAGTTGACATAATTAACAAAATCTATTAAGGGTAAGGTCACAAATTATTTTTAATTATTAAACCATCAGTCTCCATATGTTACTGTTTAGACAGCATCACCCCCTGCAGAATAGAGTTTTCAAGACTGTCATTTCTACAACCTCCAATCTAGATCCAATTGCAGTCGGTTAAAAAGCAGATTTCAACCAGGCAGCTGAATGAGAAAACATCTGGACCTACCAGTCAGAATGAAAAAGGTCACATGTTAAATCCAGATAATCTTGTTTATTGGTGTTTGAAGGTTATACACCAAGGGCTGGATTACGAGGGTCCTCCTTTAGGCTTGGCTCTGACATCTTCACTCATCGGCTGTGTGTGTGACACTTTAAAATCCAAAGCTTTCAAACTGCTGTGCTATCAGTCACTTCCAAATGTAATCTTCCTAATTCTAAGCCTGAAAACTATATCAACCTATTACTAGACCACTGAGTATTAGATGCTAAATTAGATACCACACAACAGAATTGTCAGGGGCAAATGATATCTATCTATTCTTTTTAAAAAACTGTTTAAAAAATTTCCATCTGGCATTTTTCTGTGGATGAAACATCTGTAACTTTCTTTATTAAAATTAAGAAAAGGGAAAGATCTTTGAATTGGCAAGGAATAAAATTAAAAGATTGCCCTACAATAGGTTTCAGGTCTGTGACAAAAAGGAGGATTATGCCTATTTCTTTAAAAAAATTTTTAATGTTTATTTTTGAGAGAGAGAGAGAGAGTGAAAATTGGGGAGGGGCAGAAACAAAGGAGGGCAGAGGATCTGAAGTGGGCTCCGTGCTGACAGCAGAGACTGACGTGGGGCTTGAACTCACGAACTGTGAGATCAGGACCTGAGTGGACGTCAGACGCTCAACTGACTGAGCCACCCAGGCGCCCCCAAGGGGGATTATGCCTATTTCATGATTTTTTTTATTAGTATATGTTATTTTATATACATACAGAGCTGACTCAAAATTATTTATGTTGGGAGCCATTCTATAGACCATTACATATGAAACTATTACAAAAACAGCAAAGTTAAGAAGGCTTAAGACCTCATACACTTTGGTCAGAGCTTTTTAATCTTTTGGGTTGTGGACTTCTATGAGAACTGTACTCTTGACCCAGATAAAAGGCACACGTGCCCATAAACTCAAAATTTCACATGAGAGGTTTCCCAAACCTTAAGATTTTGGATTGAGAATCTTTGTATCAGGCTTTTAAATAGGGTCAGGATTAAATTGAAGGCTCCTTTATATACAGTGTACTGTATATAATTTATATGATAGTGGCTGGCCTTCAAATTACTTGCTCAAGTATACTCAAAAGAATTTTGAAAGTTATATATTTCTCCCCTGTACCCAGTGGGCATTAAGTGGAAATTAAGTTGACATCTACAATTTTTCATCTCTATTTATTTACTTATTTATTTGATATTTATTTATTTTGAGAGAGAGAGAAAGGGAGCATGCCCAAGAGAGAGTGGGAGGGACAGAGAGAGAGGGAGAGAGAGAATCTCAGGCAGGCTCCACACTCAATCTGATGTGGGGCTTAATCTCATGGCCTCGAGACCATGACCTGAGCTGAAATCAAGAGTCAGACGCTTGACCTACTGAGCCACCCAGGCACCCCTCATAATTTAAACATTTTACAAGCACACATTTTGTTTATAGTAAATTATAATGGTTTAAACTGTTATTACACTCTTCCAGATATATCCAATGGAATGCATATATTAGTGATTTGATTTACTCCATCATAAATTTAAAAATTCATAAATAAGCTTTTAAAAAAAATCAGATAATTTCTCCCTGAACTTTTATTTCCATTTCACTTTTCCTATAGAACTTCATCCTTATGTACCATTCTCTTATGCTTGAATATTGCTCATCCTATCATATGTCTCTACAACAACAATATATGTATAAATAAAAATGTTTTTGTTACCATGCAGTGCTAAGTGTTAAAAAATTTCTTCTGGATTGAGTTATTACAATTATTAGCACACAATTGATTAAAACAAAATAGGTATAATGCAAACCTTGATCAATAATTGTTAAATATAAAAACTAAAATTTGTTGGAAATGTACCTTTTAATGATATGGGTGGAGGGGTATGCATTTTATAAAAGTTTGATTAAAGAAATTATCCGAGTGCCTGGGTGGCTTAGTTGGTTGAGTGTCTGACTTTGGCTCAGGACATGATCTCACTGTTTGTGAGTTCAAGTTCCACATTGGGCTCACTGCTATAACAGCAGAGCCTGCTTCAGATCCTTTGTCCCCCTCTCTCTCTGTCCCCCAGCCACTCACTCTCTCTCTCTCTCTCTCTCTCTCTCTCTCTCGAAAATAAACATTTTTAAAAAATCATCTTAAAAAATAAATTATCTAAATGACCCCTTATTTGGCATCCTGGAAGTATTTACACCTTAGGGCAAAGAGTAAGATTTGGGATGGGCAAGAGATGTGTCTTTCTTTTATAAAGTGGAGAAGGATCACTGTGAAAGGGGAGACACAGAAGAAGAACCTCAACTACAACAGCTTTGTAGAGCGGATCAGATTTAGGAAAGAGAACATACTGAAGTAGATCCTCTGAAAATTACCCACCCCTATGTCATCTTTGAAAAGTCTTCCCATATCCCAGTTTGAAGAACACAGCTAAAAAAGCCCCATTGCCAAACTGTATTCACATGCTCTTCTTCACTTTACTTAACCGAATGACAGTTATTTAGTGAGCACTTGGAACAATGCAGGGATGAATGGATAAATGGATGGTTGGATGGAAAGGCAGAAAGAAAAATGGATAAATACTGAGTATTTACTACATACCCCACCTCTGGCCTAAAAGAAGAATAATACTAAAAAAGAGACTCTGCCCTTGCCATGTTGTCAACTCTTTGGAAGACAGTAAAGTACAGTAAGACCTGCCACAATGCAGTATGTATAAAATTTAATATAACAAGATTGGTAATTGCCTCCAGCTGTCCACTCATCCTCCGTTCACTGACAGAAGCAAGCTAAAATTGTTATGGGATTCAGAAGGAAGTAACTGACTCATGATTTTTTGGGACATTTTAAGTTTAAGGTATGGTCAGTTGTGTCTAGTCTAAACCTCACTGTCATTGCTTTGTGCTTTTTGTAACAGTACCTCCTATTATTCCATTAACTTTACAATCATGTCATCCCCATACTGTAAAGATAAAATTTGTGGATCCTACCTACCATGTTGTGGAAAGGTCTCATACTCTTCTCATCTCCAACACTATTTTCCCCCATGCAAATTACAAGGAAAAAGAAAAAGAAAAAAAGGCCCCTCTGACAGATTATGAAAAATGATGACCTGGCGAGCCAGAACAGGATTTCATTCAGTCCTCAGTCTAGTGGTATGCTGGTAAGTGCTTAAAAACCAATGCAGAGCGGGGGAAGGGCTTATTTGTAGCACTTGCTGATGTCAGTGGTATAAATACCATGGCCCAATTCAAGCTACCAATGTGAAGTCAACCGGCTGACAAAATTCCTGAAAGTTTAATAAGAGATTATGAGCTGACTCTGGCACACCACTGGGATTCCACACTTATTCCTCAGCAGGGTGCCTTCACGTGGTTACCAAACTGCACCAGGGTACACAATGGCCCAGGTCACTATGCCTGGTGCCAAATTTAGTTTGAGCAGCTGAACTTGCTTGGCAAGATCAGATCCTATGAGAGTTAGTTATCAGGCACACATGGGTGTTTCACGAACACAGATAACCAACTGGATTGGAATCTACATTTTATTTCACATGCATCTTGTTTCCACTCCAAGGAGGCACATGTATGCCTGCTCCACAGTTAAACACAAAAGGAAGGGGGGAAGAGTCTTTGAGGACCCACTAAGGACAGTGAGCAGATCCATTTTTCTGTCAACCATCACAACTATCCATTCCTCTTTTGCAGATGCCAAATATCTTCCTATTAAGTTCCTTTTAGTTCACTGTGCTACACAGCTTGGTTGGAAAAAAAAAGTCCAGAGATGTTTTCTGTTAAAAAGATTCAAGGAGAGGTGTTCTGTCACCAACAGAACTTACCCGTTTGACACAGTAGAAGCGGTAAAGCCTCTGCCCATTGTGAGCGCTTACAGAAATCCCCTGTGAGTGAACTTCTGCAGCAAAGCACTGCTGATTTTGTAAGATAACCCCTGCATCCCATGAGCGACAGGTCTTGATCTGGGCTTGAGAGATGTAATATTTTGATAAAAACGGCACTTCCTTTTGAAGCATATATTTGCGTGTGCTGAGCAGTACCACTGGAACCTCACTGAGCACCTAGGCGAGGCTGACTTGGTCTCTCCCAGCTCGCTCCAGCCATAGACCCCTCCTTCACACATCTAAATGTAGCAGTAATTAGCATCCATAAACCACAAATGTGGCTTGGGTTTTTTCCCCCCCTTTCAGAAGCATCAAAGTAGTTTGTATTTCTCATGAGCGCAAAAACGTTGTACACCTCAAAAGAGACTGAGACTCTGATATGGAAAGCTACTGAAGACAGGCATTGTATCTTCTTAGGTCCTAAGGTGGGAAGAATTTTTTTTCAGCAGACTTTCTTTTTTTTTTTTTAATATATTTTTTAAGTTTATTTATTCTGAGAGAGAGTGAGTGTTGGAGGAGGGGGGCAGAGAGAGAGGGAGGGAGAGAGAGAGAATCCCAAGCAGGCTCCACATTGTCAGTGCAGAGCCTGATGCAGGGCTAGAACCCCCGAACCATGGGATCATGACCTGAGCTGAAGTCGGACACTCAACCAACTGAGCCACCGAGGTGCCCCTTTCAACAGACTTTCTTTTTTTTTTTTTTAATTTTTTTTAATGTTTATTTATTTTTGACAGAAAGAGAGAGACAGAGCATGAGTGGAGGAGGGGCAGAGAGAGGGAGACACAGAATCCCAAGCAAGCTCCAGGCTCTGAGCTGTCAGCACAGAGCCCAACGCGGGGCTTGAACTCAGACCATGAGATCATGACCTGAGCCGAAGTCGGATCCTCAACTGACTGAGCCACCCAGGCGCCTCTCAACAGACTTTTTAATTAAATTTTTTATATTTCATCTAAGCATCACACAAGATATCACAATAGAGAAAATTTAAGGCCTATCAAAAATTATCAAATTCAACTTTTCTCATGGAAGCAGGTACAATCTTATATCTTACAGAAATAATTAAATAAATACTAATTGATCACCACTATACAAATAATTAAAAAGCAATCTATTTCATCTATTTTATTTAAGGGGTATTTGATAGTTGTGAAGATTAGAGACAGAAATAATGTAGTGCATTGAAGTATCTCCCCAAAATTCATGTTTGCCAGAAATCTAAGAATGACTTTTGTGGATGTTATTAGTTAAAATGAGGTCACACTGGATTAGGATGGGCCCTTAATCCAATGACTGGTGTCTATATAAGAATAGAAGACATACAGAGACATATACAGGGGGAAGGCCATGTGAAGGAGGCAGAGGTTGGAGTCACACTACCAAGAGCCAAGGAACGCTGAGGGTTGCTGAGAGCTGGCAGAAACTAGACAGAAGCAAAGGAAGTTCCTTCAGAGGGAGCATGGCCGTGCTGACACCCTGATTTGAGTGAGACTTCAGGCCTCCAGAAGTGTGAGAGAATAAATTACTGTTGCTTTAAGCCCTCCAGTCTGTGGTAGTTTGTTACAGAAGCCCTAGGTAGCTGATTCAAAGGGTAAATGTGCAATTTAGGCAGGACAAACAGTGGTGTTGATGGATACTGAGGTGTGCTGTATAATTTTGGGCCCCATTGCAGCTCCAGAACAAACGGCTTGTGTAGGCAGAAAGAGATGGTGGTTGTGAGGGGCTGCTGAAAATTGGGGGCTAGTAGTGTGTTAAATGTAGAGAATTGGGGGCCACAATAATTTTTCCTAATTATTCAAAGAGGAAAAGTAAAGCCAACAGCACATGAATGTCAAATCACAATCTCAAAACTTACTTGCTCATGACAGAATCTTTCCTTCCATATTCAAAGTGGGAAATGGCAAAGATGGGGATCCAATTTCAAAAGGAGGACTATAACAAAAAGCTGTAAGGTTCTACCTCAGTCATTTTGCACTCGACTGCATTACTTCTTTTTACAGGGCCTTGCTGTGATGACATTCCATCAACTGTCTCATTTCTACCTAGTATATCCCTGGGTACACTACTATGAACCACACCTGATCTCTGGCCCTGATGTCCAGAGGCTTTTATTTTATTGTGTTCCTCAGTGAACACAAGAAATAGGGATATTCTTTTTTTTTTTTTTTTTTGAAATGTTGTAAATATTTCTTTAACTTCTGCTTTTGACATTATGGTTTCTCAATGACATCTTAGGTCTGACAGGAAGGTCCCAACGTCCTTCATATTCAGTGAAGTGTTTACAATACCCCTGCACTCATCAAATGCTAAACAAAAATAAAGACTTAGGGATCCTTGGTTATTTCCTACTGCTCAAGATCAGTCTGGTCACCACTGAGAAGAATAGAAATAATAATTCTTCATAGGAGTCAATGACCAGGCTTGAAAAAGAACTCTGAACGTCTTCAGGTCTTTTTTTTTCAATTCACTTGGATTATATCACCTCATTGGTAGGTATTTTTACAAAGATATAAATGTAAGCTATTAGGGCTCTTTTTTTAAAAAAGTTTATAATGGAATTGGGTGAAAGTTTGTCATGCACAAACAATTCCAGATACAGTATAATTAGGTGCTTAAACAAGTATTAATTAAACACACTCCAAAAATTCAGCCCTAAGACTACACTTGAGGGAGCTGAGATAGTACAAGGAGGCCTCATGGAGGAAATTAACTTGAATTGATGTAAATATTTCCAGTGCATTAGTCTATTAGATTTAAATTTTCAAGAAGAAAGGAGGAGCCAACTAAGTGGTAACACAACATTTAATCCACATATTTTATTTGTGACCAATTAATTTATGTACAGAGCCATAATCACTATATATGTGTGAGATAAACAAAGCTAGTGGTGATATATATTTTTCTTTTCTCTTTTCAAATTTTTTAAAAATTAAAAAAAAATATTTTAATGTTTATTTGTTTTTGAGAGAGAGAGCTTGCAAGTAGGGGAGAGGCAGAGAGAGAGGGAGACACAGAATCCAAGGCAGGCTCCGGGCTCCAAGCTGTCAGCACAGAGTCCAATGCAGGGCTTGAACTCACAAACCATGAGATCATGACCTGAGCTGAAGTCAGACGCTTAACCAGCTGAGCCACCCTGGTGCCCCTCTTTTCTTTTTTTCTTATTTTTTTAAAATTTAAATTGATTTATTTACTTATTTATTTTTAAATTTACATCCAAGTTAGTTAGCATATAGTGCTATAATGATTTCAGTAGATTCCAGTGATTCATCCCCTATGTATAATACCCAGTGCTCATCCAAACAAGTATCCTCCCTAATGTCCCTTACCCATTTAGCCCATCCCCCCCAACCCCTCCAGCAACCCTCAGTTTGTTCTCTTTATTTAAGAGTCTCTTATGTTTTGTCCCCCTCCTTGTTTTAATAGTATTTTTGCTTTCCTTCCCTTATGTTCATCTGTTTGGTATCTTAAATTCTTCTATGAGTGAAGTAATATGATATTTGTCTTTCTTTGACTGGCTAATTTCGCTGAGCATAATACCCTGTAGTTCCATCCATGTAATTGTTAATTTTAATTTTAATTTTTTAATGTTTATTTATTTTTGAGACAAAGAGCAACAGAGTGTGAGTGGGGGAGGGGCAAAGAGAGAGGGAGACACGGAATCTGAAGCGGGCTCCAGACTCTAAGCTGTCAGCACAGAGCCCGATGATGACATGAATCCTGAGATCATGACCTGAGCCAAAGTCAGACACTTAACCAACTGAGTCACCCCAGTGCCTCCCCTCTTTTCTTTAAAAAAAAAAAAAAGTTTATTTATTTATTCTGAGAAGGAGAGAGCGCACCACTTGCACACAAAGAGCCCAACACAGGGTTGGAACTCACCAACCATGAGACCATGACCTGAGCTGAGATCAAGAGTGGGATGCTTAACTGACTGAGCCATCCAGATGCTCCTATATTTTTCTAATTTAGAAAATAATAGTGTTAGACTCCCCATTAATGTCCTTTTGAAATATTTACATGAACATTGTTCCTTTCAAGGAACAAAAGCTTTCTTAACTCATCATACGATAAATGTATACATTAGGCCAGGAGTCAGTAAGCTATGGTCTGCAGGCCAAATCTGTCTCACAGCCTGTGTTTGTAAATAAAGTTACTAGTATGCAGCCATGCACATCATTTATGTATGTTCTATAGCTGCTTTACACTACAACAGCAGAGGTGAGAAGTTTGCAACAGAGATCATTTGGCCACAAAGCCCAAGATATTTACTATCTGGCCCTTTACAGAAAAAAATTGTTAACTCCTGCACTAGGCTCCTAGGAATATATAGTAAAAAAAAAAAAAAAAAAAAAAAAAAAAATCATCTCTGGATTGTGAGTTCAAGCCCCATGCTGGGCATAGAGATTACTTAAAAAACAAAACAAAAACTAAAAATTATCAAAATATCTGGAGGGTAGGAAACAAGTGAATTTATGTTAAATGTTACTATCTTTTAAAAGTTTTTTTCCAAATATTTTATTTTGTTTCTCACACAATAATTCCAATTGGTAAACACTCTTTCCCCCTAAAAAATTTAGTCTGTCATTCCATAAGAGAAAAATAAAGTTAGCATTCTAATCTTCTATAAAACAATTTTCTTTTTCTTTTTTGATTTAACTTTATTTTTTATTTTTTAAAATTTACATCCAAATTAGTTAGCATATAGTGAAGCAATGATTTCAGTAGACTCCTTAATGCCCCTTACCCATTTAGCCCATCCCCCCTCCCACAACCCCTCCAGCAACCCTCAGTTTGTTCTCCATATTTATGAGTCTCTTTGGTATAAAACAATTTTCTAAGAGCTGGAAACTTAGATGCACATGACATTTCACTTTCTTTAACATATAAATCAGACATGATTACATTTATTCTGAATTTAAAATATTCCAAGACAGATCTTAGTTCTAAAACTTTTTAAAGAACATTAGAAAAAATGCTTCCATTAAACTTAAATAAAATTGGATCCTCTAAAGTATGCTTTTAAATTTGTTTATAATCATTATTACATTATAGCTAAATTTTCTTTAAAAAATTAATTCTAACTACCTTTAAAAGTATAATCCTAACTAGTCTTAAAGCATCTCTATGCTACATATGACGGAAGTACCTTATTACGCAATAGGCATATCTTTAATTAGGCAATGCTACTTTTCAGTTCTATTATTTTTCAATTTAGCATGTATAATTTGTATGTACTGATTATATTTTATCTTTTTAAAAAGCAGAGACCTTGTAACATCCTTTTCCAAAGGTATATGATTCAGATTAAGTGCTAGCATTAACAGTACAATAATCAGTTTGGAGTTTAATAATGAAATAATAAAATAATGCTAAAGTTAGCCTGTTCATTTCTTTTTTTTTCTTTACATTTACTTATTCTTTGAGAGACATAGAGAGACAGAGCACAAGTTGGGGAGGGGCAGAGAGAGAAGAAGACACAGAATCTGAAGCAGGCTCCAGGCTCTGAGATGTCAACACAGAGCCTGACGCGGGGCTCAGGCTCACAAACTGTGAGGTCATGACTTGAGCCCAAGTCAGATGCCTAACCAACTGAGCCACCCAGGCGCCCCTGTTCTTTTCTTTTTAAATCAGGCTTAGAGGAAACAGCCATTTCTTCTCTCTTTCCCAAACCATTTAGAATGATTGATTATATCTTCTAGTCTCTACCAAGAACCATTATGACACTCCCAGACCCCTAACAACTGAGAAAAATACACCAATATCCCAATCATCACTGACATCGAATTGGAGGTAAAGCGATAGAAATGGCACCAGAAGCTACAGCAGTTGAAGATGACCCAAATTGATTGAGTGGACCACAGAGACTGAATCTCTCTCTTTTCTCCTTGGAAGCATGTCTGGAGCAGGGTCAAAATGCAGAGGACTGGAATCTATTGTATGGATTCCCAGAGAAGTGCTGTATCACATGAGTTTTTACAATATTTGTTTTAAATTCCTATTGTTGAATGAAATTCTTTGGTGTTTTGTTTATGTTTGAGTGTTTAACCTGTTGGGTTTTTTTTTTTTTTTCTGATCGCCTGAAAACATAAAACTCACAAGCTACTTCTGAATCCAGAGCAAATTCTAACATAAATTATAAATTTCCTGACCAAAAGTTCAAACATAAACTTAAATGGCATCACCTACCAGAACTCAGAAACACTAATTCAGAAAAATGCAAGCCAAAGGCACAGTTATTGTTTGCCTCATTCTGAGTGTGACTCCATGGATGGCATCTTCAAGAAGTTGCATAAAACTGATAGAACATTGTATGCCTTTCCTCAGCACAAATGACCACATCCTGTGCCAGGCAGCATTTTTTCAGTCTCTGTGGTTAAGAACTGGTACAAATTAATGTACAGCTAGGCAGAGCTGGAATGTTAGTTGAAGCTGTGATTTGAATCTCAGAAGTTTTAGACACAGAATTGTATTTCTTGGTCCCTTAAGAATCTAAGACAAAAGGAAAGATCTCAAACATTCTTTTTTTTTCTTTTCTTCCTTTATGAAACACATAGATACACATGTATAATTAACCTAATGTACTCATTTAGTTACTTATTTGACAAATATTTATTGTACACCCTACTATGAGCCAAGTACTATTCTAGGTGCTACAAATATCTAGCAGTGAAAAAGACAGCCCAAGATCCTGGCTCATAAAAGGTAGAGGGATAATGAAATAAATAAAACTCCAAAATTATCCACGGTAAGTGCCATGCAGAGAATTAAAATAGGGTAGTGTGTTAAAATAGCGACTGGATAAAAAAGAACAGTCACTGGGTTGTTAGGGAAAATCTCTCTGAAGAAATGACATCTAAGATGAGATCTGAGTGACATTCATAAAGGAATAGTGATCGGATTTATCAACATAAATATTAGCATAAAATGTGTGCAATGTTAATATAAATATAGTGTTCCAAATTCACAAAAAGCCTAGAAGTTTTCCATACTGCTGATACAGACTATATTTGGGTGGCAAGGATAGAGGTGATTTTTTCTTTTTTCTTTCTATGAACTTTCCAAACTGTGGTAAAATATAAAAATATATTTAGTCTTTGTCCCCAGTTCCTGACAGAGTTCCTAAAACCCTTGGAATTTCCTATGTGACAGGAGTGTCTTTTGTTATTCATAACAACCTCCTTTCAATCATACCTGAGTTTATACTAATGAACTTAGGATGGGGCCCTTAGTTAGCCTCAGGATGGGATAGTCACCAGGAAGACCAAGTGGTTAAGGGTTAAGGGTTTCAGTCACAACCACCAAGCTCTGGGAAGGGGAGTAGGGACTGGAGATTGAGCTCTATAAGTACTCTTGAATAATGAGATTCAGAGAGTTTCTGGGTTGGTAAACACATCAAGATGATGGGCGGGTGGTGTGCCCAGAGAGGGCATGGATGCTCTATGCCCCACCACTCCATACCTTTCTCTATGCATCTCTTCCATTTGGCTGTTCCTGAGTTGGACCTTTATACTAAACTAGAAACATTAAGTAAAAATTTCTCCTAAATTCTTTGAGTCATTCTAGCAACTTATCAAACCTGAGGGGCTGGGTACAGAAAATCCTTCATTTGTAGCCAAGCTGGACAGAAGTGTAGGTAACATGGAGACCTGGTAGTTCCAACTGGTATCTAAAGTGAGGGCAGTCTTGTGGGACTGAGCTCTTAACCTGTGGGTTCTGTGGGACTGAGCCTTTAACCTGTGGGTGCTATGCTCCAGGAGTTAGTATGATAATTGAATTGAATTTTTAGATGCCCAATTGGAGTCTGAAGAATTGGTTGTTGGTGTTGGAAAAGAAAAAAAAAAAAATCCCAGAATTGGTGTCAGGAGTGGGATTTGCTAGAACAGTCTGGCTCGTGGAAACATGTGGTTTGGGAAGAGAAAGGAAGAAAGAGCAAGAAATTAGGGACTTCTGAGTCCTGGCCATGTGGTGACTCATGTTATGGTTAAGGAGCTATGTTATGATCAGTTACTAAAGGTAAAATTACCAAGGGTTTTCAGAAATGGATCCAATTCCTGGGGAGTGGTTCACTGGATTCATAAAGAAATGCAAACCAATCAGAAAAAGGTGAAATTGGTTACTATGAAAATGAAAATGAAATGAAAAGAGAGTTTTGGCTCAAACCTTAATGTTAGACCAAGCTCAGACTTTGGCTGGTTTAAGCTTCAGATATTAGGCTAAAACCTTCCCCAAAAGGTAAAATGTTGAGGTAACAACAGAGAGGACCTCTAAGACCTCTGGTCACCAAAAAGAGGGTTCACATTGAGGGAGGGAAAAACCGAGAAACTATTGAAATCAGGGGGTATAGTGTGAAGGCATCTCATTTTGTAAATCAGTATCATCAGCTTCTTGAAGAGCCATTACTAAAATGGACAGTAAGAGTGACTAATTTAGAGCAAGTATATTTGGTTTTGAATTCTACAGAGAAGAAGAACATGTTTGAGTTGATACCCAACCCACAACTCACTATGGAATAATCACAGATGGCTATACATGATCCAGACACACAGCAGTCTGGTGGACTAGATAAAACCACTGTAGGGTCTGTTTACCCTGAGAAGAGGACTATCTGCCTCCATTTATAAATGTTGAGTGGAACACCGAAGTGTAACAGCTGATATGCTTTGTTTGTAAGCCATATAGGATTGGCTTTATGATAACAGACATATTCATTCATGGAATGTGCCTGTTACCCTGGTCATGGTAAATGCTGTGGTTTAAAGGGGTATTCTAAGAACATGCATATTGGATATGGTATGGTGAAGCTGGTAGAGCTATAAGAGGAGATGAGAACAAAGATTTGAAGGAAGAAGTTTATTATACTCACAGGACTCATAGAAGAGTACTGCCACATGCCACACAGGGTCACAGGGGAAAGCACCAGTGCCAGTCAGGAGGCAGAAAAGAGCAGTGAAGGAAATCCTAGGCTAGCATTTTTATTGGAGTTTCTGAGAAAAGGCAAGGTAGGCAGAGTAAATAGTTTAGGATTGGCTGGTTTGAATAATTCTGGAAGACTTTGGGACATAGAATGGTCTCTAGTTATCTGATATACTTCATTGTAAGATGATTTTGGGCAGAGGAAATATTAACTTGGTATATGAGAGTTAGGTAAGAAGATGGGCGAGACATACAGACTCCAGATTGGTTGATTTGTATATGAAAAGCATGATCCTGGCTAACCCCTCTGCTATCTGTAAGAATTGGCTATCCCCAGGAAAAGCAGCCTTTCCTCAGGTCTGTAAGGACCCCAAATGTCAAAGCATCCAAAATACAGAATATAAGACAATACAGTTAATAAACTGGTCTTGTGGTGAATGGATGCCAAAGAGACAAATACAGAATCAAAGAAAACACAGTTTTCTGCCTTTTTGCACAGGCACCCCGTGTAACCTTCCTGCTGCAAAATCAAGTAACAGTCCAAGAAACCTGAGTGAATCTGCTGCCTTAGCTTCCCCTCTTGGGCTTTACAGATGCTAATAAAAACATTAGGTTAATTAACAAGAAAATGAGAAAAGGCAGAAAGGAGAGTCAAGGGACTTGTCCCAGCAAGGTGGAAAATTGTAAATGGTTATTAAGAAATAAGAAGAATAAAGCAAACATTGGTAAGTCCAAAGCAAAGAAGAAAAATAAAGGGGAGAGTCAAAGGACTCATCTCAGCAGGGTGAAAATCTTCAGATTGTTATTAAGAAACAGGATAAAGGAAACATATTGATGGGGTTGAAACAAAGGTCTTAAGGTCTTAAGACAGCAGTGTGCAAGGTTGGGTAGACCAAAGGGACCGCCTCCCTTAAAGGGCCCCAAACAAGTCCACTCTTCTCTTCAGTGTACAGGAACTTACAAAGCCAGAAGGCAAAGATTACAAACAGAAATCTGATCTGAAATCAGCTAGGGCAATAGTCGGACAGATTAATCTTTGTCATGACAAAAGGGATGGGCTCAACCTCTAACTAGGGACCTAAAGTCTTCAGCATGTGAAGGGGTAAAATGGTTAGGAGGGTGGAGAAGAAAAGTTTCTGGGACTCCCTGACATGGAAGCCTCATTCACTGTGGCTTGTTATGTGAAACCTTATAGGGGCCTTCAATTTGAGAGAATATAAAAATGTAAGGGTTGATAGGATTAAAGGGGAGGCTTGGTTGGAAATTGGACTGCTTATTATTTTTAAGTTTATTTATTTATTTATTTTTAATTTTAAAAAATATTTTATTTACTTTTGAGAGAGAGAGAGAGAGAAAGAGTGAGTGAGCAAGCAGTTTAGGGGCAGAGAGGGAGACACAATCTGAAGCAGGCTCCAGGCTCTGAGCTGTCAGCACAGAGCCCAATGTGGGGATCGAACTCACAAACTGTGAGATCATGACCTGAGCCAAAGTTGGACACTTAACCAACTGAGCCACCCAGGCACCCCAAAAGTTTATTTATTTATTTTGAGAGACAGCAAGAGCATGCAAGGGGGGCAACGGCAGAGAGAGAAGGGAGAGAGAGTCCCAAGCAGGCTCTGGCTATTAGCGCAGACCTCAGTGCAGACCCATGTAGGGATCTGTCTCACAAACTGTGAGATCATGACCTGAGCCAAAATCAAGAATCAGATGCTTAACTGACTGAGCCACCGAGGCACCCCAGAAATAGGCTGTATTTAAAGAAATTGTGTCTCTTTCACCTGAAAGTGTTATGGGAATGGATATTATGTCTGACTGGGGAACATCTCCCTTACTTCATTTTATAAAACTAAAACCTGTTCATAAAGTCCTGATGGAGGCTACAGTTAAGAATGGAAGGGTTGAAAGACTAATGTGAAAGTCTGGAGGAAAGCTGGTATGTTTGAAGTGGCTGCATCTCTTTCACCTGAATGTATTATGGGCATGGACATTGTGTCTGACTGGGGAATTGTTTCCATAAGACAGAAGTCATGTAAAGCTGTCCTATTAATCGGACATTCTAAATGGGGATGGATAAGCTTGCCTAAGTCCACAGTGTAGAAGAGAAGCTGCAGCGCTGGTGGGGACAGATGATGGGTCCATATGGAGCATAGACTGGGCTTTATGGCAAAAGTCTGCAAGTGTTTCCCAGCGATGACTGTTGGGATGGTGGAATCAAGAATTCCATTTTAGAGGCAATTAGTAGAGGCAATTGAAACTGCCCTATGACTGCAGAAAAAAACAATCTTAACATCTGGCATACCCATGATATCTTAGGTGATGTCACAGAAATGCTCTAATGCTTCTGGGAGGGCAATACCCAAGACAGTTCCACAATAAAATGGAAATGGTTTATACAGGATTATGCTACCTGAGGAATGCAAGCAGGAGGTACTGACAAGCAGTGAGCCTCTTCTCTCCTAGGACTGACTTTGGAACTGTATGAGGCTGCCAGATTCTATCATTGCTTAGAAATGCCCGATAAACAGCTACTGACTGACCAGCAAAGAGCTGCTGGATAGCTGTTCCAAGGTAAATGAACAATATCCTGTTTGGAAGACCACCACTCTGATTGAAGATGTAAAAACATCAGTTCAGTGGGATGAATTACATGCTGTTTTCCTAGCAGTGATGGAAGAATTTTAACAATGACAAAAGCCTCCACATTTTGGTTTTTACCTGATTCATGAGTGATGGCCAGTGGCCAGGCCATATGGATAGGCAGAAGGAAAACTCTTTATTTATTTATTTATTTATTTATTTATTTATTTATTTATTTATTTATTTTTATTTATCAGGATTATTTATTTAAGTAATCTCTACACCCAGTGTGGGGCTCTAACTCACAACCCTGAGATCAAGAGTCACATGCTCTACTGACTGAGCCAGCCAGGTGCCTTGAAAACTGGTCTTTTAAAGTGATGCCCATATAGGGCATGACTATATGGAAATCACTACAGGAATCTGAGGAGTGCATTAAAGTAGGACATGTCAATGCCCATCAGAAGAATCCCCTTCCAGGTTTGGAAGGGGATTGGAACCGAGTGGATATCACAGTGCACTTACTTGAAGTGGCCAAATGGTGTCCATGAAAGGTATAGACATTTGGGGACCACAGAAATACAGAGGGCTGAATCTGGACATATTCCTTTTGCACTCTCTGAGGCTCAAAATGCCAACAATAACTGTTCTATCTGCCAACAAGAGAGACAGAGGCTTCCAATGGCTATGGGGAAGATTCCTCAGAGGTAAGGCCCTATACATAGCTGGCAAGTGGATTACACTGAACCAATGCCAGTAGCCCCAGGGGGCTTACAAATGGTTTTTGACAGAATAGACACTGACTCTGGACTGTGTATTGCTTACCTGGTTGTAGATGCAAATGGTCAGGGTACTAAAAAACAAAACAAAACCAAAAAAACCCAAAAACAAACAAATAAAAAAACCCCACAACCCAGATCAGAAGATACTGCACCAATCTGGGCCACCAAATCACATTTCTTTGGGACAAGAACACACTTTACAGCCCATAATGTCAAATGATGGGCAGAGAGATATTGTCCTCAGAAGAATAGTTTCATAGAGAATTGGAACAGGCAACTGAAACACTGGTTGTTTGAAACAGGAACGTGTAGACATGAAGGGCTGGCTGGTTTACATGTCTTCAAGAATGTGTGCTCACACTTAACATGAGCAGGGTTAAGGGAATGTCCCTGTTGATAGATTCCTGTTTTTCTGGTGAATCTGGGGAAGAGAGATGGAAGAGGATGCTAGTGTGACTGTGCAATTTTTTCCACGGGGGGGGGGGGGGGGAATATTGGTATGACTATAATTCTTCCTAAGAGGAGAGGACACTGGTTTCATGACCATACTTTTTTTTCTTCCCCACATCACCTCAGCTTTCTCTTTCCTACCTGATGCAGTAGTCATAGGACCAGCGCTGCAACAAATGACAGAAACAGAGATGATTCCTAAGCAAGAAACTGTAGCTACAGGTTTGTTGTTTATTTAATTTTTAACGTTTATTTATTTTTGAGAGAGAGTGAGCAGGGGAGGGGCAGAGAGAGAGAGACGGAGATACAGAATCCGAAGCAGGCTCCAGGATCTGAGCTATCAGCACATTGCCTGATGCAGGGCTCAAACTCATGAACTGTGAGATCATGACCTGAGCCGAAGTTGGACGCTTAACCAACTGGGCCACCCACACGTCCCAAGTAGCTACAGTTTTAAACCTTTATGTCAGAATTCCTAAAGGCCTGATAGGGTAGGTTGTGCCTTCACTCCATTTGGCAAAACTGAGGTTAACAGTGACTGCAGCTATACTGCTAGTGGCAAAAATAGCCTGCTAGTTCTGTACCTAAGTAACTCTACCCTATATGAACAGGAGTGGATTGAGGGGGAGGCACTTGCTATACTAGTATTGTTGCCTGCAATCTAGACCAGCACAGCAGCTAAACCTCATGTTCCTTCCAAAAGTGGAAAAGTTCAGGTAGATGAAGAGAAGAAGGAATAGTAGCTGACGGTAAAGAAATCAATCAATGGATTATGTAATGAAGGAAATCCAGTATTATATTAAAATGTCAAGAGAGGCTCAGAACAAGAAACTTGTAAATATTGTCTCTCAGTTC
The DNA here is from genome assembly GCF_027475565.1 of Acinonyx jubatus. NCBI lineage: Eukaryota > Metazoa > Chordata > Mammalia > Carnivora > Felidae > Acinonyx > Acinonyx jubatus. The sequence continues at coordinate 38,044,445 of NC_069397.1, forward strand.
AATTATACCAGATGCTGAAAAGGTGAAGCCATACATTGCTGAGAACACTCCTGTTTTTGGAACTTGACAAAATCAAATGGAAGGCTGTAAACCTGAGTGACCTCACCCTGGGAGACATTTTCAAATGATATGATGATGGACCAGAATAATTATTAATGACTGAATGTGACTGTAGTAATGTGCCAGTATCTTGACTTTTACGATCCTTTTGTAAAAAAATTTTTAGTGTTTTATTTATTTTTGAGAGTGAGCAGGCAAGGGGCAGAGAGAGAGGGAGACACAGAATCTGAAGCAAGCACCAGGCTCTGAGCTGTCAGCACAGAGCCCGGTGTGGGGCTCAGACTCACAAACCACGAGATCATGACCTGAGCCGAAGTTGGATGCTTAATGGACTAAGCCACCCAGGCGCCCCTATGATCCTTTGTTACAAGAGATTTGTGCTCAAAGACCAGTGGGTAGCCTATGGTAAAATACAAAAATATATTTGGTCTTTGTCCCAGGTTCCTGGCACAAGAGTCCTCCCAAACCTTGGAATCTTCCTGAGTGATAGGAGTATCTTTTGTTATTTATAATAATCTCTTTTCAATCACACCTAAGTTTCTGCTAATGAGGTGAGTTAGGGTAAGGGCCCTAGTCAGGATGGGTTCATCACCAGAAAGACAAAGTGATAGGGGGGCACTGGGTAGGTTCTGAAGATTGAGCTCTATAAAAAGTCTTAAACATACTTTGCCTTATGCATTTCTTCCATTTGGCTGTTCTTGAATTGTATCCGTTATGATAAACTAGTAATAGTAAAGCACTTTCCTAAATTCTCTGAGTCATTCTAGCAACTTATCAAACCTGAGGAGGGTGGGTGTGGAAAACCCTGCATTTGTAGCCAAGCTGGACAGAAATGTAGGTAACATGGAGACCTGGTAGTTTCAACTGGTGTCTAAAGTGAGGACAGTCTTGTGGGACTGAGCCTTTAACATGTGGGTTCTTTGCTAACTCCAGGAGTTAGTATGAGAATTTAATGGAATTGTGGGACACCCAGTATTCTCTGAAGAATTGGAGAATTGGTTGTTGGTGTTGGGAAATACCCCACAATTTCTATAATGAACATGTATTATTTTTACAACAGAAAAGAATCAAATAAACATTTTAGAAATGAAGTTAGTATAACTTGAATACTGAATAAGCACCTTAAATTCTCAAAGTTTGCTGATACCCTTTAGCAAATTATTAAATATTAATATTTGTAAAATGAACAAAACTTAATTACTTTCAACTCAACCCACAAATGCAAGTTTCTGATTTCTTCCACATATTTAGCCTCAACCATATCTATAACCAGTTTTAGTCTGTACTCAATGGCTCACCTCCTATATCTTCATCTTCATTGGTTGGGCCTTCCACACTGTCTGCATTTTCTGTTTCATGAGGTTTGGTTAAATCGTAGTCATTCAAAATCACTGGACCTTCTAAGATAAAAAGAATTTTAACTATTCAGTCAAATTTTAAAGGGTTTTTATAAACATGTATTAAGTAGACTCCCATTTCAGCACAATATCTCAATGATAGAATTCTTTCATATATACACCAAGTGGAATATATGTGATAACTCTTGAGGTTTAGAAATATGCCCACGGTGCACCTGAGTTAAAATGTATTCATGTTCCTTCCTGACAGAAATTCTCTCTCTTTTGGTATGCCTCACAATATTCAGTAGGATGCTATTGTTATTTATGACCAAGAAGTATTTGTGTAGTGATGAGAAATACTGAGCTCAAAAATACTGGCATAATCTGATTTGGGAAGATGCTTTCCTAAGAGGAAACCCATAAGCAACTGTATATCAAATCCTATTTTCCTTTTCTGTTCACATTATAAATGTGATTCTGTGGAAAACATATTGGCCCTCAAGTTCCTTTATTTCTTTGAACATTTACTAAATGCTGAAAAGGCTATAGATATGAATAAGTAATAATTCCTGTCCTCAAGGAGCTTATAATTGGCAAATATAGATTAAGACAAGATCATAAGTATAATGTAGACTCAGACAAGAGAGTAAGGGAAATACAAAGTATTATGTGAGTTCACAAGTGAAAGGGAGCAGACATAATAAAAGCATGCTTAAACAAACAGCAAACTTGTTAAAAATCAAGTTTAACAGAAATATACTTTTGTACAATAAATACTGATATTATTAGATATTAGAAAAAAGGAACAATGTGGTGTATTATTTCATGTACAAGCATAGTAGCTTAAAAAAGATATTAACAAAAGAAATAAACTAAAAACTTATTCACTTTCAAACTCTTTTCTTTTTTTTAACGTTAATTTATTATTTTGAGAGAAAGAGAGACAGAGCATGAGCAGTGGAGGGGCAGAGAGAGAGGAAGACTCAGAATCCAAAGCAGGCTCCAGGCTCTGAGCCATCAGCACAGAGCCCGACATGGGGCTTGAATCTACGAACCGTGAGATCATGACCTAAGCCAAAATTGGATGCTTAACTGACTGAGAGACCCAGGTGTCCCTCTATCAAACTCCTTTCTAATGTTTATAAAATATTTATTGAGTACCTACTACCTACAACAAATAGTCAAAGAAACTGAATCCTGTGGCATTTACGCTAGGTGAAATAGGAGAAGTGACTAGAAACTCTGCAGTGGTATTCCTTCCAGCTCACCTGTGACCAAACAGATGGAGCAGGACTTGTGCTGGAATACAGGAGTAAAATAGAAACATGTTTCATAAAATCCATGACTAACAGATGCTGAAAATATGGTTATAATGGACTCATGTTTTGATTTATAAACACATTAAACTCCTAACTTCTGCATATTGTAACGTGTACTCTATGAACAATAAGACACTGTTCTAAATAGTAGTTCACTTTTCTCAAGCTTAAAATGACTAACATAAAGTGCACACCTGAACAACTAACATGAGGTCCTGGTTCAATTAAAATATAAGGTTATGATTGATAATAACAAAAAGGTACTCCAGTGGTTAATTTTGTAATGTAGCACAAATTATGATCCAAACAAAGTGGGTTAATCAATCTAGGAAACATGGAAGTTATTTTTAGGAAATAGATTATTTTAAATGTCTCTAGTTTATTCTGGAGCAGGAGTCAGCAAACTATGGCCTGAGAGCCACAAGCAATGGCTTGTTTTTATATGGGCCCAGGAAGTAGGAATGGTTTTTACATTTTTTAAATGTTGCAAAAAACATAAAGAGGAATATGTGACAGAGATCCTATATTGCCCACAAAGTCTAAAATACTTACTATCTTGCCATTCACAAAAAAAGTTTGCTGACCACTATCTAGAGTGAAAATCACAAGCTGATGAAACATAAGCTACTACACTGGTCAACAAAAACTGCTTTTATTTAAACTAGTCAGTTAAAAATAATTAAAAGGAAAAAAAAACAAACAGTGATCAACATTAGATTTGGCCCTATGATGCCAAATAATTTATATAATGTAAATGGATGAGTTATTTTTGTATCAGAAAGAGACAACTATGTTTTTTCCCAACACATTTCTATAGCATTTTTACTATAATCAGAATATTCATCTTTCTTTGGTAATTTCAGTAAAGGTATATTTCTAGAAAGGAAAGACCTGATGTTACCTGTGGGCACAGGCTGTTCCTGAATGCTTTTCAGTTCCACATTTGGTTTTATATCTGAAAAGAAAAGGATTATAAATATTAGCTACTTAATTTTTTTTCAGATTTGAGGATTCTAAATTTAATAAGGATACTATTTTGGAAGCTTTAGCGAAGCTTTAGCAGATTTCCCCTTCAGAGCAGGACTGTTCTTTTCCTCTACCCTCCCTAAAAAGCACCTCAAGGAGAATAAAAGGAATTATTTACACAGCAATTGTATTTTAAAGAGATTAAGAGGAAAAAATTAGAACTTTATACTTAACATTTCTAGTACTTTTCTTTTTTTTCCTGAAGACTTGAGTTCCCATCTGGTATTATCTCTCTTCAGTCAAAAGAGCTTCTCTTAGCATTTCTAGTAATGCAACTATGTGAGTGACAACTTTTCTTAGTTTTCATTTATTTGGAAATATCTCTATTTTGCCTTCAATTTTAAAGGATATTTTTACTTGATACAGAATTCTGGGTTGACAGTTTTCTTCCAGCACTTTAAAGATGACATTCTACTACCTTCTAGGCTCTATTGTTTCTGATGAGAAGTCAGTGATATTTGTATTATTGCTTTCCTATATACAATGTATTCTTTTTCTCTGAATGCTTTCCAGATTTTCCCTTTACCTTTGGTTTTCTGCAGTTTGACTATGATATGCCTACATATTATTTTATTTGAATTTATCCCACTTGGCCCTCTCTCTCACTGAGCTTTTGTAAAATTATGTTTTTCACTAAACTTGAGAAATGTTCAGTTATTATTTCTTCAAATAGTTTTTCTTCTCCATCCTCTTGCTCCTTTCCTTCTAGGACTTCAACTGCATATATGTTAGATATTTTTAAGATTTCCCCACATTCCCTTGAGCCTCTGTTCTCCCCCCACCCCAATGTTTTATTTTCTCTGTTGTTCAGATTGAATACTTTCATTGATATACCTTCAAATGCACTTACTCTTTCTTCTGTCATCTTGATTTGGTGTTAAGTCTGTCCAATGAGTTTTCTATTTCAGATATTATAATTTTTAGTTCTCAGATTTCCATTTTGTTCTTTTGTCATAGTTTTTCTGCCAAGATTTCCTATTTGTTAATTCCTTACAAGCATATTTTCCTTTACATCTTTGAGCATAATTAGCATAGCTATTTAAGATTCTTGCCTTCCAATTCCAATACCTATGTCATCTTGGAGTCAGTTACCATTGACTTCCTTTTATCTTGAGTATGGGTTACATTTTCCTGCTTCTTCATATGACTTAATACTTTTGGATTGTACCCTAGACATTATAAATGATATGTTACAGAATTTGTGGATTCTGTTATGTTCCTCTGAATAGTATAGGAAGTTTTTTTTTCTTTGTTCATTTTACTTTTTAAAGCACGCAGTTAACTTACGTAGGTTCAAACTTGAATTTTGTTTCATTATAGTGAGCAGCACTGAAGGTAACCAAATGTCCCAGAATGCCTGGGATTGAGGGTTTTTCCAGAACAGAGAATTTTCACAGTCTCAGGGAAATTGGTTGGTCTTGGAGAGGCATAAATCTCTGTTCAATATTTTAGCCTCAGATGGGCTGCTCAGAGCATGACCCATATATGTGTGGTTCAAGAATCAGCTAGAGATCTGGATTAGCCAGAAAATTTATAGATAAAAAAAATCCCTCTATGCCTTTTTCATACCAGGATTTCCCTCCTTCTTTCCCAGCTGCTGCGGCTGCTATGACTTTTTAAGTCAGTATAACTATGGATTATCTACTCCGTTTTGGTCACCCCAAGGCTAAAATTGATGCCAACCCTTGAATTAAAACAAAGAACCATAAAAGCAGGTTGTTTTTGTCATTTTCCTATGCCTTCAGGTAATAGATTTTTTCATATTTTGTTCAGAATCTATCACTCCATTGCTAGAAAATCTTATTTGTTCCTTATTTTAATAACGATCATATACCCAAAACTGTTCAGGATAGTATTAATTTCAAATATTCTATACTATTATCTAGTCTTATTTCAATTTTTGTTTTGAAAAATATAGTTACTCTGCTTACATTCTAATTTTAAATTTTTGACATATTATCCATTAGATGATAGTGCTAAAGCATAAAGGCAGAGAAACTACACATTTTTAAAAATTTTTTTTTAATGTTTATTTATTTTTGAGACAGAGAGACAGAGCATGAACGGGGGAGGGGCAGAGAGAGAGGGAGACACAGAACCTGAAACAGGCTCCAGGCTCTGAGCTGCCAGCACAGAGCCCGACGCGGGGCTCGAACTCACGGACCATGAGATCATGACCTGAGCCGAAGTCGGACGCTTAACTGACCGCGCCCCAGGTGCTCCAATACACAAAGGGGCAGCAAAGGGGCAGCCTAGTATGGGGTGTCAAAACCCAAGATGTGGAAGAAGAATGTCCATGTAAGGAATGGAAGCAGCCCAGGGCAGGCTGTGTGAGAGTATGACTATATGGGGTGGGAAGTCTGAATGAGGTAAGGAGGGATTCTACATGGCAGACAGCATGTAAATCAGAGCATGAATAGGCTAAAGAGGGCATTCAGGCTGGAGAATTGCCTCATGTGCAGTGCTGGAGTCCAAGAGGGATAAAAAGGGTATCCAAGATAAGGAATAGCCTAGTATGAGTCAGAGCCTGAGCACAGTGAATAGGACATTTGTACATAGAGGTGGTCTGGTGTGGGTTTTCAGAGCTTAAATGGGTGTGAGCAAGGTACCCACATGGGGACAGTGGGGAGAGCTTCTATGCACAGGATCACTCCAGTGCAAGTTCAGTGCAAGTTCAGTGCAAGAACTTGAGAGGGGTGAAGAAGGGATCCACTTATTAGGTATAGTTTTACATGGAGGTGTCAGAGCCTGAGCAGTTGAAAAGGGTGTCCAATGGCATAGTGGCTATGGTACAGGATGTAAGAACCCAAACGAGGCAAGGAAAGCATCTGTGCTGATGAAGGGATGGTAGTGGCAATGGATGATTGGTTATATAAAGGAGGATTGATCAAATAAGTGACTACAATAAGGTAATAAGAGCCAGGTTTTTCTCTGTCAGAGAAGGGAGTTACAAATATGGAAGCCTGTGGTACTGTACTGGAAATGAAGGTACTGGTGTGAATGCATGGCTTCTACTCTACATAAATAAATATAAAATATAGATGTCTACGTGTATGTATGGATATACATACATATAATCCCTAGCCCTGTCCACTGAGAGCACCTGGGAGTGGTAACATTACACCAACCTCTAGCATCCAGATATTAACTTCTAAATTTTTAAAAAAATTTTTTTTTGAGAAAGAGAGAGCATGCAAGCTTGTGTGGGGGAGGGACAGAGAGAAGGAGAGAGAATCCCAAGCAAGCTCCACACTGTCAGTGTGCAGAACCTGATGCGGGGCTCAATTTCATGAACTGCGAGATCATGACTTGAGCCAAAACCAAGAGTTGGACACTCAACTGACTGAGCCACCTAGGTGCCCCCAGATATTAATTTCTAAATATCATTCTCCATTTAAAGGATCCAGGCTTCTTGGAGAAATGGCTTATTCTAGGGTTTGGGCAGGGAAAAGTACATAATGGGTCTGGAACATTTTGTTGTGTCACAAAGTATGGAAGTGCCTACAGAATGAAGAGGATATATTAGAGGATATAGACATTATCTTGAAGGGGTTTCCACTGGCCAAATCTGAGACAGGGAAGTATCAAAATAAAAATGATGGTATTGGATTATAACTCATTGAAAAAAAAACAAATTCATGAGTCCAAATTGACATTAATAAGTAAATAAAATGAAAGTCAGATGATGAATGGAGTATTTATACAGTTTCAAAGTGTTTCTCCCAAAATACTTATTATTACAGAGATGAAAAGAGCAACCACATAGTAAACAACTTGGTAGACACCATGGTAATTGAACAAAGTGATCATCATCAGTAACGCGACAAATGAAAATTATGTGCCATCCGAACACAGCATCACTTCTATGATATTGCTGCCAAATACACATAACATGAATCTAACCATGAGAAAAGGAACTCTAACTGAGGAATAGTTTACAAAATAACTGGCTTGTAATCCTCAAAAGTGTCAAGTCATGAAAGACTGAGGAACTAAGAAACTGTTCCAGACTGAGGAGGGTGAAGAGACTTGACAACTAAATACAATGTGTGATTGTGAGCTGAATCCTCCTGCAATAAATAACACCGTAGAAACAAATGGACAAATCTGAATGGGGGTCTGAGGATTAAATGGTAGTAATGTATCGTGTTAATTTCCCGATTTGGACGTTGTTTTGTGGTTATATAGAAGAAGTATACTTTAGTACGTTAAAGTATTCAAGGATTATAGGGCACTGTGTCAGCAACTTATTCTCAAAGCTTCTGAAAAAAAATTTTTGTACTATATCGCAACTTTTCTGTAAGTTTGATAGTATTTTTTTTAATTAAAAAAAAAGCTAAATGTGAAACTTTTAACCTGCACACTAAAGGGATTCTTAACAGGAAAAAAAAAAGAAAAGAAAAAAAAACTAGCTCAAAAGTTTCACATAAACAACCTTCATGTGAAAATATTCTTTAGTTACTACAGAGCAAGATGGCTTTTAATTTGGTGACCTAAAGGAAAAAGGTCCCAGCCCCTGAACCTTTTAAACCCCCCGACAATGACATTTAAATAGCTCTCAATATTTTTTCAAGTGGCCTTTGTGTGCTACAAATAACACCAGAAACAAATGAGTACAGTTTCTAAGAGAAAAAGGAGATTCTGACTACCTTAGCATTCAGAACTTGAAGGAAACATTAAAACCATCTATTATCAGGCTACATGGATATTCTTCTTGGGTACTAAAAAATATTTAAAACACAGGACAAAAGAAATTGAAGTACATTTTTTCCACCTGAAATCAAAGGTCCTTATAAAATGGTGAAGCCCAGTAGTAGACAGATAGTGAAAGAAATTCCAACTGAAGACCAGAAACCTGTTAAATATTTCTAAGTACAGTAAAACTTTCCAGTTTTTAATGGATCATTTTGTAATTTCTTTACACTTCAGTCCAAAAAAACACTTCAAAATTTTTCTATTTGAAATATAAATATTTTTAATGTTAAATTACTGCCATCTTTTTAATATGTTGGCAGTCAACATAGCTTTACAATATTTTCCAAAAGAATGCTCTAGAAAGTTAAGAATGAAGGGTCCCTGTATTGCTTTTGAAATATAGTTTCCTGTACTGATGTTTATCATAACTGGTGCAGATGATAGAAGAATCCCAGAGTGTGTTAATTTTGTTTAAATATAAGTCTCATTTTCTACATCTCTCCTGTTACTTGAATAGGTAAATCATACTCCTGCCTCAAGACCTTTTCATTTACCTTTCCTTCTGACCAGAATGCTCTTCCCCCAGATCACCATGTGGCCAGTTTCCTCTCTTCATTCAGATGTGTGCTCAAAAATCACCTTACCAAACAAGCTTTACCTAACTATCCTATACAAAAACATCATCCTCTGTTGGGGGAGGGGGGAGGGTGAAACAGGTGATGGGGATTAAGAGTACACTTATCATGATGAACATTAAGTAATGTATAGAATTGTTGAGTCACCATATTGTACATCTGAAACTAATATAACACTGTGTTAACTCTACTAAAATTAAAATTTTTAACTTAATTAAAAATTAAAAAAAATAAAATGTCATCCTCCATTGTCACTTTCTTTTCTCTTACCCTGCCTTATTTTTCTTCATAAAATTTCTTTATTGTCACCACCTGACATATATACGCATATATTTGTTATTTTTTTAACCTATCTCCCTCTACCAGAATGTAAGTTCATGACAACAGGAATGTTGTCTGTATTTTTTATTACTATTTTGCTGTATCTTCAGGTCCCAAAATAGTGCCCAACAATGATGGGCACTCAATAAATATTTATTGAATGAACACATGAATTTTTATACCTCTATTATTGATCCTTACAGACACTCTAGATCAAAGTTCTGCAAACTACAGCTTACCACCTGTTTTTGTATAGCATGGGAAATAAGAGTGGTTTTTACATTTTTAAATGGATAAAACAATCAGAATACTGTTTCATGCCCCTGGAAAATTATATGAAATTCAAATTTCAGTATCCAAAAATAAAGTTTTATTGGCACACAGCCAAACTCATTCATTTATGTGTTGTCGATGGCTGCTTCTGCACTCCAATGGAGTACAGCTGAAAAGTTGCAACAGAGACTATATGACTCACAAAGCCTATAAAAGTCACTATCTTGTCATTTACAGAAAAGTTTACCAAGCCGTGCTCTAGATCTATTACTAATACTAATACTGTATCATCCAATACAGTACCCACCAGCCACATGTGGTGATTTAACTTTAAATGTAAATTAATTAAAATTAAAAATTTAGTTTCTCAGTTCCACCACCCACATTTAAAGTACTCAACAGAACATGCGGCTAGTGGTTACTATACTGGACAGCATAGACAAGGAACCTTTCCATCATCACAGAAAGTTCTACTGAATGGCACTGCTCTAGATTTGAGAACATCCTGCTGTTGCTTGGGATACCACTGCAAAGCTATTTCTTTAAAACAAATATTAAAACTCTGAATCAGGAAAAAAATAAATCAAACCACATATAAAAATTAAATACCAAGAAAAAACTAAAGGTATTATACCAGGAAACAATTTAACAATGGCAATCTTCTATCAATATTTCCAAATTCCTACAATTGGAATTTCAGGAAAAAGTTATAGTTTTCATTAATGTAGTAATCAACGATATAAAGCATCTAGACAACACCTTCCATACTGACTGAAACATTACTGTGACTTTTTTGGAGGGTAAAAAAAAATAAAATAAAACACCACATGATGCCAAACATCCAGATAAAATATTTTAAAGTATACTCACACGTATGTGCACAAATATACTTAGCATCATATTTCCATTAGGATTTTTTGGTATCGTTTGATAAAACCATTTTTCTTATCTCATTTAAAAGCCAAAATTATAATCTAGCAGAAAACCCTAGCAAACACTCTTTTCATATCATTTGTCCTCCTGCCCTTCCTACAATTAAATAACCAATCTCCTCATACGTTTTAATTAAATCGTTAGTGTTTTCCCTTGACCTTTAAATAACAAATGTTATAAAAATTATATCTATTATATTACTGACATGGCTGACAAACGAATTTGACTGGAAAATTAAAGGTTATTTCTTCTGTAGCTTTCCAAGTACTCCAGAGTCTCAAAGCTTTACTAGCAATCTCAAATTGTTTTCTACCAGTATGGAAAACAAGCCTTCTCATATGTTTGCTGAGAAATGACAGTTTCCAATTTGTTTTTATTCCTTCAGATTCTCTTTTCATTGGCGAAGATGCCATTTAAAACAATTTCACTAGTTAGAATTTTTGTTAAGATACTAAGATTTTTTGGGGTGCCTGGGTGGCTCAGTTGGTTAAGTGTCTGACTTTGGCTCAGGTCATGATCTCATGATTTGTGAGTTTGAGACCCGCATTAGGCTCTGTGCTGACAGCGCAGAGCCTGGAGCCCACTTTGGGTTCTTGTCTCCCTTTCTCTCTTCTCCTTCCCTGCTCATGCTCTGTCTCTCTCTCTCTCCTTCAAAAATAAATAAACATTCAAAAATAAAAAAAGATACTAAGATTTTTCTCAGAGATTCTAGCATTTTATGCACTGCTAAATGAAAGGGGGTAGACGACAAATAAAATTTAAACTTGGAAATGGCAGCAGTCTGGTTAATAGAGATTTCATCAAAGTTCACATGTGAAGGTTTTTACCTCTTAACTCGAAAATAAATTATCTATGAACAAAACCAAATATTTTCATTAGCAACAGAATTTGTAACCATATTTTTAACTCAAGTAGTTGTAAACTTGCCTTTATTTTGATACTATTAAGTAACTGACATTCAATGAAGAATATCAGCTAACAAAATTCTATTCTTAGTTTCAGAGATCAGATTTTATTCACTAGTCTGTTTTCCTGGTAGAAAGTGTAGGTGCTAAAGGAGAGCAAAATGTCAAATTTTAGAAAGAATCCTGTACCATGTGTGACAGCTGCCTGTAGCATTGGTCCCTGACAGCTGCCAGAAAACTGTCTCTGAGTGTTGACACTCCTTTTTATCTTCATAACGGTAAACTGACTCCCCTATCCTCATGCCTCTTAAAAAAAAAACAAAAAAACTTTCTCTTCTCTAAAAGGTCCACTTTTAATTTTTTTAACCAAAGGCTTAGGAAACTGAGTCATTGACTACAAAAATGTGTTCAACAATAACAAAATTAACACTTAGTACTATAAATGTGGCAACACAAGGGTGAGCTACTATTTCTGAAAGGTCTTTCTCTAATTCTCTTAATACTACCAGGTATAATCATTCCTGGAATCTTACCACATAGGATTAGTTATGCTTTTTAGTTTATTTATTTATTTTTGAGAGAAAGAGAGAGGCAGCACGAGCACGTGGGTGAGCGGGGGAGAGGCAAAGAAAGAGGGAGAGAGAATCCCAAGAAGGTCCATGTGCTGTCATCATGAAGCCCAATGGGGGGATTGATCTCACAAACCATGTGAGTTCATGACCTGAGCTGAAATCAGAGTTGGATGCCTAACTGACCCAGGCTCCCCAAGAATAGTTCTGTTTAATGAAAAATGATCCTTATAACCTAATGAAATTAAAATACAAGAATTGGAGTGGATATCTTAGCTATCTTACCTCTTCTTCCTCTGCTACCTGAATTTCCTCCAATACCCCCCTATTTGGGTTGCACAGCCTCTACTTACACACTTCCAATAATATAGAATGTTATTCCTTGCCATTTCAGAAAAGCTCTAATGGTTAAAAAAAGTTCCTCCTTAAATATAGATAGCTGAACTCAAATTTCCTGAAATGTACATTTCAGGTCCAAGTTCAGCTCTCTGGAAACATACAGGATAAGTTATCACTCAGATGCTAACACTCTCACTCATGGTTAGAGATTTCTTCTGAACCTGGTTTTGTTTGCTTGTGGTTCTCCAAAAATGTGACATCAACCACTTAGCCCAGTAGTGCAAATGAAGATTTCTCATAGCATCTCTGGAAGATAAACAGGTGCAATGGCATTTATTATCTCCCCATTATATAGACAAAATTCAAGACACAAAGAAAAACAAAAAATATAAAGTCACGTAATGGTCTAAGGGTACAATGTCAGTGACACATTAAGAAGCAGGATTCATGTCTTGAATTTCCCTTTTGTTTCACAAAATTTAAATAATGTTTAAAGTGATTTCCTATATAGATTACAGATTTTAGAAGAAGGCCAAAACTAGAAAAGATTTCAGACCTAATAATTTCAAACACTTCAGTTGACTATGATTGAGGGGAAAGGAAGATATAAAATGAGAGTAATTCCTCTAGTCATGAAATACTTCCTTTCCTTCTTCTACCTTGGACTAAGGTAAAGGTTAAGAAATACCAAGATTACTGGGTGCCTGGGTGGCTCAGTTGGTTAAGCATCTGACTTCAGCCCAGGTTCATGATCCTGCGCTTTGTAGGTTCGACCCCCTCATCGGGCTCTGTGCTGACAGCTCAGAGCCTGGAGCCTGCTTTGGATTCTGTGTTTCCCTTTCTTTCTGCCCCTCCCCTGCTTGTACTCTGTCTCTCTGTCTCCCCCAAATAAATAAACATTAAAAAAATAAAAAATAAATAAATATCAAGATTACTTCTTTAAGGACACCAGATCAAATACAGCCCACATCACCATTCCAGTTTTTCCTACCTTATTCTTTTTTAATAAAATATCCTATTTCCCAAGTAGATTAAATGTCTAATGAGGAAATTATAGACTGTTGGTTATAGGTCTAAAACAGCAAATTCAATATCTAGTGTTATTTTCCTTGATAGAAAAATAAGTTGTAGAAAAATAAATACATATTAATTTTGCCACAGATATCACATGCCACCAAATGAATACATATAGAGAAAAGGAAGAATGGTATTTCATGTCATTGCTACTTAAAAAAATGTGTTAGGGGTACCTGAGTGGCTCAGTCAGTTAAGTGTTCGACTTCAGCTCAATTCATGATCTCACAGCTTGTGGGTTCAAGCCCCTCATCAGGCTCTGTGCTGACAGCTCAGAACCTGGAGCCTGCTTTGGATTCTGTGTCTCCATCTCTTTCTGCCCCTTCCCTGCTCAAGCTCTGTCTCTGTCTCTCTCTCAAAAATAAACATTAATTTTTTTTTACATGTTTGTGTTAAAATGATTGAATCCAACATTCTCCAAGTAAGATTTTCATTTTAATTGCAAAATGTCTACTTTCTGTTATAAAATAATTGGGGTCAAAAACAGAATCAACAAAACAGATGAACATATGGGAAAGGGGGAAAAAGAGAGAGAGGGAAGCAAACCATAAGAGACTCCTAACGATAGAGAACAAACTAAGGGTTGATGGAGGGAGGTGGGGATGGGCTAGATGGGTGATGGGTATTAAGGACAGCACTTGTTATGATGAGCACTGGGTGTTATATGTAAGTGATGAATCACTAAATTCTACTCCTGAAACCAATATTACACTATACACTAACTAACTGGAATTCACATAAAAATTTGAAAAACCAGAATCATTAATTTAAAGTGGGTAATAAACCTAAATGTGAAAGCTAAAGCAATCAAATTTCTAGAGGAAAACTCAGGAGAATATTTTTATGATCTTAGAGTAGGCAAATATTTCTAAACAGGATGTGAGAGGCACTCAATCCTCCCCCCAGAAATTTAATATATTAGTCTTAGTTAAAGTTAAAAAAATCTACTTATCAAATAGATTAAGAAAATAAGCAAGTTACAAACTGGAAGAAAAAATTTGCAATACACATCTGACAAAGTACATGTTTCTAAAATATTTTATTTTATTTTATTTTTTATTAAAATTTTTTAATGTTTATTTTTGAGAAAGAGAAAGAGAGAGAGACAGAGCACAGCAGGGAAGGGACAGAGAGAGAGGGAAACGCAGAATCTGAAGCAGGCTCCAGGCTCTGAGCTGTTAGCACAGAGCCTGATGCGGGGCTCAAACTCACAAGCAGTGAGATCATGACCTGAGCCAAAATCGGATGCTTAACCAACTGAGCCACCCAGGCGCCCCCTCTAAAATATTTTTTAATGTTTATTTATTTATTTTTGAGAGAGAAAGAGAGAGAGAGAGGGATACAGAGAGGAAGACAGAAAATCCCAAGCAGGCTCTGTGCTATCAGCACAGAGCTTGACGCAGGGATTGATTTCACGAACCGTGAGATGATGACCTGAGCGGAAATCAAGAGCTGGGTGTCTAACTGACTGAGCCACCCAGGTGCCCCTAAAATATGTTTTAAATGTCTACAAAATAAATAAGAAAAAATATAAACAACCCAACTTAAAAAAATATACAGAAGGCTTACAAAACTTCAGGAATGAGGATATCTAAATGGCCAATAAACATATGAAAAGGTATTCAACATTATTCATCAGAAAAATGCAAATTAAAACACAATTAAATACCACTACACACCCACAAAAATGGCTAAAATTAAAAAAAACAACTGATAATAACAAGTGTTGGTAAAATGTGAAACAACTAGAACTCTCCAATATTGCTAGACAGATGGTAAACTGGTCCAACCACTTTGGAAACTATTTGTCAGTATGTATCAAAGCTAAATATACACCTAACCTATGACCCAGAAATGCTAGCCCTAGATCTATATCCAAGAGAAATAAACGTTTATGTCCACCAAAAAGACATGCATATGAATGTTCATAATATAGACAAATACTGGAAACAATCAAATGTCCATTAAGAGTAGAATGAGCAAATTGTGGTATATTCACACCTTTTAATAATAAAAGAAAATAAACTACTAATAAATGTAACAATATGAGTGGATCTCAAAAAGTATGTTGAGCAAAAGAAGCCAGATACCAAAAAATCATGTACTATATGATTCCACTTATATGGAAATCAAGAATAGGAAAACTGAACGATGATGATAGAAATATGAATAATGTTTAAATGGGGCAAAGTGCTGATACCAATTTTAAATGAGAGCAAGGGAACCTTCAGGGTGATGCAAATGTTCCATATCTCGATCAGGAAGGTGTGTATATAGGTAAAAATTAATCAAGCTATATAACATAACATGTGCACTTCACTGTGTAAGTTATTCCTTATTTTTTATTCTTCTTTTTATTCCTTAATTTAAAAAAATCTATTGAACACTCAAACATTTTCAAATATCTAAAATCACAAACCTTAGCGATGCAATTATAGTACTATCTTCCCGCTTTTGAAAAAAGTGACTTTCAAGGGTTTCTCATGATTCTTCTACAGAATACAGATTATATCCATACCAACCATCCACTAAAAAGGGCAGCATATATCTTCAAAATTCTCACGGTGAGGAAATGTATTTAAATGTTATGTGCCAAGTATATATAAAGATATTTTCAGTGATAGCTAATACTCCAACCAAACTTCCCTGAGAATTGAGATTTCAAGATTTGTTTTAATTTTGGTGCTTGATATATATATATATATTACAGATGGTTTAAGTGTTATTAATCTTTGGAAAACAAAACAAACAAAATCTCTTGATCCACATTTCTCTCCAGCAACATGCCCACTTATTTCTCTGCTTCACCTCCTAGCTAATTTCTGGGGAAAATAGTCTGTATTAATGTTTCTACTTCCTCTGTTCCCTCCATCCCCACCACTCCACAAAAACCACTTTTGTTAAGGTCACTTAGCAAGTTTTATGTTGCCAAAACCAACTCACACTTTTTGTCCTCACTTTACTTGATTTTTCGGCAACATTGAACATAGCTGACCACCTACTCCTTCATGAAACACTCCCAACTCTTGAATTCCATTACACCATGTTCTGTTGGTTTTCCTCCTGTCTTGCTAGCTGCTTTTTCTCTTTTGCTGGCTCTTCCTCCTCTATCTGACCACTTAAGTTAGATGTTTCTCAAGGCTCAATCCTGGGCCCCCTTCATACAATACATTCTCTCTTTAGGTGATGCCATCCATTCTAATGGCATTAAATATCATCTATGTGCTGAAGATGACCAAATCTCTATCTCTAACTAAAAAAGAGTTTACCAACTCTGTCCCTCACCATTAATCTCCATATTAGCACTATTTTTATTTCCTTCACAGCACTTAGTATTTTAATTATTTCATTTGTTACTTACTTGTTGGGGGGCCTGTCTTCCTTACCTAACTCTAAATTCAGTGTCAGCAAAAGCATTGCCTGTCTTGTTTACTACCGTAATGCCAATATTTTGCATATGTGGCACATAATAGGCATTCAATAAATATTTTTTAAATGAATGAATGAAGATTTCTGATTTTTGGATTAGGTTGTGTCACAAATGTATGACAATATAAGTAAAAAAATAAATGCTCTAAAGCTTTCATTGTTCAACTATCTTTTAAAATCAGCATTTAGGGATGCCTGGGTGGCTCAGTCAGTTGAGCATCTGACTTCGGCCCAGGTCATGATCTCGCGGTCTGTGAGTTTGAGCCCCGTGTCAGGATCTGTGCTGACAGCTCACAGCCTGGAGCCTGCTTCGGGTTCTGTGTCTCCCACTCTCTCTGCCCCTCCCCCGCTCATGCTCTGTCTCTCTCTCTCTCTCTCTGTCAAAAATAAATAAAACATTAAAAAAAATTTTTTTTAAATCAGCATTTAGGGGGTGCCAGCGTGGCTCAGTGGGTTAAGCACCCGACCTCAGTTCATGTCATGATCTCACTGTTCATGAGTTTGAGCCCCACATCAGGCTCACTGCTGTCAGCACAGAGCCTGCTTCAGATTCTCTCTCTTCCTCTCTCTGCCCCTCCTCCACTCGCTCTCTCTCTCTCTCTCTCAAAAATAAACAGTAAAAATGTTTTTAAAAAATAAAAAATAAAATCAGCAATTAAATAAAATATATATTCCAAATACATATATAAAGATGATCCACTACTAATCAAACATGTGCTATGAGAGTGATGATAAGCTACACTGACACTTTTCAAACTGTGGGCAAGGTTGATAAGATTTCAATGTGCACAAGAATTCCCTAGGAACCTTGTTAAAATGCAGATTTTAATTCAGCAAGTCTGGCCTAAGATTCTGCATTTGTAACAACTGCCAGATGTTGCTGATGCTGGTCCACAGATTATATTTAGATTGGCAAGGATCTAAAGGATACCTGTAAATGATTTATGAACTAAGATAAACATTTGCTAGACCTCAACTTTGTGTCTAGTACTATACAAGATGATTTTCATAAACATTATCTTATTTAGGCTGTGGCTGTTCTCTTGTAGTACAGTAAACTTAGAAAGATTCTCAACCTAATCTATCAAGGCCAAGTGTCTTTTTTTATTTTTATTTTTTATTTTTTGCATCTCACAGTTACATCTATTCATGCCACAAAGGAAACAACATGTCTACAAGTGTACAGCGATGTTTCACGTTTCTATCCAACAGAGCACAGAACTAACTTACTGAGATTTATAGACAGACTGACGTTCCAGCTGATGTGTATTCCAAGTAAAACTGGTTAATGATGACCACAAGCAAGTGCAGGACTCAAAGTTTTCAAAGCTTTATTTCTTTTATAATCATTCCCAATTTTATAAACAATGAAGCCCATCAACTCCATTCCTACCCAAATCTCCTGGTACACTTGGGTATAGTAGGGCTTCATGGGGACCCAAACATTTTTAAAAAGGCTTTGAAGCATCTTGGTGAAAGACCCCCAGCTCAGACCACTCTGATGCACACAGTCAATGACTCAGAAAGAAGTGTCCCCCTTTTAGAAAAAATATTTTGTAATACCTCTTTTATCATCATGAATTAAATATAACCTATCCACACATGTGAGTTTTTTTTAATGAAGCCCCAACTGTCATATAAAGATAAAAAAATAACAAAATAATTTGTCTTTCAATATGTAAATATACCAGCACAATCATTCTAGAAAACATAATATTATTGTAGTCAGATATATTTGTAGAGTCACCATGAATGTAAGGCCTAAAAATGCAGAAGGATACAGGTTGCATCAATAATGGCAAAAGAGTCTTGGCTCTCAACATAACAAAGAATCATCTTCTCTTCATTTATATAGTAGTTGCATTGCTAGACAATTTAGGCTGTATTAAAACCATCCAAAAATACTTCATGTTTATACATAAAATGGAGTTAGGTTCTGGCAGTCATTAGACATAAAATGTTACTAAGTTTCAGAAAAAGGGATAAATTCCAACCTGGAATGAAAAATGGCTTCCTAAAAGGAATGGCATTTGTGATGGAACATAATGGATGAATGAGGATTTCAGTGGGATTGTGGTGCTATTAACAGTGTTGGGAAATCAGGAGAAGTTGGTTTGGATTGGAGAGACAGACAATGAGTTAATTTTTGGACTTGTTGGGTTTGAACAACATTAGAAAAATCAGGAGTTAGGAAAAGTAATGCATGTTCAGGGAATACTAAGCGGTCCAGAATAACATTAGAGGACAAACGTTACCTCTGACAAGGTATATTGAAGCTACATTGTGGATTATCTTAAATGCCTTACTAAGAAATCCTTAAAATGGTTTTTTCAGTAGGGGAGTGACTTGATATTTTAGGAAGATCATTCTGGCAGCAATCCTCAAAATGGATGGATTGAAGGAGGTAAGTCTATATACAGGGTTACCAGCAGAAAAAAAACATGTAACAGTCTGAATGGATAGTTTTCAAAATGTGTTCTATGGAACTCCAGGGTTCCAGAGGGCTGCCACAGGTGCTCATCTGTGTCAGGAGAAGGAAAGGGCCAGCAGCTAGGTAGGCATAGCAGTAGTCTCTTGCCTTCTCCCTCCTCTTAACTGGAACATCACACTTGCATCTGTCCCACGTAAGATTTTTGTACACAAGGGCATTCTGTTGATAAAAACAAATTTTTTCCTGTTTTTGTGTCTTATCCAAATTCTTATTTAACTGTGAGCATGACCATGCAATATCTCAAGGAGCCATCATATAATCATCAGTGTCACTGTATAGAGTACTAGCTACAAGATCTAAGAGCCATTACATTAATTCTTAATATCAACTTTTTAAAATCATTATGTGTCTCCATCCCTAAATACCTGTAAAAGTTCTCCAGGTTTTCTTAGGTTTGGGGCAAACAGGACTATATTAGGTCATTGATGTCTGCAATGGAAAACTGTGGAGTCCTTTGAGAATCTCCAAATTTCTTTTATTGAGATGTGCATTGAGGCTGTTGGCTAGGATAACACATAAACTATATACTTGTGTACTCTGGTCTCTCAGTCCTACTAATTTAAATTTGAGGTAGATGGCACAAGAACAGACACTCAGATCAATGGAACAGAATAGAGAACCCAGAAATGGACCCACAAATGTATGGCCAACCAATCTTTGACAAAGCAGGAAAGAATATCCAATGGAATAAAGACAGTCTCTTCAGCAACTGGTGCTGGAAAAACTGGACAGTGACATGCAGAAAAATGGACCTGGACCACTTTCTTACACCATACACAAAAATAAACTCAAAATGGATGAAAGACCTAAATGTAAGACAGGAAGCCATCAAAATCCTCTTGGAAAAAGCAGGCATAAACCTCTTTGACCTTGGCTGCAGCAACTTCTTACTGTGGAAGCAAGAGTAAGAAGGGAGGCAAGGGAAACAAAAGCAAAAATGAACTACTGGGACCTCATCAAAATAAAAAGCTTCTGCACAGCAAAGGAAATAATCAGCAAAGCTAAAAGGCAACCGACAGAATGGGAGAAGATATTTGCAAAAGACATATCAGATAAAGGGTTAGTATCCAAAATCTACAAAGAACTTATCAAACTCAACACCCAAAAAATAAATAATCCAGTGAAGAAATGGGCAAAGACATGAATAGACACTTCTCCAAGGAAGACATCCAGATGGCCAACCGACACATGAAAAAATGCTCAACATCACTCATCCCCAGGGAAATACAAATCAAAACCACCATGAGATACCACCTCACACCTGTCAGAATGGCTAACACTAACAACTCAGGCAACAACAGATGTTGGTGAGGATGCAGAGAAAGAGGATCTCTTTTGCACTGCTGGTGGGAATGCAAACTGGTGCAGCCACTCTGGAAAACAGTATGGAGGTTCCTCAAAAAATTAAAAATAGAACTACCCTACGACCCAGCAATTGCACTATGAGGTATTTATCCAAGGGATACAGGTATGCTGTTTCGAAGGGGCACGTGCACCCCAATGTTTATAGCAGCACTATCAACAATAGCCAAAGTATGGAAAGAGCCCAAATGTCCATCAACTGGTGAATGGTTAAAGAAGATTTGGTTTATATATACAATGGAGTATTACTCAGGATGAAAAAGAATGAAATCTTGCCATTTGCAACTATGTGGATGGAACTGGAGGGTATTATGCTAAGTGAAATTAGTCAGAGAAAGACAAATATCCTATGACTTCACTCATATGAGGACTTTAAGATGCAAAACAGATGAACATAAGGGAAGCAAAAATAATATAAAAACAGGGAGGCGACAAAACATAAGAGACTCTTAAATATGGAGAACACACAGAGTGTTACTGGAGGGGTTGTGGGAGGGGGGATGGGCTAAATGGGTAAGGGGCATTAAGGAATCTACTCCTGAAATCATTGTTGCACTATATGCTAACTAACTTGGATGTAAATTTAAAAAATAAAATAAATTAAATTTTAAAAAACCAAGTAGGATATATAAATAACTTCTTCAAATCAGTAAGAAAAAAGAGAACCCAATTAAAAAATGTGCAAAAAAAGGTGAGATAGGACTTTTATATACATTATCCTATTTAAACCTTTACAAAAGCCCTAACATTTACAAATTTCCACATATTATTGTATTCCTTCAGGATCACTCACAAAGAGTCAAAACAACAGGTTATATTCACAAATGCCAAGTGTCTATCTTCTACTGAATTATTGTTTATCAAACAAGCTCACAATCTTATTTCTACAATGCATGAAAAATGTTAAAATAATGACTCATCCTAAATTGTTCACCCACTGAATTTTGTTTTTATGGTAGTAAGCAGAAGTGTGTTGGTTAGAATGGTCCATAAAGTCTTTTGTCCTGCTGAAATAATTCTCAAACCAAGACAGGTAGCAAATTGGTGGTTTACACCAGTTACGAATAACTTCTCTCATTTGGTCCCCTTGAATCCACTGGCACACAACTGCTTTAGACAAATATCTCATGCAGCCCAATGGGCCAGCTATTTCTCAAGGTTTGAATGGCACAACATAACATCCACAGTACCAAAATGAAGTTAGGAAGCTTAGCCTTAACAAAGGAAGTTGTAGAACCAAGGGAAAAGGAGTTTAATTTCTGACAATCACAACTTACAGAACTTGCTGAATCTTAGACAATACTGGCTTCCAGAGACTACTTAGTTATAAAGCATCTATTTCTATCCCAGGAGTTTTTAAATTTTTTTTTGAAGAGAGACTTCATTTTTCAAATGAAATCTTACAGAGATTGCCATGCATAAAATACATAGAGGAGTATCTTAGTAGTATACAGTATAGTAAGTTCAAATATGTAATAATTACCAGAAGGTCAAACAATGAGAACAATATGCCTTTTAATAAAAACTAAAAATCTATAGATATGGATAAAACTTACAGTTTATATCAGCATCAACACATACATTATTCTATATTTTGTCTTGTCAATATGAATAAAATGAAGATGCATATATATAAAAACTGTTACCACTTGCAAGAGTTTCACCTTATTATTTCAGGAGAGTTTGTTTGTTTGTTTGTTTGTTTGTCTAGTAGGCTTCACATGCAGCACAGAGCCCAGCACAGGGCTTGAATTTATGACCCTGAGATGAAGACTAGAGCTGAGATCGAGTCAGATGATTAAGTGACTGAGCCACCCAAGCACCTGTATTTCAGAATAGTTTTTAAACTATCTGTGTTTCAAAGTTGAATCACTCAAAATATTTAACAATTCTTCACATTCTTTAACTCTGAACATAAAAATAAGACAAGAAGTACCCCCAACACTTATAATAAGTATTTTAAAAATTTATAATATATAATCATGATGTGTTTTTTTTGTTATTGAGCAGTTGGTTACTACACTGTAACAAAAGCATGTCCCAACCACCTTAGCCTGAGCCTTTATAGGTACTTAATTAAACACAGGGAATAGAAGAGTTAATGATGTTCTTAACTCAATAATTTTACATGAGCAAATATGCACAGGAAAAAAACCAAGAGTGCAGAACCGTAATCTTACTCATCACATTTATAAAATGCTAATATTTCAAAGAGTTTCAAAGAGTTGATTAAAAAAAGTTTCACTTTGAGGTCAGAGTATAAATTTATACATTGATAATCTTCAACACATTAAAATTTGGTAAATGATACTCATGAAAGTCAAATGAAATTTAAATCAAGTTAGCCTCTGATGCACATACATGGTACTGTCTATACTGCATGCAAGCATAAAATCAACTATTAATGAGTATTAGCAAGTCCTTTCCTAATTACAGAGATAAAGATAGATGATAGCAAAAATGATTAGTTGTTAAATATTATAAAAATTAGTTACTTAGTTTTCAGACTGGAGCTATTATTATATATTAATTATGATGTAATTCCACATCTATAAAAATGTTTGTAGGTTTGTGAGCATGATCTTTTTTCATATCCACAGCCTACATGACTACTATTACAGGAAACTCTTCTGATGTGCCAAATATTCTGATAAGTTAATAGTCTCTCAAATAGATATCACTTTGCAAGTGAACTGATAAGCTGTGTTAGAGAACTCAAATTAAGTAAAGTATATTATTGTCAACTTTAAGAATCAAAACATTTGTTGTGGAAAATGGTTTATTGTGGAAAGTGCAGTGCTTCATTGACATAAAGAATGCTGCAAAAATTTTAAACAAATCCATAAGTTAGAGGGCACTATATTATTTTGCCCAGAGTAGAGTCAATATTGGATTAGAAAAAGATGGTACTATTCATATTGTTAGATTTAGCCAACATTCCAGACTCTTCTACCAAACCTTTTACAGTACCTCTGACAAATTAACCAGCATAATTAACTAGTTTCAATGTCATTATTTTCTTTACTCTCTTTGCCCTAAAAGCTGAACAAATAAATAATCAAATGACGAAACACACAGGCAACTCATTCATTAATTTGTTCAATAAATATGACTGTTGTTGTACTATGTGCTGAGGAATGGGCTGATGATAAAAAATATGCCTATGCTTTGGAACCTGACAGTCTAGGAAGGGCTACAGGTATGTTAACAACCAAAATAAGCAAGAAATCTAGTTAAGTAATCTTTTAGATAATTAGGAGTTATAACTAAAAAATGTAGCTTTGTATTGTTTCATCAGTGATGCTACTGAAATGTTTTCAATTTCTCTTATTTTAAAAAGTTTCCTTTATAAACCCACAAATAATCTGAGGTACCAAAAATTTCATCTCTAAGAACATACATTAACAAATACAATTTGTAATATGCTGCCAATTCTATTGATACAAAAAGTCAGGAGGTAAGTGGATTTTGAATTTTTGACAATGAGTGAAAAGTATTGTTCCATTAATACATTTTATTCTGTTTCATATCTTTTATTAAACACTTACTTTTTATGTCTCTTAGATGAAACACATATCTAATATAATATGGTATCAACTCCACACTATTTCGATTTACTCTACAACACTTTGGACTCTAAGAACTTTAATTTTGGATGCAGAAAGCAGATTTCAATTAAGACTGAAAAAATTATTCATAATCACTGGGGATTAAAGTATTTTGATAGGTTATATAGTAATAATAACTGTTATACATAGGTTACATTTCAAATAATCTACATATAATAGAAATATAATTGTTTCATTATTTCATCTTTTTTTTAGTGATTCAAAAGGCCTTAGAGTCATCCTTATGCTTTTTAATTATTATAAATATACCAGCTAATGAAGAGTTATATTTTTAAAAAGCTAGATAGCAGAATGCACTCTATATCCTTGTGATGTTTAGAATCTCTTTTCACAATAATTAATGAACCCTTAGCATGAAAACATCATTTATTGAGCACCTACTACAGGCAAGTTTCTGTATTAATCACTCAGTTCTTCTCATACATGGTCTACATTGAATGTCTGATAAAAGATCTATGACTAACATTTTAGTACTAAATAAGTGAGTATATACAGTTAATATATTGACAAGTTTATAATAATGTATTAAAAAGGTATTACTGGAAAGTTGTATGCTAATTTTACAGTGTCATTTCTATCTTACTGACTGAGAAAGCAAATTTCTGTTCATATTTGATTCATATTTTAATAGACTTACATGTAATCCTGAAATCTGCTGATGTATAGCTAATAGATAAGATTTTGCCTTAAGGCTAGTTTAGCCAAAAAAAAAAATAACATTTTTGTTTTCTCTGTTTTTTCTATTATACCATTTAATTAAATACTTTAAAATTTTTCTGAGTTCTATCAAAGAATTGCTAGCACCAATCTCCTACTCATAGAAATTAATTAAATAAAAGGTGTCATATAAACATAATGAAAATTACTTTTCAGCACTATTTTCTTAATTGAATGCAACAAACTGTGAGGGTCTTTTATGAACAGAAACCATTTCTGACACCGAGCACACAAAAATAAAACATACTCTCTGCCCTCTAAGAGCTTAAAGACCAGTGGGGTTAGAAACATTTAAAGCAATAAATACAACTGGCAGAAGTGTGTACAGAAAGGAAAGGACCTTGGCCTAGGTGAAGGGAGGTGAGGGACCAGTAGGGAGACCACCAGAAGGCATCAGAGAAGGTCATCAGAAGGAGGGCACCTGCAGAGCGAAGGATGAGTAAGCATAACCAGGTAGAAAATGGGCTGAAAATCTTAGTGAAGACATGGAAGTGTGAAATAGCATATTGGATCATAGGAAGTACACACAGGAATTTTCTAAAATTATATTCTGTCATTTTTGTTCCTTTGAACTTTACCATTTCATCCTTCATATGCTCATAATGGAGGGCTAGTAAACTCCACCATTTGGAGGCTATATCTCTGTAAAACTCAACCATCCAAAGCATAGAAAGGGACCTAGAAATGAAAAATGGCTTCCACAAAAGCCATGTGATAAGAAGCAGAAGCTGACATCAAGGAAACAAAATTTGTTCAATAACCCTGGAATATTTAGTGTAGGGGCATTCAGCTCTGCACAGTTCAAATCCCCCATAAGAATATACTATAGAACATTACCTGATGGTCAGAATAGTGACTCAAGGTTACCAAGATAAAGTGATCTCTCATGTACTTTGTTTATAAGACAGGGAGGGGGCTGTGTAATAAATACACTTAGAAAGATCTCTACCCAGTATCATTTAAATAGAAAGGTTTTATATTAAATGAGAAACATGCCAATACCTATGAAATCCATTTTTGTGAACCACCTCATTTCTCAACCATAACAAAAAGAAGAAGATACTGTTACTATAACACAAATAACAAAACTTAGCAACATCAAAAGTCTTTGGATAGAAAATACTTAGGATCAAAGATTGTGAGAAAAGAAAAAAGTTACAGCTTTTGATTTATTATATGCATTAACTTTTCATTTTTACATGACAAAATTTCAATTTCAAAGCTTATTTCATCTGAAATCATAATAGAAAGTCTCAATAAACATCTATTGATGAATGAATTTTAAAAAGATTTTATATGTTGAAGGAATGACTAAACAGCTTCACATTTTACAATAAACTATAGCATGTTAATTTTACCACCAAATTAGGCAGAAAATAAAGGTATTCCATAAAGTATTCTACTTTCTTATACTACCAAGAAATGAGAGGTATACATTCCAGGTTAAATTTATTTATATTGAGACCAAAATGTCAAGATAATATAAAAATATTTTAAATATCAAACACATGGACCAGATTAGTCAATCTCGGGTAAAGAACTAGATATTTTACTGCATCAAATACTCTGTCCTCAAGTAGCACAGCCAAATTCATATCATTAACCTTTTCTTTTCTTTCAAGTTTTTGCATTAAGCATACTATATACCATCCATCTCTATGGACCTATGAATTTAATCTAGACATATAAACTCACAGTTGATCACTGCCTATATTCCAGATTCCATCTCTTTCCATTTATAGTTTGTGCATTCTAAACCAAATTCTATACAAGTTTTCATTCCTTTCTTTTCCAGAGAGCCTTTATTCAGGCTTATCTAAAAGTCTTTGTTAAGGGCATTATATCCCAAATTATGCTATTTATTTAATAATTTCTTTGTTTCACATTAAATAAATGAATCCAAGAGTATTAACATTTACAGGGAAACACTCTAGTTTCCATGGATTTACATTATTCTGCATGTTAGTCTGGAGAAGTGAAATGATTAGGAATAAGAAAAAAATAGTGTTGAATATTGATTTATGACTTCACAAAATAAATTCAGCAATTCATTTATAATAATTAAAGCATGAGAATTTTTAAAATTATTTTTTCATAGTGTACAGTGACCTAATTTTTTTTCCTGTTCTTGGTCAACAAAGCCTTTACATGTTAACAATTATAGTTCATAGACCATTTTTAAAATATTCACAGTGTCAACTTTAAGAGTTATTTTTTTAAACCCTAATAATTTAAAATTTTAAAAGCATAGTTTTTCATAAAACACTTGAAGCATTATTCATAATGGCTATTTAAAAGTTGTCATATCCATACTAAACACATACTGTTTATTGACTTATTGTTTGGCATTCTACTTAAAGAAAAAAAAAATTTTTACATGGGCCACAGCAGTTAGAAAAATTGTAAGCATACCCAGGTACAAACTGAGGATTCAGGACCACAATATTGCACTTAATTATATTTTGAAGGAAAAAAAAAGTTCTGCCACATGTATCTTGTATCTCAAAGTAGTTAATTAAATTTAAATAACTTTATATACTCTAGATCTAGGGTTGCCAAAGATCAATTCATTATTATGAAAAAAACCATGTTATTCATAATATTTATCAAATTAACATTTTAATTAGGTGTCAGTATCTCATTTATTAAGAGAATGAATCCGTTTCTCACAAATTCTAGTTTTCCAAATATCAGCACCTTCCCCAACTTGAAATGCACTCCCCAACTTGAAAATCTTCCATTTTTCAGAGTGTAACAAACCCTTGTTGAAAAGTTTACAACAGTGGTGTGAAATTTTAGTTATCCCAAATAAGTATATACTGAAATTTTTTGAGAAGTGAGGATAGTTTCACGACTCTCAAAATTAATTCAAATGAAACTTTTTAATTGATCCTGGTTTTTGCTTTGGATAAAGGACCATTAGAAGATCGAGTTCCAAGCAAACCACAAGTGCCAACCAGTTTAAAATTTACCTTCCCCATATGACAGCATTTACTCTTAGAAGAAGAAAAACTGTTAAGTTTAATTCTAAATAAGTCACTCAGGTTAGCCTGAATCCAATGGACACTGAGGCCATGGAAGAAAAAAAAAAAAATCCAAAAGAATCAATTATTCCAACCCAGCTTTGCTGCCATTTCAGGGACGCCCCATAAGTACTCTTCCTCTGCAGACTTCGAGTTGAGCCCTCATGTCTGACAACCCTTAAGACATAAAATTGCGGAGAAATTATCATTTCCCAAAGTTAGGTGGGGGTTGGGGGGGGGCAAAATGAGAGATGTTTAAGAACTACACGCTTTGCCCTCTGAAATGCCTCATATTTACTTTTGACAAAAGAAATAAATAGAAGCAAAACCGAGATTCAGAAGGTACTCTCTCTGCTGCGTGCACCGGTCAAGCTTTTCAAAGACCCCTTAGAAAAGAAGCGGGCTGGAGGCTCACCTTCCATCTCGCTGCCGGGCTGGGTTGGGCTGGAGCTGCCGCTCTGGCTACCCGGCCGCTCCACGTGCTCCTGCCGTCGCCGGGACGCAGCGCGCAGCTGGCGGGAGATTCCCGGCGCGGGGAGTCCCCGGGATCGCGCCGCCGCGTCGGCGCAGATTGAAAGGGGCAGGAGCGGACGACCCGCCGGTGCACAGGGTTACAGCGGCGCTGGCTGGCGGCGGCTTTAAAGCACGTTCACCGCGGAGCGCCCGAGTTCCTCACCTCCAGCCCCTTTTTGAATGTCAAACCCTGAGAACCCAGATAGGATGGAAATGGCCCATCAGTAAATTGTCCCAAAGTGTCTAAGAAGGATAACGGATGGGAGCGTAATATATGGGGGAAGGGGGGCTCTGGATTGTTTCTTACAAGTTTAAGTTCAGAGAGGTTTGTCTTAAGTGTAACAAGATCTGGAACTTTTGGTCTAGATTGGGGGATGATAGCCATGAATACTATCAAAGAGAACACATTTAATTTGAAGTATTCTGTTTTTCTTCTTCAGTTTTGCTTTTCACGTGATAATTCTTCGTCCAAGTTTTCAGAAAACTCTAAGTTCAAAAGGATTTGGGCACTTTTATCAACTCGACTTTTTCATTTCGCGAAGCAAAAATTCTCTCACTTTTATTTTCCTGTCTGAGAACTGTTGCCACCACTCACAAAATACTATGCACTCTATTTACGTGTGTTTATTTTCTATTACTCTGACTTCTTCAAAGGAGGATCTAAGACAGCTTACCAAAAAATGCACACACACACACACACACACACACACACACACACACACACATGCTGTATCAGAAAAGTAAGTAAATAGAGCTAAGGGGGAGGGAGTGATAAGATAGTAAAATTAACTCAAAGATGTTACTGCACAAAAATGTACCGGTCAACATCTTTCCCCAACATCCCTCCCTCTTTATAGAGGTAAAGCACAAATTTGACTATAGGAAAAGGAAAGGGGAAGTGACCACATAACAATATTTCAAAAGCAGAACTTTTCTTCACATTGAAGTCTAAGGGACATTGTTTTGGTGAATCCTTATAAAGATATCCATTGTTTTGAATTGGACAACATGTGAATGATTCTCAAAAAGGCCACTTCCACCCTTGCTAGAAAATTACATTGTTAGTGTATATTTCAGACTTAAGGTTGGGAGTTTGCGCATCAGCAGACCATATCAAAAGAAACCCACACTTACAAGTTAAAATATACATGTTGTAATTTTATGAATTTTAGTTTATTTTAAATATGCCTTGGTATAGGAGGCACACACACACATACATATAGGCATGTGTATCTATATACATACACATACATGTGTGGTGGGCAATTTTTCTTTAATGAGTAAATAAGTTGCTTTGGCTTTGTTTTAATATCATGACACCAATGTGGTATCTCTGTAGCTTGTAGGGGTTGGAGTTCTACAGGATAGTGTCAATTTTGGAGAAATACTCTAAACACCAAGTCTAATTATAGTATTGAAAGGGGAAATTTGTTGTTTGTTAGTTTCTAAAAGCAAAAATAGCACATCAAAAGTAGCAGAAGAGGAACTGTAAATTTTCAAGGGATGGTTTAAGGATGAATAGTTGTTTGGTTATTAAAAGGATGTAAAAACTTTTATTACACTTAGCAGTGGAACATGTTACTACTCTGTAAATTATTAGTCCAAAATGGAGTATTTCAGACTCAGAGAATGGTACTTAAGGGAATAGATAAAAAGTAGATGCATGAAATAATTTACCTAGCTACTCCATCCTCAAGGAGGTGGATCGTAAATCCCCAATCCTTAAGTGTGGGCTGCACATAGAGACTTCCTTCCAAAGTGCACAGTAAGAGAGGAAAAAGAGTAACTTTCGAGTAGAGAAACCTGACAAACACTACCTTAGCCAGATGAGCAAGATAACATCAAGAGTGATAAAGCATGTTGGCAGTATGTATCGTTAATATGATGTGATGGGAATGGCACTTTACCTCTATTGTCTTCCACCCCAGTACCTATAACCTTAGTATAATAATGAGAAACATCAGACAAATTCCAATAGAGAGGCATTCTGCAAAGTACCTAACCAGTGAAGGTCAGGTCAATGTCATCAAAATTGTCATTAACTGTCAAAGTTATCAAAAATAAGAAATGTCTGAAAAACTGTCACAGCCAAGAAGAACCTAAGGAAACACGATGACTTAATGTACTATGGGATTCTGGAGCAGAAAAAAAGGGCATGAGGTAAAAACGAAGGAAACTAAATAAAGTACATGCTTTATTTAATAGTAATGCATCAGCACTGGTTCATTAACTGTATGAAATGTACTGTACTAATGTAAGATGGCAATAGGAGGGAAAACTAGGTGGGGGCACGTGAGAACTCTGTACGATACTCCCCATTTTCCCATAAATCTAAAACTGTTTTAAAATTAAAAGTTTATTTTAGAAGAATGGACACGTACTTTCAGCAAACAACCACGACTCGTTTAGTTTAGTCTCTCCTCACAGTAGTCAAAGTTTACCACACAGGATTTATAAGGATCGATTTACTTATAATAACTGGGAAGCTACCAAAGGTACTTTGACTAACACTGGAAAGTCAAACTACTAGGGAATTAAAGATAATGCCTAAATCTGTCTCCACTATCACCACCTTAAGAAAGGAACAGTTGAGACTAAACCATGAATCTAGACACAGTAACTGACATGGGTGGATCTGACTCACTGAGTCACATTTCATGGCTTCAGCTATGTAGGTATAATTAACAGTGACTCAAAATGAAATCACTGACAAAGGTTGCTCCTGGACCATCTGAGATAGTCCAAGTACTGACTTGGCTCAAAGGAAATAAAACTGAAAACTCTTGATCTCACCCCAAATAATCATTCTGCACCCTGTCTGAACCTTGGTCTCTTTCCCCACCAGCTTACTCAAAACCACCACCCAGGGTGTCCCACCGCTAAGAAATAGACAACAAACAGGCCACCAAACTGGTAGCCAAGAAGGAACCATGAATGACGGGGCACGGTCTCTTTCAGAGCTCTGTGATCTCGACTCATTTGTCATCCATCCCCACAGGCAAAGCAGAGCTGGGGATCTTGCCCTTTCAAATGGGTCCGTTTTCAAAAGAAGATTACTTCACAACCCTAGATAAATTTGCATGGGGGTCTCCCCACACCCTCTGATACTGGGATGTGGAAAATAAAGGTTAAATGTTCCTCTCGAGTGGGAAGGGCTGGAGATGCCTTGTTGGCGCACTAGTGGTTCCTCGGGTTCTTCGTTTGGGGGGTAGGAAATGCAGTTAAGTAAAAATCGGGTGGAAGAGTTTGGAAAAGATTGTGCACACAACTTCAGGCAGAATTCATGAGAACCAAGGCACAGGAAATTTCCACAAGCTCTTTGTGTCCTGTGGGGAGGAAATTTCTCCGACGCTTCTCCCTCTCTCCGGTCCTAATGTAATTGCATCTCTCACTCGCCTTACCCCATCGTCCCACTGGGGGCCCACAGTGTTCCTCCCGTAGATCTCTTCAGCCTCCAGAAAGGTTAAGTAACCGAAACGCGCAGCCTTGACTTCTTTAACTTTACTCTTTCCTTCTCCCAGGAGCCGTTCACAGAATTAAGTCGCGGAGAGCGCGGGAAAATGATACCAGTCGCCAGGCGTGAGGCGCGAGGCACTCGCACGAGGGCGGCCGAGTGTGCGCGAGAGGGCGGGGCACTCGCCTCCGGCGCTCGGGCCCAGCGCGCGCCGGCCCCGCCCCCGCGCGCGAGCTCCCGGAGCGCGCACGCGCGCTCTCCTGCGCGTACGCTCCGCGGTAGCGACATACGGGTAGGGGAGCTGATCCCGGCGGTTTGCTTCGCTCTGTGGAGGAGAGATGGGGAGGCGTTGGGCTGGGGCTGAGGTAGGAAGGAGCCCGCCCCTCGACGCCTCCCTCGACGCTAGCCCCTGAGCCGTGATGCGAGCGTGGGTCCTACTCTCTGCGGTGCTCTGGTACCTCACTGGAGGTGGGGCTCCTCCCGCTCGGTCCTCCCCCCACAGCCTTGTCCCTCTTCCCAGTCTTGTCTCCTCCGCTTCTCCCCGCCCTAACCCCACTCTGAGCCCCGGCTCCTCTTCTACCGAAAAAGTCAGTGGTTTCTTTCTTCCGCAGCTGGAGGTCGGCGTTCTTCGGAACGCACAAGCAAAGGTTTCATTTATGGCAAGCCTGGACACCCAGGTACTAAGGACTCTTCACCCGCAGAGTCTGTCAGAAGAGCGGGGGGGGGGGGGGGGGGGGGGGGGTGGCGAGCAGTGGACCTGCTTAAGGTTCTTCCAACGGAGGGAAAGGGAGAGAAAGTTCATTGACCATCCACCTGGTGCTTGGCATTCTCGTCCTTTCATCCTTACAGAGACCCTGCCACACCTTAGTGTATCACCTGGCCTAAAGTCGCACAGCTCATAAGGAGCTAGGATTCAATCCAGATCTTTCTCTGATGCCACCTTTCCTCTAGGCATCTCTACTGCTTTGCAACATGCAAGGCCCACTCAGAGTGATTTCCAGGCTGCAAGTCCTCTGTTTGGAGTTCCTACACATCCTTTAAGGCTCAGCTCAAATGTTGTTTACCACTGTGATAACACTTCCCCACACTCCCCAAGGAAAAATTGGTCCCACAGGCTAACTTGAGATAACTTTGGGATAACTTTGGGCATTTGTCATGTTTGGAAGCTCTCCATGTTTGGAGTCCCTCCCCTTTTCACCACCTGCCAAACCGTGGGACGGTACCTTCTTTGTATGTTCAGGGGCTGGCATTCAGTAGACTATTTTTTATTATTTTTTTTTAATTTTAAAGGTTTTTTTTTTTAATTTATTTATTTTGAGAGAGAGTGAGTGCCAGCAGGGGAGGGGAGTGCAAGCATGGGAGGGAGAGAATCCCAAGCAGGCTCTACCTGCGGGGAGCCAGACCCAGACAGAGCTGGATCCCAGGACTCTGGGATCATGACCTAGGCGGAAACCAAGTAAGCATCTGACGCTCAGCCCACTGAGCCACCCAAGGGCCCCCCTTTTCTGATCTTTAAATTCATTCCACTAACCCTTCAAAAAATTGATTCAAGTGAGTTCTGAATCTGTACATTAAAATGAACTAAATGCATCATGTACATTTTTATAAACAAAACTATAATATCACAGAAAAAAAAGAATATTTACTATCAATCTAGAGTTTTAAAAACTTGTAAGAAGCAAGAAGGAATTTATATTTGTATTCTAAATGTTATAATGATAGGCTATTTTTTCAAATAGGGAAATCCAAAAAGAATTAGTGTGTCCTTGAGACAAAATGGTAGGACGTGTATTTCTTAATTTTGCTAATAATATGGCTATATGTTATTTTATTTTGTCACAGTGAAATTATATGTAAAATTACATCATCATAGCCCAGTCCTTGTCTGTATGGATTTTAGACGTGCTAAAAAAGAAACAGTGGACCCCACCTACATATGGATTGGGCCTAATGAAAAGCCATTAACAGGTAATTTGTTTGATATCAGTATCTTCTTTTAAAATGATATGGACTTTTTTAAAAAGAAAAGCACTGTCACTTATTGGAATGAACAAATTGAAATTTAATTTTTTAATGTTTATTTTTATTATTTTTACTGTTTATTTATTTCTGAGACAGAGACAGAGCATGAGTGGGGGAGGGGCAAAGAGAGAGGGAGACACAGAATCTGAAGCAGGCTCCAGGCTCTGAGCTGTCAGCACAGAGCCCAACTCGGGGCTCAGACTCCCAAACTGTGAGATAATGACCTGAGCTGAAGTCAGTCGCTCAACCGACTGAGCCACCCAGGCGCCCCTAGTGTTTATTTATTTTTGAGAGCCAAAATCAAGTCAGTGGCCCAACCGACTGAGCCACCTAGGTGCCCTGAAATTTATTTATTTTTTAAATTATTTTTTTAAAGTTTTATTTATTTATTTCAAGAGGACAGAGACAGCGTGAGCAGGGGAGGAGGAGAGAGAGAGGGAGAGAACAAGAATCCCAAGCAGCCTCTGCACTGTTAGTGCAGAGCCTGACGCAAGGCTCGAACTCACAAAACCGTGAGGTCATGAACTGAGCCAAAACCGAAAGCTGGATGCCTGGGCCATGCAGGCACTCCTGAAATTTAATTTTAACTGGGGTTTCACTTGCTCCATACTTAGACAAATCATGTTATGTATCTTGGTCTGTGCCTTATTTTCTCTGTATGTAAAAACCAGCATACAAACCTTTTGTACCTTACTTCTCAGAGCGGTATTAGTTCAAAAGTTTTTATAAAACCTAAAAGTTATCTTTGTAGTATCTGTATTGGAGATGAATATCCAATATATGCTTTTTCATGATGTTAGAAGAGTTTTGGGGAATATTAACATTAATTTCTGTTTTACATGAGGAAATTGTGTAGTACTACAGAGCAGTATAATTTCATTTACTAAGTTACCAGCATAAACCAATTGAAATTAGAGGCCAAGAACCAAGTTAAAGAAAACCAAAATATATTTCAAAAGTGTGCTTACCTCATGTGGCTTTCCACAAGAGTATAACAGAATTAAGATTTCTTTTAATTCTTGAAGTTAAATGTTTAAATAGTCCGTTAATTTTTAAATTTTTGTATTTATTTGTAACCCCAAGTTTACTAAATAGTGTCTGAATTGTTATATGTTAAACAACCAAATAATTTACTATTTCTGTTTAGGAAATAATCAAATAAATATAACTAAAACAGGAAAGCTGATGGTGAAAGATTTTCTGGAGGCTTTGTCTGGACTTTACACATGTACTCTTTCTTATAAGACTGTCAAAGCAGAAACCCAAGAAGAAACAATAGTAAAGCAGAGATATGACTTTATGATCTTTGGTAAGACTATGGGCACATTTTAACTTATACATTTAGTTTGGATAAGAATTAAGTGTATGGTCTCTTCATTTAGTGAGAATGACCACACAAACTCTTAAATTGACATCTAGATAGTATGTCCTTAACAATCCTCTTTCAGCCTCCCACTTCCCACCCTCTAGGTATGCAAGTATAATCTACCATATCACAATTTTGCCAAGTAATTTAAAAACTGATGTTAATTCTATAAAAGCAAATTGATGATCCTTTTCACTGGACTGTGCTGAGAGCAGTGACACTTTCTGCATTTTAAGCTATTCCACCATTTTATTTTTTTATACTGTTAACATATCTATCTATCCAGCCATTTCTTCTCTTGTACTGATTAGATAACATATCAGATGAAAACAACCTTTTTTCATTAAAGTTATTAGTTTTATATATTTTTTGAGAACAAACTGATAAAACGTTTTTGTTAGATAAATTTCTATGCTGATTTGCAAGATTAATGGGATTTCATATTACATGTTATTTGCAAGTTCTTTGGTAGAAGAAATTAATGGTAAGCACAATTGTTTTTATTCTCATAATTTTTTAAAGCCTATCGGGAACCTGATTACTCATATCAGATGGCTGTACGTTTTACCACAAAGTCTTGTGAAGGAAGATATAATGACCTGCTTTTTAGAGTGCTGAAGAAAATCTTGGATAATTTAATCTCTGATTTGTCATGCCATGTCATAGAACCATCATATAAATGCCATTTTGTTAAAATTCCAAAACATGGCCTCATACATGAGCTATTTATAGCCTTTCAAGGTAAAAAAATTTTTTTAACATTTCCTTAATGTGACATATCTTACAAATAGTAGGCCCTAAATGTTTGTTACACACTAAAGTATATTGTTGGTCCTAGCCTGGTTATGGTTTTAAAAATTAATGTTTTAATTATTTACCTTAAACGACGATATATTTTTGCTTACCTCTTTTTAATTTTTTTTAAATAGGCTCCATGCCCAACACAGGGCTTGAACTCACAACCCCAAGATCAAGAGTTGCATGCTCTACTGACTAAGCCAGCCAGGCACCCCTGAGCAGCCAGGCTGCTTATCTGTTAGAAGTCAATATCACTTTATAAATATGGCCTTTAACTATGCAGCTAATATTTAATTTATAAATTCTTATAAAATTTTAAATTGTATTTTTGAGAAGAACTTAATAAAAGAGAAGAACCAAACCAAATTTATTTCCATTCATTTTAAACCCTTGTAGTTACTTTGATTAGCCCCCAGATGGAGTGAAATAATAATGTATAAATTATTCAACTTGTGTATTTTACTTTATCACTAAGATTAGATAAACACATGCACACATGCATACTAAATTCAGCACTGGAGGCTTTGTTGGAATGTTTGGAACTTTTTAGAATTCTTTTGTGAAGGTATTTTATTTCTCTCCAGTTAATCCTTTTGCACCAGGGTGGAAAGGTGCATGCAATGATTCTGCTGACTGTGAAGATATCACTAATCATAATATCCTCCAGGTAAGAATTTCAATGTAGGGGGAAAGTATTTGAATAGTTAACAAAGCTGTGTAAAAATTGTGAATACTTTATTTTATTAATTTAAAAGTTTCTTCAAAAATCTATTCCTCCATGTTGTGAATATTTATCAATAATAGACATTCTAAGCAGGTAGATTTAAATTATTCTTTTTAAAAATATAAAGTATTATTGATTTTTGGCTTTAGTTTTTAAAAATTTTTTTAATGTTTATTATTTTTGAGAGAGAGAAAGAGAACACGAGGGCAGGGACAGAGAGAGAGGGAGACACAGAATCTGAAGCAGGCTCTAGGCTCTGAGCTGTCAGCACAGAGCCCAATGCGGGGCTCAAACTCACAAACTGAGAGATCATGACCTGAGCTTAAGTCAGATGCCTAACCCACTGAGCCACCCAAGTGCCCCTAGTTTCAGTTTTTACTTACTATTTATTTATTTGTTTGTTTATTTATTTTTGAGAGAGAGAGAAAGACAGAGTGTGAGCAGGGGAGGGGCCGAGAAAGGGAGACATAGAATAGGAAGCAGGCTTCAGGCTCTAAGTTGTCAGCACAGAGCCCAAAGCAGGGCTTGAACTCACGAAGGGTGAGATCATGACCTGAGCAGATGTCGGACACTTGACTGGCTGAGCCACCAAGGCGCTTCCCCCCCCCCCCCCCCCCCCCCCCCCCGCCACCACCAACCACTGGTTTCAGTTTTTAAAGCAGAGATTGTGAGAGTCTGGGCCATCTCAAGATGTTTTGTTTTGGAATAATACATCTAGAATAATATGTAGCTCTCCAGGTTAATATTATGTATTTCTTCTATGATAGAAGAATGGACCCCTGGTTTTTGTTTCCCAAATGGCAACTAAGTAGCATCTTGAAGAACAACCCCACAATCATGTAATCCTAGGTTAAACCAGTAGTTCTTCCAAAATTGTATCTATGCTGGTCATTATAGTTGCTTTCCCTCTGCCATTCTCAGAAGCTAAGGACATAGTCTAAAAAAATCCCTTTACTCTCCTGATTTAGTTCCTTGAGCCCTTAATATTGTGCATGGCTTATGGAAAGCACTCAGTTAATATTAATTATTATTAAATTCTGTGCTCAAAAAATAAAATGTACATTATTAGTTTTAATGCTGATTAGAGAACAGTTTTGGTTTCCATTTTGCTTGGCTCTTTGGAATAAGAAATAATGAACTCTCAGTTGTCTACACATGGAATAGACATGCTGCAAATAATTTAAACCTTAATTTAATTTTTCTTAACCATTGCATATATGAATTGACAATAATTGATAAGGTCAAGGCTAGACTAATTTTCGTATTTACACACAACTTTTTAGGAATTCATCTGTTGCATAAAGCATGACATGTTTGTACTATGTTTCATCGCCTCTGATACAGGAGGATAAATTTGGTTCACAGTTTAGTAACTGTACTTCTCTCTGGTATTTTAAAATCTTAGGCAAGAGATCGGATAGAAGAATTTTTCCGGAGCCAAGCATATATTTACTACCACAACTTTAATAAAACTATACCAGCTATGCATTTTGTGGACCACAGTTTTCAAGTAGTACGTATGGATAGCTGTCGTCCAGGCTTTGGAAAAAATGAAGGTCTACACAGTAATTGTGCTAGCTGTTGCGGTAATTATAAAATATAAATATCTAAATATTTAGATTATATAGTCAGAAGAATAGATGAATAATTCCCTTAGGATAATTGAATATAGTGATTCTTTCACAAAAAGTTATATTTAAAGGGAAGTAAAATTCAAAGCCCAGATTTCTAAATATAATTATCTTCATGTATATTAATTTTTCCTAATTCATTCTTTTGTATTATAATACATCTCTATAGTATTCTGAGTTAAGCTGCTAGGCTATGAAGGAAAATGACAGAATGGTCCTACCTAGAAAACAGCATTAGAAATAGGAACTTGTAAATGGGGCACTGCAAAAGATACTATAAAATGCTGATTTTAAAGGAAAAAATAGGATTCTGACTTTCTCCTACCTTTAAGATCATCAAATTACAATGTTTCAAACTCATAATCTTTCACAACTTAATTGGCTGAACATTACTCAGTATAACATGGGTATAGAAACAGTGTGATATTGAGGGCAGATTTATATTACTAGTATAAAATACCTCTAACTGAAATTATAATAATCTACTCCATGTTTTTTCCTCTACAGTGGCTTGTAGTCCTGGGACTTTTAGTCCTGATGTTGATGTTACTTGTCAAAACTGCGTTTCTGTCCGTATTTATGGAGCTAAATCTTGCACATAAACTTCAAACAAAAAATCGTAATATGAAGACTAGAGGTGAAAGTATTGTTACTTGCTTGTGGAGGTGGGGAACATAAGATAATTTGTTCACATCCCAGAGCATCATAGATCCATTAAGTAAGATCAGTAAGACCAGAACATTGGAAAACATACATTTTAGGAACTTTAAAAAGATAGTTGACATGGCATTTGTAAGAAGGAATTTAATATCTCCAGTGTACAAAGGAAAGTGTATTAGTGGATGATTTTCAATGAAATATGTTTTGGTGTTTACAAACTGAATTTGTTGCTCTGTACTTAAGGGTATATTAAGGTCAAAAAGAGTAGCGAAGTATAATATAATAAAAAATTTTATACCTCCCATATATTAATTTGTTTGAAATCACTCTGATATGATATAAAGGCCTATATTTTACCGTTGTAATTAGAACCAAAAAAGTTATTTATTTTGGTCCCTTTGCTTTTAGTTTTTAAAATAATTAAGACTTTTTGGGGCGCCTGGGTGGCGCAGTCGGTTAAGCGTCCGACTTCAGCCAGGTCACGATCTCGCGGTCCGTGAGTTCGAGCCCCGCGTCAGGCTCTGGGCTGATGGCTCAGAGCCTGGAGCCTGTTTCCGATTCTGTGTCTCCCTCTCTTTCTGCCCCTCCCCCGTTCATGCTCTGTCTCTCTCTGTCCCAAAAATAAATAAATGTTGAAAAAAAAATTAAAAAAAATAAAATAAAATAATTAAGACTTTTTAAAAATACAGTTTTAGATTTATAGAATAACTGAGATACTAGAGTTCCACATACCCACTCCAGCTCATGCCATCACCCCTTTCCGGTTTCCTCTATTATTAACCTGCGTTAGTGTGATACATTTGTTACATTAATGAACTAATGTTGATACATTATTATTAACTATAGTTCATAGTTTAAGGTTCATTCTTTGTATTATACAGTTCTGTGGGGTTTGATGAATGCATAATGCCTTGTGTTTACCATTACAGTTTCATACAGAATAGTTTTCACCACCCTAAAAATCCTGTGTGCTTTACCTATTCATCTCTCCCTCTTGCTCCACAACCCTTGACACCACTGATTTTTTTATTATCTCTATAATTTTGCCTTTGCCCAAATGTCATGTACTTGGAATTATATAGTGTGCAGACTTTTCAGGCTTGCTTCTTTCACTTAGTAATATGCATTTAAGATTCCTCCATGTCTCTTTGTGACCTGATAGATCATTTTTTATTGCTGAGTAATATCCCATTGTATGGATTTATAAAGGACATCTTGGTTGCTTCTAGTTTTGGGTGATTATGAATAAAGCTGCTATAAACATTTGTGTGCGTGTTTTTGTGTGGACATAAGTTTTCAACTCAATTGCATAAATACCTAGAAGTGTGATTGCTGGGTTGTATGGTAAGAATATGTTTAGTTTTGTAAGAAACTGACAAATCATCTCCCAAATTGGTTTACCATTTTTGTGTTCTCACCAGCAATTAATGTGTTCTTCTTGCTTCTCATCCTCACCAGCTTTTGGTATTTTCAGTTTTTTGGATTTTGGACATTCTGAGGTATATAGTGGTATTTCATTGTTGTTTTAATTTGAAATTTTCTAATGACATCTGATGCTGAGTATCTTTTCATATAATTATTTGTGTATCTTCTTTGATTAAGTGTCCAGATCTTTGTTCATTTTTTTGTTGGATCGTTTTATTCTCTTATTGCTGAGTTCTAAGAGTTCTTTGTATATTTTAGCTACAAGTTCCTTACATGTTTTGAACATATTTTCTCCCATTCTTTCCCTTCATTCTTTTAACAGTGTCTTTCATTAAGCAGAAGTTTTTAATTTTAGTAAAGTCCAACTTAGAAGTTTTCTTTCATGGATCGTGCTTTTAGCATCATACCCCAAAACTCTTCACCAAACCCAAAGTCATCTAGATTTTTTTCGTTATATTCTAGAAAGTATATAGTTTCATGTTTTGCATTTAGGTCTAAAATTAATTAATTTTGTGAAGAGGATAAGTTTTGTGTGCAGATTTATTTATTATTTTTATTTATTTGCATATGGATGTCCAGTTCCAGCATCATTGGTTGAAAACACTATCCTTCCTCCAATGAATTATCTTTGCTCCTTTGCCAATGATCGCTTGACTACATTTGTGTGGGTCTGTGTCTGGGTTCTCTATTCTGCTCCATTTATCGATTTGCCTATCCTTTCATCAATACCATGTTTCTTGATTGCTGTATAGTACATCTTAAATTTGGTTAGTATCAGTCCTCTGACTTTGTTCTTCTTTAGTATTGTGTTATTCTGGATCTTTGGCTTTCCATATAAACTTTAGAATGAGTTTGTTGAAAACCCCCAGATAACTTGCTGGGCGTTTGGTTGGAATTGCATTAAATCCATAGGCTGACTAGGGGAAAATTGACATCTTAAAAATACTGAGTCTTCCTATCCAGGATCATGTGATAGCTCTCTATTTAGTTAGGTCTTCTTTGATTTATTTAATCAGAGTTTTGTAGTTCTCCTCACATAGATCCTGCACATACTTTCTTAGATTTCTATGTCTAAATATTTAAAGTTTTTGGTGCAAAACTTTTTTATTTCAAATTCCAGATGTTCATTGCTGGTATTTAGGAAGGCAATTGGCTTTTGTATATTAACTTTATATCCTGTGATCTTACTGTAATTACTTATAAATTCCAAGACGTTTTTTGTTGATTCTTTGGGATTTTCTACATAAACATTCATGTTATCTGTGAACAAAGACAGTTTGGTTTCTTCATTACCAATCAGTATATCTTTCATTTCTTGTCTTATTGCATTAACTAGAACTTCCAGTAGGATATTGAATAGGAGTGATAAGAGGGGACATCCTTGCCTTGTTCCAGATCTTAGAGAGAAAGCATCCAGTTTCTCACCAGTAAGTATGATGTTAGCTATAGTTTTTTTTAGTAGATGTTCTTTATGAAGTTGAGGAATTTCTACTCCATTCCTAGTTTGCTGGGAGTTTGTTTGTTTTTTTTTTTTATCATGAATGGGTATTAGATTTTACCAAATGCTTTTTCTGCATTTACTGATGTGATAATATGATTTTTTCTTCTTTAGCTTGTTAATGAGATGGATTACATTCATTGATTTTCAAATGTGGAACCATCCTAGTATATTTAGAATAAATCCCGTTGGGTCATGGTGTATAACCATTTTTATACGCTGTTTGATTTGATTTGCTAATATCCTGTTGAGGATTCTTGCTTTTATTTTTATGAGATGTTGGTCTGTAGTTTTCCTTTCTTGTAATATCATTATATGATTTTAATAATAGTACTGTTTAGTATCAGTATTAACATTGTAGACATGTGAGCCAGTCAGGATCCTCTTAGGAGTCAGAAAACACAAAGTAATTTGAACAGGAAAAGTTTAATATAAAGAAGTACTACTATAACAGAGGATTAGAATAGCAAGGAATTGGCTAGTAAGATATAAAAATAACACTAAGAATATAGGAATAGCAGATATAAAGAGCAGCTACTGCCACTAGGACTGAGATGGAGTCTCCAAGAAAGAGCTACCATCTCCCAGAGCAGACATCCAGACCTTATTGAAGAGGGCACAACCATGGGTCACCGAATAGCAGATGTCACCAATGCTGGAAATTCACTCTGTGTAACTTTCCAGAGATCCACCCTCTAGGGTGCCAAGGAAAAACTGTTCATGGGGAAATTTCTCAGTCTACAAAATCACACAAGGAGGAGAGGTTGTTGGCAAAGCTGCTGGCCACCATGCACTGTGGCATATGGACACTGGAAATATTACACATACTACAGGAGCCTGACAAGGCAATAATCCAGAACCAGAAAGAAAGTTCCTTTCCTCCTGCAGTGTCACTCCAACATCATCTTCTGACAAAATTTAACACTGTGCCAGCTGGTGAAGGAAAACATTTACAGGGCCCAGATCCATTTTCACAAAGCAGACAAAAAGGATATATTTGGAGCTGAGAGGCAATAAATAATAACTGGCATGATGCAACCCTTTAGCTAGTCAGCTTCCATATGCACCTTTGATTAATTTTTTTAATGTTTATTTATTTTTGAGAGACAGAGAGAGACAGCATGAGTGGGAGAAGGCAGAGAGAGAGAGGGAGACCCAGAATATGAAGCAGGCATCAGGCTCTGAGCTGTCAGCACAGAGCCTAACAAGGGCTTGAACTCATGAGCCATGAGATCACGACCTGAGCCGAAGTCAGACGCTCAATCGACTGAGCCACCCAGGCACCCCTCCATATGCACCTTTGTACACATGTTTGAACTCTTGTGCATTGACAGTTTATATTTCTACCTGAGGAGATATAGCTATCCATCCTACAAGTATCCACCATGTCCTAAAAACATAGAGAAACATAGTCCCAGTAGTCATTGTTTTTATTCCTAGCTATATTAATTATTCCTCAAATTCATTCACAGAACCATTCAGTTTCCTAAGAACTAAATTGTAAAATTAACTTCCAACAACTTGAATATAAACTAAAAATCATAAAAAGTGAGAAAATGGGTAGCAAATTAAAATAAATATATGGGGGGGGGGGCACCTGGGTGCCTCAGTCAGTTAGGCATCCAACTCTTGATTTCAGCTTAGGTCATGATCTCAGGGTCATCGGATCAAGCCCCACATCAGGCTTCAGGCTTCATGCTGGGTGTGGGGGCTGCTTAGGATTCTCTCTCTCTCTCTCTCTCTCTGCCCATCACCCACTCATTCTCTCTCTCTTTCTCTCTCTCTCAAAATAAACTTAAAATTTTTTAAATGAATAAGTAAACATATGGGGGCACTGGGTGGCTCAGTCAGTTGAGCATCAGATTCTTGATTTTAGCTCAGGTCATGATCCCAAGTTCATGGAG
Organism: Acinonyx jubatus; assembly: GCF_027475565.1. NCBI lineage: Eukaryota > Metazoa > Chordata > Mammalia > Carnivora > Felidae > Acinonyx > Acinonyx jubatus. The sequence goes on from NC_069397.1 coordinate 38,088,580, forward strand.
CTGGGCATGAAGCCTGCTTGAGATTCTCTCTTTCCTTCTGCCCCTCCACCACTTGTGCATGCAATAAATAAATGAATAAATAAATAAATAAAATAAAACAAAATAAACATATGAATATAGCAAGCAAATAGAAAATATGCAAAGCTACTTGGGTTTCTATAATTGGTCCTGAGGTTGTAATTGATACTCATGTATTCCTTCTTCAACTACTCATTCCTTATTTTTCTTGCCCTCAGCCAGACAGTTGCTCTGGTTCTTTATCCGGTAGAATAACCAAAACCTTCATTCCCAAGGGGTATGGGTCCTCATATTCTGCCCTTTTTTATTGTTGTTGTTGCTATGTAGTTTTCCATTAACTTTTATTATTAGGCAAGGATGAACTAAGAGACACCCCAGAAAATCTCCTGGGTTCCAGAAACACTCCTTCTTGCCAACATTTTGTAGCAACACAGTTATCCCTTAGTAATCAGGATCATCACTCCATCCAGTAGGTTAATACCCCCCACCTCCCTTTTTTCTGGCCATAGCATATGGAGCTTAAATGTCCAGGTGGCAGTCTAATCTTCCAATTCAGGCAAGAGCCATTGTTTCCTGGTGGAAGCATCCCACATTTGAGGGCAAAGATCTCCAAACCAGTAGAGCTCAAAGCTGCCAGTATAGGAAGCAAAAATTCTGCAAGTGGGTTATTATGTATAATTTCCCACTCCTATTTGCACCTCTGATTTCTGAACTATTCTGGCTATGAGGGAGACAGCACTATATATTGGTCTCTGATTCAAAGCATATACTGCATCCTGTGAAACAGAACCCCTTCATTTCAGGGTATTGTCTCCCAAAGGACACTGTAACTGAGATTTTTGTAAGCCATTTTTCTTTCAGTTGCTTCTGGGTGATGGGGCATGTGGTAAGATTTAATTCCATGGTTATGAGCCCACTGCTTCACTTCTTTTGCTTTGAAGTGAGTTCCTTGATCAGACACAATGCTGTGTGGAATGTCATGATGGTAGATAAGGCATCCTATGAGTCCACTGGTGCTGGCAGAAGCATTATGAGCACAGAAGGCAAATCCACACCCAGAATTTGTGTCTACTCCAGTAAGGTCAAATCTCTGCTGTTTGGACAGCTTTACTCTGTCAGCATTAACACATATTAATGAATATAATGTTGCCCTGAGATAGACTGCTGCATTATTCTTTTTTATTTACAATAGCGTTGTCCCATTTTTAAACAGAATTTTATAAAAGTGAGAAACAGAATATGAACATTTTAATGACTGAATTCTAAGGGGAAACTTCTGTCCCCTCAAGAATTAAATGTCTCCTTGAAAACAGAACTATCACCGGGACCATCTTAGAGAGATAGATGCCTAGGGAATTCAAAGGGAAAAGCTCCATCCGCTCCCAAATGATAGCTGACACATGTATAGCACTGTGTACCAGGTACTATTCTAAATGTTTTTGATGTATTTATTCAGTACTCCTCATGCTCATAATAGTATGTACATACTCATTATTCACATTTTATAGAGAGCAAACAGAGGGACATAATTGTTAAGTAATTTGCCCAAAGTCACACAGCTAGTAAGTGGTAGAGTTGGCATTGGAAGTCTCCAGCATCTAGGCTCTTAATAATTAGCTGTTCCATTTTTCATAGGAAGTTTTAGCTTAACAGGTAATAACTATTCCTAACATTGTATATGAGCTCTTCATATAAAAGTTTAATAAAAGTGCCCATTACGCAAATAAGATATAAACAAAATACAAATTTTAACCAACCCCAGTGAGGGAAAACTAACAGGTTAAAGGGATAACTAGCAATGGTGCTGAGTACATAAGATTGCCACCTGCTGCTTTCTGATGATGTGAGTCAATGACTTCACTTTCCTTCCCCTGCTCTTTAGATAATCTCACAGCATGTAGGGCCTGCTCTTAAATTTGTGAATTTTTTTCCTAAGCCCAGAAACTATTTTCTCCTTTTACATATTGTTTTTCATCCTCCAGTGTCCTTTTACACTTTAGATTGTTGACATATTGCATCTTAACTGTGTTCACCTTTGGCAAGCTTTCCTTACCCCACAGCCCGTGCATGTGATAAATGTTTCTCAGGGCCCTTCTTGCCTTCCACGTTCAGTTTCATAAGCTTGTCAGTCCCTCGGAAGGAAGAATGTCAGTAGATAAATTGACAGATTAGTATGATTACCTTTAGCTCTATGAGTAGAATAGTTTTAGTCAAAAACAAAACTTGATCTCAAGAAAAATAATTTTTAAGTTACAATAATGGGTAAAAACACAAGATTGCCAGGTTTGTGCAGGTGTCAGTGACCTAGAGTAGAAATTATTTTCTTACCATAGCAGGCTTATCATTTCACCAGTAACCCATTTCTCAGAATTGAAAATTAAGTAGCCAAGAAAGAACAAATTGTAGCTGTTAGGAAGTAATATAAATTCAGACAGCTATGGCACAATAATGACTTATGTAGGTCTGAAAGCTCCTGAGGTTGCAGAAACATGATTGGTGCCAAAGTATCGTTCCAGAGTGTCAGCGTTTATTATGAAGACTGCTAGAAATTTGAGGCAGTGTTTGGATAAACAGATACTATGCTATCACTTTGGATCATCCCAGGGTAACACATTGATCATCTGGTATCTGAATCCAGAAACAAATAGAGAGCAATGAAGGTGTTTGGAAAACAAAAAAGATAAGGAAACAGGAAGCAAAAAAGAGAAAGAAGTGGTTTAAACCACCAACCACTGATTAGAAAAGGTTGCACAACTCAGAGGGTAGAGGAAGTACACTTCAGTCCAAATTTTAGCTTGAAGTCCATTTCTTGCAGACATAGATCACACAGCTTTTGACTGAACAGGCTCCTGGGCCCTCCATCATTTCTGTGGAAGTTTTCTAGAATGTGGCTCACATAGAAGGAAGTCAGCCAAATTTTAAAATGCAGAAGAAGACTAAATTGAGGATAAAGATGCGTGCGTGTGCCTCTCCTTTCCTTCTGACCCAGCTCTCTCAGAGTCTAATATTCAATGGTCTTTATTTATTTTTTTTAATATATGAAAGTAATTGTCAAATTGGTTTCCATACAACACCCAGTGCTCAGCCCAAAATTCAATGGTCTTTAAGGCATCTCCCAAAATATGTCTGTCCTGATTGACAGGAAACAAGTGAGGAAAGTCTGCAGTCTATGAGTGGAAAGACCCTGGATTTCTGATTCTAGTCCTGGCACCATCATTTTCTAGTATATCTTTGGCACAGACCATTTTCTCATCTCAACTAATACCAGTTTCAACCTCTCTTACAGTGTAACTTTATGTAGTCATATAATATATAAGAAAGAACTTTGTAAACCATAAATCAACAATTTCAAGGCTCTGTATTAGATTGTGGGACATATAGATAAAGAGGTGATTCTATACAGCTAGGAATCCATGGCTTTCACCATAATTTGTATACTTCAGTCAATAAGCTTTTATTTACTACTAGTATTAAGCTCAGTAGTCTCAGTCTCTATCACCAAGGAGGGCACAGACTAGCGTCTGAGATAGGTTAGTACAGTACTGTTTGATTAAGTGCTATTGTGACCTAGATGGCAGCTTAGGACCCTCTGTCCCTTGAATATTTCAGTGGTAGACTTTAGGGAAGATTTCAGAAGGCAGATGAGGAAGGGTTTACAGGGCCACAACAGAGGCAAAAAGCTTCAAGTGGAATAGTAAACATCGCCATTCTTTCTTTTTTCTACCACTTTTATTGTGAATTATAATGTGCATACAGAAAAATGTATTACAGACAAAAGTATAGCTTAACAAATAATTGTCAAATAAACATCTGAGCTACCCACCACCTAAGTGGAGAAATATAATACAAGTAGCATCCTAGAAACCCACCCTTTTCCCATGCACCTCTCTCTGATCATATCCCTCCTTCAAAGAGGATGATTAAAAGGGTGCCTGCGTGGCTCAGTTGGTTAAGTGTCTGACTCTGGATCTTGGCTGAGGTCTGTATCTCAGGATCATGAGTTCAGACCCCACACTGGGCTCCATGCTGGGTGTGGAGCTTACTTTTAAAAAAATAAATAAATAAAGAGGATGCTCTGTAATAATAATTCTCTTCCTTTTCTTGGAGTTTTACCACCAAAGTGTAGACTCCTAAACAATATAGTTTCCCTACTTTTGAACATTATGTAGAGAGAATCATATTAAATATATTATTTTATGCCTTGATTCTTTCTAAAGGTTAATTTCATGTATCATTAGTTCATTTATATCCATTGCTGTATAGTATTCCATTACATAGGTATACAGTAATCCCTCCCCCGCTTATCTGTAAAGGATACATTCCTGTGAGGGATACATTGTAGATAGTACCAAACATATCCATTAGGATTTTCTCTTTTAAAAAGTTCTATAGAAGACTTTTATCTATTTTTCTGTTGGGTCATCTTTTTTAATTGATTTATACAAGCTCCCTATACTGGATACTTTGCTTTGTAAGTTACATATGTTTTAAATATCTTCTCCCACTCTATTGTTTGTGTTTTCACCTCTTTATGATACCTTTTGATGAACGTAAGTTTTTAATGTTAATATAAGTATAATTTTACCTTTCACATTTAGATCTAAAATCCACCTGGAATTAATTCTTACATATGCTGTCTGGTAGGGATCAAATTTCATTTTTTATCCATGTGGTTACTCAATTGTCCTGGCACAATTTATTGAAAAGTCTAGCCTTTCCCCACTAATCTGCAATGATACTTCTCTCATATATGAAGTGTCCATTTACACATGAGAATCTATATCTGAGCAGTCTCTTTTGTTTTTCTATTTGTCTATCCCTGCTCTAATGCTGCACTAAAATATTATAGTTTTTATAATCCATCTTGACAATCTGGTAGAGCAGATTTTTTCACCTCATTCTTCAAGAGTATCATAGCTATTTTTGCCCTTTTGCACTTCTGTATAAATTTTAGAATCAGCTTAAGTTACACACACACACAGAACTGTTGAAATTTTGTTAGAATTTTATTGTATCCAGAAATTAATTTGGGAAGAACTGACATTTTCACAGTACTGTTTCTTGTAATCATTCTTCAACATAGTATCTCTTCTTTTAATTAAGTCTTCTCAGGTCTCTCAATAAGATTGTATAACTTAATGTGTTAGAACATTTCCAGACCTTTTGTTAGATAGATTCCTAGGTATTTCATATTTTGGGTGCTATTACAATGAGTATTTTCCAAATTTCATTTTCTGTTGATGTATATAAGAATATGATTGGTTTATATGTATATTGATTTTAGCAAATTGCTAAATTATCTTATTCACTTTAACAATTTATCTGTAGACTCTTTTGGGTTTTCTATAAACACATTAGATCACCTGCAAGTAATGTTATTTTCTTTTTTTAATCCTTATATATATTTGTTTGTTTTTGTTTTTTTACTTACACCTTCTATACAGTGTCAGACACAATGATAGTAGGCATCCTTATTTTGTTTCTCATCTCAGAAAGAAAGCTTATAACATTTCACCATTAAGTATGATATTTACTGCTGATGTTTTATAATATGGTTATCAGATTAAAGAAATTCCCTTCTATTCCTAGTTTTCTAGGAATTTTTATCATGAATGGAAATTGAATTTTATCAATTTTCTGTATCTATTTTCTGTATCTATTATGTATCTATTTTCTGTATCTATTATGATGATCATGTTATTTTTTTTCTTAAACTGTTAATGTCATGAATTACATAAATTAATTTTTCAATGTTAAACCAACCTTGAAATCCTAGATAAATCTAACTTTGTCCTAATGTATTATCTTTTCTTCATTGCTGGATTTGGTTTGCTAATATATTTTCTTATTTTTTCATGTAAGTTCATGGGTAAAACTGGCCAGCATTTTTCTTTCTCCTGTTCTTGTTAGATTTTACTAGCATTATAAATGAGTTAGAAAGTGCTTCCTCTTTTTCTGTTTCCTGAAAGAGTTTGTATAAGATTGGAATTATTTATTCTAGAATGCTTAATTGAATTTACTGGAGAAACCATTAGGCTTGGAATTTTCTTTGTGGGAAGATATTTTACTACTATAATATGCTTTGTGATTATAGGATTTTTCATATTTTCTGTTTCTTCTTGGTTTAGCATTAGCAAATTATACTTTTCTAGGATAGTGCCCATTTCATCTAAAATCTCAAATTTATTGGTATAACATTGTTCCTTATATTCTCTTTTTAATGCCTATAATAACATCTGTAGGACTGTCTACTTTATGTGCTCACTTTTTTTTTTCATTCTTGTCAGAGGAATGTCTACTTTATTAGTCATTTCAAAGATCTGATGTCTGTCTTTATTGAACCTTTTTATTATTTGTTTCCTATTTTATTAACTTGTGCCCTGTCTTTATTTTCTTTCCTTTTATTTGTTTGGACTTATTTTGCCAGCTTTTTTCCCTAGCTTCTTGATATAGATACTTAACTCTGAATTTTTTTCTTTTGGTCTTTCTTCTTTTCTAACATGAATAATTAAGATGATACATTATTGTTCCTCTAAAAACTGGCTTTAGCTTAATCACACAAGTTTGATATGTATATTTTTCTTATTGTTAAACAAAAAAAAATTCTAGTTTTCACTAGGATATCTCCTTTGCTTGACTCATGGGTTATTTACACATATGTGCCTTACTTCCCTAAAATTTGGTGATATTTGGTAATGTTTTCTTAGATTTCCAGGTTGATTGTATAGGGGGCAGGGAAGATGCTATGTATGATGTCAATCTTTTGAAATATGTTGAAACTTATTTTATGGCTCAACATATGGACAATGTTGATAAATATTTCAGGCATATATTCTACAGCTGTTAAGTACAGCTTTCTAAATATGTCCATTAGGTTAAGTTTGCTGATCATGTTCAAAACGTCTATATTCTGACTGATACTTTTAGCTGCTTATTCTGTTAATTACTAAGGGGAGTGTGTTATTTTCACTATGGTTGTATATTTGACTATTTTGTCTTCTGATCTGTCAATATTTGTCCTCTGTATTTTGAGGCTATATTATTATTACATAACAATTCAAAATTGTTATATCTTCCTGGTAAATTGAAACTTTTATCATTCTTAAGTGACATTCTTTGCCACTAATAATTCTTTATGCCTTAAATTTATTTTGCCTAATGTTAATATAGCCACACCAGTTTCCTTTTGGTTAGTATTTACATATCCAATATATTTCTATCCTTTTATTTTCAATATTTTATGTCCTTATGTCTTAGATATGTCTCATAAGCAGTGAATAAACTTATCCATTCTGACAATATTTGCATTTTTACTGGTTCGCTTAGCCCATGTATATTCAATGTAGTTTCTAATACATTTGGATTTCATTCCATATTTTCCTTTGGGTTTTTTATTTGTTTCATCTGTTCTAGGTTTCTCTTTCACTCATTTTTTGTATTTTTTCCCCAAACTGGTTTGTTTCTATTTTGTTAATGATTACCTTAAAAATTATAGCATGTATACTAAATGATCAAAGTCCAAATGAGGCAATACCTTTTCTTTCTTCCCAGATAAAATATAACCCTTAGAACACTTTAAATTCAATATATTATTATATTATTTTATTGTTACTTAACCCCAAAAGACACTATTAATATTGTTTTATTATTTTTACATACAATTGTTGCTTATTTAGATTTAACAATATATTTACTAGTTTTTGTTATTATTGTGCTTCATTGCTTCTTTTATCTTAGACTTTTCTTCTGGGATCTCTTCTCTTTGGCAAGAATTTACTTTAATGAGAACTTACTGGTGGAAAACTCTCCCAATTTTTGTCAAAAAAATAACTTTATTTACCTTTGTTCTTAAATGATAGTTTTGCTAAGTATAAAATTTTAGGATGGCAATTATTTCAACACACAGAGGTTATAATTTCATCATCAAATGACTTCCCTTAAAGTAAGTTTTAGTTAAACTGTAACTCCTTTGAAGGTAAGCTATCTTTTTCTCTGGTTGCTCTTAACATTTTGCTGTTGTTCTGCAATTTTACTATGACTTGTCTAGATGTGGAGTTCTTTTTATGGATCTTGCTGTTATGCATTGAGCTTCTTGAATCTGTGGCTTAGTATCTTTCATTAGCTCTGCAAAACTCTCAACCATCATCTCTTCAAATATTGTCGTCTTCTTAATCTCATTTTCCCCTTCTTTTGGAACTCTGATTGAACATATTTAATACCTTTCATGCAATCCTCCATGTCTATTGACCTCACTCCATATTTTCCATCTTTTGTCTCTCTATATTTTGAGCATTTTTCTCTGGTTTCAATTTCACTGTCTCCTCAGGTATGTCCAATATATTCTTTTACCTGTTCATTAAATCTTTACCAAAGGATCAAATTTTTCATTTCTAAAAGTTATATTTGGTCCTTTTACAAATATGACAGGTGACTTTTTATAGTTTCTTCTTGCTATTGATTTTTCAAGCTCATTTTAAAATTTCTTTAAATGTAATAAGTATGTTTATAAACTAGTCTAGTAATTCCAATAGGGATATATTTCTGTGCCTCTTTTTGCTTTTGTTTCTGCTTATTCTTGTGTCATTTCCTTGTGTGCTTTGATACTGTTTGTTGTGAATAACTCATTGTCCTTAAAAAATTATTTGTAGAAATGAAGATGATGTCTTCCTGAAAGATGTGTGTTTAATTCTGACTAGCATCTAGACACACAACCAATCCTGGACACTCACAAACTAACTTTGCAATTTGAGATTCTCTGAAACACCCAGATGATGTAAATCCAGGCTAAGTTATCTGAAAACACAAGCCTATGCCACATTTCAGAACTTTTTTCCTTTCTTTTTTTCTTTAACCCCTTAACCAAATACCAAGAGTCTTCCCTGCAGGTGAGGCAAGAGTTATGGGTTTCCTGATGATTCAGTGTTACCTCAATGATGTAGCCCTTTGAGATTCCAGTTAATATGGGAAAGATCTCCTTTAATTAGATTCCCTACCTTGGGTGGGTCCTTGGCCTTGATTTCTAGACTCATCAGTCTACAAGGCTGGCCAAAGCAAAGCCCTAGCTTGCCTGGATTTGTAAATCCCCTTCATATAAGGAAAAATTACATTAGTGTTCTAATACTTCACTTATCTCCCTGGGTCTCCTTTTTAATTATTTTGGCTTGAGTTTCTTATCAGTTTTTTGTCAACAATTAGATGCTTTTTATGAATGTTTTTAAATTGTCTTATCCAACATTTAAAATTGTTTTCTGTGGGAGAGCTGGAGCAAACAATCTAGCTTACTATTTACCAGAAACACGTTTGGTATCACCATTCTTAAGTGTTTTTCATATGTAATATCTACAAGTTTTTACTACCTTGCCCAATTTCAGCCTCTCTCTGCCTTAACTGTGCTTCCCTGTCTCTCCATTCTCTCTCCTTTCAATGTCCCTCTCTAACATCTCAGGAGCAAAATCAATAAATTCCTCATTTTGTTTCCTACAAAGTAGTTTTCCCCCTTACCCAAGACATCCAACTCCATAGGATCGTATTTGTACCCAGGTGGCTTAACTAACATTTCTCCAAAAGGGTTTCCTTCCCTAAAAGGGTAGGTTCACTACGTTTGGAAGTCTCTAACTCAGCCTGGAGAGATACAGGAAGTATCAGAAGGGAGTAGTACTTAAGCGAAGAGTTATGAAGAATAAGTAAGAGTTAGTGGAGTCTCCCACATCTCTCCAAGCTCAAATAATGACTATTGCAACTGCCCCCATTTCAAAGTCATCTCTATCACCAGTTTTAACTGCTGGAATAGGAAATTCCTTTTGCAGACATATGCAGTTGCTGTATTGAACTTCATATGGGAATCAGAAATGTGAGGTGAAGGAAATCAGCAGATGAAATATGAACCTCAAGCTTCTGGGTTAGTTCAATCTAACCCAGTAGACAAGTACTCCCTTGCTGAGACTGTGAGAGGACAGAAAAAAATTCTTGGGGCACCTGGGTGGCTCAGTGAGTTGAGTCCAACTTTGGCTCAAGTTGTGATCTCATGGTTCGTGAGTTTGAGCCCCACATCAGGCTCTGTGCTGACAGGTCAGAGCCTGGAGTCTGCTTTGGATTCTATGTCTCCCTCTCTCTCTGCTCCTCCCCAACTCATGTTCTCCCCTCTCTCTCTCAAAAATAAATATACATTTTAAAAAACAAAAAAAAATTATTACTGACAACTGGTAATTCTGAGGTTGAGCCAGCCTTATAAAATTTGGGTGTCTCCCAAACTTCTTCCAACTCAAAGGCACTTCTGAAAAAAACAATTGTTTACTGAGCCCTAGCAAAGATTTAAAGATTTAAAGTTAGATTTAAACTCTGTTTTCCAGAAACTTTTACATTAGTGAAACAGTGTACTAATAATTTCAGTATAATATGATGAATGCCATAATAGAAATACATTCAATGTGTTATGGGTCATACAGAACTATCCAAATTCTTTGGGTAAGTAGGATGACTACTAAGGAAGGAATATTTGAACTGTAGTGTAAAGGGTAGATAAGGTGCAGAAAGGTAATCTACACAGAGGGAGAGTGAAACCTGTATTTTAAAATGTTTATTTATTTTGAGAGAGAAAAAAAGGGGGCAGAGGGGCAGAGGAAGAAAGAGAATCCCAAGCAGGCTCCACACTCTGTGCAGAGCCTGATTTGGGGCTTGATCTCATGAGGGTGAGATCAAGACCTTAGCCGAAATCAAGAGTTGGATGCTTAACTGACTGAGCCACCCATGCGCCCCAGGAAACCTGTATTTTAAAAAACTTATCATCGTAGGGGCGCTTGGCTGGCTCAGTCAGAAGAACATGTGACTCTTGATCTAGGGGTCATGAGTTTAAGCCCCACATTGGGCATAGAAATTACTCAAATAAAAACTTTTTAAAAAATCTTTAAAAATTTTTTTTAACGTTTTATTTATTTTTGAGACAGAGAGAGACAGAGCATGAACAGGGGAGGGGCAGAGAGAGAGGGAGACACAGAATCTGAAACAGGCTCCAGGCTCTAAGCTGTCAGCACAGAGCCCGACACGGGGCTCGAACTCACAGACCGTGAGATCATGACCTGAGCTGAAGTCGGATGCTTAACTGACCGAGCCACCCAGGCGCCCCTAAAAAATCTTTAAAAAATTAAAAAATAGCATGTGATTGTACAAGTAGATGGCACATTTAAATAAAAGGCGAATAGTTTAGTGTGGCTGGAATCAGAATTTAAGGAAGAGGAAAGGGGAAAATGTTGGAGGTAAGAGGGGACCACCTGTCACCTTTTATTAAACACTTTAATAGGTACCTTTGATTTTTTTATAATATTCTTCCTACTTTGTATTTCTTGTTCAATACTGGGAAGTCAATAAATACTATCTAAAGTTAATAAATCAAGAACAAATATAAGAATATCATTTTTAGTTGTAATAGTAACAAAAACTAAAACAGTGGTTGTCTCAAGAAAGTGGGACTAGGTTTATAAGGTAAAAGAATTTGAGAAGAAATTTTTATTTAACTTCTTTGTATTCTTCTGTTTGTTCAAGTATGTTCATGTGTATATATTGTTTTTAAAATAAAAATTTTTATTGTAGTTAAAAAAAATACTTAAAGTGGAGTTAAAAAAAAAAAAAAACTTAAAGTGCCCAGATCTTAAATGTATAGCTTAATAATGTCTACACAGGTAAACATCCACATAAACACTATCCCAATCAAGATATAAAATATTTCCAATGCCTCAGAAGATTCCTTCATGCCCCTTCCTATCCAATACTGCTCCCACTATTTGGACTTCTACCACCATCATCCAGTTTTCACTTCATTTATATGGAATTATGCACTATGTACTTAAAAAAAAAAAAAACTTTTTTCTTTTAATTAATGAACAGGGGAGGGTCAGAGAGAGGGAGACACAGAATCTGAAACAGGCTCCAGGCTCTGAGCTGTCAGCACAGAGCCCGATGTGGGGCTTGAACTCATGGACCGCGAAATCATGACCTGAGCCGAAGATGGCCGTTTAACCCACTGAGCCACCCAGGCGCCCCAACTTTTTTTTTTTATTGATGAATAATACAGTGAAATATACTGATCTTAAATGTTAGCTCAATGAATCTTTATATATTTCCAGCACCCCAGGAGATTCCCTCATGCCTCTTTCCAGTTAAGACTATTCCCACTAAGATAACCACTATTTTGAGTTCAACAACCATTGATTAAGCATTCCCTGCTCTTGAGCCTCATATAAATGGAATCATACAGTATTGTGGTGGCCATGGAGGATGCCACTCAGATTTTTCTTTAGGAGAATCTGCTTCAAGAAGCAGAGTTGACTAACAACCTCTAGCTGCTGCCCTGTAGATCTACCTCCTGAGATCAAGCTCCCCTGGGCTGCTTCCAGCCAAAGGCGGAGCATGGTAGGGATACTAGAGCCTGGCCATTTCTGCCTGATGGGGGCTCCTCCAGTAGACAACCTTTGCTGAAGTCAACTTGACTGAGACTCTCAAAACTGCCCTGCATTCTGAGACTCTTCCTACTCGATTCTTCCCTCCTTCTCTCCCTTCACAGGTTTTAAACCTGCACTGAAGACTTGTCATTCCTCTCCCTTTATTCTTCACAGGCTCTTCCCTTAAAAAGACTTTGGCATGTCTAATTCTAGTTTGGCACCTGCTTCTCAGAGGACCCAAATATAAATATGTTCTTTTGTGTCTGACTTCATTTGCTCAGCATTGTCTGTGAAAGTCATGCATACTGTTATGTATAGCAGTAATTTGTTCTCTCTTATTGCATAAATATGGCACAGTATACATATCCATCCTAAAGTTATTGGACATTTGAGTAGTTTTCAGCTTGGGGCTCTTATGCTAATGTTTTTGTAAATGTATGTCTTTTGGTGAAGACATGCACTCATTTCTCTTGGGTACGTGCCTAGAAAGTGGAGTCGCCAGCTCATAGGCTTGTGTTTAGTAGATATGTCAGTTTTCTAAAGTGGTTGACCAATCTACACTCCCAACAGCATCTACAAGAATTCTTGTTGCATATGATATTTTTACAAATTTAAAAGAAAAAACAACTCTAGTGCAAAAAATAGAAAACAAATTTGTTATATCATCCTACTTTCATGTTTAAATTACCATATTTTGAGGTTTATTTATTTATTTTAAGAGAGGGAGCATGCCCATGAGTGGGGTAGGGGCAGAGAGAGAGAGGGAGAGAGAGAATCCCAAGCAGGCTCCACACTGTCAGTGCAGAGCCCGATGTAGGGCTCGAACCCACAAACCATGAGATCACAATCTGAACCAAAATCAAGAGTTGGACACTTAACTGAATGAGCCACCCATAAGCTCCTAAATTACCATTTTAAACACTGTTTCATAGGAAGACTGTTAACATACCCCAAAATGTTAACAGTGGTTATATTAGAGAAAGAAGGGGAGATCGCCTTCAACTTTGAGAAATATTTGAAATGCTTTACAATATATTTCTTTTACTTTTAATTACCTTGTCTTAAAAATATTAAAGAGAAAAGCCTCAAGATGAGAGAAGAGCAGTCTCCTCCTACACTTCCAGCACATCTCAGGCCCACACCTCCCGGCTTAAACTCCTTTAGTAACCTGCTAGTTTCCAAAGATGTGTCAGAATCTCTTATCTGCTGCCTTGTTCTCTTTATCATTGTGGGTTTACATCTTTTCTAGTACTTTATTTAGTGATATTTCAAGGAGAGAAAATTAATATGATCAATCTGCCACTCTTAGAAAAGTCCATGCATATAATGTAGGCTGATTTGGGGGCATTATCATGAAGGGAATGGGATCTATCAAAGAAAAGTCAGCTGTTTGTTATAAAGACATTGTTCTAGTGATTGGGGGTGCAGGGGGAGAGGACGGTCTGGGAGGGGAGCATCCAGATGGTTCAAGAGCTAACATAGTTAGGAAGACACTAAGATAGGCTTCTCACCCAGCTGCAGCAGGACGGAGACAGCAACACGGAGGGCACAGAGAAATCTTGCATCAGGGTCACAGCCCACATCGTGGGGCTGCTCACCCCAGTTCTGCTCCAGGACAGACTCCACCTAGAAGGAAACACACCAGACTATAAAAGCTAGGAACAAGGAAACATACCAGAAATGGCAAATATTTCACCACACTTCTTAATCCTGGGCCATGGCAGATGTAATAATCCATAATGGCACTTTTTCCTGCGGGGCCTGGAGAGCCTCATTCTTTCTCAACACAGTGACAGGCACTGCTAATCAGCGTTGGCACTGCCATCCTGAGACTAACAGTTTTCCACCCCCCTCTCTTACGAATAGGCTAGCAACAGAGCCTATTAAGCCTGAGTTGTCCTGGAAACCAGTTCCAGGGAATTGCCACAAACCAGCTGAATGGATGTAAACTGACAGAGAACTACGAAGTAGGAAGGACTGTACCCTGGGACTTCTGAGTCCCTTGAGAACACAGGCATTCACTTCTACTATGACCCTAGCCCTCAGTCCAGGGTGTCTTATCTGGTCTTTCAACAGGGACAGGATCCCCTTTTCCAGGGCCTCAGCCACAAGATGCTGCTCCTAAGATATCTCGGGGCAAAAAAGAGGGTCAAGAGGGTTGCTGGCAGAGAGGGACAGGGCTTCAGTATTTCATCAGACCTGGGACAAACATCAGAAGGAGGTTCCAGAGAGCCCCTAGCAATGATAGATGAGAGTTATTCCAAATGGGCTCTTGTGGTGAATCTTTCTTCCCTCTTAGCTTGCAGGAGGTCAGACTTGCCAGGCGGGTAGAGGAGGCATCCCCCAACCCCTGGCCTGGGGAAAATGACTAGTTCCTAAAGTGTGAAAGTCTATCCTTCATGAAATGTAAAAGGCAATGTATGTCACCTTCCTCCCAGGATTTGAACCCCCACAGACCCCTTTGCTCCACAATTCCTCCACACCAGCATACTTCCAAATCCCTCCTCACCAATCAAGGCATCCAGGACATTCAGAATAGATTCTGTATGTGTTTTTACCAAGATCCCAGCAGCATTAAAAAGCATTAAAAAGGCTACTTACAAGAGGATCTGCTGGACCCTCCAGGTCACCAGAGATCAGGGCCTCAGACACCGAGGGCCAGGAGATGGGGGAGATGAGTGCCAGTCCCACTATAGCAGACTGTCTTCAGTACGGTAACTGCCCTTCCTGCTGGTTCCTCCCTCTCTCTGCTCCAATTCTTTCCTGGGTCCCTTACTCTTTGTTCTAGATTCTGTCGCTGCCCCTCCTTGTTGAGGTGCTTAGTGAGGCAGCTTAGCACAGTCAGTCAGATCCTAGAGGCCTCTCAGCATGTCCTGCACCTTCTCCTTCATGTTTCTGAAGTCCTCCAAACTCAAGGATTTCCCTGTAGAGGCAGCAGTTAAGAACCCAAACTACCCAGCCAACAAGCTCCATTATTACCAAGGCCTCTGTCGACCCCATTCTTCATGAGACCACTTCTCTATTGCTTCCCTTCTAATCTTTTCCAGTTAAAGTAAAGCACCCTTCTTCCCAGATACCCATCATCATTGCCTCCTGCCAACCTCACCTTCACCTTCCCAGCTCAACCCCAGTTGAGTACCAATCCCAAATTCTTTTCCACCTCCAATATATCAAAACTTACTTAGTCCTTGCCATTCAAAGTGCAGTCTCTGGACCATGCTAGTAGTAGTGAGGATTTAGACAAAGTTAGAGCAGTGGTTCTCAACTTTGTGCATGAGAATTACCTGGGGAGTGATTAAAAATCCTGATGCCCAGGCCACATCCCCAGATAACTTAAATCAGAATTTCTGGAGGTGGGACTCAGGCATCACTAGTTTTAAAGTTCCCCCAGGTGATGTCTACATATAATCAATGAGAACCACTGTGTTTAAGGAGACAGATGCAACCTCCAGACTAAAGTTGAAGACTGCTTTGGGCACTGCCCTACCCTTCTCTCCCCAACTCCTCCACCATACACATATACTAGGCTCTCCCACCTGAGCTGAAGTCCTTGAAGCCAGGAGGCTCAAGGGTGAGTGTGCAGCTACACTAAACACAGCTAGCTCCAATCTTTACTTAAGCAAGATGAACCATCTTCCTCTGAAAAGAAGGGAAGAATAATTTCAGAAAGTCTTCAGGTCACCTCCAGCCCTCTCTGGACATTCTCTTCCCAATGGTGGGAGTTTTCATTCCTGGACTCTGAGCCCTCACTGCCCATGCCAGGGAGACTGTATCCTTATCATTTCATGTAAATGACAAAGCACTATATACGCAAACACCTTCCTACATCCTCAGATACAGACAACCATAGGATTACGCCTAGATAAGTGAAGAAGAAACGGAACCCCAGAGAGGGTACAACAGGTCCTCAGTCACTCAGCAAATGTGGGTCAGAGCAGGGATTGGAATCTACCTCCTGCCTCCTCTGTTATGGCAGTTTATTTGTTTGTTTGTTTAATTAATTAATTAATTAATTGAGAGAGAGAGAGCACGTGTGAGCAGGGGGAGAGGCAGAGAGAGGGAGAAAGAGAACCCCAAGCATGCCACACACTCAGCACAGAGCCCAACACAGAGCTCAGTCTCACAAACCATGAAATCATGACCTGAACCAAAATTAAGAGTCAGATGTTTAACCAACTGAGCCACCCAGATGGTCCTGTTATGGCACTTTATTGTTTTTTTAATGCTTATTTTTGAGAGAAAGAGACAGAGCGCAAGCAGGGGAGGGGCAGAGAGAGAGGGAGACACAGAATTCGAAGCAGGCTCCAGGCTCTGAGCTTTCAGCACAGAACCCAATGCAGGGCTCAAACCCATGGGCTGTGAGATTGTGACCTGAGCCAAAGTTGGACGCTTAGCCAACTGAGCCACCCAGGTGTAGCACCCAGGTGTAGCACAGAGATTCACTCTTGAACTAGCAAGACCTTGCCAGGGTTGAAAAACCCACTTCTACAACTTCTGGGAGTTTCTGGATTTTCTACCACATCTAGATCTCTTTCTATCCCTTCCCAAGTCTTCTTAGGCAGTACAACCTTTCTGGGACCCAGAGGAAGACTATGAAATTTCAGAGGAAGCAACGTTCAGAATCACAGGGATCTTCTAGTCATGCTAACATCAGGATAACCATGGCTCCAGAGGCTACAGAGCCAGTGAATGGCAGAGCCACTAGACCCTGAGACCCTCCTACTCCTAGTTCCAGTGCTCCTTTCACAGCCAGTGCTACCATGTGAGAACTGGACATGCAATGCAATTATGCTTCCCAGGTTTCAGTAAGGGCTGGGACCCCAGGATCCAGCACACCAACCTGCACAAAGCAGGCCAAAGTTGTCAGAGTCTGGAAACCCTAGGCCAATATGCAATCCAATCTGCTTCTCCAATAGACAGGATTTTTTCCTGCTCACACCATGGTCCCTACCCCTGGGTGCATCCTATTCCATTCTCAACCCTGATAACCCTATAATTCTGGGCCATTTGTTACCTTCTTTTAAAAAATACTATCCTTGCCCTTTTTGGAATGATGAACAGAAGGCCTAAAAGCCATTCTCTTTCTGGAAAGGATTTTGTGTTACCCAAGAAACAAATGGCTAGTGCCAGAGAGAGTGAGAAAACCAGTTATCAGAAAGACAAGTTCTTTCTCTATAAGTTCCTCTTTCATATCTTTCCCCATTCTCATACCCTGCCCCTCACCAAAACAAAACAAAACAAAACAAAAAAAAAAAAAACAAAACAAGCTCAGAAAGAGATAAGACTTAACACCTCTAGCTAGGGAAGGATTAACGTTATGATGGGGCAAAACCTGGGTGTCTGCACAAGGAGCTTCAGTCCTTCTTCCCAGCCCTGAACCCTCCACCCCTTCCTTGGAATTTCCCCCCACCTTCGAGCTCACAAGGGCCCCTCCAGGCTGACACAGAGTCTAGCTGAACCTACCTGCACTCAGTCTGCCCCCATCAGACCTTGCTTACTCATTCTCTCCATGTTGGGAAAGATGAGCTGCTTTACTCAATAGCTCAGGACCTGCTTTAGGGGGTTGGTTACTGACCTTTGGTGCTAGGAAAAGGAGTTCACGTTGGTTAATCCCTAGGTGCTTTACATAGTTACCTTGCTTGATCTCCCAAACAATCCCCATTTTACAGATGAGAGAACTGAGGCTCAAAGAGGATCAGTAGGTAAGCCAGTTTCACAGCTAAACCAGTAGCAGAGCTGAAATAAGAACCCACATCTGACCCCCAAACTCATGTTGCTTTCACTGTTGAGTCAATAAATGTTTATTGAGGACCTTTTTATTCCAGGCACTGTGGCTCTTGCCCTCCTGTATCTTGGAAAGGGAGGCAGACAGTGAATAAGCAAAAAATCCCCATGTAATTATGAACCACGAGAAATGCTAAGAAGCAAATAAAAACAGGGCATTACTAGAGAGTGACGGGAAGGACTTAGCAATGCCACAGGCACTTTCTTGGGGCAAGATGAGAAGTCATAAGAAGGCCAGGAAGCAGTTGAGACTGCTCAGGGAGGTCTGGAAGGAGAGCTGAAGAGCCTGACATCTGGGCTGATATCTCCCTGACTTACCATGGGTGGGCCAAGGCTGGTTCTCTCACAGACCCTGCCTCCCATCCAGCTCCGCAGCATACACTGCCATTCAGTTTTCACGGTTTCCTTCTTTGCTGTCTCCAGAGTCTCTGTCACCAGATAGAGGTCTGCTCTCATTTCTCCAGATTGATTGCAACAAAGTAGGTAGTTTTCTCTTCAACTCTCTGGAGGGAATAGAGGGGAATAGAGCTCAGGCTCCCAGGAGTGACATTTCTCCCTCTCCATCAGCTAGTTCCTATTTGAGATGAAGGGTCTCTGGGGCTGGAAAACCAAAGAACATGGTACCCCATCGTAGTCACTTTACCCACTGTGGGAGCAAGGAAGTGGGAAGTGGGAAGAGAACTCACTAGCATCTGTGGAAGGCTACAATGTGCCAGCACCATGAGATACTTCACATGGCATTTCATTTCACCCCTCACCACAAACTTATGGTGTAGGCAGAATTGCACCCATTATCATGAGGAAACTAAGGCCTAGAGACAGGTTGTGAATGGTCCAAGGTCACACAGCTAATGAGTGTAGAGTTGAAATTCAAATCCTAGTCGGTAGGAGTCCAAAGCATGAGCCCTTCCCATGGCACTGAGACAGGCATCTTCCCAGATCATCACACCCAGTTCTCGGGAGTTGGGGTTCCAGTTCCTCATACTGGTCCCTGGGACCTGGCCACATTGTCCACAGCCTTGGGCTCCAGAAGGCATCTCTGATTCCATAAGGAAATGAATGTATTTTGTCACTAAAAATAGCCTGATGGAACTTCTGGTATTTGCAAACAACCCTCAAGGAAGACCTACATCCTTGCCTCTGCTGACCTCCCTCTACCTATCTAATACCCTCCCCAACCCCACTCTATATGCACACACCACAGGGCCTCATACTAGAAACAACAGGCATTCTAGAAAAAATTGAGCTCCCTTTGAAAAACTCCAAAGACCCCTCCCCAGCAACACTATGGTAGGGAGGGGTAGTTCAAAGGACCAGTAAAATTTCAGTGGAAGCCTTTCACTTTTTAGCTAAAAAGGAAAAACAGGGGCACCTGGGTGGCGCAGTCGGTTGAGCGTCCGACTTCAGCCAGGTCACGATCTCGCGGTCCGTGAGTTCGAGCCCCGCGTCAGGCTCTGGGCTGATGGCTCAGAGCCTGGAGCCTGTTTCCGATTCTGTGTCTCCCTCTCTCTCTGCCCCTCCCCCATTCATGCTCTGTCTCTCTCTGTCCCAAAAATAAATAAACGTTGAAAAAAAAATTAAAAAAAAAAGGAAAAACAAAAGGCATTTCACTCAAGGAGGGCTAGGCCAGGAGAAAGGTTGAGTCCCCTCCACTAAGCTGCTCCACACTCTCCAACAATTTCAGCTAGGGGAGAAAACACCCACACCAACAATAAATGCCCGCTGAGGGAGAAAGCTGGTGATGTCCCTGTAAGTCCCTTGGAAGCACCATGCCCTCAACCATCAGAAACTCTGTGGTAGTTGGTTAGTGCCCCCCTGATGGGGTGGAGTTGTGGCACTTTCTGTGCAGGAAATGTTCTACAGGGGTGCTGTGATTTCATTGTGCTTCACTTTGACTCTCTTAGTGAGCGCCTACTGTGTGCTGTGGATAAACACAGAGAGGTTAGTAAAAGCTGTTGCGGTCACAAGCTATTCCCAGTCCACTGAGGAACAGGGGCATGGCTTGCCACAAGGCAGAGCAAAACAGCACAAAACACAGATCTTGGCAACTCATAGGAGAGCAGAAAGTGGCCTCTTGAAACCAGCAGGTTTGGGTCCAAGCCAGAAGAATCAATCACCCTGGAGAGAGGCAGGGAAGCAAGTGAGCTGGGGGTGTTGGAGGGTTTCCTGGAGGCTGATGCATGAAGAATGAGAAGGCTTTCCGAAGGGGGAAGAGGAGGCCACGCTTGAGTAAGGAACGGGCTTGGGAAGTGCCGGGAATTGGGCGTGAGGGACTGCACTGGCCGGGGCACCTCCATCTCAGATGCTCTTGGTGCTCAAAAGGGGCATCTCCCCCTCTCACTCCCCACTGCTGCCCATCTCCAGCCTCACCTGTTCTCAAGGGAATCCAGATACTGCTGGGTATCCAGGTCTCCAATGTCTTGATTCTCTGCTTGTGGGATCTGTGGAAGGTCCCTGCAATTATTATTTCTTTGGATAATTTCACTATCAACATTCCTTTTGAGTCTACCACATCCAGAACTTGGAACTCAGCCTTTTGGCCTGGAAAGGGTAAAGGTCATACTGAGGCTGACCCAAAAGATCTCTCTGCAGAAAATTCTCCCCGGAGCAGCCCCATCCTGGGCTCCCCCTCTACAATCCCCTTCCCTTCTGCAGAGATCCTCCAGCTGTGGCTCCCAGGAAATGCTGTGCTCATCAGGAGTCACCACAAGGGTCACATAATCCCAGGTTTGCACCTATTCTGCCACCTTCTTACCAAATGACCTTAGATAAGTCACTTAACCTCTTTGAATCTGTTTCTTTATTCATGGAAGGAGAATATTGATAGTACCTACTTCCTGTGCTTGAAGAAATTAAATAAAAAATGCAGTTAGGCACTTAGCAAAATGCCTTGCACACATACTAAATGCTCAATAAATGTGAGCTAGTCCTATTTAACTATCTGAGAGGCTGAAATGAGCCAAGGAAAAGTAAAGCTAAAGAATTAGGAGCTCTTGCCAATTGAGAAATAAAAATTAAGCAGACTTCAGTCTCCGGTGTTTGTATGAACCACGCAGGTGTAAAGTGAAGCAATCCTGGACCACCGCCTATCCGTGTGGACTCTGTCCAGACTGATCAGCCACTTTCATAAGGGCCTTGATTCCGAGTCAGCTGGTGTGCCGGGGTTAGCGGAGCATGTGTGGAGATGCTGCCAGCTGACTGCCTTTCTCTCAGACCTCCCAAATGTGAACCTACAGACGAGGAGGAACTCATACAGCCAGGTTTAGGGGGTTGGGCAGGGCTGGATCTCCAGAGACAAACACATTTTGTAACTGACGGAAACGTGACAGAACTGGAAATGGTGCCTCAAATCAGTCCTGTATGGGTTACACTAACATTCTAGGATCCATTTGTTTTTTGATCAATGTAAAAGTGTACATGTACTTTATCCAGGACAAAAGAAAAATCAAGCCTTAAGCACAAAAACAATGTAATATATGGGGGTGGGGGGAGGGGCGTGCTAACTTTACAGTAGAGAAACTTGACAAACACCACCTCAGCCAGGTGACCAAGGTCAACATTAACAGTGATAAGTCATGTTGATAGCACATACCCTTGATATGATGCAGTGAGAATAGTACCTTACCTCGATGGTCTTCCTCTCCAAAACCCATTACTTCAGTCTAACCATGAGGAAAAAAAGTCAAGCAAATTCCAATAGACAAGCATCCTATAATATGCCTGACCAGTACTCGTCAAAACTGTCAAGATCATCAAAAATAAGGAAAGTCTGAGAAACTGTCAGAGCCAAGAGAAGCCTCAGGAGATACAAAAACTAAAGGTAATGTGGTATCCTGAATGAGATCTTGGAACAGAGAAAGGATATTAGGTAAGAACCAAGATAATCAGAATAAAGTATATGGACTTTAGTTAATGGAAAACAAAACAAAACAAAACAAAAACCTATGCCACCTTAACCACATCATCAGCACCATATAATTAAAAAATAATCAATTTGAGAAGAAAGCAGGCCAAGTTGCTAAAAATCAATTCAAATTACCCATCCACTTCATTCTTAAGGATTTTTTTCAAAGTTTGGTTTCACCTCTGTCCCTGATTTGTTTATGCAAACAGACAGACTTTCCCTTAAAGGAAGTTAACTTATCAATTTTTTTTCTGTACTTAACGCTTTTCCCCCTGTCCCTGGGGAGTAATATCATGGCAAAACACCCTAGTCCTAGTCTAAAGTTTTTTTCTGTTTTCAGTGAACTGGTCATCTGGCAAACTGGTTTTTGGAGACTAGCTTTTAGTAAATTGGCTCTTAGCAATTTACTTTTCAGAGAATTGACTCAGTCCTTGAAAAATGATCATCTGAAATTTTCCTGAAGCCCCTTGCTCACTTAATGAAACCACTTGTGGAAAGGCCCAAGTAATCTGGACGCTGCTCTTGGTCACATAACGGCTATGCCTGGCACATAGCAGGTGCTCTAAAACTATACAGTGGTACTGTTTGCATTCTTTTCTTAATGAGATCCAGATGGGCTGTAGCAAAGATGTCTGAGCTGTAAAAGTCCTTACCCTGAGGTCTGAGACACTGAAATAAGTCTCCAGGTGAGGGTTCAGCAACATTTACCCTGGTGCTTCTGCAACCCAAAAGTCTGAGTTTGGAGGCAGGGGAATGGAATAGACTCCTCTAGAAATCCCTCAAGCCTTTAGGGAGTTCTGCTCACCCATCCAGTCTGATCTCCAAGGGACACGAGGGATAACAGCCGCCAGCAGAATGATGGGGCTGAACTTTGACTGAATGCTCCTTTTGCACAACCACTGTCATAAATGACCTAATTTATATCATTTGAGTCTTGTAACATTCTTGTCAAGTTGACAGCTGAGGAAACAGACTTAGAGAGAGAGAAGGCAACTTGTCCAGAGGCCGCCCAGCCGGTGAGTGGCAGAGCCAGGCTTAGAAACGAGGTGCCCTCAGCTCTTAGGCCTGTGTCCTTTCCTAACCACTAAGCAAACTGCCTCCGTTTATTTATCCATCTAAATGATAAACATACAAACACATCAAAAGACCTTAGCTAACTTAAAAGTGAATTATTTACAAAAAGAAAACATGGGAAAGGAAGACAATTTAGGAATAATTTTCAATAAAAATAAATTTTCACTTACCCTGTTCTTTCTCCCCATGCAGCTCTTCTGTGCATTTTTTTTTCAAGTTTTCATTTAAATTCCAGTTAACATCTTTTGTGCATTTCTTAAACTGAGGTGTGTGGACATATGCAAACAAATTCTAGTACATACAAGTTCTTTGTCGACTGGCTGACGTGGTTGATGGCAATGGGGAGTTGACAGTGTGGTACAGCAGGAGTGGGTGAAGTCTCCTGGCTGGCCATCTCTTACCCCCTCGTACTGACCTTGGAGCCCAGAATCCAGCTTATCAAACAGCACTTCACCCTCCTCTCTCTCCACTATGTCCTCTAGGGTGAGGTCTGTCCTGTGGTACTGGCATCCCCGGAAATTTCTCCTCCCACTCACCAAAGAGAAGCAGTGAAATCTGTCAGAGTCAAGGATGCTTCTGACAGCAATCATATCCCCTCCAGCTCCATCTCTTGGACCACAACTCGTGATTTCCTCAAATAGGCTGGACATTGTGCCTGGACCAACTGGAGACAAAGAAGCCAGTTTCAGTTTGGGGAAGGGAGATATTGGTTCAGGTTTTTAAATCTCCCTTTGGCAGCCTGGGGTCAATGAAGATCCAAAGGTTCTAGAACAATCAGGACTTGGAATTATTTGACTTCCCTGTTTCTAGAATGTGAGGTGGTCACTATACACTAAGGAGGGTAACCATCACGAATGCTAGATTCTCCTCTGCCCTTCATAGAACCCTTCTGGAAAAAAGATGGAACAGTGTTTATCCCAAAAGGAAAGTAAGAGTGAGGTCTGTTTTCTCCCACAGCAGAGTTGCCCCTTTGCTCAGAAGGGCCTGAGGGGTAGGGAGGCAGGCCCACCATCTTCCAGCCAGACCCCCACAGTGTTGATGAACAGAGGACCCAGGAAAAGATAAGAGGCATGGCTGCCAGACCTCACATTACCAACCCCCATGATTACTTCTTCCCTTGGCTCTGACTCCTGGGCCTCCCTCCCTTGCTGTGTTCTGCAAGGTAGTGGGATGGGTACTCCTACCAACCATTTCCCAATGAGATAGTGATAACTCTGCCTCAGAAAAAAACGAAAGAGAAAGGATGGAATGCAAGAGTGGCTTGGGGGTAGGTGCCCTGGATAGCCCTCCACCCCCAGGTCCTGTCTCCTCAGTTACTGGTCACCATCTGAAAGGTCCCCTTACTCTTGGAAAAATAAAATGAATCCCAAAACTCTACCTGGGGCCTCTCCCCCACCCACTTTCCCCTTCACCCTCTCCTGGTCTACAGTTGGCCCCTGTACCCGCCCCCCCCCAAGCTCCCCTGCAGGACCCTCCATAGGCTCATTACCAAATCCAACCTGATACAGCCGGTCCTTCCCTTTTCCTACTGAGCAGCAGCTCTTTGTCCCCACCACACCAGACCCTTCCCGCACTCTTACCTCCAAATCCTTCTCCCTCTCCCCTTCCATCAATCACTCTGCAACTCCTTCCTCTTGAGATGTTTCCCTTTCTTCAGGCTCCTCTGTTTTCCTCCTGGGGCCAGGACTCCCCTCACAAGCCTTCTGGTCTCCACTTCCCTATCCTACATCTGGCTACCTTCCCCTAAGTCCCTTCTGGCTGGCCCAGGCATCTGCTCACCCATGCTCCCTTCTCCTTCCCTGCCCCCATCATGGTGGCCAGCTCTCAGCTCAGTCTCAGCCTGGGAATTCTTCTGGCTGCCTGGAAAGGCAGTGCCCAGGGCCCACAGGCCTATCTTGGGGGCCACTCACCTCAGCTGCTCACGAGGAATGGAGGTTGTGAGAATCCCCTCTGTAAGAGCTCTGCACAGGTCCTGGCCACCGTGTCTCAGGAAGCCCTAAGAAGGGAACTGAAAGAACTGGAAAGCTGGGTAGCGCTAGGTGCCCCATCTTTCAGGCCTTTAGATAAGCCACATTATGGCTGGGCTGGAGGCAGATAAGGCCAGAGGTAAGATAGATAAGATAGGTAGGATAGGTAAGATAGATAGATAGATAGATAGATAGATAGATAGATAGATAGATAGATAATCTTTACCTGGTATGTATTCTAGGTGGGTTTGGGGCCAGAGAATGGTGCAGGAGGCATACTGGACCATGCAATCCAAGTGCCAGCAGGCAACGGCTATGGTCGTGTCAGGGGTATGAAGAGAGCAATAGAGCTGGAAACAGCTACCATGCTGCCATGCTGCGGTGGGCAAGGCTGAAGACTGAGAGCTACAGCAGCCAACATCTGTGGGGAACAGGCTGGCCAGCAAGGAGGACTCAGCCTTCCTCCTCACACATGCTCCCACATAGCCCTCTCAGGGAGACGCCTCCACCTGTCCTCTCCACCCACCTCCTTCTCCAGAGAGAGGCCTCTGGCCCCCACCCCTCAGTCCTCAGAGATAAACCACCGGAGCGAGCCTGGCCCGTCTCCTGGCCCCCTTATCCCTCAGTTCCAAACAACCTTAAAGAAATTATGGTGGTAGTTAACGACAGTAATGATACTAATGTGGCTATCACGTGTTCAGTATTTACTATACCAGGTGTGGTGCTAATCCTACAACAGCCCTAATGCCTATTATCCTTCTACAACAGAGGAAGAAACTGAAGCTCAGAGAAGTAACTTGGCAAGGCCACAAGTCTAGTAAGTGGCAGAGCAGGATTTGAACGCTGTTGTTGTTGATGTGCCCCAGCCCCTCACCCTGACTATACTCCTGCAGGTCCATGGAAGCTCCCAGGGCACCCCCACCCCCAGGACTGGGCCCAGGGAGGTGTACTGCTCCTCCCAGCACTGTGTGGGCCTCACTCAGCAGACGTGGGCAAAGACCCTGCACTCTTCCCAACACCCACTCCAAACACACTGTGACGCTGGCCCAGAGCCAGAGAGAAGCCCAGCCTGCCTGAGGCAGCTCCTCCCATCTACCTGGGACTTTGCACCTGTCCTAGGAATAGCATGTAACACTGCCACAGCTCACACTGAGCGGTCCAGAACCTCAAAGATCAGAGTTCCTCCACTAAAGGACTCCTCCCCTTTCCTGGCCCCAGGAGCCTAAATAAGTCCTGGGGAGCTACCTCTTCCTCTCCCACTCATGCTCATGGCAGAAGGGAGGAAGCATGAAGATTCCTCCAAAGACAGAGAGGCCAGGAGGAAATGCAGCACTCCCAGGGAAAGAGCACTAGGGGGAGAGAAGTGAGAGCTGGGAAAGGCATTCTGAGGAAAGGGCTGGGCACCCCTCGGGACTCCGCCTTCATTTATGAAGTCATTGCCCAACTGACCCCCTTCCAGGCCACGCACAAGCCATCACTCAGCCAGCCCACGGAGACCAGAGGTAGAAGTTCTGACAGATGAACCGCCAGGCCAGGTCACAGAGCAGGATTCTGCTGCTGCCTCTGCCAGTTCCCATCAGCCCCTCAGGCTCTCTCCCGCTCTCTCCCCTGGGAGCAGCAGGAAGACCAGCAGCCCCAGAGCCCCTCACACTGCCCTCAGCAGGAACTGCTGCCCAAACCCCTGCCCCCTCCCCCAGGGCCCTCCAGGAAGCAGAGGCCAGACTCAGGGGAAACAGGAACACATTGTCCTTTATTTGCGTTTCTCAGAATACTGTACAAAGGGAGTAAAAATCCTATTCACACGTTGCTTAGAAAGATTTCGAGGTGAAAGTTCCCTATGATACATGGGGTGGGGGGTAGGGGGGCCAGGAGGCAGGAAACAGGACCAATGTCCTCCCCTCCTCCCTCAGGGCCCTGGAAGGGGTCACGGGCACCCACACCTTTTCAAAAGTAACACAGACCCTGGTCAGATTGGGGAGGGGAAAAAGGCGGCTCCTCTCCAGCCCACACTCAGGCTCCTGCCCATCTCCCGCCCTCAGGCTGAGGAGACAGTGCCCGCAGGTCACTCCTGGCTCCTTCTACTACCCTGCTCGAGCAGGGACCATTCTGTGGCCCACCCACCCCATTTGGGGGTGGCCCCATAGCCCCACATGTACACACAAGAGGCCCCGTCCAGCTCCAGTCTGCATGAGGAGGCTACGAGGTGAGGGCTGCAGAAGGCCCCACCATTCATCATTTGTCCCGGTTTCCCCACACCCCTCACACCCCTGCACAGG
The DNA here is from genome assembly GCF_027475565.1 of Acinonyx jubatus. Classification (NCBI taxonomy): domain Eukaryota; kingdom Metazoa; phylum Chordata; class Mammalia; order Carnivora; family Felidae; genus Acinonyx; species Acinonyx jubatus. Next base: position 38,116,037 of record NC_069397.1, read on the forward strand.
GCAGTGTCAAAGCAGACATGTGCTAACGTGCTAACGATGACTCATGGGCCTCTTCCACCCCTCTCCACTCCTCACACTAACCCCGGAGCTGTAACCCCCACCTCCGACCCCACAGCCTCCCTTCCAACTATCACCACCATGCCTGGGGAAATTAACTCTCCGAGCCTGACCACTTCCCAAAGGATGAGGCTGAGTCTGGCTTCTGTCCCCACACTCCTCCCTTATACCAATCTCTGTGGCTAACGGCCCCTTCCTCCAAGTCTCAATTCACTGTCCCCATCCCCGCCCCCCAAACCATCCTCCCCACCTCCACCAGGCCCAAGATGAGAGTGGCCATGGCCCCCTCACCTCTGAGACCAGGCCATCCACACCCAGCCCCACCATCCCTCTCCTTACCCTCCCCGCTCCCATCCAGTGCCCCGGGTGGGCTGTAGGGGAGCTGCCAAAAGCATGAGACTTGCAATAGGCAGTTCTCTACCCAGAGAGATGAGGCATCGTCGTGCACTTGCTTTTACACATACGAGCACACACTGAGTGTCATCCTAAAAACTTAAGAATTAAAGTGAACCAATCTAGAAGCTGTACCGTCCCCCCTGCTCCTCTTGCAGGGGTTAAAGTGCTTTAGCAGTCTGAGGATGAGCAAGTGAGCAGGGGGTTTCTCCTGTCCCAGCCTCACAGGTTGGGAGCCCAGCCCGTCCCATGACTGCCCCCACGGAGTCTCTATCCAAAAGGCAAAAGGAAAAGATCAAAAAAAATCAGAAAGGGTCAGAGACCTGGGGGGCCCACCTGAACCCCACTACAAGCTACGTCAAGTCGGCTACCAGGGAAATTGGAAGGGGAAACTAGGGCCCAGAGGCTCGACCCCCATCTCTAACAGGATCCAGAGGCTCCTTCTGTCTTCAGCTTCACAGCACAGGCCTCTACCCCTCCCCTACCATCCCAGGCAGGGGAAGGGGCGGCACCCTCAGTACTTATTGATTCCAAAAATCCGGACTCCATGGAGCTGGGGCAGCTTGGGGATGAGCACACTCATCAAGGACACAGTGTTGAGGATGAAATGGATCTGGTCGTACTTGGTGTAGAAGCTGGTGAGGAAGTACCTGGGTGGGAAGGTTGGGAAGAAGTGTAAGACTCTGTTTGGAGGACCCTTCCTCCCTCACTGCTGGGTGGGGAGTGGCAGATCCCCAACAGGTGTGGAGTTATGGGAAAGACCCCCAGAACAGAAGTAGGGTGGCAAGATCTCCTCAGCTAGAGGTCCCTCCCGACCCAGTCCCCTTGCTTTATCCCAGGTCTGTGGGCTTACGTCACTGGCAGGAAGGAAGGCCCATTTGGTGAAACACAGGGCCAGGGAGGCACAAGGCCTAAGCCCAGCAGAAGAGCCCGGGATGCTCCAACTTCCCTGCCTCTGCTCATGCCCATGCCAAAAGCCAGAGCTGGGGACGGGTTTAAGCCTGGCAGGGCCCAGGGTTCCCCAGGCCTTGGCCTGCCTGCTGGTGTCCTCCTCCACCCAAGGCACTCACAGCACGATGGGCGTGATGGTTAAGAATTTCCGAGACGCTGTGAACTGGACCCCATAGTCCATCTGCTCCCAGTGGGTTAGCAACCTCGCCTTGCCCTGGTCCGGAGTCTCGAAGGGTGTCCCCTTCACCGTGTGCAGGAAGATGTACATGCCCTGGAGGAAGGGGACTTCATTGGAGGACACAAAAGGCAAAAGGCCCTCCAGCTCAGCTCCACCACCCCAAAGAACTGTGCTCTGGGTTATGTGGAGCCTCCCTCTGAGGGGCTGAGGGATGTGGGCTGGAGGTCAGGATGGGGCAGCTGGGAGCCTGGCAGGAGAAGAAGGGAGCCCACCGGGTGAGAGGACAGCCTGACATGAGGATAAGGCATGGAGAGAACTCAGCTGCAGAAATGCCCGTCTGGCCCAGTGGTAGCTTCCCTGTGCCAGCTGGGCGGGGATGAGATGACGGCCCCTGCTTGCCTACCAAAGAGTACAAGCTAGCAGGCAGGAGCTGAGGGAGCAGAGGCACCAGACTGGAAGATGGCTGGGGATCCAGACTTGGGAGAGGGGCATTTCTGTGCCAGGCTGGGCGCCTGGGTCCTGGGGACTCTCTGGAGCCCTTAGTTCAGTTCCCAGCGGGCCTCCCTCCAGGTCCACATCCTGAAGGTGTGGACAAATCTGCAAATTTTAGTCCTCTTATCAGAGTGCACGTGGCTGGAACCCAGAAGTGGGACAAAGCAGAGATGAGCTGGGTCCGGGCTTGGGTGACAAATGTTGTCAGCGTGTCACCCTGACATCTGGCCCATGTTTGGGGGGCTCCTCCTACTCCTCCGCCCCACCAAAGAGCAGCCCACATGGTCGGGACGGGCAGCAGGCAGGCCCTCACCATATTATGGATGAGGTTGGTGAGGGTCCAGACAACAGGGACGCTCACAAAGGGGATGCTGAGCAGCACGACATGGAGAAGCCCGATGGCCAGCACGTAGGACAGCCAGATGCCGCGGCTGTTCATCACCCGCGTGTTGGGGTTCACCTCACTGTGTGCCGTGCCCACATTCATCCTGCTGCCCCTCTCCTGCCGCTGTTCTGCAAACAAGCAGCACAGGTGAGACAGGTCACACCACTTTCCCTGCCCCCTCACCCCATCCAAATCCCACAGGGAGGGAGGCACTGCTTTCCCCAAGAACTCCACGCAGTTCTGCTGCTTTGATTCTCAAGCAAAGAGGACAAAGAAAGTCCGCGTGGACTTAGCTCCATTGGTTTCCCACTACCGGGCTGGGATAAACACCAGGCTGCCCTACACATTGTCCAATCGGGACAGAGCCCCTCAAGGCACCAGGACTGCCTTGGTGGATAGGTCATCAAGAGACATCCAGCCCAGAGCAAAGAAACCATTGCCTGTTCCCCAATCTCATCCTCCAGAGCATTCTGATGAGGACCCTCTTCCCACCAAGCTCAGGGGAGGGGAGAAGAGGACTGTCCCCTCAGAATCACTCAATATAACCCCTGCTGGACCATCTTGCCAAGGGCCTGATAAGGGGCATCTCCTACCCGTGTTCCCACCACCATTAAAATTAACAAAAGGCGGTGGGGTGAGAACAGGCAGCAGTGAATATTTGGGGGTCACTGCTTCTACCCTTCTCCCCTAATTATCCAATCCTGGGTCTCTCCCAACCCTGATCTAGGAAGACAGGTAAGTTGCGGGGGTGGGAGGAAGGAAAGAGAAAACAACAGACTAGGGACAACCTCTGCCCAGACTTGGAGGCCTCCTTCTTGGTGACACAAAACAACCCATGCAAGATGTTTTGTCCATTTGGCAGCCACTCAAGCTAACCCTTGTGATGCCGCCCACTCTGCTGCCAAACCACCAGGGCCCTTTTCCCCAACACAGGAGAGGTGAAGATAGAGAACGTGGCCAACATCTACAGTTCCAACGGGCAGCTGAAACCCACATCAACACACCCTGCGCAAGGACACAAAACTACACCTGGGGCCTCTCTCCTGCCCCTTTCCTCTCCACCCCACCCATCCTCACCTCAGCCTCTTTTCCAAGCCCCTGTTTCCAGGTGTAAGTTACCACCATGCTCCCCCTTGCCCAGTTCCAATGGCACAGCCCTGCAGCAGGAGGAACCAGGAGGGCTGCCCTTGATGCCCAAGAAACAATGCAAGCCAGCTGCATTCCTGGATGCACATAAAGAGGGGAATGAGCAGCCCCCTTGTCTAGAGCTCAGCTGTTCCAAATCCTTAAGGGCCCTGTAACCAGCAAGAGGTGGGAACAGACTGTGCCTTTCTACTGGCTCACCTCCCTAGGTGAGGGGAGGTCCTGCCTGGTAAAGACCCTAAGGTCATCACCATGGTAACAACCCCATCTTCCCTGGGGATGCAGAAAGGGCTCCCAGATGGAGGTATCCTGGAAGTGCCCAGAAGGCCACCTCCTTCACCCTGCTGCAACAAATCCCCTCAGAGTCGGTTGCTATCTATCTCTGGCAAGGATCACAGCCAAGCCGTGTGGGAGCCAGGATTCTCAAGGATCAGTTCCTTACTTCCAGAATAATGAGAACAAGTTTCCTCTTCTCAGAGAGCTCCAAGCTAAGAGACCTCAAGGGAAATGTGACCCACAACACTCTCTCCCAACATGCAAACATGCGTGAGATGTCCCAGGGTGCATCCTGGAAGTAATGCTCTTGAGGCCCATCAGCTCAGCCCATTAGGCTGGATAATTGGGCCTAACAGAAACCCAAGGAACTAGAAAACCAAGACTAAATCAGTTGTTTACGTTCCCAGGGACTTGGAGCTTCAGTTACCCTAACATGGCTCTTGGGACACCTACTACACCTACTAGTACGCAAAAGCCTGGGACGGTGGGGAGCTGGCTAGGAAGTGAGGCCTCTGAAGGACTTACTAGTAAGGAGAGAGGCAGAGTTCCCCAAGTCAGACCAGAAACTGCTTGCCCCTCCCCCTTCTCCCTAACCTAGACCTATAAAGGTGTGGTAGTACAGAGACCTGTAGCTGCCCCCCCGTATTTTATCCAGCAATACCACGGGCCTTGCTGAATTTCAGACCATCCTACACTCCTTTCTGGCTGAACTAGGGCATCCAATGAAGCCTGATGAGTCCAGGAGGGGCTGAGACCTAGGACCTAAACTGATACCCTTGGAAGTGTCTTCCTGAAGACTGAACACTAGCTCCCCTGACAGCAGAAATCCCAGAAGACCCTCAAAAAGACAGGAGAAATCAAGAAACTAAGAAAAAGATTGGCAGCCAGGAAACACTCTTAAGAGGTTTGTGTGACTAAGGGTACATATCACTTCCATGAGTAAAAAAACAAAAACAAAAAACAAAAAACAATTGCCCCTCACCCAGAAGGGGAAAAATAGGGAGAAGAACCCAGTAAAGTAAGTCTACAGCAGCTGAGGCTGAAAAGTTCTGGCCGCCCTAGCTGGCAGGTGGCTGCCGTGGCAGTGCCTGATGTGGTTTCATAACCCGTCTCAAACCAAAGCCTGCAGCAACTCTGTTCTGTTAACTACTCTCTTGCTGGTAGCTGTTTTCTACTCCTTCCCTCCCTTCCCCCCTTGGCTCCACACACAAATATCCCTGTCCCAGTCTGGCACCTAAGCCCAGGCCACAGTGCGCCCCAGCCCAGCTGCCAGGTGCGCGCTTCCCACTCTTTCCCCCAAGTAAGGGCAGCCCCTTAAGCAGCAAATCTTTTGCCTTCTAGATGAAGAGCACAAAACATCCAAGCCCACAACCTGGACCCCAACAATGGGGTCCCTGGCATCCTCCACAATGCCATTTTCATTCTCCCCACCGCCCAATCCGCGGGGCCACGGTCGCTCACCTCTCAGCTCTGGCCCAGCCTCCCGGACTGGGGAGGACGGTGGAAATGGAAAGACGGCAAGTACCGGGGCGAACCCCCACTAGCAGGGGAAGAGGGTGAAAAAGAGGAGGTGGAGTCTTCGCTATTGTTGGGATTATCCGAGCGGGACTCAAGCCGAAGAGGGGCCTCCCGCTCCGCTCCCCAGCCTAGGACCTCGCACTTCAAGCCCAGCCCGGTCCGGAGCCCCACCCCCACCTCCACGCGTTCACCCAGCCCTGGAGGCGGCCAATTTATCCCCGAAGCCCAGCCTCTCCCCGCCCCCCTCCTCCAGCCGCAGCACTCCCCCACGACGGCCCAGACCCGGTCTCCTGCCCCCACTTTCCCCTGTGGGCATCCCTTCGATTAATGCACCCCCTCGGCTGATGCACCCCCTCCACCTCCGCTCACCCTGCCCGGGTCCCCTTCAGCCCCGGGCGCCTCCCCAGCAGCCCCCACTTTCTTTCCCACCCTGCCTCTAGCCCCAAGAGGAGGCTTCTGGTTCGGCCACCGCGAAGCCACTCGCCGGGACTCACCGCACAGGGCGGGCGGTCGAGGGCCCAGGAAGGGTGCCCGGGGGCGGGGGCCGCTGCTGCTCCAGCAGCTGTAACAACCCGCGGCGGCAGACACCCCGCTGGCAGCTCGGGCCGAATCAGCGCCCCGCGCCGGCCCCCGTGACGTCACCGCCCAGCGCCGTCCCACCCAGTGCTTCCTGGGAGTTGTAGTTTTTCAGCCTGCCTGCGTGCGGGGTGGGGGACCGGTGCCTCCTGGGAGTTGTAGTTTTCTGCCTCTGCTGCAGTCTTGGCCTCGCTGGGGCTGCTGGGCCAGACGTTTCAGTAGCCCGGGAAACTAACATCAGAGGGTGGTATTGCTTTGGGGTGTAACAATTCCCGCTTTTGCGTCAGCGCGCTCCAAGTGCGGTTTACTCTTGCTTGGTTTTGAGATCAGGAAATTCAGAGTTTTAACTTGCCATAGGTCCCTGTTGGGTCCCAGCATAGACCAGAGCCCAGAGATTCTGACCCCGCGTCAGTGTTTTTCCACTTAATACCTAACTGGCTCGGCCCTGGCCGCAGATTAGCTTCAAGGGAAACAGACTAGCTTCAAGGGAAACAGACTAGCAGGCCCGTTGCCCTGCCAGGCCTTCCTGGAAGCTGGCTTCTCACTATGTTGGTTAAGATCAGAGTCCAGAGGGCAGATAATGTAGCCAATGGGCAGCATTTGTCCAGAGACTGGTTACTCTTCATTTAACTTGAGCCAGGCTGGCATGGGCCAGGCCACATTCTTGGCCTCCCCATGTGAGGCCTCAGAAGAGGACCTCTTGGGAAGACTCCTTGATGAATAGTTAGGAGCCTTAATTCCAGTCCCAGGTCAGCTTGTGTGGCTTTGGGTGGGAGGCTCCACCTCTGGGCAGCAGGTTTCACAGCTGCATGCCCCAAAGGCAAGGGCACAGATTTTATTTCCAGGCCAGCATAACATAGGCACACCTTTACCAGCAGTGTGACCCCGAGCAAATAACTTGTCTTCATCTCCAATTCTACACCTGTGAAATTCAAAAGAATGTATGTAAAGCACCTGTTGCATGGTAGGAAGCTATTCTGTAGGAAGTGGAACTAAATGGCTTCCCAGGTCTCCTGGGTCAGTCCCACTCTTCATGCCACCAAAAGGGGCTGGTTTAAGTGGTTTTCATTGCCCCCACCCAGCTTCTAAGTCCACTCCGTATGGCAGGGCTGGAATAGCAGGATCAGATGACACCATGACATGCCAGCCTGGTGGGCTGTAAACACACCTGAAATAAATGTGAGGGGACAGAAAGGACAGGGAGGCTGGGGAGCACTTCTCTCACACCTCACCTACCCTTCCCCAGGAGACTGCCAGGAAACAGCCTTCACAAGTTGGAGGGGGCCCCCAGAGGCACCTAGTGGGCAGGGATACCTGAACCACTAGGAGCAGAAGAACAGGAATCTTCTCAAATATTTCCAGGGCCAATGACCAAAGAGCACTCATCCCAAGACCTAAATAATCACCCCAGAGTCTGAAAAAGTTCTACCTTATACAGAAGTTTCTCCTGCTTCACCCATTTTGTGTAGTCAGCCTTCTGAAGACATGAGCCAACAACTGAGTGTTGGCCTTTCTACAGAAACCTCCCAGCACTGAGGCAAAAAAAGATGTCTTTATTTTTTCCAAAGTGAGCCTACTTGACTCCTTGGACTTTTCTCTGGAATTCTTCCATCATCCTTCAAGTTGCTCGAACCCTCCGGATCTTTGCCAGTTTCCTCACACCTCTGCGAAGTTCAGTGACCCAGACTGGACCTACGTCTCAAATAAGGGCCTGACTAATGCGTAGTCTAACGGAAAGATTACCCGACATGCCATGCCCTATTAATAACTCCTGTTATCAAGCTTTTTTCACAATGGGAATGAACAGAGTTCTGACTCACTCTAGGTCTGTGGTAAATTGTAGATCACTCTCTGCTTAATTTAGCCTGAGTCCCTGTCATCATCTTTCTTCTTCTCTAGCTCTCTGCCCTCATAATTACCCTGTCTTTACCAAACATCCTTCAGCCCTGAATAGGCCTAAGTACTGAATGAGTGACAGCACTTTTATGCGGTGCTGGGGAAGGCACAACCCCTTGGACAAACCATTGGTAATATGTGCCAAGAGGCTGAAAAATCATTCAGGCCTTGGAGCTATGATTACATTTCTGGTAGCATATTCTAAGGAAGTACATCCCGTGTACTATGTGGGAGGATGTTCATTCCAGCATTTTTTATAACAGCGGAAAATGGAAAGCAACCTAAATGCCCGAGAAAAATATTATTGTATATCCACTGGATGGCATACTATGAGGCTGTAGAGTTAACGGTTGTGAAAACCATGGGGCAGGATAGGAAAATGTTTGCTAGGTTATATGAAAAGATCAGGGGGAGAAAATAGCATGAGTATTCCCCCAGATGCAGTCAGCAAAATCTAGGAAAAGGGAAACTAGAACATCCAATTCCCTTAACAAATAAATTGGAAAGGGAAAAAAAGAGGAAAAGACTTACAGATTAAAACAAATTTCGGGTGCCTGGGTGGCTCAGTCAGTTAAGCATCCAACTCTTGATTTCGGCTCAGGTTATGATCCCAGTGTCATCTTGGGATAGAGCCCCCCCCCCCCTCCCCACCATCAGGCTCTGTGCAGAGCATAGAGTCTGCTTGAGATTCTCTCTCTCCCTCTGCCCCTCTCTCCCGCTTGTGTTCTCTTTCTCTAAAAATAAATAAAATTAAAAAAAATTTTTTTTTTGATATCAAGCAATATTTCAGCCAAAAGCCATATCTGGATCCTGACTGAAGCAAACCAACTTCAAAAAAAAAAAAAAAAAAAAAAGGTTTATTATCAGGGAAATTTGAATACTGACTCTTCAAATTGATGATATTAAGGAATAATTTTTTTAATGTTTATTTATTTATTTTGAGAGAGAGAGCAAGCACGCACATGGGAGGGGGAGAGAGAGGGGGAGAGAGAGAATCCCAAGCAGGCTCCTTGCTGTCAGCGCAGAGCCCAACTTGGAGACTGGGGCTTGATCTCAGGAACAGTGAGATCACAACCTAAGCCAAAATCAAGAGTCAGACATTTAACCGACTGTGCTACCCAGGCGCCCTTAAGATTTTATTTTATTTTTAATTTTTTTAAGTTTATTTGTCTTGAGAGAGAGAAAGCACAAGCAAGGGAGGGGCAGAAAGAGAGAGGGAGAGAGAGAATCCCAAACAGGCTCCGCACCATCAGCGCAGGGCCCAACTCAGGGCTAATCCCAGGACCTGTGAGATCATGACCTGAGCCGAGATCAAGAGTCACTTAACAGATGGAGCCACCCAGGCACTCCTAAGGAATAATAATTTTTAAGGCATTGTAATTTTTTAAAAATAAAAGTCCTCCTGGGGCGCCTGGGTGGCTCAGTTGGTTAAGTGTCCGACTTCGGCTCAGGTCATGATCTCACGGTCCGTGGGTTCGAGCCCCGCGTCGGGCTCTGTGCCGACAGCTCAGAGCCTGGAGCCTGTTTCAGATTCTGTCTCCCTCTCTCTGTGACCCTCCCCCGTTCATGCTCTGTCTCAAAAATAAATAAACGTTAAAAAAAAAATTTTTTTTTTAAAAAAGAAAAAGAAAAGTCCTCCTAATCTTTTAGAAATATATACTAAAATATAAGTGGATGAAATGATACGATCATTGGATTTGCTTCAAAATAATCTGGGCTAGGGACTTGGGGGAATAAAAAGAAACAAGATGAGCTATGAAGTGATAATTGTTGAAACTGGGAAATGGGGACATGGGACTCCTTATACTATTTTTTCTACTTTTTTATGTTTGAAATTGTCCATAATAAAAGCTTCTCTAAACCTGCATATGCACTAGTGATGATGATAAGAAAAAGTAGAGCAACACCAGTGAGATCCTGGCACCAGAATGCCAGGATTCAACAACCAGCTCCTGTACTTACCAGTTGTGTGGCCTTGGGCAAGTCACTGAACCTCTCTGTGTTTTAGTTACCTCATTTCTTTTTTCTTTTTAAAAATGTTTAATTATTTTTGAGAGAGGGAGACAGAGTGCAAGTGGGGAAGGGGCAGAGAGAGAGGGAGACACAGAATCCGAAGCAGGCTCCAGGCTCTGAGCTGTCAGCACAGGGCCCGACGCGGGGCTCAAACTCATGTACCACGAGATCATGACCTGAGCCGAAGTCAGACGCTCAACCGACTGAGCCATCCGGGTACCCTGTCAGTTACCTTCTTTCTAAACAGAGATGGTGATGATCATGATAATGCCTACCTCATATCGTTGGGAAGAATAAATGGCTCAATAGATGTGTAGCACTTCACAATTGCTGATACATAGTAAGTGCTCTGTATTACTGATGAGGGAGCAAAAGGCAAGCTGAGGGCAAAGCACAGGCTAACACCCAACCCAATCCCCCGGAGGTGGAATATGCTCTCCTGCTTCCTAAGGCTCTCCTGCTGCCCAAGAACAGAGGAAAGAGAAAAACAAGTGGTTAACCGATAGAAATCATAGTAAGGCAGGACATGAGTCTCCATCAATTTACAACTATCTTAATGATTTACAAGGAAAAAAAGCAATTTTATCAATAGCCAACTTACAGAAACCTATAGATTCAATTTCATGGAACTCTGTCATCACCTTCCCCTCCACAAGATAGAAAATCTTATATAATCAGTCACTCCTCATGCCCCAAGTACAGCTCTCTCTGCCCATGGGTCCTGTCCCCGTGCTTTAATAAAAACCCCTTTCTACATCGAAGATGTCTCAAGAATTCTTTCTTGGCCATCAGCTCCAAACCCCAACTTTTCTGCATCATTACCTCTTATTAATCCATTGTGCATGTCCATGGAATCTGAACATCTGCTTTCCTAGGCTGTGCAACTTCGAAAAAATAAAAACAGATCTTGTGTTAGGATGGAGGGGTTAGGAGTGATCTTTTTCACTCTCCAGTGTCAATCTTTGTGTAATGTGAAATTATTAGTTTTAAATTTTTTATGAAATGTATTTGTGTTTTTAAAACCCAATGAGTCACTTTCACAGGCTCTCCTGCCCTCTGGGAGCTCCCTAGTCTGCTGAGATAGACACATTCCCCAGCCTTGGTGTTTCCATCTGGCAGGGTGGCGTGGCCTCTGCTTGCCACAGATACAACCGTGTGGGCCGAGATAGCAAACGTGGGCGGAGAAATAAACTGGGAGCACATTCCCAAGACGATGAGAAGTGAGGAGGTGGGGCGTCAAGAAACAGAGCCCCTTTCCCTGACCCCTGGGGGGAAATCATGGCACCCCTCCACTCTTAACCACCTCTCACTCCCCTCCAATTCATTCCTTTCCCCCACTGCTCTCCCTACCTCACCTCCCTCCTTCCTGAAGGGGAGGTGTAGAGGTCACACCCAGAGCAAATACAAAGGGGAAAAAAAAAGCTGTTTATTTCATTGGCAGTTGAGTTTGGGTTTCGGTGGGGGGCACCCCAGGCATGGGGTAGCAGAGGTGGAGTGGGGGGCGGTGATGCTAAGCAGACAAAGAAACACTGAGTGAGAGCTCTGAGCTGGTGAGAAACAGAGAGCATTGCCAGGCCCTCACTCTCCACCCCTCACCCAGCCCTGTGGTTGGCTATTTGGGGCTGCTGAGGGAGAGGGCCAAGCAGGCCAGGGCCCAGAACCAAGGCCTGGGATCTGGAACCTCTGTCTGGGAACCAAGAGCAGGGCTGTTCTTTAGGCACCCCTCAATCTGCATACTTTGGTATGGACAATTGACATTTTCTCCCCTGGGGGGAAAAAAAAGTAGGCTAGGAAACTGCAAATATTACAGATCAACAGTGACTATAAGAAGTCCCCTAGTGCCCATCCAGAGGGATCAGGCCCCACCTCTCTAGAAATCCACTGTGACAGCTGCCCCAGATCACCTTCCTCCCCTAACGCCCACTCCTCCATCAGTAACAGCTAACGTTATTCAGTGTTGGCTGTGTTCCAGGTATTGGGCAAAGGGCTTCACATCTATAAATACATAAACACATGTGTTTATATATTTTTTTAACTTTAAAGAAAAAGAGAAAGAGAGAGTATGAGTGGAGGACAGGGGCAGAGGGAGAGAGAGAATCTCAAACAGGCCGTTCACTGAGTGCAGAGCCTGATCCCATATCCCCGGGATCACCACCCGAGCCGAAATCAAGACTCAGACGCTTAACCGTCTCTTAATCTTTAAAACGGCCCTGTGAAATAGATATTTTTATTTTCCTCACTTTACAAATGGGAAAATTGTAGTACAGAGAGTTTAAATATTCCAGGGGCGCCTGGGTGGCTTAGTCGGTTAAGCTGGGCTGACAGCTCAGAGCCTGGAGCCTGCTTCGGATTCTGGGTCTCCCTCTCTCTCTGCCCCTCCCTCACTTGTGCTCTGTCTGGCTCTCTCTCTCAAAAATAAATAAATGTTATAAATAAATAAATAAATAAATAAATAAATAAATAAATAAATATTCTACCAGAGGTCACACAGCTAAGGAAGGGATATTTCTCCCCTAATCCACTCCTGGCCACACCCCCTGTCCAGCATGTCCTTCATGTTCCCATAGGTGCCTTGTAAAGCCTTCTATTGGCACCGAGGGCGCTATATTTAAGTTATCTGCTATACACCCGCTTCCCCTGGTGGACTGCTTGTTCTCTGTTTTACTCATATGCGTTTCCTCCACACAGTGGGTTCTCAGTGAATGTTAGCTGAAGGATATAACGATCCACACATCCCAGATACAGCCACTCTGAGCTCCTGACCATTGTCAGAAATACCTTGCTCTTTCTTGCTCTTATCTCAGTCTATAACGCTTTTTTCCTCCTATCTTTTTCTATTTGGTAGACTCCTTTCCTCACCTGTCACCTCAAGGCCTCCCTCACCTGTCACCTTCTCTGTGAAGCCTTCCCCAACTATCCAGGCAGAGTATCCTGCTTTGACTTCCAGATGCCTCTGACCTCTGTAAACACCTCAGCTACAGCTCACCCCTAGGCTATCAGGGGGCTGTTTTTGTGCACATGTCTGTCTTCCCCCATTGTCTAGGGGGCATTTTACTTCTCTCTGCATCCCCTGATGACTAAGAGGCCCAGCAGGTGTGCACTGAACAAATGACAGATGGATGGGAGCATAAACTGCACACCCCCCTTTGCCATTTTCCACAAGGAACTTTCCAGCAAAGGAAAGTTTGTTGCCCCTCCTGCCAAATTACCCAGTAAACTGGCATTAGAGGGGTCCCTTGCTGACATGATAGGTAAAGTAGCTATATAGCCCTCCTTTCCTTTCAATTATCTTCCTCTATCCAGGCTGTATGTGGGCACTTCCCATATCAGGGAGACAGGGACCAGGAGGCCTACTTTCTTTCCTCCAAGGTCACATCTTAGGGGAATGGAATTACTGCCCTTGGAAGGAGGAGCCCTGACACAGCCCACCCAAGATGGGGCCCTGGAGGCCTACTCTCCTTGGCCCTGAACTTGGGAGCCAGGCCCTGCCATGCCTCAACCTCTTCCCTGCCCCACCATCATAGATACCCTGAACTTCAGGCTGGAAGAGATCTCAGAGAACATGAGATCCAGAGCACCAAAGGCACAAGGGGATTGGGGAGGGATGCACCCAATGGAGCAAATGGTCTTGGGCCTGCCCCGAGAGCTTTCCCACACACCCCAGAAGACATGGCAAAGAATGGAACATTCTTTAGTCCTGTGTCATGGCTTCCACTCAGGCCTTTACCATGTCCCACGTGGACCGTCGCAGTAATTAGTCTTTCTTCCACCAATACATCCTCCACACAACCAGAAAGCGATCCAATTATCAAAGTTAATTTTATTTATTTATTTATTCTTAAAGTTTATTTATTTATTTATTTTTAAAGTTTTGATTTCATGACCTGAGTTGAAATCAGGAGTTGGACGCTTAACCAACTGAGCCACCCAGGAGCCCCTCAAAGCTAATTTTAAAACCTGTAATCTACCAGTCACTAAATCAAGTCTCGATTCTTACATGGTATACAAGACGAAAAGGATCAGGTCCCTTTCCACTTTCCACTTTAACCATGGCCTTTGCTACTACTCCTCCATTCTATCGTCTAGGAGAAGCCAAAGCTTCTCATGCTCCCTTGCTCTTGTACATACTCCGCTTCTCCACCTGATGAACTCGGCCTTGAACACCCAGCACAGATGTCACTTCTTGGTAAAGTCTTCCCTGATAGCCTGGAAAAGTTAGTGTATCAGGTAAAAATGCTCCCAGCTGAACGCATGGAAAACCCAAGCAAAGGAATGAGTCTAACCCTCAGTTGCCAGTAGAGTCATCTAAGGAGCTTTTAAAAGTCCCTGTCCACTGGACACATGCCAGACCAATTAAATCAGAATCTCTGTGGTGGGCACAGGCACCGGTAGGTTTCAAAACCTCCCATAGTCTAATGTGAAGCGAAGTTGAAAAGCACTGAAGCAGGGGTTTATTTTTCTCACAGAGTGAAAGTAGCTGGCGGTTGCTAGTGTTGGTTGAGTGGCTCAGTGATATTCAGGCCTATTTCTCAGTGATGCTCTTGACCTTTCCTTTCTGCTTTGTTGCCTCAGGGTCACAGGATAGCTGTGGTTGATCCTCCCTGTTCAAAGCAGGGAGAAAACCGCAGGGAGAAAGGGAGGGTTTAGTCCATCCTCTTTTATAAACAAATCAAAGACTGTCCCAGAAACCCCTTCAGCAGACTTCCCCCTAGATGCTATTGATCAAAACTGCACCACCCCCACCCCTGGCCACAAAGGAGGCTGGGAAAATGGGCAAAGGGATTTCTGATAGACCGAGAGGACCAATCAGGCTCTATCAGGAGGAACTACTCCCAAATCAGCAGGCGTTATCAAGGAAGGAAATAACGCATGGATATTGAAGGGTGGCAGAATGATGCCACCCCCAAATATGCCACTTTGACATTAGGATTATTTTGAGCTCAATTCACATAAAAAAACAACAGATGGCAAGAAGGGCATTCTAATCTCCCCCCCTTTTCCCCTGAAAACAGGAGACAAAACTCCCAAGTGAAAGATGCCCTCCTGTATAGGGAGAAAAGGAACATTCAATAGGGAGTCAAAGCTGAGACAATTCTGTACAAACAGAACTTGTTAAAAAAATAATTTTTATCTTTCTCTAGCCTCCCCATATATTTTAGTTACTTTTCCACAATTCCCTCTCTTTATTCAACCTAGTAGAGAAGTATTTGCAATTTGCCACCTCTTTGGGTCTTCATTTCCTGTCAAGGGCTCCTGTGTCTCATAATCCTTACATAAATGTGTGTTTTTCTCCTCTTGATCTGTGTTAGAGTTCAACTCTCAGGCCCAGCTGAAAAGCTCTAAGAGGGAAGAGGGGAAATGTCACCTCCCCTACAATACCGAGTTGACAGACAGCAGATTCTTTCAGTGTTATTTATTCTCTCTCTGGGCTTTAAAGCTCCTCGTACACACGTCAGTTATGACACACATCACATTAATACATTTGGAGGCATGTATCAACAAGCCCATGTTTACTTCCAGACTGGCAGTTCTCAGCTCAGGCTGCACATTAGAAATGCCTGGGGAGCTTTTTTCTTTTTTTTTTTTTTTAAGTTTATTTATTTGTTTCGACAGGGGGATAGGGGCAGAGAGAGAGAGAGAGCGCGAGAATCCCAAGCAGGCTCTGTGCTATCAGCGCAGTGCCCAGCATGGGGCTTGATCCCAGGAACAGTGAGATCATGACCTGAGCTGAAATCAAGAGTGAGACGCTTTGGGGCACCTGGGTGGCTCAGTCGGTTAAACGTCTGACTTCAGCTCAGGTCATGATCTCCTGGTCTGTCAGTTCGAGCCCTGCGTCAGGCCCTGTGCTGACAGCTCAAAGCCTGGAGCCTGCTTCAGATTCTATGTCTCCCTCTCTCTCTACCTCTCTCTCTCTCTCTCTTTCAAAAATAAATAAACATTAAAAAATTTTTAAAAAGAGTTAGATGCTTAACCATCGGAACCACCTAGGCACCCCAGAAATGCCTCGGGAGTTTTTGAGTGCCTAGACCCTAGCCACAGAAATCTGAATTTAATTGGTCCTGGCGAAGCCCAAGCACAACTAATTTGTAAGAGACCTCCAAGTGGTTCTGATGTGCAGGCTGGGTTAACCACTGCTGAAGTCCCAGCACCTTAAGAGCAGGGTCTGTGTCCCCTTCCATGAGCACAGTTCTTGGAACATGAGGCACACAGGAAATCCTCACTGAACGGATGAATGAGTGGCAGAGAAGAATTTCTGCCCCAACTTTGTCAACCCCTGGCCTACAATGTGCACCGTCTTGTGTGCTTCCCCCTCCCTCTCAGTTCCTTCTCCGCTGAGCACTGCGCTTAGCCACCCTCGACTAACCACATGAATGCTCCAGTTGGACTCTCCTATCTACACACACTGCCCGCTTCTCCCGCAGCTGCTGTGCTGGGCACGCCAGGCCTGCTCTTCCTTGGAAGCTTCCCTAGTCTGAGAAGATCGCTCTATCAACAGCCATGCTCAACTCTTGTGCCTTATTTAGCTAAACTCCTGGCCAGTGTGAGAGAAGAACAGTGTGAGGTAGGATTCCAAATGTCTGCTGTTCCACATTCAGCCACAATCCCAAAACGGACACCCAAGCATTCAGTGGCAGAGTGCCTAACAAGCAACTAACAAGCAATCCACAGACAAAATTCTTGCTTCTCCTGCCCAAGTGTAGAAAATGTGTCTTATCTGATTTCTTGGACAAGTGTGAGTCTGAGAAATGCCCCTGTTGACGTCACAAGAATGAGTCAGTGGTGAATTATCTCCAGAGATGATATCATCCAATATCGGATTCTGGCCCCCATCACGCTTCT
This sequence comes from Acinonyx jubatus, assembly GCF_027475565.1. Classification (NCBI taxonomy): domain Eukaryota; kingdom Metazoa; phylum Chordata; class Mammalia; order Carnivora; family Felidae; genus Acinonyx; species Acinonyx jubatus. Next base: position 38,132,755 of record NC_069397.1, read on the forward strand.
GAAACTGCTTCTTCAAAGGTCACCTCCACGGCCAGCTTCATGGACATGTGGCCTGTACAGTCCCACGGGGCCCCATGCCCCACACACAGAAGGGCCCTGCACTTGGTTTTACAATCTGCTGTTGCCATCTTGAAGTTCTCAGTTTTTGAACAAGGGGCCCTATGTTTTCATTTTGCACTGGGCCCTGAAATTGTGTGTCCAGCTCTGGTCATTCATATAGTCTCTTACAAAATCCAGCGAGGTTTTCCTTCTCAGAAGGGTCTCCACAGCATATGACCTTAGTCTCCTTTGTGCAAGTCTCTGTGACACACTGCTCTCCTGTCCTCTTTTACTGCATTGCGAGAAGGTGCTGTAATGGGATGGCATGGGCTGCAAATGGTGGTTAGGATCAAGAGACCCTGGGAAATGAGCCCTCCCAGACATGAGGGAGACTTAACAGGACCAACTTGGGGGCCCAAGGCTCTAGCAAACAGAGACAACTGGAGTCAGCTCCAACCCAACACAGAAAATCATCAGGAAAACTTGTACTGACCATATGACTTCAGATGCCTTGAAGAACCCCTTCTAACTCTAGAGGGGCCATCTACCAACCGTGCAGAGAACAAACTAAAACAGGGAGGCCTACCAATCAGGCAAGAGCGTTGGACACTCTGAGAGGAGCCAGGAGATGAGGTCCCCTGGAGACAGACAAGATTTCCAAGGAAAAGACTGAGGGAAGTTTGTTCACTGTGGAAGAAGGTGGCATAGGACACAGTAAGACAGAAAAGGAGAGTGAGGGAGGGACCGAATTGGGGGAGATGGCTGCTGGAGGCAATGGGTGTGAGATGGGGCCCACCCCAATTCTGCCCCCCAGGCCTGCCAAGCAGGGATCCTTCTGCTGGGCCAGGCTGTGGGCAACCAGCAGAGGTTCTGAGAGGCGGAGTCTCAGCCTGGAGGAAGTCTCAGCTGGGAGAGGAGGGACAGAAGACGACAATGTCAAGGCCTTGGGAGGGGAGCCTGAAGCAGAGAAAGGAATTGGGGCCTGGTCTCCCCATGACAGAGTTCATCAGGGTCCAGGATCTGCCCTGTCTTGGCATCGCCTGGCCAGGCCATGGCTCAGGTATCTGACACCTGGGGCCCGGAGTCACATGCCAGGAAACTCAACACTCTTGGGGCCCAGCCCCCAACTTCCAGCAGCTACGAGCAAACAGGGCTTCTAGAGAAGGAAGCGGTTCTCTAGAGCCGGGCACCAGGGAGACTACTTCCGGGGAGAGGGAACACAAGAGAAGACTCTCCCACCAACAGGGGTGAGAGGTTGAGAGGAGGAGGGTGGAGCGGAGGAAGAGAAGAGTGGAGAGGACAAAGCTGGGGCAGGCAGGGGGCAGGTGCTCCAGGAAAAGGGGGAGATGGGCACAGAAAGCAGGCATAGTCACCTAGCCTAGGTGAATGCCCTGACATCTGCTCGCTGATCTGTCTTCCTTGTCTCCAATCTGGCCCTCAGGTGCCTACGGAGCCCACCTGGCAGCCACCCAGGTAGGTTGGTAGAAAAAGACTTTATTCCAATAAGGGAGATCAGTACATGGGCAGAAGCAAAGCCTTAGGAGCTCCCAGACCCAGAGTGACCAACAGGGCCTTGGACCATGGAACTTCATAGATTAGCCCTCCAGAATCAAAGAGACGCTAGAAAAATCTCAGGCCCAGGGGAATCTTTTACCCAAAGGGCCTGAAAAAGGAACCCTAAACCCCAAAGAAGAAGCTAAAGTCACCCAGGCCTGACAGAACCCCCAAAGGAAGGCCCCCACCCACAGAGACCCCACAGGGGACCTCTGGAAGAGAGAGCTGGCAGTGGGGAATGGAATTCTTTTGACTCATTCTTCCTTTATGGGGCTTTTCTTCCCCAGATCCTACTGCACTCCAGGACTATGCCAATATTTGGCCATGCTCCTACCAGCCAGTCACCTCCTCTCTCTCCTGCTGGTGCTAGGCACAGGTGGCACGGTGCCCAGCCCCTGGGTGCCTCCTCAGGGCTGCTACGTGGCAGAAGAAGCTGGTGAGAGGACATTCCGCTGCAGCCAGGCAGGCCTGAGTGCTGTGCCCACCGGCATCCCCAACGACACCCGCAAGCTCTACCTGGATGCCAACCAGCTGGCATCAGTGCCAGCTGGAGCCTTCCAGCACCTGCCTGTCCTGGAGGAGCTGGATCTGTCCCATAATGCCCTTGTCCACCTCTCAGGGGCTGCTTTCCAGGGCCTGGCAGGCAGTCTGCGCCACCTTGACCTCTCTGCCAACCAGCTGGCCTCGGTGCCTGTGGAGGCCTTCGTGGGCCTGAAGATCCAAGTGAATCTATCCGCCAACCCATGGCGCTGTGACTGTGCCCTCCAGGAGGTGCTCAGGCAGGTGAGGCTGGCACCGGACACTGGAACAGGCATCGTGTGTGGCCCCGGAGCCCGACCAGACCTCGTGGGGCAAGAGTTCCTGCCGCTGGCAGGGGAGGAAGAGCTGTGTGGGACGGGGCGGGGTGGGGCCCAGCGGAGCACTGATGTAGCCCTGCTGGTCACCATGGGGGGCTGGCTGGTGCTCGTGGTGGCTTATCTGGCGCACTACGTGTGGCAGAACCGGGATGAGACTCGACGTCCCCTCAAGCCGGCCCCCGTGCTGCCCGTGCGCTCTGAGGACTCCTCTACCCTCAGCACAGTGGTCTGAGGACCAGGGCCACTCCTCCAGCCCCATGCCCCACACTCCTACCACCGTGCCCTCTCTTTTCCTCTAACCCTCTGCCTCCTCTACAGCCCCCCATCCCCCAAATTCCTCCCCACTTCCTCCTCTGTCTCCCCTAAACACCTGATCTCTCTCTCTCTCTCAATCAACACCATCTTTGGTGACTACTGTGCCTGGTTGTGCTAGACTCAGAGACCCAAAGCTCCCGAGTCCACAGTGGGGGGGGGGGGGGGCAACAGAACAGAGGTGGGTGCGGGCAGAACATGGAGGAGGAAGCCTCTGCCTGGCTGTGTGGATGTCTGAACTGACATTTCAAGAATGAAAAGGGCTTTGGGCAGAAGAGGGAGGACCCTAGCGAAAAAGCAGTAAACAAAGTCAAAGAAGATGCAAACAACTTAGAAGGTATGGGCACCAAAAAGACCTACCTGGCGGCTGGAATAGAGGATGCAAAGAGGGGCAAGGGGATGGTGGGCCAAGCTGGAGGGGAAGTCAGAAACTGGGGTGCAGACAGATTGAGAAGGACTGTGTGGGCTCCTGCTCTCTTCTCTCCATCTACGGAGAAGCTCCCCCTTACTTCCTGCCTCTCTCTTGACCCCAGGCTCCTCTCCCTGTGTCTTCTCTTGGGGGCCTCCTGGCTTAGAGTCCTCTGCTTCCTTTTCCAGAGACTCTCCATCTCTCTTCTCTCTCTTTTATACACTGATGGGCTTTCTGAACCCTTTCCCTTGGGGGAAGAGGGGTCTCCTCTATGTCTGAGCTGAAGATGGGTCACCGGGAGTCGGAGGGGGATAGGGACGAGGAGGTCTCCCACCTCCAGAATATCACTGGACAACTCAATAAAGTCACTTTTATTAAGGCTCCTGATCTCTTCCTTATTGTTCATTTCATTGAATGCACGTGGCTTGACAGTGAGGAGTGGGAAAGTGTTGAGCCCTTTACCACGGCCTCTGCCACCACTTTGGCGGCGTGTGCTCCCGCTGGGTTGGATGCCAACTCCTCTCTCCCCTCCTACCTCCCAGTTCCTGACACCAGAGTCTATCTGCTAGGGATGCCAGGGCCTATGAATTAATGATAATGGAACCAGAATGGAGAATGGGAGGAGGCTAGAGGGAGGACAAACAGGGAGGAGGGAAGGAGGGCAAGGTCCAGGCATCAGTGATCAGCTGGCAGCTTCCAGTCTGTTAGACGGGGCATAGGAAGCAAAGGGAAAGGGAGCTGTTACCCTCCTGGCAATCTCTCATTTCTCTCAGTGGGAATCTGAGCAGGGGTTACAGAGAAACTAGATGTGCTCAAAGTTAATGAAAGAACTCGTGGGGCAGAGGAGACCAAGTTGCCTGAAGAAGGGGGGCCATATGAGATATCCCTATCACCAAATGGGCTTCTCAAGGGACCAAAGGGGTCAACACACCCCCTCCCTCACCCTCATGCAGCATGATCCACCCATGCAGCCTCCGTGGAGGAAACTGCTGCTTTGGGGAATCTCATGGAAACTCCAACAGAAGCTGAACATAAGAACCACTGAACCACGGTTCCACCCAGCTTGGGGCAGATTCTGGGACAGATGGAGAGGCTGCTCAAGAAGAAGCAAACAGGGGTGCCTGGGTGGCTCAGCCGGTTAAGTGGCCAACTTTGGCTCAGGTCATGATCTCGCAGTCCATGAGTTCGAGCCCTGCTGTGCTGACAGCTCAGAGCCTGGAGCCTGTTTTGGATTCTGTGTGTCTCTCTCTCTGACCCTCCCCTGTTCATGCTCTGTCTCTCTGTGTCTCAAAAATAAATAAATGTTAAAAAAAAATTTTTTTAAAGAAGCAAAGAGGAATCCACTACCTCCCCAGTCCCTCTGACCCACCCTAATTTCCCTGTCTCCTTTCCAGCATCCCCAGCCCCTTCTCTTGCCATCTCTGAGGCTCCCTCCACCACTCCAAGGCTGAGGTCCCTCATATCATTCAGGAAGTCTCAACTTGACTCATTTCAGAAAAACCTGAGACCCACCCCCCATCCCCTTTTCTCAGGAGACATGGGCCTCCCCACTTCCAGGGATGCTCAGGGACAGGGAAAGAACTAGAGTGTGGACAGTTTCCAGCTGCAGTTTGACCTCCACCCCAGCCACACCCTGGCCTGGGCCTTGGAATCTTGGCCCAAATCCTATCATACCCTCCATCAGTTTCTCCCCTGCCACTGTCTGTCCCAGTCTGCTCACCCACCCGCTCCTGGAATCAGGCTGGGACACATCTCACTGGATCCTGGGAAACAGACTGTGTAGGCCTATGGGAGTGGGAGCCTGGGGGACAGGTGGGGCCCCGAGTCTCTATTATCTGTGTCCATCTCTGGAGCCTCATTTGACTTCCTGTCATCCCAAGCAGCAGAAACGACACCTTTAAGATCTGCAGAGTTGGTTCCCCTGCCCAGACACCTAACCCCAATTCTCAGAGTTGAGCACAGATGGGAAAGGATCCAGGGAGGGAAACTTTGCCTGGAACCCAAGTGAGGAAGGGTCCTAGAGCCCTGGATAGTGTCATCTTGGTAGTTATCCCCATGGCCCCTTCTGGCTCAAATTCCTTTCCCTCTTGCGTTCTAGGGCAGGAGAGGGAGAGGGAGGGCAAGTGGGGCAGAAGATGGAGATGGCAGGGGAGATGCTTCATTGGCTCCTCTCCCTAGGGAGAGACCCCTTTACCCCCGTCAGCTGGGGTCCCTGAGTCGGAAATTGGTGGGAGGGGGGCATCAGAAGCTATAGCTTCAGCTCAGCACATTATAGGACGCTGGACAGAGTGGGGCCTCCACAGACTCAGAGATGCTCCCTCCCAGAGCAACAATCACTGAAGCCCTCAGCCCTTCCCTCTGCACTCTGGCCTCTGAGTTGTGCTTGTCCACCAGGCAGGCAGCAAGGGGTAAGATAACTGGTTTCTCCCCCATCCTTATCTCCACCGGGGACCAAAGATCATAGGACCCATGTTCTGAGATGCCAAGTAGGCAGCTGGCCGGTTTCATTTTTGCTGTCTGCTTCTCACACTTCGGGCTGGTACAGATGCACTCCATCAAGACCAACCTCTCCTACCGGGACATGCGGGAGCCAGGAACGAAGCTGCCAGGTGCCAAGAGAGCCCAGCCACACACCTGGTCCAGAAGAACCCAGGAGGTCTGGGGCAGGACCCAGCTTAGCACCCACATGCAGCATCCTGGAGCCAGCAGGCTGTATGTAGGTGTGGGAGAAGAGGAGTCCCTCGCTCAGCTCTTCCAAAACCAATTTCTTCCTGCCCTGCAGAGCAGAAGCCTGGGGCGGCCCTGAGGGAGCTCCCGGTCTGAGGGGGAGAGACAGGAACCTAACTCTCGGGGAACTCCCAGGCTTATGGAAGAAATAGGGTCTTTTCTCTCTGGGGAGCTCTGAAGCTGGGGAGACCAAGACCTACCCCAGACACAGAGACTTGAGCATCTACAAAGCCACGTTATCTACAAAAGGAAGTGAACAGAGAGCAGACTGAGTACCCAGGAGCCGAGGGAGGCAGTTAAGGAGCAATGGGTGGGGTGCAGCCCCCACCCTTCCTGTCTTGGGCTCACATGCAGACATTTCGAGTGCAACACTGAGCTCTCCTACAGAGGGGAGGGCATATCCGCATCAAAACCAGAAGCAACCCAACAGCTTATTCCAAGGGGAGGGCTGTGCCTCCCCCATTAGACCCAGGGGAGTTCCGACTACAAACAGTTTTACCTCATCTTGCTGGGTCTTTGTCACCAGCAAGCTTGCTGCCTATGAGCAACGGCTCCCCCAAATCAGGAAGGCAGGAAGCAAAGCAGAGCGAGGCCTTGAGCTCCCAAAACAGATGCCAAGACAAGCCCATTCATGCATTCGACAAACGTTTATTGAGTTACTACTACATGCCAGGCACTGCAGATACAAAGATGAGGACGTCATGGTATCCACATTTGGGGGTCTGACAGGCTAGTGATGGCAGCCCGGGTGATAGTGGCAGGCACAGGGGTCATGTGAGCCCAGAGGGGCATTGAAAGCAAACACTAAAGTTCAAGCCCATCTCTCTTGGACACCACAGCCCTTTGGATGGGTGAAGATGGCTCTGGTGTCTCCAATACTTCAAGTTAGCACATTACGGTACTTCTCAGTTTTTGTCTCTCTCTCCTCATTCCAGGTCTACTGCTACCATACGCCCACACATCTCCAAGTCCCTGGAATCTAGCTTATCTGCTCCCGGTCACAATACTCATTTCTGCACTCCGGGCCATCACTATCTTCCTCTTCTAGAATGCTAAACAAACAAACAAACAAAACAAAAACAAAAAAAAAAAACCTTTGTGTCCCATACTCAAATGAATGTCTGAGGTCAGCTCTCAATTCTCATTCACTTTTGGGGTCAGGGACAATTTTATCATGCAGAGTCAGACCATCAAGGAAGTTTCTTGCAAGGGACGTGTGGGAACAAGCACAAGAGCATGTATGTCCTCTAGAACCAAGAAAACACTGCGAAGTGACATAGGGAAGCAGGTTGAGGAACCAGGCCAGGTGAGAGGGGCTGGCACCCAGGGGCGTGCCCCCATGAGAGCAGCACCAGCTGTCAGAGCTGGCAGTGATCTTCAGAGAGGGGTGGTGAGTTGCCCAAGGTCATACAAGGAGTCAGGGAAGAAATTAACAGGACTAGAACCTCAGGGCCCCTATCCCTCTGGGACTCACACACACACCCTTCTAAGGGGAAGGGACAAGGGAGGGATAGGGAGAAACAAGGTGGATCCAGGGGTGCAAATGAGGGAGCCGGAGGTGGCTAGGAAGAGGGCCCCGCCCACTCAGAGCCGGCCCCACTCCACCCACCACAAGAGCTGAAGAATCTTTGGGAGCATGACGCAGAACCTGTATGTTCGAGGTGGCCAAGGCTGGGGAGGAGCTGGAGGAAGCCACCCTGGAGAAGGAGGGCAAGGCTGGAGGGGGCATTCCATCCCCCTCCCCACTGCTGTGGGGTTCCAAGCTGGCAATCTCCAAGATGCTTCCCCTGTCCCACCCCCATCCTTGCTCACACTTGCCCCTCTCCTCCCCTCCCACAGCCCTGCACTCTCCCCTGCATCCCTGCCCACCATCAGGGCAACCTACCCTCTTCTCCTCCATACCTGCCTCTCACCTAGTTCCCCTAATAACAGCACCCTCATCTTTTACAACTCCCCTCTTCTCTTTTCTAAAGGTCTGAGGATGTTTCCATCTATTGTCTCACTGGAATCCTGTAAGGAGGGCTACAGTGCATCTGCACTCCCCACCCTGGAGTGTTTGGGAAACTACCTGGGCAAAGTCCAGTGGTGCACCCAGGTTTCCCGGTCTCAGTTGGGCTTTCCTTCCCTGCTCCACCCTCTGTCCCGTTCCCATCGTCAGCTGTCCCCAACCCTTCGTGGGACTGCTCTATCGCAGCCACTCGTGGTGACGGGGTGTGTCCCTCTGCCCTCTGCAGGATCTTCAGTGCCCACTGGAAGCTAGCGTAAGGAGCTGAGCTCCCGGGCACCCAACACCAGACCAGCCCCGATCATCTTCCCCTGGGGAGGGGTACCTGCGGGAGGGCACGGAACGCCAAGGCTCAGAAGGTGGTCTCTGTGCCTGGGGGCGGGGGACCCGCTGAGTGAAGTCAAGACGAGACTGGTAGAGCGGGATAGGGTCCTGGTCACCACTGTCCTGCACCCTCACTCACCTAGGCCTGAGCCGGGAACACACGGAGTATCTGGCGCTGCGGGCTGAAGGGGAGGAGGAGCGGCTGGCATTGAAACCCGGAACAGCGGCTGCCCAGCTAAGGAGTGGATGCTGCGGGAGTAGGGGGACCCGGGGGCTGGGCTGGGGCGCTGGGGTTAGGAAGGGGCCTGGGCGGGGCAAGCGCAGTGTAGGAGGCCGGGGAGGGGTGACATGGAAGATCTGGAGGAGGCTAGAGTGGTGAGGCCAGACTGTGAGCATAGGGCGCAGGACCGGGACCCCGGTGGGCATCGTGGGGGGCGGGGCTTAAGATGGTAGGGGCGTGGCTTGGTAGCCTGGGCGGAGCTGAGGGAGCTGGGGCCCTTGTGGGCTGGATGGGGTGACCCGCCTGCCTCTCCAGGGAGATCTCAGCGCACTTGGAGGAAGGCTCCTTTAAGTTGAGGGAGAGACTGGGGCCCTGCCCTGAGGGAGTCTGCTCTCTGTGCAGGGAGAACTCTCCCTCTCCTCAGGAACTTCCCTGTCTTTCCAGCTGTAGGAGTCTCTAGCTGATCATTTCCCATACTCTCTGCCTGATGGATGGGGTCCTGAATCTTGGTGACCCAGAGATTCTGGGAGTCCAAGGGGCAGGGCCAGGGTCTCAGTCCTCTGAATGACTGCTGGAGACTTCTAGTCAACTCAACACCATGCTTGCTGGGTACATCCTCTACCTGCTAGGGGCTCTGCTGAGGGGCGGGAGTGGGGTTGGGTGTCCCTCCCTCATGTGACTGACAGGCCTCCTGGCTTAGACCCAGTGGTAACAAGCCAGACCTGCAACGTAATTTACAGATCTCAGTGAAGAATAAAACCTAGAGGAGTTCTTGCTTAAAATGATTAAGAATTATTATTCAAAAGGTGCTTGGGTGGCTCAGTTGGTTAAGCCTCCAATTCTTGATTTCGGCTCAGGTCATGATCTCAGGGTTTGTGAGTTTGAGCCCCCCCAGCAGGCTTGCACTTACTGCATGGGGCCTGCTTGGGATTCTCTCTCTCCCTCTCTTTCTGCTCCTCCCCTACTTGTGCACTCGCTCTCTCTCTCTCTCTCTCTCTCTCTCAAAATAAATAAATAAACTTTAATTAAAACAAAAAAAGAGTTATTCTTCAAGATGGCAACAGGAAAGCATTAAACCAAGCTGGGGTCCTGTGTGACTTCATAGGTTGCATGCCCATGCAACCAAGCTACAAGCAGATCAATCAGGGTCCAACCCCTGTCATTCCCTTCTCCCAAGGAAAAAGCAAAAGGTGTAAGCCCACCTAGCCTCCATTCATTTTTCCCCCAAAGAAAGGAGAATACATATTCTTACAGGGATCTTCTCTCATTCTCTCCTGGAGGGGAGTGAATCTGCTGCCCCAGCCAACACACACACACACACACACACACACACACACACACACACACACACAGTTAGCCCCCCGAGCTGCCTTACAATCTCCTGCCCACCAAGAGAGGGAGAGAGAACATGCTCATGTCTCTCACACCACCTCCTCTCCTTTTCCCTCTTCAGCGTTGAGCGAGGAGCACCAGCCGCTGCTATGTCTGTGCAGAAAGAAGTCCTTTCCTACAGACAGAGCTGGTGAGGGGCCTGGGGATTGCAGGACAGGTGTGAGGGATGACAACTAGGGTAAAATGGAGTTTGAGCACTAGAAGAGATCCGGAAGTTCATGCAGCTCCACCCCCTCCATCACAGATGACCTCTCTGGCCCAGAGAGAGGAAGGTACTTCTCTGGGGCCACACAACAGGCTCCTAGCAGAGCTGTCTATGGAACTCAGGTCTCCAGACTCTTAATCTGTGCCCGCTTCTGCTCAACTCTAGCACTAATGGGCAGAGGGGGTCAAGGGTGGGGTCAGGGGCTAGAACTTAAAATTTTACTGCAGATCACCTCTGAAGCTGGTGGTTCCCCAAATGCAAACCATCCCGTGATGCTTATTCTCTGTTGTGCAGATGGAGAACACTCTGGACCAGAATTTCTTCTAGGGGGTGGTAGGGCTCTTCTGCCCTCACTTCAAACTGCTCAGGGATTTCCTGGCCAGAGCTGAAGGTGACCCATGCCCTGGTGGGACTCTGCAGCCTTGACATACCAGGGATGGACCCCTCTATACCAGAGACCACAATGCTTTGTCACCACTCTGTGCCCTGTATGCCTCTTGTCTTTCAAGTGCTGAAAGGCCTGAACATCCGCTTTCCCCTACTAGGGCTAGGGAAAGCAGAGTGGGGCTCTGCACAGACCCAGGGGAGCTGGTGAAATGGACAGGCACTTCAGCTCCAAGTTCTCTTGGAGGCAGACCTTCAAAGGCTCCATCTGGCACCCAGTATCTTTTACAAGGATCTGGGGGCTCTGTCTTATCAGGAGGGGCCTAGCAATCACAGCCAAGGAGGAGAGCTTCTCTTCTGTCAACCATGACATGAACAGGAGCACCAACACCTACCCCAGGTGCATCTTGAGGGACTCAGGAAGAGCTGGGGCGCTGGGGGTGATCAGCTGACAGAGGAGGCATCCCTGGATTTGGACTGGGTGTTGGCAGTGGCCTCCTTGCCCAAACCAACCTCATAGAGGGGTTGGCAGCGGAGGGCTGGGGACGGCGAGGGCTGACACCTTGAAGTTTGACACACTTTTGTAGTTCTTCAGTACAACTTTGGGTTGAGGAAGTGTCACAAGACCCTGAACAATGTCTACTCAGCCAGGAGTTTGGAGGTGTCTTGGGTTCCAAAGCTGATTTGGGAATTTGGGAAAAACCCTCAAAGTATTTTAGGGGATAAGAAAGAATTATGGGGGTTTTACTTTGTTCAGAAAGGAGAATTTATGGAAGTATAGCTCCCAGTCTGCAATCTACACCCGAAAACTTCCAACCTCCCATAGGAAATATAAAATACAATGCCTCTGAGGCATGTTCTTCCTGCCCTTCTACCAGAGGGTTACACCTCCATTTCAGCCTGCCTTCCTCCCTAGCCCTTTCACCTCTTTCTACTCAGAGAAGATCTGGCAGTATGTCTGTGCCAGCTTCTTCCCATTCTTGCCAGGATCAGTACCTTCCACCCTTCTGAACTCCACCAGCCTACCTCATCTCTGTCCTCTTTGGCCTCTTCTTGAGAAAATCAACAATAATAAAAGGAAAATGGGTAAGGAAATAACAACCTGTCCCAATGTCTGTATCTGCAATGCACTCTATGGGTCAGAGAGGCATTCAGGTTCCCAGAGAACAGGTGGCTTCCTCCCCTAGGCCAGCTCCCTTCCCTCATCCCCATCTCCTAGCAACTACATGCAAATTACAAGCTTGGTGCCCACAGTAAGGGTGATTATCGCCATTACCTCTGTTGAGTGACCACCAGAGGGAGATAGAGAGCAAAGCCTGCCGCCTAAAACAGCACCAAGCACCACCCAGCCTCCTGTTTTCAGTAAGTCATTTTAAATTCACCTAAAGAGTTCTTACAAATTAGTCTAAATTAAATCTCTTCCAGCACAATTTAAATTATATCCCAGATTCCTCTGATTGTAAACCAGGACTCTGAGGAAAAGGAGCCTCTGGAAGAGGCCTGATCCGTAAGACTATGAGGCAGGGGGACTGGGAAAATAACAAAAATTACAAAGCATCCAGATGGGGGGGCGGGGTGGAGGGGGGGGTGAGGAGCAGCACAGGAACAAGCCTGACATGGTTATTTTTATTCTCAAAGTACAAGATCTTTAACCTAGCTGACCCCGCAAGCCCTTATTTCTTCTCTTTGCATTGAACCCTCAAAGCCACCCTTTCTGAACGCCATTAGGCAGTTTGGCGGATGGTTCAATGAGACAGAGGTGGAATGGAGTGGCATGAGGAGAACAAGGGCAAGTCTGGTAGAGTCCAGAATGAATGAAGGAGGGCAAGAGAAATGAAAGGAGCAAGACTTCCAGGTCAGAGGAGAGAAAGCTGGCCAAATGGCTTTTGAGGTCCTCAGAGAGAGCAGATACACATGTGGCTTCTTGAAATCACTGCCCTCCGGATCTTTGGAGGATGGCCTGGACTGGAAACCTTGGCCTGCAGCCAGTGGAAAGAGGGTAGACACCAACAAGAAACTCCCAAGTCTCACTGAGGCAATGGTGGGCCAGTGAGAAGATGGGGAGGGGGCCATCTAAAGGATGAGAGGGGTGGGTGCCTGGGTGGCTCAATCAGTTAAGCCTACGACTCTTGACTTTGGCTTAGGTCATGATCTCATGGTTTGTGAGTTCAAGCCCCAGACTGGGCTCTGCGCTAACAGCACAGAACCTGCTTGGGATCCTGTTTCCCTCCCTCCCTGCCCCTCTCCCACTTGCTCTCTATCTCTCTCTCAAAATAAATTAAAAAAAAAAAAACTTTTAAAAAATAAAAATAAGTAAATTTTGAGAGACTGCACAGCCCAGGACTATATGCTGGATTGCAGTGGCATCAGTCACATCAATGCAGTGATTAAGAGCCACAGAAAGGAAGAGATGGAAATCCAGGAAGAACCAGGACAACAGGTAGAGATGGAAAGAATATAGCACATACACCTATTTCTGCACACATGCGCCCATGTGACAGAGACTGAATGACTAAAGACAGCCTTCCCACACAGCCAAGCCCTTGGTTGGAGCTGTTGAAGGAGGAAGTGGTAGATGGCCCCACAAGAGAGGTCTGGGGTACAGGAAGGAAGGTGAGCCAGAAGATAGGGGGCAGGGACTAGAGACCCAGAAGGTTTTGTTTTATGACACAGAGAGATTTGGGAGCATTTGTCATATTGAATGAGACTTTGGAGACAGAGTTGTAATTCAGTTTTTAGGGAGTTTTGTTGAGTGTGGTGTGGTCCGATCTCCCCCATTAACCACCAGCCCCTCAAGAAAACCTCCAGACAGGGTGGGTGCCTGGGTGGCTCAATCGGTTAAGCATCCAACTCTTGATTTCAGCTCAGGTCATGACATCACAGTTCATGGGTTCGAGTCCCATGTCGAGCTCTGCGCTGAGCATATGGAGCCTGCTTGAGATTCTCTCTCTCCCTGTCTCTCTGCCCCTCTTGCTCACACTCACACTCTCTCTCTCTCTCCCTCAAAATATATTAACTTTTAAAAAAAGCTTTTTTAAAAAAGAAGAAAACTTTCAATAAACATATAACTTGCCTTCGTGGTTTTCAAGGCTGCATTTCCTATTGGATGAGTGGTACTGAGGAGAGCCTCAAAGTTAGAGCATGAAAACAGACTCAGTTGTATTCAGGTTATATACGCATGCAGACGTTGACTCGTGTCCCAACACTAAAGGAGTCTTGCTTGGAAATGTCTTGATTTGTCATCTAGAAACCCAACCAGGTGTGTAAAGTCCCTTTTGAAATTCCTTCTAGGCACAGACTTAAGAACAACTCCCGAAGCAGACATGCTCTATAGCCTTGCCACTAATTCCGCTCTGCCTCTGCCTGTGCATGTGCGTGTAAGTGTGGGTACGATACTCCATGAGGAGCAGACACGCTGAACACAGAGCAGCAGGAAACCCCTTGGTCTATCTACATCTCTGCCTACACAAGCACAGGCAGCTAGCAGCGCCACAGATATGTATATGCAGCAAAAACCAAGGGAGGGAGGGAGTGATGTGCAGGCAGACCAGCAGAGAGATGCGGGACAGCTTCTCAGCTGCTCTTTCTGCTGGGATCTGTGGACACACGGGGTTTCTTATCCCTTTATCATGCCCACAAGGCCTTACCATGTATCCTACATACTTCCTGATGACCACAATGATGACATAACAGAGATGCCGCCTTCATCACACCTGCACGCACACGCACACACACGTGCGTGCGCGCGCACACCTCCCACTGCCTCTCTGTTGCCCCTCTCCCAAACGTGCCTTCTTTCCTCTCCTCTCAGCCCATGAAGCCAACCTTCAGTGGCCACCTCTATCTGGTCTGGCTCCCTCCACCCACGCTGGCACCTGTCTGGCAGCTCCCCACCCCCTCAGCCCTCAGGAGGCCAGGGCCCAGGGCCCGGGGCAGGGCACACGTGGAACAGGTTGATGCTGTTCTCCTGGAAGTAGAGCAGGATAGGGGTGGGGTCACTGGGGCAGGCGGGGTCCCTGGAAGCCTACATCCTTGCCTCCAGAGAAGCATAAAGCGGCAGCCTGTCCTGGTGAGGGATAGTCACTCTCTCAACCTACAGACTGAGAGCCGGCTGCTGGACAGAACCTAGAACTGCTCTCTGGTAAGAGCCTGATGACAGCAGGGGAGGTGGGGGGTGTTCGAGGGATGAACAAGAACATGGGTGGGAAGAGAAGGGCCTAGAAGTCCCCTAGAGCCCTGGGGGGTAGGTGTCTTCATAGGCCTTGGAGAGAGAAGTGAGGAGTGGTCCTGTGAGCTCCTCTCTGGTGAGGAGGAGACAGCACTCACCTGATCCCTTCCCAAAGGCATCTGGCTGGCCCCAGGAGGTTGGCCTGGCCTGGCCCTTCCAGGAATGAGGAGTAAAAAAGGCACACTGGAGCCCATGCAGTTGGCAGGCTGGTCCCATGCACCTGTACGTGTGCCTCCTGCTTCCCTGACTCTGTGAGGTGCCCAAGGGGGCTGTGAGGCAGTTCCAGGCCAGCTGCTGTGTCCTCTTACAGCCACAGGAATAATCCAGCTGTGCCAGCTGGCCACCCAGCCAAAGCACCTGGACTTGAACCTCAAAGACAGAAACCTAAGACTCTGAAGGTCAGGCTCTTGCAAACCCCACATTCTCCAGGGCCCTCTCACCCCAGTATGTGCCTCCCAGGGCCACATTCATTCATTTCTTCATTCATTGTTTCCACACACATTTGCCAAGCTCCAGGTCTGCACCAGGCACTGTGCTTGGTGCTGATGCTACAGGGATGACTAAGACCCATTTCCTGCCCTCTGGGAGGCCACAATCAAGTAGGCGAGAGTCAGGTGCACAGATCACAACAACATGACATTGCAGGTGTTTCGGAATGGCATGTACAAAGTGCTTTGGGGACACAGGATAGAGTCACCAGCTGCCTGGAGAGGAGTGAGAAGGGAGTCACCAAAGAGGTGGCCCAAAATGAATCTTAATGAATAGGGATTGGAAGGGGGCGTATTATAAGCAGAGGGAGCAAAGGCAAATGCCTGGGTGTATTGGGTAGCACCTGGAGGGAAGTGGGTCTACTCGCGCCCAAGAACCAGGAGGTGGGCACAAGGGAAGTACAGGGTACAGGGAAGTGACCCCCCCACCCAAAGAAAGGACAACCGGGGCAGGTAAACAGCATCTGCCTCCTCAGGCCCTCGGCACCAGTGGTGGCTGCCTCCTTCCCTGGCATCCCAGGTCCCCACTGTCACAGTTCTCTGGGGAAGACGAGGTGGGCACAGCTGTATGAGAGGAACTTTACTTGCAGCACTAATGAAATGCTCTAGCCAGGCTCCGAGTCCATGAAGAAAATGAATACAGGGTGAGCAAAGAGCCCTTGGCAAACAGAGGGAAGGCCTGGCTTCTCTAAGCAGCCCTGTGACTTCGGGAAAGTTGTCTCAGCTCTCAGGGCTGTGTCTCCTCGTCGTAAAGAGAAGACTCCTTTAGCTCCTTTCAGCTCTGACATTCCTAGAATCCAGGCATCTTGAAGCCCCACCCCCCACATACACCCTGAGCCCCATCTCTCTCTGCAGGGGCCTTCCCATGTCCTGGTCTCCCAACTTGTCACTCTCCTGTCTCCCCCCAACCCCCACAGAGAAAATGACCATATTTGAAAATGTCACCCGGGCCCTGGCCAGACAGCTAAACCCTAGAGGGGACCTGACACCCCTTGACAGCCTCATAGACTTCAAGCGCTTCCATCCCTTCTGCCTGGTGCTGAGGAAGAGAAAGAGCACTCTCTTCTGGGGTGCCCGATATGTCCGCACTGACTACACCCTCCTGGATGTGCTTGAGCCTGGCAGCTCACCTTCAGGTTAGTCTGGACACGGGGTTGAGGACGGAGGGGTGGGGCCAGGCACTGGCTTGTGAGGAGGAGCCCAAAGCTCCCTCTGCCCAGATGTGGTTTGGTGTCCTGTAGCCCAAAGTTCTCCCAGAAGGCGAGGGAAGAGGAACGCCTGCCAGCCTGGCCCCTTTCATCTTCTCTCTCCTGCAGATCCAACAGACTCTGGGAACTTTAGCTTTAAGAATATGCTGGATGCCCGAGTGGAGGGAGAAGTGGACATGCCAAAGACAGTCAAGGTGACGGGGACTGCAGGGCTGTCCAGAAGCAGTACCCTGGAGGTCCAGACACTCAGTGTGGCTCCCAAGGCTCTGGAGACCTTGCACCAGGAGAGGTGAGAATGAAAGGGCTGGAGGGCTATCAGGATGGGGTGGGTGGTGCCTGGAAAGGGTGCTTTGGGCCCTGAGCTAAAGGGCAGGGCCTTCACACTGACCTTCACCTATGTGGTCACCACAGGAGAGTTCTTGAAGATGACCCTTCTGGCCCATGAGTGCCTCCAGGCCATTCCCTAACCATTCCCCCCATCCTTCCGCTACCTCCAGTACCACCCCCCTACTATCATATACACACATGAGGATGCGTATGGTCACGTTAACTTGCCGTGTGACCTTGGAAAAATCACTTGTCCTCTCAGAACCTCAGTTTTCTTTCCTGAAAAATGATGGGGTTCAACGAAAATCTCTAGGGCTCCTTCCTAAACTATGACTCTATAAAATACACTAAAAAAGGAAAGGGTCTTAACTGCTCCCTAGTGAAGCTTGGGCACAGAGTTCTGCTCCCATAAATCAAGCCATCTGCTCAGTCCCATCCACACACCAGGTGCCCTCGGGAATGCTGCCCCAGCAACACAAGGGGTGTGGCAGATGCCATGTCGATGTGGTAGTCTGGACATCTCAGATGTTTGGCTTGACAGGGAACTAACTTTTAAGTTAGTTAAGTAGTGGTTGAAAGAAGGAGATGAGGACTGGGGAGGCAGGAAGGAAGGGCTGGGGTGCTTAGAAAGTCACCCAGTAAATATTTATATAGTCTCACTGAGTACAAAATACCCTACTAGGTGCCAGGGTGCACTAGGACATCTTTGTCCAAGAACCTTGCAATCTAGGAGTTGGGGGCAGGAGAGATGTACAACAGTGACTATAATCAATCCAAGGTGAGAAGTAGTAAGTGCCAAGTAGTAAGTAGTAAGTAGTAAGTGAGAAGGACTTTGCCTGAGTTTTGTGGCAGGCCAGAGGGACTTCTGGCTGGGGAAATGAAGAAGGACTTCAGAGGAGGCAGCCCATGATCTAGGCTTTGAAGGATGAGTAGAAATTGAACATGCAAGTCTGGGAGAAGGACATTACAAAGGCACATGGGTGAGAAACCTCAGAACCTCTAGGGAGAATGAAGAGCTGGTTTGGCAGGAGCAGAAAAGGTAAGAGTAGAGCAAGTGGGAGGTGGTAGGGAGGCCTAGACCATGGAGGGCCCAGGTGTCTGGTCAAGGAGGTGGAACTATTCTGTAGGCTTCAGGGGGACCCTGATGACACCTTGATGTGTCATGATTAATCTGGCCACATGAAAGGAAGCTAGAGGAGGAGGGACAGGAGTTGGAAGGAGGCAGACTAGGCAAGACACCGTTCCATTGTCCATCTGAGATACAAAATGAGGATCTGAGATATAAAATGAGGGAAGAGCAGTCAGAATAAAGAGGGGGGAACCGTTGGGGCTGGGGGACCTCTGGGGTGACAGAATAGACTGGACTTGACAGCCGACTGCAGGGTGAGGGAGAAGGTTTCGTCAAAGATGGAGATCCGATGTACAGCAGGATGATGACAGTTCATAACTCTATACTGTACACTGGAAATTTGCTAAGAGGGTAGATTTCAGGTGCTCTCACCACACTCACACACACACACACACACACAAAACGGTAACTATGTAAGGAGATGGATATGTTAATTAGCTCAACTGTAGTAATCATTTGTCTATGTATATGTCCATCGAAACACGTTGTGGGGCACCTGGCTGGCTCAGTCGGAAGAGCGTGCAGCTCTTGATCTTGGGGTTGTGGGTTCAAGCCCTACATTAGGTGTACAGAGTACTAAAAAAATAAACTTAAAAAAACCATGTCATATACCTTAAGCGTATACAACTTTTATCAAAATTAATTAATTAATTAAATACGTGAGAATTTTAAAAAGATAACTCTAAGATTTGACCCAAGTGATGACATTAACAGAAACAAGAAGCCTGATTTTAGAAGTGTATTTGGAGAGAAAGATTGTAAGTCCCTTTTGGACGTTTTGAGTTTGCGGGTCCGGTGAGACATTAGCGGAGGGGCCACAGTTAACGACACTGCATTGCATATGTTGGACATCTAAAACCAATATGATGTTATATGTCAATTATATCTCAAGTTTAAAAGAAAAATTTTTTAAGTTTATTTATTTATTTTGAGACAGACAGATACAGCGTGAGTGGGGGGATGGGCAGAGAGAGGGAGACGGAGAATCCCAAGCAGGTTCCGCGCTGTCAGCACGGAACCCCACACAGGGCTCGGACTCACGAAACCATGAGATCATGACCTGAGCCTATACCAAGAGTCAGATGCTCAACCGACAAGCCACCCAGGTGCCCCTAAAAGAAAAATTTTAAGGCAGTTAGAAATGAGGGCCCAGAGCTCAGGAGAGAAGTCAGGTGAAGATCCCTGTGTGGTGGTGAGCCATATAACGATGAAAACTATAGGAAGGGGGTTGGGGGCAGGGGAGGATGTTCGAGAGAGTTCAGACAGCAAAGAACTGAGAACAGAATCTTAGAGAATGTAAAATTTTAGGGAACCAAAGAAACTAACACAGGACATGTAGACAGAACGGATAGGAATCAGAAGCCCAAAGGGTGGGAGCAGAAGCAGGGTGGCACAGTGGGACTGGAAGCCCCGGAGACAGAGTCACAGGGAGGTTTTGGCCAGCAGGGGTCAGTGTTGTGCAGAGTTAGGGAAGGTCTTTGAATTTGGTGGGCAGGAGGTCGTTGGGGATTTCAGTGGAGGAGGAGAACCAGAAGCCAAATTATAAAAGAATTTAGGAGTGGACAGGAAGTAAAGACTGTGTATGGGCGTAGCTTTCCAGATACTTGCCAAAGAAGTGAAGGAAAGAAATGGAATGGTAATTTGAGGGAGTAGAAAGATCAAAGCACACGTTTATGTGGGCAAGCAAATGGGGTCAAAGGAACTAGGGTTAATAGCAGAGACAGGATGAGAGATGGGGACAAAGGACCCCCAGAGAGATGAACAGGGCTAAGAACGGGGTGGGGGGGAGAGAGGGGAAGGCACCCCAAGGCAGAGGGAAAAGGGGGAAAGAGCAACCAGAGGGGCCTGTTCCGGGCCAGAAGCTGTGCCAGCTGATTTCCCAGTTTCCCTCTCAGCAACTCTGCAGGGAAGGGTAATTATCCTCATTTTATAGATGAGGCACCCAAGACTCAAAAGTAACTGCTCTGCTAGTAAGCGGGAGATCTGGGCTTCAGCCTCGGTCTTACTCCAGAGTCCTCACCCTTTCCCTGACGCCACCATGCCTAGCTCCTGGGAATGACCGAAGAAAAGAGAAGCTCATGGCCCATGCCTGGAGAGGTTCTGGCTGATTCCTTAATGCTTCCTCTGCCACAGGAAGCTGTCAGCTGAGCACCCGTTCCTGAAGGAGATGCGAAACCGAGGGGAGAACTTGTATGTGGTGATGGAGGTGGTGGAGACCGTGCAGGAGGTCACTCTGGAGAGAGCTGGCAAGGCGGAGGGTTGCTTCTCCCTCCCATTCTTCGCCCCGTTGGGACTACAGGTTTGGTTCACACACGCGCACACACACTTACATTTAGCCTCTCTTTAGAGGCTGTGTTAACACATTAACTTTACCTCATCGGTGCCCACCCAGGATACTAAAAAGGACCCCCTCGTTCTTCCTGCTTTTCAAGATTCAGGCTCCTGTCGGCCAGACACAAATCCTCTCTCTGGCAAGGGTGCCCTGGGTGGGTAGATCCCTGTGCCAAATGCCACAGGGAGCTATCAAGGAAGGGGAAACTCATAGTCATGGATCTTCCCTCATGGTGCTCCCAACGTACAGGAGAGACACCCTTGCTCTTAGAAAGTTCTCAGTCTCATGGAGGAGACACACAGGTTAAAGCCCAGAGAACACAGGCTTAGAAAATTCGACATAAATAAGTAATGGTCTACATACCTAAATCTAGTTTGTATAAATCTTCAAGGGATGAGTTGGAGCTGAGAGTAGGATTAGTCATGGAAGGCTTCTCAGAGGAGATGAGCACAAGACAGATGGCGAAGAGGAAGAAGGCACCGGGGCCTGTGGAAGCTCTCAGGTGGGACAGAGATGCACAGGCAGGTGACGGAGCAGGTCTGGCCACTTCCTTCATGTGTCTGAACCAGGAAGAGAGATAGAGATTGTTAGTGGGATGATGCAAAAGAGCTTTGAAGCTCATTCCATGAAGTCCAGACTGGTGGAAAGACAATCTGGGACACCAGTAAAGGGTTTTCAACTTCTTATCTCCTCATTTCCCCCTCCCCCACCCCATGTCTCAGAATCTCTGCAGGTTCATAAATCCTCATTGTCTGATCCTAGGGATCCATAAACCACAAGGAGGCCGTAACCATCCCCAAGGGCTGCATCCTGGCCTTTCGAGTGAGACAGCTGATGGTCAAAGGCAAAGATGAGTGGGGTGAGCAGACACTGGCATATTCTCCCCTCAAGACAAGAATTACCCGCATTAGTACTAAGGCATCCCGGTCCCGTCTTGCGGCAAGTCAGGGAATAGTGCAGGAGTGTACTGTAATGTGGCCCACCTGCCGGGGAAAGAACTGCAGAGGTTGCTCTGGAGAGGAAGTGAAGGAATCCCTGGGTTCTGAGCATCTCCTCTGTGCTAGGCACTGCGTTAGCTGGGGAAAGGGGACACGGAGATGAACAAGCACAGCCTCTGCTCTCAAGAAGTCTGTGGCCAGTGGAGGAAACATCCATAGACACCAGTACTAGGATGCAAGGCAGAAAATAGTGTTGTCATGGGAAAGGATTTACAGAGAAAGAAAAGGGTTCTTCTAGCAATAGAGGTAGATCGGGGGTTAGGTGAGGCATTTAGGGACAGGGACCTACCTAGCCCTTAGCAGAGCCCATGGACTTGAGAATGGAGAAGGGAAGGTGGGTAGCTGTTAAAGGTCCTCCTGTTCTCCCCTCTCTTGCACCTTTACAGATATTCCACATATCTACAATGATAACATGCAAACCTTCCCTCCTGGAGGTAAGTGAAATTGCTACCTGGTTTCCCATATCTTCTGCCCAACCCTGATATCATCTGCTAAAATCCTGTACCCTCTAACAGCATATACCATAGTCCCCCAAGGAGCCCCTGGTTTTGTTTCCCAAGTCCCCAAAAATATCTATCCCCAACTTTAGGCAAGACAGATAGAAGCACATGAATACTGCCCTAGAGAGACAGAGAACCAGAAAGACAGACCAGAAGGCACCACTGGAAGCAGAAATGAAACTTGGAGGCATTGTGTGTTCCCAAATTGGGGGGGGGGGGGGCGAGCTAACATAGTCTCTGTGTGTTTTTATAATGATCACTGATAAAGCCACCTTGACATCCACTCTAGATAAAAAAGCACAAATAGGTTTTATACTGACATATGTGCATTGTTTCTGTCTTCAGAAAAGCCAGAGGAGAAGCTCACCCGTAAGTGTTTCCTCTCATTTCGCTGCAACTTTCTTGACACAGATTTTTAAAACTCCAGTCTTTTTCTGACAACGGGGAACATGGCAGAGCAGGTCTCGGCAAACAACTGTCCCCAAAATGTGGCAGAAATTCCAATAGCTTAGGAAAAAGTGGTGGAAGGGGGAAGTCTTTGGGCAGGATACCCAGGTGGTCTGATGCCTCAAAGGGCCTTCTTAGCTATAACCTGTCCCATCTGCAACTCTGCCATCCACACCCAGCACCCGGGACGGGAGCCACTGAGTCACCATGATGCCAACTCAGTCAATCCGGGAGCCCTTTTTCACGTTGCATTAGCTTCTCTCCTGCCCCATTCCTGCCTCCCACAAATGGAGCAGGTGGAGCCTTAAGATGGCTGGGATATCCCAGGAGACAGGATACATTTCCTAACCCCCATTAATGTGTCATCCCCTGGGTATGGCTACTGTTTCGGAGGAGTACATTCTTGTTTTTTGTTTTCCCCCTCAGTTATCCTGGCATCTGATGCTGGTAAGGAATTTTGTAAGTTTCTCCCATGACTTTGGCATGAAGACAGTGGGGTGAAGGGAGGGAAAGGGAAGTGCTGAGTCCCAGGTCCTGGTGATTGGAGCTACTTCCAGGAAGCCACTCTCCAGGACATATTCTTAGGATGCAAGGCCCCTGGAGAGTCAGGCCAAGATTCAAGCTAACCTTGATCTACCCACGTCCATGGATATAGACCCATCCATGCTAGCCTTCACTCAGTCGCCAAAGTCATTCTTTGTCAACTAATTCATAAGAAGGAGAAATAGACTTTCCTTCTCAAATTTAGCTGGAGTTTTGAAGAAAGGGGAATCAATTGTCTACTGCTGCAGAATGGGGCTTGAGAACCCAGGGACAATCAACTCCCCCCTTAGATATTAATGTGGGTCCTGGTCCACCTCCTTGCCCAGACCATCACCACAACTCCTTCCACAAGTCAAGGCTAGCAGAAACTTCACAATCCTGTTCCTTGGTCAAGAAGAAAGAGAGGCGAGGCTCAGGCTGGGAGCAGAGCACAGGGACTTGAGGGAGGCTGAGTGAAGGAGCCCCGCAGGCAGAATGCTGACTGAATGGGCAGGCTGCCAGATGGCAGATGGTTTGTTTACCATGTTTACTATCCCAATAGGGGAGGAACTTGAGGACTTCAAGACACTAAAAGAAGAAGTTCAAAGAGAGATCCAAGAAGTGGAAAGGCTGAGCCAAGTAGGGCAAAGCTCCCTGCTCACCTCCCTCAGCAAACTTCTCGGGAAGAAAAAGGAGCTACAAGACCTGGAACTCACGGTGAGGTCGCAGAGAAAGGCTGCTGGTAGACACGTGTGGGTGTCACAACTGGCAGGGGGAGTCAACAGTAGGTGGATGTCTCCCTCCAGTGGGTGGGTGTCCAGGTGCCCCCCAGACTGCCAGGCGGCCACTGCTCCCTCATTCCTCTGGAAAAGGGCAAACGATGCAGATTCCCTGAAGGCACGACAGAGGGTGGGCAGCAGGCCAGCAGGCCCTTTTCTTGGAAAGAGGACTGGAACATTTCCTTTCCAGAGTCCAAGGCTCAGGGACCAAGAAATCCAAGGTATCCAGTACTTTTTATGACTTTGTACCTTGATAAAGAAGCAAGGACATGAGTTAGCACATCTCCAGGGACTGTTATGTGCCAGGCACTATGCTTGGCCCCTTCATTGTGTTATCTTACTTAGTTGCCCACCTTTCCCCACAGCTTGAAGGGGCTCTAGACAAAGGACATGAAGTGACCCTGGAGGCACTCCCAAAAGATGTCTTGCTATCAAAGGAGGCTATGGGTGCCATCCTCTATTTCCTTGGAGCCCTAACAGGTAAATGGAGAATAAGGTCTTCATTTATATACATTTTCGGCGAGAGGAATGAATCACTGAATGAATCCCCAGATATACAAATGAATGAATGAATGAATGAATGAATGCCAGGCAAATTATACCACAGTTAAGTAGTATATACCTACATTTAAGGAATTTGGTTATAGGGGTGCCTGGATGACTCAGTTGGTACAGCATGTGACTCTTGATCTCGGGGTCATGAGCTCAAGTCCCACGTTGGGCACAGAGATTGTTTTAATAAAATAAAATAACAAAAATTTTAAAAAATTGGTTGCCTTCCTAAGGCATCACTTGGGCACCTTGGATAGTCTGGGAAGGTGGCCTAGTCTTGCTAATAGAGGTTGGGAAGTAACCCTAGCTTTACCAGCCACGTATTTAAAATTTCTACATATGGCTAAGCTCATCACTTTTGTATCAAAATTTGTTAGCTTTATTTGATTTTATTATTTATTTTGAGAGAGAGAAAGCGTGAGTGGGGGAAGGGCAGAGAGAGAGAGGGAGAGAGAGAATCCCGAGCTGGCTCTGCACTGACGCGGGGCTCCAACCCACGAACCGTGAGATCATGACCTGAGCTGAAGTCAGACCCTTGACCGACTGAGCCATCCAGGCACTCTGAAATTTGTTAGCTCTAATTTCAGAGAGTAACATCTTCTGATCTTGCCCTGAATTCTCTTCTTCCCTCTGCATGAAACATTGCCCCTTAGAAAAATGCTCTAGTCCTTCAGGAGTAAGCTGAGATGTTTGTCCTCTTAAAAAGTCTGCCCTCAAATGCCAAGACCAAAATAGACCCCTCGGCTATCGTTCCATCACTCCCTTAATACCCTGTATTGTCACTGCACGTGGCTTTGCCTTCTCCACTACACTGCAAGTTCCCTGAATGCAGGGGTATGACTTTGCTGACACACCCAGAAAAGGTGCCTAGCATAGAGCAGCAAGCATTCAACCGTGGATAAATGTGTGGATTAACTAACACTGACGTTCTGGAAGGGCATCCATTTCGAGTCTGTAATCCCCTTCGTACCCACACCACACACTTGTTTCTCTGCTTTTCTTTTCCCTCCAGAGCTAAGTGAAGCCCAACAGAAGCTGCTGGTAAAATCGATGGAGAAAAAGATCCTACCCGTGCAGCTAAAGCTGGTGAGAAAAAACAGCAGGTGCTAGAGAGAGTTTGGGAGGGAGTCAGCTAGAACCAGTGGAAAGACACAGACTGAGCCTAATGACAGACTGTCCTGAAGGGCCTCTGTCATATCACAGGGGCTCATGCCCATGCTCATTTTTCTCCGTGTTCTCCCTTTTTTTTTTTTTTTTTTTTTTTGCTATTTTATAACCAGAAGTAGAAGAGTAAATTTTGTGCCATTATCTAAGTTTTTCAGCTTGAGACGTCAGAAAACTCTGGTTTTGCTTATTCACAGCCAAGTGATGTGGGCAAATCTCTTAATGTCTCTGAATCTGTACAATAGGCCTAAAAAGAAAAGCACTGGCCACTGTACAGAGCTTTTAAAAGGCCCACATGGAGGGGCGCCTGAGTGGCTTAGTTGGTTAAGCGTCCAACTTCAGCTCAGGTCATGATCTCATGGTTCATGAGTTAGAGCCCCTCATTGAGCTCTGTGCTGACAGCTCAGAGCCTGGAGCCCATTTCAGATTCTGTGTCTCCCTCTCTCTCTGCACCTCCCCAGCTAACACTCTGTCTCTCTTTCAAAAATACATAAACATTAAAAAAACAAAAAAGGCCCACATGGAGTTGTAATGTAATGAGAGGAGTTATAATAAGAAAAAGGTAGCCCTCTTTGTGGTTATGTGTTAGGAGAAAGGAAGAGACGTTTCCAGTTCTTTCTTTTCATGCTATTTTGGTTCCTTGCAGGTGGAGAGCACAATGGAACAGAATTTCCTACAGGATAAAGAGGGTGTTTTCCCCCTGCAGCCTGACCTGCTCTCCTCCCTTGGGGAGGAGGAACTGACCCTCACAGAGGCCCTAGTGGGGCTGAGTGGACTTGAAGTGCAGAGATCGGGCCCCCAGTACATGTGGGACCCAGACACCCTGCCCCGCCTCTGTGCCCTTTATGCTGGCCTCTCCCTCCTGCAGCTCCTGACCAAGGCCTCCTAACTTGCCTCTTCGCTTGCTCCCTGCTTCCTGAATGCCTCCCTACCTCATTGTGCTGTGTCCTTATCACCCAAGGGTATTTCAGAGCCACCAGGCTGAAGATGACAGAAAACCTAGCTGATCACCTAAGATAAGCAATTTCCACTTGTCCAGCTCTATCTCTCCCCTTCCCCCTGCAGTTCCGCAACCCATCTGCTGGTGCTTAAATCCTCTAAAAGTAGAAACTTTCAAACTTTTAAAACTATGAACCATGAACCATTTCAGCAAAACCAAAACGAATTCATTTCTTATCCCAATCCCTCCTGCTTATGCTTCCAAAACTCAAGTTTTACTGGCATTAATGGAAAATATTATTTTACTTTGGGTGAAATGTCTTCTGGTGTTTTTTTTAACTTCTGCCAAAGAAAAAAAGTAGACCTTATCACACTACATATAGATCATATATACATGAATACTATTATACTGCCTGCAGTATAATTCTGGGAAATGCCCAGAAAACAACTTATGAGGGTATAGAATGTGGAATCTAGCTTCTAAAGTGAGAAGATCATCAAAGCAGGTTGTCTTCAAAGAGGAGGCTTTAGGGTCCTCTGGACTCGGGTTGAGAGACTGGGACGGGCTTGTTCATGATACAAACCCAAAACAAGAGTAGGACAACTTTCAAGTGTACCAAATAGAAAATACAGATGAGTCTTAAGGGGCGCCTGGGTGGCTCAGTCGGTTAAGCGTCTGACTTCCGCTCAGGTCATGATCTCCCAGCTCGTGAGTTCGAGCCCCGCGTCGGGCTCTGTGCTGACAGCTCAGCGCCTGGAGCCTGCTTCGGATTCTGTGTCTCCCTCTCTCTTTCTGCTCCTCCCCCGCTTGTGCTCTGTCTCTGTCTCTCTCTCCCAAAAATGAATAAAATGTAAAAAAAAAAATTTTTTTTAAAGAAAATACAGATGAGTCTTCAAAAAAAAAAAAAAGCACCCAAGAATAAGACTGACCCGTAACTTTTAAAAAGAAATTGTGATATTATCTTATTTCACCTTTCTCTCTTCTGCCCTCAATTCAGGGTGGTTGTGGGAGGAAGTAATGTGGGCTTACAATATGGACCTGCAAATATAGATACTGCAATCTTATATAACTACTGGGTTCATACCATCCTCCTCTGCCTGAAGCTGGGTTTTAACATCTTTCACCAATTTCTTTTAAAGTAGTTTTATAGGTGGAATAATTTCTCCAAGTTTTTTGGCCCCAGGAGTCAGACTCTCCCCTCCATAGCCACCCCCCTCCCCCGACTGGTTCCCTCACTCAACAAGAATTCATGATCAACTGCCAAAAGCTTTGCGTTAAGCCATCCTCCCCCATTCTGGGGCATCTTTCAATGCCTCACTACATTGCTCAAAGACATCCTGAGTAATTATCTGCTGACTTGGTTGTTTTTCTCTTGTGATGTATACTTAATAAAGAGATGATCTAACACCCTAACTATCCAGAAAGGTAACTTCATAAGGATGAACAACAAAGCTTGTCTGTTTTCTCCTTTACCCTTCTCACCCACCTGAGTGACAGATACGGTGTTATGAAGAAGAGGCTCTAATGAGTTTATTCCAGTGATGATTCAAAAGTTCTGTTATCCATCCCACAGCCCAAGGCAGCACAGAGACAGTTAGGGAGGAATTGGTCAAGGCATACTCCCTAAAATCAGACAACATGTTTTTCCATTTAGTTCAAGGAGCTATTTGCAGCAATAGTATGACAAGGGGGAGACAATATCCTTTCTACATTTGAATATAAAGAATATGGTCAAAACATATTCCTCTGCTCTCTATGACCTTACAACAGAGCTAGATTGTTTTGTAGGGTCTGACCTGGTTTAAAACTCAGAACTTCCCACAACTAACTTACAGTTTTTATTACAGGGAGTGGGACATGGGTACGAGGTGGAGAGAGAGGCTTTATGTGAGCATGTGGATGATGGATCTTTTCCTAATGATTCTCCTCAATTTGAGAAACACATGGTAGGAATCTAATATAATTCAGCTAAGCAAGGGAACCAACCGATCCTAGTGGACCACCTACATAATCACAGTCTTAGAAGTCTGGTCAGCAAGATTTTATTAAATGTAACCCCTACATTGGGTTAGGCTATATTGAAAATCATTTAAATAGGCCTAAATTTGGGAACAGAGATAGTCTTTTGTTGTTTTTAATATTTCTTACTATAAATTTTCAACAGTAGTAACTGATTATTTGGATAATGTTTTATTAAACTAGCTACTATACACAAGCTATTACACATTTTATTGCAGATTTTTGCTCTGGGGAGTAATTTTTAATTGTATTATTTGCTAGAAAATCAGCATATAAGACGTCTTTATATAAGACATTATCTGTAATGTTTTTTATGCTGATTTTCTAGAAAATAACACAATTTGGAAGGGACCAAAACATGGAAAAGAGCGTCACACAAATTGTATCTGAAAGACAGCTCAATCGATTATCCTCTAGTTCTGAAATTCTCATTTTGTAGCTGCTTTCCTCTTTGCAAATACTCTTCCACCACAGAGTTTTCTAGTGCTGCCTAGGAAATCTAATTTCAGTACATTTATCCCAGGTTTCGTGTAAGTTTTTAAAGTTTGGGAAAAAATAGGTCCTTATTTACTAATATATCTTTTTCAAACTAGATTTATGTGCAAAGTTAAACATTAACTATTAATATACTTCTGTCACTCTGTAAAAAACAAACAAACAAACACCTCAGGACTTCCATCAAGAGAAGAGATACAAGTTCCAAGTTAGGGAGGGAGGGGTTTTTTTGGTTTGTTTTTTGTCTTAAGAAGTTGGAACCTGTATCCTCCTCCTGCAGAATCACTGGAAGATTCCTTTGAAAAATAAGTGGACAGGGTTTCTGGTTCAACTTCATCCCCCTGGGGATTCTTAGATTCTCTTTAGGTACACTATTATTCTGCTCCCCGTTTCACTACAGTGTCTGGAGGCAAACAGGCACCCCGCAGACTCCCTGAAGCCTCTCCCAATAGGGGCTTCCACCGGCTTTCCTCCCGCCTCACAATACACGGCAGAGCGGAGCTTCTAGCAGACTACATTCTAGGGCTGTTTTTATAACCTCGCGCTCCGAACATGCTGGCCCTGTGCCACACATAGAGTGGTCCCGTATATTTTATACTGGAGTGATTGTACACAAGGGTACTCTCCTCCCCACCCCACCCCCATCCGCCTTCCCAGGCTACAAAGATTCTATGCCTTACTTTCGGCACTAGCTAAAATCTGACAAGAAGTCTGAATCCCATTGAGTTCCTCCTACTCTCCAGTTCGGGGCTCACATATCTCTTTCGTAGCTTCTGCCCACGCGCTGGATGCACTGGACGGCGGTTGAGTACGAGCCTCGAGAATCTCGATCGCTATCCTAAACTGGGGGCAGACTGAGCGAGTGGGGGCAAGAAACCGCCCGGCAACTCATGACGCCATCACGCCCTGCTCTACGATAAGGCCCTACCTACTCCACGTCGATTCGGGCGCTCTTAAGAGTCCGCGGTAACCCAGATTGGAGGCTGAGGGGACATCTCGTGGACGTGCGTGGAAATGCACCCGAGAGGAACACAAGAAAATCAACACACTGAAGCACTCCAAAGAAAGCGGGGCAAACCCATACAGGCTCCTCCCCGTTCCTTCCTCGAAGATCCGCCTCCATCCTGCACCTCGGCTGTTGATTTCTTTCCCTTTTGTGGACTCGGCTTTCGGCCCGCCGGGCCTGGCGTTTCCCAGAAGGCCCAGCGCCGGGAAAGGGTTTGCAGCTGCTCAGTCATCGTGCGGCCCGTCGCGAGCCCGCGCTCGTGTGCAGGCCCGGCTCGGTTCCTGATTTCTGGTGCGAGGATTCACGCGAACCCCCGGTCTCTGTCCCCGGACTAGGCCGCGACCCCGGGCACCATGAAACAGGAGGGCTCGGGGCGCCGCCGCGGCGCGGACAAGGCAAAGCCGCCGCCGGGCGGAGGGGAGCAAGAACCACCGCCGCCCCCGACTCCCCAGGATGTGGAGATGAAAGAGGAGGCGGCGGCGGGTGGCGCGTCAGCGGGAGAAGCTGACAGCAAAACGGCGGCGGCTGAGCACTCCCAGCGAGAGCTGGACACCGTCACCTTGGAGGGTACGAGAGCCCGGGCCGGGGACGTGCTGTGATCACGGATGACAGCGCTCCTCGGGATCCGGAGCGCAGCTTCCACCATCCCCGGTTCTTTAGGAATATCCCCAGTGCCCACCTCCAGTCCCCTGACACTCCCGACCCCAGTCCCAATAACTGAACCTTCTCTCCAGGTTCCGGACTCCTCCCTTCACACACACCTCCTTCCTCTGCCTGAGTTGCATCTAGAAGTAGGTCTCACTGGGCCTGTAGACTCCCTCTTCTAGGTCTTCTCTGACCTACTCTGTTTACATCCACCGAACTGATTCTAACGCCCCCAGCATATGATTGATCCCACCAGAAACCAGTGTTTGTATTTGTGTATAAAGGGTGTCAGGGTGACGCAGAATACTGGCCCTTGAATTTTAAGACTACAAAAGTTTTCTTTTGCCAGCTATCTCTAGTAAATTCACCTAAGAGAAGACTTTCTACTCAGTATCTTGCTTTCTTGTTTCTGTAACGAAGGTTCCCCAACAATCCCAATGTACTTCTGCTCCCTTACTCCTGTTTCTAAAGAGTTTAAACATTTTACAGACTTGCAAGTTTTTAGGTGTCATCTTTGAGTTCCTAATATCTTCGACCTAAAATATGAACCAATTCCTCCATTTCTTTTCTCCTAAGTGCTTGTTTCCAGTTTCTTACAGCCCTCTTGCTCCTCCAAATTCACATTTTTCTTAGAGATCCTGTCCACATTTGGAGTGGGTAGACTGAGAGCTTCCCACTGTGACCCTTGAGCTATTTTCCCAGCTCTGGATCAAGTGGAACCAGATTGTTCATTGGGTTTTCTCTCTAATGATGGACACATAGTAAACCCTCTGTAATGTTAGCAGTTATCATTACTGTGTCATTGATGGGACCCAGGCACCCTATGCTAAGTGTACAAAGGTAACTAAGAAACTACCAATGAAATGTATTCCCTTATTCCTAGACACTTTAGTTTCCAGTTTTTTACTGTTATAAATAATTTTTCAACAGTCATCTTTGTGACCAGGTTTTTAGTCTACCTTTACAATTATTTCTTCAGTATAGATTCTAAATATGCCTGAATTGAAAGGGTAGGCGTTTTTAAGGTTTTGGGTAGGTATTGTCCAGAGAAACTGTACTGATTTATGTTATACCAACAGAAATATCCTGTTCACTGGTAACTCTGTTATGATTTCTTAAATATTACCAGTTTGGTAGTTGAAAACATTTCCATTTGCAATTATTCAAAAGCTAGTAAAATGTATTTTCATGTCAGTTAGCTATATTTCTTTTTGTATTGTCTATTTGTGGTTTTTTTAAATGTTTTTTTTTTGACACACACACACACACACACACACACACACACACTCTGAGTGGGGGAGCGGCAGAGAGAGGGAGACACAGAATCCAGAGCAGGCTCCAGGCTCTGAGCTGTCTGCACAGAGCCCGATGCTGGGCTCCAACCCACAAACCGTGAGATCATGACCCAAGCCGAAGTCAGACATTTAACTGACTGAGCCACCCCGGCGCCCCATTTGTGTTCATTTTTACTTGTCCTAATTATTTATGCAAGTTCTTTGTAAAATAAGAACATGACTCTGGTCACATTTGTTGCAAATATTTTTTTTCAGTTATTCGGAAGGATTTTTTAGAGTGGAGTTCATCATGCGTGTGCGCGCACGTGTGTGTGTGTGTATGTGTATGACTTCTCCCATTGCGTTTTTTTTTTTTTTTTAAGTTATTTTGAGAAAAAGAGAGGGTGGGGAGGGGCGGAGAGAGGGAGAGAGAAAATCCCAAACAGGCTCCGTGTTGTTAGTGCCAAGTCCTATACAAACCATGGGATAATGACAGCCAAAATCAAGAGCCTTCTGAGCCAGGTGCCCCTCTACCATTGTTTACATTTAGAAAGTCTTTTCCTGTATAGAGATCTGTTAAATCTCCATGTGTTTGTCTTGTTTTTTGTTGTTCTCTTTACCTTCCCCTTTCTGTCACCCTCTACCCTTTCCCCTACCCCAGCTTTAATTTTTGTCTCTTGGTTATGTCTTAAAATCATTATTTGGCATCTGTAAGTATTGCTTAACCCTACTAGGCAAAAGAAGTGGTTGGCTACATCTTGCCCTTTTATAAGAGGTTCCCTAGAACTACTTGCCTGGAGGGTGGGAGGGAATAGGAAGAATTGGAAGTAACATTGTTTTCTTCTGTGGTCCTCCACAGACATTAAAGAGCATGTGAAACAGCTGGAGAAGGCAGTTTCGGGCAAGGAGCCTCGATTTGTGCTGAGGGCCCTGCGGATGCTCCCTTCCACATCACGTCGCCTCAACCACTACGTTCTGTATAAGGCTGTACATGGCTTCTTCACCTCAAATAATGCCACTCGAGACTTCCTGCTACCCTTCCTGGAAGAGGTGAGTGAGTCAGGTGCTTAAAGGATGCAGGCTTGGTCTCAGACCACATCCCCCCACCCCACCCCTTGATGTAATGTTTCCCATCCTGAAGACCTGATTACCTGCTGTAGCTGAGTAGTGAAGCAAAGCAGCCCATTTTAAGACTCATTTGTCCCCTAACAAGGGAACCATCTTTCTGCCCTATA
Organism: Acinonyx jubatus; assembly: GCF_027475565.1. NCBI lineage: Eukaryota > Metazoa > Chordata > Mammalia > Carnivora > Felidae > Acinonyx > Acinonyx jubatus. The sequence goes on from NC_069397.1 coordinate 38,165,471, forward strand.
GTGTCATTCTTCTGAGTCAGGGAAAAAAACTGGGAATCAGGACCCTTTGAACCAAACTCACTTAACGCTGCTCCTCAGCACAAGCACTCTCCTCCAGTTGGGTGGTGTCTCCATTGTCCTAGGAGAAGGTACCACCACCTCTGAATCCTCACTGAGGAGGACGTATAAAACAGTGGTTAAGAGCACAGGTTCTGGGAGCACCTGCGTGGCTCAGTTAAGCGTCTGACTCTTGATCTCAACTCAGGTCATGATCTCACAGTTTGTGAGGTGGAGTCTGCTTAGGATTGTCTCTCTCCCTCTCTCTGCCCCTTCCCATCTTGTGTGAGTGTGCTCTCTCTCAAAAAATAAATAAAAAACCAAAATAAAATGTTAAAAAAAGAATACAGGTTTTGGAGGTGGAGTCAAATTTGAACCCCAGCTATACCATTTGGTACTTGTGGGACTTGAGCAAGTGACCTAACCTCCTTATGCCTCATTTTCATTGTTAAATGTAGTGAACAGATTCGGGGGATGAGGCTGAGTAAAGGAATGTCTTAGAACCTTCCCTGGCACATAGTGAATGCTGATGAAATTTGGTGCAGGCAGTGTTCTCCATGCCACGAAAGACCTCTCCTTTTCCTTTCCGGCTGTAAAATCCCCCTTATGTACAGGTCCTGACCCTTCTCAAACCACGTTGTCCCTTCAGCCACCTTCATCTCACTAAAATCCTATACGCTCACAGGCTGTTCCATGGATGTGAAAACTCAATCCCTTGAGGTGGAATGATGAAGAAGAGTGTATTGTCTGGGAACAAGAAAGCACCCTCCCCCCAACCTCACCTGGAATGTTTTTTAACCCTATACCTCTAAATTCACCCAACATGTTTGCTTTTTGATCTGTTGCATATTATTCCAGCTTTGGTGACTAGATCTGATAATAAGTACTATGTATATGTCACTTCCCCCAAATTTCCTTTGTTCCCACAAAAAAAAAATTATATCTCATTATTCTTGATTTCATCTCTAGAATTAATGTTACTTTATTAAACCCTATCTGATCAAATTTGCAGTGGTTCCAGGTGTGGTGGTTTAATCTCTCCTTAGAATGTAGGTTTTTTGAGGGCTCCTTACATCATCCTTTCTGTCCCCATTATATTCTGTAAAGATGTCTGTTACATTCCTGTAACCCTTTTCTTGTTTCTATTGCCAGCCTCCTTGACTTCTTTCAGAAGGTGACTGTGTGCCATCTTTATTTTTGTATCCCCAATACCTAGAAAAATCTTGCACATAGTAGGCATTCATCGTGAGTGTTTAGTAAATTCTTGGTTGGCTGATCTGACTGAGCTTTTCCACAGTAATTCATGTCTTCTCCTAGCCCATGGACACCGAAGCTGATTTACAGTTCCGTCCCCGAACAGGAAAAGCTGCATCAGCACCCCTCCTGCCTGAGGTGGAAGCCTATCTACAGCTCCTCGTGGTCATCTTCCTGATGAACAGCAAACGCTACAAAGAGGTATCCAGGGCCAGTGGGCAAGGTTAACATGTCTCAAGCAGTGCATGGGTTTTGTGGGAGAGATTGTCTCTGGTGAAGAAATGGAGAGAATCACTGGGCTCTTAAACAGCCCCCCAGACTCTTACCCCATGTGGGAACACACCTAACTCCACATCCAGGAAGCCCCCTCAGCTCCAATTCAGACACCATGGGAAGGGGCTGGCGGCCACCATTCTGTGCTTGTCTGTGGCATAGTGCTGGTGTTGTGGATTCTGTTAGGATAGAGATTTGGAGATAGAAACCAACGTTCAAATCCCAGCTATACCTTAGGCAAATTAATTTCTCCTGGCCTTATGTCAAATGGGGAAAATAGTGCCCAATTTACAAGATCATTGTTGGCATTAAGTAAAATACTGGCACAACGATCTGCATATAGTAAGCTTTCACAATATTTTAATAAGTAGCAGCTCTTTTCATGGGACTGAACAACTCCATGGATACTGCTCTACCACTTCTCCCTCTGACTGGGGCCAACTTCTTTGCCATCACAGCCACTATCCCAAGAGCATGCTTAAGAAATGACAGGTCCCTCTCAATTTCCTGTTTTGTTTTTTCCTTGCCTTGCCTTGAGTTGGTTTTTGTTTGTTTCTAAATATAATTCACCCCTTTATTTTATTTTTTTTTTTTTAGTTTTTTAATATTTATTTTTGAGAGAGAGAGAGTGTGTGCAAATGGGGGAGGGGCAAAGAGAGAGGGAGACACAGAATCTGAAGCAGGCTCAGGTTCTGAGCTGTCAGCACAGAGCCCTATGGGAGGGCTCCAACCCATGAACTGTGAGATCATGACCTGAGCCAAAGTCGGATGCTCAACTGACTAAGCCACCCAGGTGCCCCATAATTCACCCCCTTTAAAGTGTACAATTCAGGGGTACCTGGCTGGCTCAGTCAGTAGAGCGTCTGACTCTTGGTCTCCAGGTCATGAGTTCGAGCCCAACATTGGGTACAGAGAGTACTTAAAATAAAATGAAGGGCGCCTGGGTGGCTCAGTCAGTTAATCATCCTCCTTCAGCTTAGGTCATGATGTCACAGCCTTTGGGTTTGAGCCCTGCGTCAGGCTCTGCTCTGACATCTCAGAGCCTGGAGCCTGCTTCAGATTCTGTCTCCTCTCTCTGCCCCTTCCCTGCTAGTTCACCTCTCTTCCTCCCTCTCTCTCTGTCTCTCTCTCTCTCTCAAAAATAAGTAAACTTTAAAAAAAGAAGATATAAAATAAAATCAATTATGGGGCTCCTGGCGGCTCAGTCAGTTAAGTGTCTGACTCTTGATTTCAGCACAGGTCATGATCTCACAGTTTGTGAGTTTGAGCCCTGTGTCAGGCTCTGCACTGACAATACAGAGCCTGCTTGGGATTCTCTTCTCTCTCCCTCTCTGCCTCTCCCTCACTCAGGCTCTTTCTCTCTCAAAATAAATAAACTTTAAAAACAGTTATAAAAAAATCAAGTGTACAGTTCAGTGGGTTTTGGTGTGTTCACAAGGTTGTACAACCATCATCACTGTCTAATTCCAGAATAATTTCGTCACCCCCAAAAGAGACGCCATTGCTGTTAATAGTCATTCCCCATTCCCCCCAGCCTCCAGCAACTACTCATCTCCATTTTCTGGCTCATGGATTTTCCTATTCTGACATCTCATATAAATGGAATTCTATAATACATGGCCTTTTATGTATGGTTTCTTTGACTTAGCATAACGTATTGTAGGTTTGTCCATGTCGTAGTGTGGATCTGTAGTCCAGCCCTTTTTGTGGGTGAATAATATTCCATTGTAGGGATATGCTGCATTTAGTTTATCCATGTATCCAGTGATGGGCACTTGGAGGGATCATTTCACTTTTTGGTAATAATAATGCTGCTATGAACATTTGCATACAAGCTTTTATGTGAACATGTTTCCAATTCTCCTGGATTTATGCGTAGAAGGGGAGTGCTGGTTCATGTGATTGCTCCACGTCCAAGCTTTCGAGGAACTGCCACTAGATTCTCTTTTGGCTGCCTCCCCAGGCACAGAAGATCTCTGATGACCTAATGCAGAAGATCAGCACTCAGAACCGCCGGGCCCTGGACCTTGTGGCCGCAAAGTGTTACTACTATCATGCCCGGGTCTATGAGTTCCTGGACAAGCTGGATGTGGTGCGCAGGTACGGGTGGCCAAGGTCTGACCCTAAAGTTAAGAACTATCCCCCAGGCTCTTCTCTTTACTCCACATCAAGGGAGTACTGACTGGTAGGTCAAGGGTGGAAGGACAGGCTAGAAAACATTTCACTCCTCTGCTTAGAGCTTGTGGTGGCTCCCCATTTTCCTCAGGGAAGAGTTGAAGTCCTCGTGATAGCACATAAAGCCTGATGTGCTCTGGCCCTTGTTACTGCCTTCTTGACTCCAGCACCCTCTGCTCGCCTGACTCCCCACACTGGCCTCCCTGCTCTTCCTGGGGCATGACAGGCACGCTCTTCTCTCTACCGAGAATGCTCTTCTCCCTACTTCCTTCAAGCCTTTGTTTAATTGTTCCTTTCTCAGCAAGTCCTACCCTGATCAAACTATTTAAAATTGCAACCCCATCCTCCTCACCTCCTGTGTTCCCTATTACACTTACCCTCATTTCTCCATAGCCGTGATCTCCTCCTATCATGCTAAGTAATACACTTACTTATCATGATCATTGTCTGTCACCCCCACGAGAATGCAGAGTTGTGTCCTTTTGGTGCACCTAGAATAGTGCTTCACGCCGCAGGCACTCAATAGTTGAGTATTCAGTGAAAAACCAGAAAAGCAGTCTGTGTCACTTTTCTTGGAATTGAGAGAGAATGGAGAGGTCAGAGCAATTCAAAGAGTTCTTATTTGAGCCCTTTGATATCTCTTTTCTTTCCTTCTTGAAGCTTCTTGCATGCTCGGCTCCGGACAGCCACCCTTCGGCATGATGCGGATGGGCAGGCCACCCTGCTGAACCTCCTGCTGCGGAACTACCTACACTACAGCTTGTACGACCAGGCTGAGAAGCTGGTGTCCAAGTCCGTGTTCCCCGAGCAGGCCAACAACAATGAGTGGGCCAGGTACCTCTACTACACAGGTGAGCAATGGGCCCGACCCTTGAGTCAGATCAGAAGGTGTCTCAGGCTCACTTGGTGCATGAGACACCCATCTGACACTGGTTTGCAAGGGGCTTTGGATGATGCCATTCTCTTGACCCACTCCCTTCTCTACCCCCAGGGCGAATCAAAGCTATTCAGTTGGAGTACTCAGAGGCCCGGAGAACAATGACCAATGCCCTTCGCAAGGCCCCTCAGCACACAGCTGTCGGCTTCAAACAGACGGTGAGCAGCAGTTCTCATCCCTACACTACTTACTCATCTGATAAGGCTTTGGTTCTCTTTCCCTACACAGACCAGGGAAGGTGTCCCTAACCTTCATTATCCAAAAGGTGTAGCATTGTGCATAGTGCATTTATGGGTAATAACATTGGTCAAAGCACATTAAGCAGATACTAGCTGCACCTCTGGTGGTTATGTTCAGAGAGAGTATTCTCCTTGGTAGATAGGTTTAGAATATTCCCATTGCCCCAGCGCTCTTTACAGTCATTCCAGGCACGGGCCCGGATTATGTTGAGAATCCCCAGACTCTTCTCTGGTTTCTCACATGCCCATTTGGGAGCAGTGTTCTCTGTAGCCAGGGAATCCAGAAAATCTCCATAAGGCTGACTGGTTTGGGTGGAGATAAACCTTGGCCACCTAATAGCTGTCAGTCACCCTAGTATTTTTTTTTTTGAGTGGTGACCTTGGTATTAGGCACTGTGAGATAGGTAAAGAACATTGACCTAGAAAGGTTTGAGAACCTTTGTAAAGTCACAGAGCCTGGTAGCCAGAATTTGGACCCAGGTTTCTCGACTACAAACCTCTGTTCCCACGTCAACGTGACCTCTACCTCCTAGTGCGCTTGAAAGAGGAGAGGATGAAAATGTACAATGATTAAGTCAGTGTAGTTGAGATTTGGTCTGTTTCTGTTCAGAAGTTCAAAGAAAGACAGGTTTGGGCGCCTGGGTGGCGCAGTCGGTTGAGCGTCCGATTTCAGCCAGGTCACAATCTCGCGGTCCGTGAGTTCAAGCCCCGCGTCAGGCTCTGGGCTAATGGCTCGGAGCCTGGAGCCTGTTTCCGATTCTGTGTCTCCCTCTCTCTCTGCCCCTCCCCCGTTCATGCTCTGTCTGTCTCTGTCCCAAAAATAAAATAAAAAACGTTGAAAAAAAAATTAAAAAAAAAAAAAACAAAGAAAGGTTTGATTTTGGTCAAATAATTAAAGACATCCTTAAAAAGTTAAATTTAATCTGGTGCTTGCAAATTGGTAGAATTTTCCAGAAGGGAATGGCTTTTCAGACCTACACAGTACATGTGCAGAATGTTGATTACTTACAACATAGGACATACACTAAAGTTTCTGAAAACACAGGTAATTAGCATATAAATTGTTGTGTCCTGGAGAGAGACATTGTGGGGTCAAGTAGGATTCTCAAACCAGACTTTACTCTGGTAAAGATGGATAAGGTTTCAGAGTTTTCTGTGGTGGAGCCAGGCAGCAGGAAGGAGCAGAAAGGGCTAGAGTGAGAGATCTTTGGCCAGGAAAGAGATGGAGTGGTTGCTTGAGAGAGGAAGAAGCAGAGTTAGGGAAACTTCCACCCAGAGGGACTTAAGCAAACAGGTGATGGGCCAGGGCCTTGGAGAAGCTAGGAAGGGATGGAAAAAGAGAAGCTAGCTTGAAGTAAAGCAGAGAGAAGGAAAATGTGTAAAAAGAGGCCTCAGGTTTAAAGTGGGGTCTACAGCACTTTGAAAGCTTATTCACCCATAGTGAAACTCGCATTCTCTCCTTGGGTGAGCTTCCTTGCTTGCATGGCTCAACACAGACCTCCATGATGCTTCACCAGAATCCATTTCTAACTATCTTAGTCTGTTCGAGCCGTCACACCAAGCTACCACAGACTGGGTGGCTTAAGCAACAGAGATCTATTTCCTCATAGTTCTGAAAGCCAGAAGTCTAACATCAATGTGTCCGCATGGTTAGTTTCTCCTAAGGACCTCTCTTCCTTATAGATGGCCGTCATCTTCTAATCTCTTCAAATGGTCTTCCTTCTCTGCCTGACTGTATCCTAATCTCTTATAAGGATACCAGTCATATTGGATTAGGACCCACTCATATGACCTCATGCCCCTTAATTATCTCTTTAAAAGCTCTGTCTCCAAATACAGGCATACCTTGTTTTATTGTACTTCGCACATACACGCTTTTTATAAATTGCAGGTTAGTGGCAACCCTGCAATGAGCAAGTGTCACGGCACCATTTTTCCAACAGCATTTGCTCACTTCATGTCTCTGTGTCACATTTTGGTCTTCCTCACAATACTTCAAAGTTTGTTTGTTTGTTTGTTTGTTTGTTTGTTTGTTTTAAGTTTATTTTAAGAGAGAGTGCGTGCATGAGCTGGGGAGGGGCAGAAAGAGAATCCCAAGCAGGCTCCTTGCTGTCAGTGCAGAGCTCCATGTAGGGCTTGATCTCACAAACCGTGAGTCAGACACTTAACTGACTGAGCAACCCAAGCACCCCTCAAACTTTTCATTATGATATCAGTTATGCTGATCCGGGATCAGTGGTTACTACTTGTTGGAAGACCAGATGATAGCGTTTTTTAACAAGATATCTTCAGATTAAGGTACATATAGTGTTTTTTGTTTTTTAATATAATGTTATTGCATACTTAATAGATTATGGTACAGTGTAAACAACTCTGTGTGCACTGGGAAACCAAAAAGTCCTTTGACTCACCTTATTGTGATACTCACTTTGTTGTGATCTGGAACCGAACCTGTGATATCGCTGAGGGGTGCCTGTGTAGTCACATTCTGAGGTCCTGAGGGGTTAAGGACTTCAACATATGAGTTTGGGGGTTCAGACTTCAGCTTGATACTAATTCTGACCCCTCTTATGAACACCAGATCTACAAATCCAGCTTCCCACCACACATCTCTGTATAGATACTCCTCACACAAAGCTTGTCCAAAGCAAACCCCTCTGAGTACCCCTTACCAGTCCTTCCTTCTGCTCTCCCAATCAAGATAGGAGCTTCAGGATCATCCCAGACTCACCACCACTACCACCCCTCCTTCCACATCACTAAGTTATCTGTTGATTTGTCCCCATGTCTTTTGTATTTGTCTCCTCTCTGGTATCACTGGTGCCCTTGTTCAGGCCACTAGCATTTCTGGTCATCATCCTCCCCTTTACCAACCCAGCTTCCACACAACTGCCTAACTAAAAAGAGCTCCAGGCCCGTGCCTGCCTTGCCCAGGAAGCTTGCATTGCTCTGCCTTACCTGCACAATAGAGCATTACAGTCTTGTGAGGTAGGCAGGCTGGGCATTACGGTCCGGTGCCACTGCCACCTATTTTAGGGACTAGGATACCAAGGACTTCGTTACTCAGCATTTCCTAGCTAGTGAGTATATACTAGCATACTGTCTCCAAACTCTGAGCTCAGCCTGCTTTTCAAAACAGCACATCCTTAGACTGGCCCATCATCTTTCATCGCCTTCCAGACTTTCTTGGGGTGTGTCCTCACACTTATCCACCTCTTTTCTAATCTGTTTCCTTGACTGAAACAACCTCCTTCCTTTTTCTGCTTCATCAGAATCCTATGGCATATATTAACTTTAGCCTTTTTCCTGCATTTCCCCTCACTCATGGATTACTCCAGGGAACTGGGCAACATCATGGGTATTATATGGGTGGGTGTGGGCATGATCACCCACCACCCATTTTTTTTTTTTTTAATGTTTATTTTAGAGAGAGAGAGAGAGAGAGAGCGAGCGAGCAGGAGAGGGGCAGAGAGAGAGGAGACATAGAATCCGAAGCAGGCTCCAGGCTCTGTGCTGTCAGCACAGAGCCCGATGGTGGGGCTCGAACTCATGAGCCGCAAGATCATGACCTGAGCCAAAGCTGGACACTTAACCAACTGAGCCACCCGGGTGCCCCCAGCCCACTACCCATTTTAACCCCTTACTTCTCTTGTGACTTGATATCACACGATCTAGCTGTCTGTGTTCCTGTTCGTCCCAGGTTCGTCCCAGCTTGGTAGGAAGCTCCTTAATTGCTAGGCGTCACCCCTCTTACGGTTTTCCTCCCATGGTACTGAATCCATGGTAGACGCACAGAGGTACTCACAGTTTTATGGAGAAGGAAGGGCCAAATTTTCCAGCCAGCCTTCTGCATCCATACCCGGGTCATTCACTGAGGTTCTGCCAGTCCCCTTCCTGAGCTTCTGCCTCTACCCAGATAACTTGTTCTACACATTCACCTCCTCTCCTCCAGGAACGATCCACCTCTCTAACCAGCATCTTTGGCTGACCCACACTCCATTCCCTAGGCCACTAAGCCCTGTTTTCTCACTATTTCGGAGCCACAGGACATACCCATCTGGCCTGTACTTCCAGATTGTTGCCATGGCAGAGCAGTGTGTATGGATTAGCCAGATTAACTGGAATTTAGGGCTCAGTGTGGGCAAAAAGGCAGATCTTCCCAGTACCTGGCTCTGGAGGCAGATCTTCAATTCCACGCCCAGCTCTGCATGGGCCTAATCGCAGTGCCATTTTCCCTGTTTCCCAATGCATCTGACTGCACTGAAGCCCCATTTCTCTCCCTTCTCCCTCCTGCTGGGGCTCCCTGCCCACTGTGTTCCTGTGTCACACACTGCCAGGTGCACAAGCTTCTGATTGTGGTGGAGCTGCTGCTTGGGGAGATCCCAGACCGGCTACAGTTCCGTCAGCCATCTCTCAAGCGCTCGCTCATGCCCTACTTCCTTCTTACTCAAGGTAAGGGTGGTCCCGCTCCCAGAGCTTGCCAGGCCCCTAGCGCTGTGGCCTTTTCAGTGGGTTTGCCCGTTTGCATCATCTGATCCACTCCTCCCCGCTCCAGCTGTCAGGACCGGAAACCTTGCCAAGTTCAACCAGGTCCTGGACCAGTTTGGAGAGAAGTTTCAAGCAGATGGGACCTATACCCTAATCATCCGACTACGGCACAACGTCATTAAGACAGGTGTGGATCTGAGTCTGAGAAGCTGCTGGAAGAGCAGGACCCAGATCAGCTTCTGCAAGGGATGGTGGCAACCCTGTGGGTGTCCATGGGTGGGCAGAGGGTCTGTGGCCACCCTGCCCACCCCAGTGCTCCTTCCTCTCCCAGGTGTGCGCATGATCAGCCTTTCCTATTCCCGAATCTCCCTGGCCGACATCGCCCAGAAGCTGCAGCTGGATAGCCCAGAGGATGCAGAGTTCATTGTTGCCAAGGTGGGGCCAGTTCCGGGACTGCAGTTGCTACCCTCCTGCCATATTTCAAGGGGTGGGAATGGGAGACTGGCCAAGGAAGGGAATGGGTTCAGTAGTGGCATGGTCTTTTCAGGGAGTGCTGGCCTTACAATGAGGCCAGGAAGTTGCCAGAGAGTGTGTGTACGTGAGTGAGTGTACAAGTGTGAGGAGGAGAGGGACAGGACAGGATGTTCTCAGATTTAGAAGATGGGCTTTCTGGTGACTTTTCCTTTATTTGGGGGCTGGCAGGCCATCCGGGATGGTGTCATTGAGGCCAGCATCAACCACGAGAAGGGCTACGTCCAGTCCAAGGAGATGATTGATATCTACTCCACCCGTGAGCCCCAGCTGGCCTTCCACCAGCGCATCTCCTTCTGTCTAGATATCCACAACATGTCCGTCAAGGTGAGAAGCCGGGGCTGTAGAGGGGGGTTAGCAGCACCTGCGAATTCCTCAGAGGAGGTTGGCCTAGATCCCGGACCATCTCTGTAAAGTCCCTGAATGGCAGGGCAGGGGGTCCCAGAGTGAATGAAGGACTTGGCATGTGGGCCTATACGACCTTCGCCTGCTTCTAAGGGTCTGGTTGCCCGGGAGGGAACCAGATGGATTCACAGTACAAGGTTCCAGATTTGCTTCCAAATCTGAGTCCTTCACCTTGTCTGAACCTCTGTTTCTCCATCTATGAAACCGATGGGGAGATTACCTGCCCTGTCTGTTTTCAGGGTTGAGGACATTAAACGAAATCACTGTCTTAAGACACTTAGTGAAGTCTGAATTGTGGAAAAGGTAGGGTGGGTATCTAGTTCCTCAAAAGGTCGTTAAGCTCTTATCCTGTGGCAGGCACTGAGTTGGGTGCTGGTACTGTTCGCCAAATTTTTTTTTTTTTTTTTAAAGTTTATTTTGAGAGAGAGAGCACACATGAGCAGGGAGGGGAGGGACAAAGAGAGAAGGAGAGAATCCCAAACAGGCTCTGTGCTGTCAGTGCAGAGCCCAACCCAGGGCTCCCCAAAATCATGACGTGAGCCAGAATCAAGAGTCAGATGCTTAACCGACTGAGCCACCCAGGTGCCCTCTGTTTGCCAAATTTCCTGGCCTCTTCTTGCCCCAAGAAACTAGGGATGTTGTGACCTTGCTTAAAATCAGGTAAATGTTGTTCTCGGGGAGACATGAAAGGCCCTCTGTGACCTGGTTCCCCTTGTCTCTAGGCTCACTTCCCAGGTGCTCTTTTCCTCTCTACCCACTTTTCCTTCCTCTCCTCCCTCCCCACCCCCACCCCCCGGCTGGCCCCACTGAACTCAGGCCAGGCCTTTTCACACATTGAAACCTCTGCCTGGAATGCCTTTCCTCCATTCCCACAAGCAGTCAGTTCCTTTCCTCTGTTTTCCTCCTCACTGCCAGTCCCCCTCCCTGGCCAGTGAGAATGTCTTGATTCTCATTTCCAGTGTTTGCCACATGGTATAGTAGTAATTACCTTCCATGTCTAGCTCCTCACTAGACTAAACTAGAGAATGAATAGCCTAATTCATGTTGTGGTGCCCAGTACACAGAAGGAGCACAATAAACATATGTTCAGTGCATGCCTTGTCTTTATCTTGCTCCTGTCTCTACTGTGCTTCATTCAGGCCATGAGGTTTCCTCCCAAATCATACAACAAGGACTTGGAGTCTGCAGAGGTAAGGTGCTTTCTGCTTTGGATAAGACTGAAAGCTCAAACTTCCCTACAGAGAGGGAAGAGTGGGGGGCAGTTTCTGGAAGGGCTGGGAGTAGTTCTGAAGCTCTGGCAGTCCCTGACCTTGGGGTGGGTTGGGCTCGGTGAAGCACTGTGTGAGAGAGCCTCACTGGTCCCCAGCAGCCCAGCCCTCACCCCACCTCTTGCCCCAGGAACGGCGCGAGCGAGAGCAGCAGGACTTGGAGTTTGCCAAGGAGATGGCCGAAGATGATGATGACAGCTTCCCTTGAGCTGGGGGGCTGGGGAGGAGTGGGGTGAGTCGGGAATGGCTCTTTATCTTTTCCCCTTGGGGCCCCCTGCCCAGGGAACTGGCCCCTTTACCATACATGTCTCACAGACAGCATATGTGCAGGGGGTGAGGGGTGCAGGGAGCCAGTCACCCCCACCTCACCCCAGGACCCCTCCCCAGCCAGTGACATATCACATGGTGGGCAGGAGGGTGGGCAGGCAGCCTCCCCAGGGCAGGGTCCTGGCTAGTGGTGTGGGCAGCAAGATGGGAGGGAATCTGTGCTCTCCCGGAAGTCCGGGACTGGAATCGGGACATGTGTTGGGTTGTATGTTTTTTGAAGCCTCAATTATGATTTTTAAACAATAAAAAGTTCTCCAAAGCTCTTTGTGCATCATTTAATAACTAGACTGCACTCTTCATACCTGCAGTATTGACAGACCCAGATTTTTCCTTCCTGGTCTTGGGAGGGCCAGCCCCAGTGTAATCTGGGGACCTGATGTGACTGTGGATGAGAATGAGGCCAAGGGCAGGGTGAAGAGCTGCTGATCTGGCATCAGGAGGGCCTCTCTCCCATCTACCTGGCTGGCCAGTATTGGGCAAGTCACTAAACCTCTCCATCTCCTTTCCCACATCTGTCCAATAAAGGATAAGATTCCATGACCTGGCTCTGAAGTTAAAAGTCTAGACCTCTAGGGGCACCTGGGTGGCTCAGTCGGTTGAGCGACCGACTTTGGCTCAGGTCATGATCTCGCGGTCTGTGAGTTCAAGCCCCGCATCAGGCTCTGTGCTGACAGCTCAGAGCCTGGAGCCTGCTTCTGATTCTGTGTCTCCCTCTCTCTATGTCCCTCTCCCGCTCATGCTGTCTCTCTCTCTCTGTCTCAGAAATAAACATTAAAAAAAAAAAAAAATCTAGACCTCTACAGGATCAAAGAAATGGCTGGGGTCTGACCCTCGGGAGGTTTGCAAGAGGAGAGAAGGGTCTCTGATGAGGCTGCAGCAGCAGGTTGAGAGCAGGTTTTGCCCAGCCAGCCCTTACTGAATGGGAGACGGGTTGTTCCCTGAGAGTGAGAGTTGGGTCAGCCCGGAGGGGCCTCCTTGTGGCTCCAGCTGCAGATAGTGGGGAAATGTGTCTGCCTCAGTCTTGACGTCTCCCAGCCACTGACGGGGATGCTCCCCATCTCGGGTCATTGAATTACTGCTGTTCTCTGTTGGCGCCTGGGACATTGCTGTACATGTTCTCTGTTCCTGCCAAGCGCTGTTATCTGAACACGGCCTCGTGGGTTTCTGCCTCTGCTTAATTGCATTCCCTCTCCTGCCACGCTCTGGCTCTCCACCTCGAGGATTTCTACACCTCCCCCAGGCTTCCTGCCTCACACTGATTTATCCCCCTGGCATCTGGAACACTCGCTCGAGATCAGATCCTCTCAGGAGGTGGTGTGAAAGACTTATCTTCCCAGCTAGCTTGTAGGTTCTTCGAGAGCATGAAGAGGCATTTGTGTCCTCCCGGGGCTTTGCCCAGTACCTGGCACACTGGGTTTGATGAAGTCTTGTTTGTGTGTTCATTACCAACTGAAGATTTTCATCTTGCAGTATCCCTAATTTCCATTAAAGGCATGTTTTCAACTGGCCTTGTTTTGGGTCCTGGTCCCATCCCAGCCTTGATCACAGTAATCTGGCATTGCCCACTTGCCCTGAAGCTTCTGCCACCTCCCAAGTGTAATGAAACTCTCAGAAAAAAAAGACTAACCTACACCCAAGGTAGGGCTCCAACCCACAACCCCAGGATCGAGAGTTGCACGCTCTTTCAACTGAGCCAGCCAGGTGCCCCAAGGTTTTTTTTTTTTTTCTTTTTTCTTTTTTAAGGTAGTCTCCATACTCAATGTGGGGAAGAGTCACATGCCCAATGACTGAGCCAGCCAGGTGCCCCTCAATGCTAACAAATTTTAGAGTCAGCACCTGGCCCAGAGTGCCTCAGGTCCTCTCCTGGTTGGTAACAGATTGGAGAGTATGTCATCCTGTTACAGAGAGTTGGGGTCATTTGACGTGATTTCCTGGTTCTCACCCACCTTGACTCTATGATAGACTATTTTTCTGCTCACTTTCTGGAAGTTTCTTTTAATTTGTTCCCACTGGCTTGGTTTTCTCTTCCTGGAGAAGCTTAGTGTCTTTTTTATGCTTGGAGAGTTCACTGTGTTCTCCACTTTATGGTTGGGTGGGTTTTTTTCTTTTTTTTTTTTTTTTTTTTGTTTTGATTTTTGAGTTTTGCTTTAAATTACAAAACTACAGAGAAGCAGAAAGAATGACCTAACAAATACCCGTGGACTTTTCCACCCAAGTTTAATAAATGGTGACATTTGGTTATCATGTCATTTTTTTCAACCAAGGAAAACCATTACAGATCAGTCAGAAGCCCATCTTGTTTCTTTCCCAGGCCCTTCCCTTACTTCCCTAGAGGCAGCTGCTCTGATGAATTCCGTAAGTAGCCTTCCAGCTTTATGTTTTTGTACTTTATCTTCTACAAAATACAGTATTTTTTGTGGTTTTATTTTATTTTTTATTTTTTTTAACTTACATCCAAATTAGCATATAGTGCAACAATGATTTCAGGAGTAGATTCCTTGGTGCCCCTTACCCATTTAGCCCATGGCCCCTCCCACAACCCCTCCAGTAACCCTCAGTTCTCCATATTTATGAGTCTCTTCTGTTTTGTCCCCCTCCCTGTTTTTATATTATTTTTGTTTCCCTTCCCTTATGTTCATCTGTTTTGTCTCTTAAAGTCCTCATGAGTGAAGTCATGATTTTTTGTCTTTCTCTGACTAATTTCACTTAGCATAATACCCTCCAGCTCCATCCACGTAGTTGCAAGTGGCAAGATTTCATTCTTTTTGATTGCTGAGTAATACTCCATTGTGTGTGTGTGTATACACACACACAGACACACACACACCACATCTTCTTTATCCATCCATCCATCCATGGACATTTGGGCTCTTTCCATACTTTGACTATTGTTGATAGTGCTGCTATAAACATGGGGGTGCATGTGTCCCTTCGAAACAGCACATCTGTATCCCTTGGATAAATACCTAGTAGTGCAATTGCTGGGTCATAGAGTAGTTCTATTTTTAGTTTTCTGAGGAACCTCCATACTGTTTTCCAGAGTGGCTGCACCAGCTTGCATTCCCACTAACAATGCGAAAGAGATCCTCTTTCTCTGCATCCTCGCCAACACCTGTTGTTGCCTGAGTTGTTAGTGTTAGCCATTCTGACAGGTGTGAGGTGGTATCTCATTGTGGTTTCGATTTGTATGTCCCCAAGGATGAGTGATGTTGAGCATTTTTTCATGTGTCGGTGGCCATCTGGATGTCTTCTTTGGAGAAGTGTCTATTCATGTCTTTTGCCCATTTCTTCACTGGATTATTTGTTTTTTGGTGTTGAGTTTGATAAGTTCTTTGTAGATTTTGGATACTAACCCTTTATCTGATATGTCGTTTGCAAATATCTTCTCCCATTCTGTCGGTTGCCTTTTAGTTTTGCTGATTGTTTCCTTTGCTGTGAAGAAACTTTTTATTTTGATGAGGTCCCAGTAGTTCATTTTCGCTTTTGTTTCCCTTGCCTCCAGAAACGTGTTGAGTAAGAAGTTGCTGCAGCATTTTTGTGTGTTTTTAAATCTTTTAAATGATGTATCACATGAATGTAACTTGCTCTTTTCACTCGCCATTGGTTTTGAGATCTAGTGGTGATACCATGCACAGCACTGTCCTAGGCACTGGGAAACAGCTAAATAAAGCAATTCAGCTTTATTAAGAGCAATAAATTCCTTTCCTCACTGAGTTTTCATTCCGTGAGGGGCTCGGGGGGAAGGAAGTCTATGTGGTATGGATGGACCACGGTTTATTTAGCCCTTCCCCTACTGGTGTGCACTGGTTTAATATTAACAGTGCCGCAGAGGACATCACTGTGTGTCTCCTAGCACATAGGCACTGTGCACATGGTTTGCAACCTTTTCTCAAAGGGCCAGATAGCACATTTTTTAGGCTCGTGAGCCATACAGTCTGTCACAACTATTCACTTCTGCCCTTCAGAGCAGCTATAAATAATATGTAAAGAAATTATTCAAGAACACTGGAGTTTGAATTTCATATGATGTATACATGTTATGAAATATTCTTTTGTTGCCCATCCATTTAAAAACGTAAAACCCCTTCTTGACACGAGGTGTACATAAATTGGCTCACAGGCCGAGTCTGCAACAAATGAGTCACTCCACAGCCCTTAGAAAGATGCTCCAAGTCCAGCACCAGATGAAAACAGGAAGCATGAGGGGAAGTTGCTGGCCAGTTCTGGCCATTAAGAAACACCAGGGAAAGCCTTTGGAAGCTGGAAGGCTGAATGACAGCTAAGGGTCTCCAGAGCCAGGCCCTTTGCCCCAAGATCGTTTTGGTCCAGCTCAGCCTGTGCGTCATGGCCAGTAACTAGCCCTGGCTCTCTACCTGGTCTTTATTCTCCCATGGGCAAGGCCGAAGTCTGGACTGAGCCATTTTCCAAGAGGTACAGCTTATCTGAACAGGAAGGTAGTGTAATGGGAACAACAGGGAAGCCTGACTGCAAATCCTGCCTGGCTCCACCGCCTGACCAGTTCTGTGATCTTGGGCAAGACCCTTCACTTGTCTGAGGCTGTCCCTTGTCTATAATGAGAATAATCCACATCCTTCCACTTGGTTTGTAGGATGAAATGACAAAAGTGTAATGGAAGGTACCTGACAGATAAGAGGTACCCAATGATTGCCAGCCAACATTTGGATTTTCTCCCTGTGGAATGGATGCCAGAACACTTC
Source organism: Acinonyx jubatus (assembly GCF_027475565.1). Lineage (NCBI taxonomy): Eukaryota > Metazoa > Chordata > Mammalia > Carnivora > Felidae > Acinonyx > Acinonyx jubatus. Next base: position 38,182,122 of record NC_069397.1, read on the forward strand.
CTGGGATGGGCCACTCACTTCCCCTGGAAGCCGCCCGCTCCATCTTCTAACACTTGTGACCGCTAGTCACTTCTGTTGATCTGGAAACTAGCCGGCTGTGGCTTTCACTCCCTGTCCCACGTCCAGCCCTTGAGACCAGGCAACAACCCCCTCCTTTGATTCCCCAATCAAAACAGCCTGTTTTCTTCAAATTGTGATCTTTGAGCCCTCTCACCATTCTGGCCACCCAACCAAACACCCTACACACTTGGACTGTCGATAAAGACAGGAGTCTGGGTCTAGAACTTCCTGGCCACAGGTGAGGAAGTCCAAACATTGATTAAGAGATTTGATGGTTGAGGCACTGGGTGGCTCAGTTGGTTATGTGTTTGACTTCAGCTCAGGTCATGATCTCAGTTTGTGAGATCAAGACCCACATCAGGCTCCAGGCTGACAGTGTGGAGACTGCTTGGGATTCTCTCTCTCTCCCTCTCTCTCTGCTCTACTCCTACACTTGCACGTGCTCTCTTGCTCTTGCTCTCGCTCTCACTCTCTCTCAGTATAAGTAAGCTTTAAAGAAAAGATTCCATGGTTAAGAGTTTAAGACTGTGGCACAGGGCAGACCTTGGTTCTGCTACTTGGGTAGGTTACTTAACCTCTTCAAGGTCATATTCATCTTCTGTAAAAGGGGAAATGGTTCTAGTACCTTCCTCCTGGGCTTGTCGAAAGGAATACACTCAATAATGTATGGAGAGTGTGTGGCACAACATCTGAAGCCAGCTGAGCCCTCTGGAGATTCTTTGGGGGACGGTAAAGGGGCACGTTTTGCAAATGAGTCTCCTGACCTCCACAGTTCTAAACCCACCCCTCTGCTCCCACAGAGCTGGGCATACACCTGGTCTCAGTCAGTGCTTGGTTGCCAACTGCCTAGCCTGAGGTGGACAGGAGACCAGAGGCAGGATGTGAACAGATCGGCACGTGAAGTCCCTGCCAGCAGTGGCCACCAGGGGGCACCCCAGCCCCAGAGGTGGCCTCACCCAGGCAGACACACCTACTCCTCATCCAAAGAAATCCGTTCCTTGGCCTGAGGTGAGGTAAATTGGGACAGAAAGTGACAGCCTTGGGTGTGGTCGGTCAGGCCCCAAGTCCTGTGGGAAACCCTCAAGCCTGAGGCAGAGGCCTAGACTGTGAGTCTGACTCTGCTATCCATGACCTTGGGCAAGGCACTTTCCTCTCTGGCGCCGGTTCACTGGGGTCAGAACAGACTCCAAGACTTGCCTGGCTCTAGGATTTGAGGCTGGGGCAGCTTCTTCTTTCTCACTCCCAGCCTTTCTCCAGCTCAGGGCAGCACACACTCTGACTGGCAGTGAACCTGGCCTGGGAAGCCATGTGTCACAGATGCCCCCAATTCCAAAGCGCTGGTGGACACCATTGGAGGGAGGCATAGTGCGGGAGGAGGAGGAAGGGCAGGGTCAGGTGAACCAAGAGACTCAGAGCCTCAAAGGTCTTGCTTCATTTGGGACAGACATCCGGTTTCCTCTGGTTTCTGCCAGGATTCCGGGGGCTTAAAGGAATGAGTCATGGAGGGGGATTGGGGGGTTCCCAGCTAACCAGTTTGCGACAGGAGCCTGAGATGATGCCCATCAAAGTGTGGGGTGGAGATGGGAGGCAAGACCCCAATGTCCCTATCTCAGGCCCCTGGCCCATCAGGAGGGGACTCAGGAAGGCAGCCTCCTGGGAGTTTGGGGGGTAAAACTAGCTTCTTCCCTCCCAGAATTTGGGGCCTAGGGAGCAGGTGGCTTGAGAATCCCAAGGGAGAGTGCCAGGGGACTGCTCCAGCTGATCCAGGGGAGGGAGGGAGGGGCTGCCCAGAGGCTGGCCTCTTCCCCAGTCAGTCTGACCAGCCTCCAGCCTCCAGGGCTTTTATCAGTGGCTCGGCCTTTGTTCAGCGGTTCTGATCAAACACCCTGGGGCAATTCGGGCCTGGGTGGGGCTAAGGGGAGGAAGGGAGTTTGAAGGGGACTGGACGTCAAAGAAGGATCAGAGATTCCACAATTTCACAAAACTTTCGCAAACAGCTTTTTGTCCCAGCCCCCCTGCATTGTCCTGAACGCCAAATTTGCATAAAGTTATTACTAAGCCTTAGTCGTAGCACCAGGTAATTTCCTTCCAGGCCTCCATGGGCTTACGTATAAAGGCCCTCTGGAGCTGATCCCTGCCAGAGCCCAGAGCCTGCAGACCCACCCAGACCTCCTGCTAAGCCTGCTGCCCAGAGCCCCATGAAGCTGACCGGTGAGTGTCCCAGCCCCAGGGAGGGAGGATGGAGTAGTAGAGCGGCTGGGGGAACCTGGGCCCTGGAAAGGGACCCCGGCGGGAGTGGACAGCGTGTCTCCTGAGCCCCTATCTGCCCTCAGCCCTGCAGCTGCTGCTGTGGCACAGCGCACTCTGGATGGTGCAAGAAGCCACCCCCTTGGGCCCTACCAGCTCCCTGCCCCAGAGCTTCCTGCTCAAGTGCTTAGAACAAGTGAGGAAGGTCCAGGCTGATGGCACAGCGCTGCAGGAGAGGCTGGTGAGTGAGAGGCCAGGAGGGGACAAAGATGCTGGAGAGGGGTGGTGGAGGAAAGAAGACCCAGAGGGCTGCATGGAGGGAGGAAGGGGCAAGAGCTGAGGGAGGGGACGGGAATACTAGGAAGACATCATCAGGGAGGGACATGGGAGAGGAGAGACCCAGCGGGAACGGGGAGAAAATTAGGGAGAGGTGGAGCCACGGAAGGCTGGCCAGGAACTGGGGGGAGAGAACGTCGCAGGGACGGTGCTCTTGGTGCTCTCGGAATGGCTGCCTGGAATCACAGTGGAGGGCAGAATGGGGCTGAGCAGCCTGGCAGGACCAGGAGGGAGGGGAAGATCTTGGAGAAATGGGGAGGACTTGGACTCGGGAAGCAGAAGCAGCCCAGCCCCATCAGGACCCCCTCACTCAGCATCCTTCCTGTCCCCAGTGCGCCGCCCACAAGCTGTGCCACCCTGAGGAGCTGGTGCTGCTTGGGCACGCTCTGGGCATCCCCCAGGCTCCCCTGAGCAGCTGCTCCAGCCAGGCCCTGCAGCTGGTGAGTTTCTGGATGGGAGGAGGGCGATGAGGGGAGGGAAGGATGGTCTGGAAGTCTCCCTGGATCTCCAGGCTCCAACCTGGGGCCCCGAAAGGAGCATCCCGGGCAGCAACCTCTGACGCCCTACTCTGTCCCGCAGATGGGCTGCCTGCGTCAACTCCACAGTGGCCTCGTCCTCTACCAGGGCCTCCTGCAGGCCCTGGCAGGGATATCCCCCGAGTTAGCCCCCACCCTGGACATGCTGCAGCTGGACATCACCGACTTTGCTATCAACATCTGGCAGCAGGTGAGAGCCTCGCTGGGAATGGCAAGTGTTCGGGGCCTGGACTGAGCTGGTCCCCAAAGACTGGGCTGAAGGCTTGGGTATCCCGCTTCTTTAGGAACGGGAAGGGAGCACTCCCAGGCATGTGTGTAAGGAGATACCACTTCATCCCAGGCTCCCCTCGCTGCTGGCCCTTCCCCACTCTCTAGATGAGGGCGGGAGACAGATCACCGGACCTTGAAACAGACCTGGGTTCAAGGCCTGGCCCCACCATTAACCGTGTGATCTTCCACAGCCCATCAGCCTTTTGCGTTTCCTCATTTAATAATGCGTTTGCAGCAGGGCCTGCCTGGTTGCTGATCTCATCTTTCCCCCCCACAGATGGAAGACGTGGGGATGGCCCCTGCAGTGCCGCCCACCCAGGGCACCATGCCAACCTTCACCTCGGCCTTCCAGCGCCGGGCAGGAGGCACCCTGGTTGCCTCCAACCTGCAGAGCTTCCTGGAGGTGGCATACCGTGCTCTGCGCCACTTCACCAAGCCCTGAAAAAACCCTCCCCCACGAGTGTATTTATCTTTATTTAATATTTATGCTTATTTAAACCTAGTATTTAAAGACAAGAAAGAGCAGAAAGGAGCCCTGGACTCTTGGGTCCTTCCTGCCACCTCTGAGTTTCATTCTCCTGCTTGTAGCAGGGAGAAAATCTGTCCCCGGGACTGGGAGGCGGATAGGTAAATACCACGTATTGATTTCTATGACTGCTCCCTGGCCTGGCTCTGTGGTGGGCACTGGGAAGAACCCCAGTGAACCCCTTAGCCCAAGGGTACCCACCTTGAGTCCCTCGGAAGCATCAGGAAGTCTCCCAAGTGGGAGACAAGACAACCCTGTTTAATATTTAAACAGCAGTGTTCCCCTACCGGGTCCTCCCTCGCTCTGGCCTCACCGAAGTGGCTGGCGCATGCCAGGTGGGCTAGGCCTTGCTTCTCACGTCCCCTTCCCTACACAGTAAAGCCCGCAGAGGCAGCCAGAGCCGGAAAGCTTGACCCTGGGGTCCCACGAATTCGCTGGGGAATCTAGTTTTCAAGATGTTTTGGGGAATATTTTGACTTCCAGTATGGGGAGCCCAGGCATGGCTGACATTTCTCATCTTTCTGGATGCCTCGTAGCGACAATGACAGGCTTCTAATGCCTGCCCCACCCTCACCAGGGTCAGGATTCTGACTCAAGGGCCGGGCAGATAGTCACTTACCGGCCTCGCTGGAGGGGGACTGGGAGTGCGGGGCCTGTGTGATGGAGTGAGAGGAACGTTCAACTCTTCACCCTCCACCTCTGCCCCCACTTTCTCACTGTAGCCAAACTGTGATAATAAAGTGTTTTGTTTGTCTCCAGTAAACGTTCTTCCTCTTTCTTGAGTCCAGCTGGTGCCCAGCCAGGGATTGGGTGGGGGAGGGCTGAGTGGGGGGTGAGGCCAGAGGGAGGGAAAGAGGAGGTGCAGGGAGGAAGAGGGCCGTCCTCTAGCTCATCAACATTCACGCCTTTAGCATGGATTTCTCTTGTACCTGCTCTGTGCAGGCACTGAGCTAAGTGCTAGGGACACAGCAGTGGGCAAGGCACGTATGGTCCCTGGCCTCAAGGAGCCACAGCCTAGTGGGAAGACAGAAGGCAGATGGACAACCATACTGGGAGAGAACATGGGATTGGGAAGTTTTAATAGTCCAGACATAGACAGACACTGGCCCAAAGCAAGGGAGGATTTAATGTCTGCACAGAGCTGGTCAGTTTATCATCTTCCATAAACTCCAGCCCATCCACACTCACAGCTGCCCACAACGATAGAGTAAGTGCCTTTTACAGATTAGGATCTGAATTCAGGGTGACAACCTGGGTCAGAACTCAAATTCCCAGCCCTGTACTTCTCTCCCTCAAGTTCTGCCTCTGATCTGATAGGGAGCAACTCAGGTCAGCTGCCACTTCTCTGCTGGTCTCAGCCTCAGGGGCTGTTGAGCTCACAGGGTGAGTGGGCAGGTGTGTGTGTGTGTGTGTGTGTGTGTGTGTGTGTGTGTGTGAGTGAGAGAGAGAGAGAGAGAGAGAGAGAGAGAGAGAGAGAGATGCAGAGATTGGAGGGGCTGCTGCTTCACACCGCAGGTTGGAAGCAATCCTGTGTCCTCAGCTGAAGATGCATGTGGTTCCAGGGTGCCTCCACCAGACTCAGGAAAGTTCAGATGGCCAACCGGTCCCCAGTCCCCCATCTCAAGGCTTCCCCTTGGCTCCTCGAGCATCTTTCACTTCCCTTCCCCATCTGGCTCCTTAGAAAGGATGGGGGCACCTGGGTGGCTCAGTTGGTTGGTTAAGCGTCCGACTTCAGCTCGGGTCAAGATCTCACAGTTTGTGAGTTCGAGCCCTACACTGGGCTCTCTGCTGTCAGCAGAGCCCGCTTCAGATCCTCTGTCCCCACTCATGTGCACATGTGCACACACTCTGTCAAAATAAACACTAAAGAAAAAGAAAAAGAAAAAAAAAGAAAGGTCTGGCTGAGCAGGGCCAGAGTCCCCAGCCACGCGGCTCAGAGCCCTCCCTCTCTGCTTGGTCCTGAAGAAATCGGGGCTTGAGATGTGTGGAGAAGACAAGCAAGGGTTAAACAGATCCTGCCCTCACCCCCCAGTCCTCTTTTGGAAAGCACAGATCAAACTCCAGGCCAGTCAGACTCTGGGTGGGGTTGGGCCTAGTGGGAGAGCATCAGGACAGGACAGTGGGGCCTTTAGCCAAAACCTCTCCCTTTTCAGAGTTAAGTCTGACTTTGGGGTGTGGGGGCAGGCGGCGGGCGTGTGTTGACTCCTTATCGCCCAGTGCATGTCTGAGGAAGGGAAGGCCTGCCCCTGCTGAGTGGACAAACACAGGAACCTGAGCCCAGACCTCCTCAGCCACAGGACTGAGTCTCTGCCTGGGGCACAGTATATGGGATTCCAAGAAGATGTTCCCTGCCCCAGTGGGACAAACACTGACACCACTTGGAGTCACACAGGGACCCACAAAGATCTTTATTTACAAATGAGCTGAGGTGAACTTCCCTCATGTGTTACAAAAATATATGTATATATACACTCTGCACCTGTAAAAATTCCTCAGAGGTACATCTACTGTTGGGGGGGGGCGGGGCGGGCAGGGCAGGGGTGTGGGGTGTGGAGGGCCCTGGGCTAAGAGCCAGGCTGCTCACATTCTTCAGGTGCTGGCAGGGGGAGAGGAAATTATGAAAGAAAGAAACTGGGAGACGTCTTAGAGGTCAGATGTCAAGAGTAGGGGAATGATCTGGAAATGACAAAGGGTTCTTACATCACGTGGATATGAGCAATGATGTCTCATCTTTCCTCACTGTTCCCCTCTGAGGCGCCTGGAGCCGTGGGCCCCCCCGGCTGACCCCTGCAGCCACTCCAAGCCTCTCAGAGAGCAGCAATGGCCTTGGCAGCCACCTGGCGACCCAGAGACAGGCTGAGGTCCGTGATGGCCAGAACCACCTTGGGGCTGGACATGGCTGACACCTTCACCAGTTCTGATACCTGCCACAGACGGACAAACGGCCGCTCACTGGGGCTACCTGGTGGTGGCCCCGGTGTCCTGGGAGGAAGGAGGCCCCTCCTACTCTGACGGCTGTCACTGAACCCCAGGCTTCCACTAAGACTCGCTGCCCATCTGAGCCCGAAGGTGGGGACCGGCCGGGCCTGGAGACAAAGCACTCACGGTGGTAAAGGGCATGAACTGCAGGATGCTGCCGCGGCTGCCCTGCTCCAGGCAGTCCACACACTCCTCCATGAACCACTGCACAAACTGGGTGTGCGGGCCGGCGGTCCGCGAGCCCAGGATGGAGGAAATGAGCAGGAACAGGTTGGCTGTGCGGGATGGGGGGAGAGTGAGCACTCCGTGAGAAGGGGCTGAGAGGAGTCAGGCTGGGAGGTGGTGGTGGCACCAGAAAGCAAAAGGAAAGAAGTGCTCAGGATGCCCCCCAAATGGGGGCGTCCAAAAGAGGAAGCGTGAAAGGAAAACGAGTGAAGAGGGACTAAATGGGAGTCTGGGGGTGACGGGAGAGCCAGCGGCCGGGGAGATGGGGCAACATAGCAGGAGTGAAGGGACACCAGGAGGACTCACCCAGGACTCGGTTCAGCGGGTCTCTCATGTTAACCGTGTGGAGCTGGGAGGCTGACAGGGAGCTGCTCATGGAGCGGTCGGCTGTGGGGCCAGGCAGAGGGGGCCTGAGGAAAAGGCCTCCTGCGTTCAAAACCCCCCTTCCCAGGGGATGCCCTCACTCGTCAGGCATGGAGGGCCTGCCCGGGAAAGGTCCTGGATCCAGAGTCACAGAGGGGCCCCGAATACAGACATCCCACAGGGAGAGGAGAGAGTACATTTGGTGAACACTGCCAGGCGCCCATCTGCGGCCTGCGCGTGGATCAGGCCACTTAATCCTCGCAATCCCATTTTACAAAGAAACCAAGACTCAGGTTTGCTGAGTGGCCAAAGGTCACAGGGTTTGTAGGTGGCGACCTCAACATCTTTCCTCTGCCCAAGTGCACAGTTGGTGATTTAATCCCTAAAAGGCCTTAGAGAAATGTCTAGACTCAAGAGAAATCTCTGGAAACAGGAAAAATTAAGTGCCACAGGAGAAGCCCTTGGAAAAGGGGGCCTGGAGGGGAAGGGGTGCTCTTCAGGCAGGAAGAGTGGGGAGCAGCCCCGTGTCCCAGCCCAGACCTCAGGGGCCGTTTCAGGGGAAGGAAGGCCAGAGCTGGTGAGTCAATGGCACACACTGTGCCTGAGGCAGTGAACTCACTTGTGGTGAGTAAGGCACGGGGAAGGGACAGTGGTGCATGCGGGGCGGGGCTGGGCTGGGGTCTGGGCAGAAGAGCATCAGTCCTTCGGAAGAGGTCCCCAACAACCCTGGGCTCTCGGCAGGTAGAAAACAGAGCGCAGTGGGGAGCGGGATGAGACAAACTTCCCCCACACTCTCTCTGACCCGCAGATATGCGGCAGCCACGGACCACACCAAGCAACTTTCCCAGGCGGGGGTGAGTTCCCAGGAAAGGAGCAGCCCGCCCAGCCCCGTCCGCACGCTCACTGGGACTCACTGGGACTTGAAAGGACGTTGGCGTCTTCCTCATTGGAGCTGAGCAGTCGCATCAGCTTCGAGGGCTGCATGTCATCCAAGGGGAAGAGACTGATATAATCCTGGAGGGCGGGAGAGTCACTTTTACACCCTTGAGTCCCCAAATTCCCTGTCATCAGGGAGGAGAGCTGCAGCTCACATAGGAGTGAGGAAGAGTCAGCTCCCCATAGGCCTCAGCCGGCATCTCCAGCAGGACCAGCTTCCCTTACCCTCCCACAGCCCTAGTGACAGACCCCCTCACACAGTCACCCTTACAGACGCCTGGCCAACTGAGCCCTGACGCAGCCACCCAGGGAAGGTGTCTCTTACCACAGAAGGCCCAGTAAATGTCCTCTGAGCACATGAATGAACGCGCCCTACCTCGATGTCTTCACGGTGTCTCTTCTTCTGGCGCGAGGATGCCTGTCCCTTGTGGGAAGAATAGGAGCTCAGGGCACACCAGACAGCTAACCTGGCAAAGGGTTCCAGGGAAAGAAGGTGAAGTCAGAGGGCCCCAGAGAGGGTTTCCGTGCCGGTGCTGATCAGGCCCCAGCTGACAGGGCTTCCCCACAGCCCAGCCCCCCTGGGCCCCGTGCTGTGGGGACTCGAGGCTCTGAGAGAATCCTACTTGGCGAGCGCAGTGCCAGGAGGGTCCATGAGGCTGTGCCACTTAGAGGAATCGGTGAGCAGGCCAGGGAGGATGTGGCCCAGCAGGACCAGGGTCACTTGCTGCATGTCCAGACAGAAGATGGAGTAGAGCAGCTCCACCGCCCGCAGTGTGTGCTCCTTCCGTGTCTCCTTCAACAACTCCTGGAGGGGCCGGGGAGGGAGATTTAGCAGCTGAGGGCTCCAAACATGGGGTTCTCTGGGAGAGCACACAGGGGGAAGCCCCGGGTACTGCTCCATCCCTCACTACGCGTCAGCCTCTGGCCACAGCTCCCTGAAGAGGGGGCTTCCCTCAGAGCCCAGGAGCCCCGAGGCCAGGACCTGCCTCTGTGTTCCAAGGAATCTTCTCACAGCACTTAAGAGGCCTCCCAGAGAAGCCCAGCTGACCAGGCTGGGTGCAGGGAAATGCGGGGACAGGACTGACTTTGGTGCTACCAGGTATTTTCTCAGAGGTCTCCCTGAGTCTCGAGGACACCTGCTCCCCCAGCCTAGGTCTGGGTGGGTGTCTGGCCCACACCCGCTGCACCCCAGGTACCTTAATCAGGTTGTTGCAGAACCAGTAGACGCCTCCCATGTGCAGCAGGGTGTCAAAGATGTGGATAGAGCGGCTGTCCACCCATCCTTTCTCCAGCACCTTGCCAAATATGTCTGTCAGCACCTCCTTGATGGGTCGCTTGGGGGGCAGCAGGTTCCAGTAGGGCATCGTGTCCACGCCCGTGGATGGGAACTTGATCTGGGTGGCTGTCTGCTGCAGCACGTCAGCACACATGTGCTCCAGGATCGAGCTCATGATCACCACCCTGGGGGAGGGGGGAGAGGACCTGAGATTCAGGTTCGGGCAATATCAGGTTCAAGAGTGGAGCAAACATCCAGGCCAGACTTTTCCCAGGACTCGAGTTACGGAAATATTCCTGGGGAACTAACCCCATTCTATGCTGAGGGAGGAGACAAGAAGTCACAAAGCCCTAGCAGACCTGCCCCTACCAGTCCTGCTCCTGGGAGGCCTCTCACCTGATGGGCCCAAAGCCTGTGCGTGGAGGGGGTGCTCTCCTCCCCCAGGTTATTCCAACGATATATTCCTATTTTCTCTTTTCATTGTCTCCAACTTCCCCCATCCCCCAGAGCTGGGGCCCTGCCAATCCCTGGACATAAATAAATATGATCACTTCCCTTTGGGCTGAGTGCTGGGGGGGGGGGGGTCCCCGCCCAGCCTTGGCCTCCTCCCAAAGTAAACTGTTACTTCCAGGACAAGGGCCCAAGGACTGCCCCACAAGACTCTTCCCGGCCTTTGGTAGCTGGGCAAATAGAAGCGTATGTCCAGGAATTTTCTCATACACAGTCTTCAACCGTGAATGCAGTCCGGAGTCTGAGCGCTAACTATTCCTGAAATGCTGGGCAGCTCTGGGAAAGCTGCTAGGACTTTCAGGCCCACTTTTTCCCACCTGCATGATGCACCCACAGATTTCCGACTATTCTTCACCCAGATAGGAGTCAGGGTGCTTAGCGTGGATTACGTCAGAGCACACCCTCCATTACTTGTGGGAGGATGGATGTGAGGGACAAAGGAATAGAGAATGATGTGAGGAAAAAAGATGTGATCTCACAGACCCTCTCCAACCGTGTTTTGGTTCAATGTTTCCACCTCCCCCCTCTAGGAGCATCCTGAGGGCCACCTGGTGAGTCCTCTCTCCTAGCTTACTGCTTGTACATGCCCATTCCATAGCAGCGCTGTTCACAACAGCCAAGAGGCGAAGCTACCCAAGCGTCCACCAACCGACGAATGGATAAACAAAATGTGGCATATACATATGATGGAATATTATTCTGAAGGAAATTCTGACACGTGCTACGACATGGATGAACCTTGGGAACACTGTGCTAAGTGAAATAAGCCAGGCACAAGAAGACAAACACTGTATGATTCCACTTGCATGGGGTACCTAAAGTAGTCAAATTCATAGAAACAAAGTAGAATGGTAGTTACCAGAAACTGGGGGAGGGAAAAGGGTGAGTTGTTACATAATGGGTACAAAGTCTCAGATTTACAAGATGAAAGGTTCTGCAGATCTGTTCCGCCCCCCTCCCCCCACCCCCCACCCCCCACAATGTGAATACCTAACACTGCTGAATTAGATACTTAAAAATAGTTAAGACAAATTTTTTTAGGTTACATTTTTACCACAATTATATTAAAAAAAGGTTATCGGAAGGGGGAACCAACACCACTGAACTCAACATCTGAAGTCACCAGGGAGGTCCTCCAAGCCTCTAAAAAGCCAAGGCAGGGCAATGTCGCAAAAGATAGCCAGATAGGGGGATGACGAGGGTAAGCAGGCTGAAGGCTTATAGTTTTGCAGATGGGCTCATAGTTCCTAGACAGTGATAGAGCTAAGATAACCACTCTGTTCTTCTGGTAAGCTAGTTCTCCAGATCTTGAGCCCTCTGAAGGCAGGAATCATAGCTATTTGGGGTCTGTATTTCTGGGACACAACAGGTACTGGATTATAAACACTCCAGGCGCAGAGACACACACTAAATCTTGCTGAGTCAGTGGGTGAACACGTAAATAAGAACGTGGGTGAGTGAGCAGCATGTTTTGGGAAGGTAAGAGAAGAGGGGGATATTGGTTGTTGGAGGTGCTGGCTTCTCACGACAGGCCTACAGAGTTCCAGAAGTGAGGGGACGGGTTACTGACCTCTCATTGTAGAACTGCAGGGTGTTCTCACTATACAGTGGCCCTGCCAGCTGGCGGATCATCTGCAGAGACTTCTCACGCTCATCCAGCCCCAGCATCCGCACGTGGGCCACAAGCCAAGCCACAGCACACACTGCCAGACTGCACACCTTCCCCTTGATATTATCTGTGATTTTCTGGGGGAGGGGAAAGGGTGACTGAGGCCACTATCTTCCCCTCCCTGACCATCACTTTCCCCAGCCTCTGTGGGCAGCTAAGTGCAGCAGGTGGAGTCCTGGACCACATCCCACACCTCTTTTCACCACAAATATGCTTTTTCCAAAGTTGCCTGGGTGGGAGGGAGTGGCTAAGCCTATAATTACAAGGAAGATCAACATCCAAACATGAGCTCCTGGATTAAGGGTCTTCGTGTTCTTATAAAATGTAACAAGCTATCAAAGACTGGCTCTGTGTCTCAGGTAGGAGAGAAGGCTGCTGGAAAGGTGGGGCTACCTGGATGGACTCGAAGGCCAGGACCCCGTTCTCCCAGGCATTGAGGATCTCCAAGATGGCTGCTGAGATGCTCAGACAGGCTTCGTGCCACTTCATCTGCCTGCAAGGGGTGGGAGTGAGAGGAAAATCACCACGGGGGAGTGTGGGATGGGCTGAGGGAGAGGGTCTTGGCCTACCCCCGCCACCACCCTTGGACCGGGCACCCGGCCACTGACACCAGCTTCATCTCTGAAGAGTTGTTGAGCAAGGCCACCAAGGATTCCACTTTGGTGGAGTCGGGCCAGAAGCAGGGGTGGTCAGGGTTTAGGATCTTGCCCTCCTCGGGCATGCAAGTCTGCATCCATGTCTCAAAGAAGGGCACCTGTGCTCCTGAGCTTGACTCAGACAGAATTACCTGGGAAAGGAAGGGAGCATCAGCAGCCAGTGCCCCGCCCCTCCGTTTCCTACCCCACCGCTTCTACTTTCCAGCCTGAAGAACTAAAGATGAATTGGTCTAAGGGAGAAAGATGAGGGGGCTATGCTGCCACCTAGTGGTGGGTGTGGAGGTCGCACTGAAGGATTATGGATGTGACCAAGAGGGCATCCGTTGACCCACCAGGGGTGGGGGCACCAGAGTTCTGCAGCCAGCAGAACCAACTGGCTTAGGAGACCAGTGGGAGAGAGGGGCCCCTAGTTATTGGCCGTTTCCTTCCCCTTTTCCCCGCCCACTTGGTGCCCCTAATACTGGCTGCTTTCCTCTCACTCACCTCTGAACCATAGGTCTGGGCCACGTGACACAACATGAGGAACGAGATGTCAAAGAGCAAGGCGCGCACTGAAGCTGCTTTGGCTATGAAGAATGAGAAGGCTGACCCCACTGCCTAGGGCAGGGCCCAAAGCCCTTGTCTGGGTTGGGAGGGGATCAGGATTTGCCTCAAGGAAGGTCAGTGATCAAGTGGCTTCTTCAAAGCTCTGAGGCTCAGAATCCTTTTCTTGAGTGTCGATTGGAACATCATCCCTTCCTTAGAATCAAAGACTCCTGATACCCTCCTTCTCCTCAGTACCCAACCAAATCATAAAGGGGGAGAGCAAGAGACAAACAGGTGGTTTGGGAAGAATCCTTTTCCCAGCATTCCCCTCTTTCAAGGCTCCCCAAAAGCTTCAGTCCGTCATTGTTCAGGGGAGAAAACAGCCTCCCCAGGATAAGCAATAGGCCCTCTGCCCTCCCTTATTCTCTGCCTCCACCACCCCTCCTGCAGTGCAGGGTCTGGAGGTGCACAGAGCTGACTTACCAAGTTCTTCATTGCCATGTGTCGTGAATTCATTCAAACTGTGGGAGGAACGGAGACAGGCTGCACCAAGCAGGGCAAAGAGTCAGGGGGCTACACCTGTCCCGAAAGGCAGTCACTAGAGTCTGAATTAGGGATTACACTTAAAATGAACATCACTACACAAAAAAGAACGCTTCCTATCTGTTTTTAAAAGATTTCCCAGGCGGGGCACCTGACTGGCTCAGTCAAAAGAGCATGCAACTGTTGTGAGTCAAGCCCCACAATGAGTGTAGAAATTACTTAAAAATAAAAATCTTAAAAAAAAAAAAAAAAAAGATTTCCAAGACCCAGTTAATGGCTCACTGGATGGAGCCAAGTTCTACATATCAAATTCCAGGTCAACCAAAACAATCAACAGGGTTTGAGAACGCCTTCTTAATGATTGAGTGCACCTGAATCCCTCCACACCTGCCATTTTATGCCTCTCAGCTCATTAACATGCTCAGCTGCAGAGAAAAGAGCACTTCACATCCAGAGACCTGGGCCTTCCCCCAGCGTCTCCCGTGGGGATGGCCTGCCTTGCCCTGGGCATCTCCAGGGAGACCCAGACTCCAGCGCCTTGCCCCTATTCTGCTACATCCTCCTTCAGACATGCCTCCCCAACCCTAGCCAGGGGCTCAGCCTTCCTCACTTGATGAATTTCCGGGCAAAGGATTTAAGCTTCCCAGTGGCAGCAGCAGCAGCCAGCAGCAGATCCAGACTCTTCCCAGACAGCATGTGGCCCAGAACTCCTAGCAGCCCCTCTGGGGACTTGGAGTGGTCTGCATCCATCGTCTGGGGATATGACAGGAAATCAAGTCCTGAACAATACTGAACACCCCCCAGATACAGCCTAACCACAGTCTCCCTCTCTGTATGTCTCCATTAAATGGGATACTACAACCTGAAATTCGATCTACATCTTTCTGACTCTGTTCTGGAAAACCATTCCCCAAATCCATCCTTGCTCTCTAATCCTTCCCTCTCAACTAAACTGGGATCATGGTGGTGGTGGTGGTGTGATGGTGGTGATGGTGGAGGTGGGGTGGGTGAGGTCCTGCTATGAGATTCCCCATTGCTTCTGCAGGAGCAGGTGAAAGCATCTACCAAGGTGCCTGGCTTACAGGTAATGCTCAGGCTCAACAGAGGTTATTTTCGATGGCAGCTTCCCCGCCTTCCCCCTTTCTCTACCTCCAAAGGAACTACGTATAAAAGCCGGAAGACAAAGAAGTCTATGACCTCTGTTTACTTACCTGGAAGTAGAAGCAAAAGTGGAAAAAAGGAAGTCATGACCCCGGAGGCAAGGAAAGGGCACACTCACCTTGAGGATATTTGTGACAGTGGGCTCTGCCCGGAGGATCAGCCCAGGATTGGGCTGGATGTTGGCATTTTCTCCGGATTTCAGCTGGGGCGCGTGTTCCCGGTCTGCTGCCCTGCGGCCGTAAGCAGTTGGAGAACGGAAAAGAAATAGAGGTAAGTTCCTGACTTACAGAAGCAGAGGCCCAGAGAAGGTGGGGAGCACAGGAGAACCTTTGTGGCCGGGGTGATCTTTATGAAAGCATATTTCACGACCATGATTGCTTCAACTTATCACTGATTGTTACTTCAATTTTGAAAGCTCACTTCATATTAAAGGAAAATTTAGGATTTTTACTTTGCTTGCAAAGGAGGGTGGGAGTTCAAGCGCAGCACCTAAGGGTGCAGAAACCAGCATCTGCTGTTGCTGGGATCCCTAGGCCTGGCCCCAGGCACCTGCAACCCGAACTCTAGACAGGAGGCAAAAAGGCACCAGGAAGTCCGGACTGGACATGAGAGGAGGAGGGCAAGCGGCCCATGGGCCAGCCCAAGGGAGCGCACACTTACCGCTTGGCCATGAGGTTGGTCACGCTGGCTTCAGACAGAAGCCCCTGCTTGCTACATTCTTGGAGTAGGAATTTTGTACAGTCACAGCTGTGAGGGGAAAAGGTGATGACGGGGGAGCAGGGCAGGGGTTACTGAGGGGTGGGAACAATGGGCCCCTGCCTACTGTCCTCCCTCCTTCAGGATGAAGGATGTTTGAGTGCCTGAGGGATGCTAGAGGGGCGCAGGCACTCGGCAGCTACAGGGCTGCTGCCTCCTGCCCAGGGGAGCAAACCAGGAGATAGTCTCCTGAGAGGAGCAGGGGGGAGAGCCCAGAACATGTTCTGGTGCAGTGGGGGTGAGCAGGGGAGCTCGTACTTGCAGCGCTGGTCGGCTTTGTCCAGCAAGGGTGTGAGCTTCAGCAGGAACTCAAAAGCACAATTGACATCCTCGGTGAAGTCCTACAAAGACCCAGAAGGTGCCATCTGGCTTCTAGGTCCTCCACTACACCCACAGCCTGTGATGCAGACTTAAAAGGACACCCCACTGGATATAAACACCAAGTCGGCTGTACCCACCACATGCTTCCAGTGACATGACAAGGAGTGTAGAGCACCATGGCCCTCCACCGGCCCCAGGACACCTTGGGCAACCTTGCCCCTGGTGCGGCCTGGCCGCCTCGCGGAGGATGGGCGTGACGCTCAGGTGCCCACATGCTTCCAGCCTTCCCCCAGGGGCCAGAACACACGGCTGGCCCTTGCCTTGCCCTTGTGTCTCCAGGGTGGAAACAAGGATTCACCAGCTCCCGTGCCCCTCCCCCATCTCATTTCTTCAACCAACCTTGTCCCCGTGACAGTATTTCTTCAACTTAACCAAAACCTGTGGAATCTAGAGGGTGAGACAAGAGGAAAAACAGGAAGATGAATTTCTTCTCTCACCCAGAAATAACGGCATCCCCTCCATCCCCCTGCCCTGAGTAGAGAGACAGGAACCCTCCCACCCTGGAAATAAAAGCACTCTTAGGGCCAAATGAGAAAGCTGAAAGGCATCCAAGTGCCCGGTGCCCCCCAGTCTACAGGACACAGGGACCCCTCACTTCTGCTGGTTCCACAAGGAAATGCCACAAGCAAAAGGGAACTCAATTCAAGGGCCGGGGCCACTTCCCTGGCTCCCATAACTGCCCTGCACCAATCTGGTTGATGACTGAGCTAAACAGCACCTGTGTGCTAAAAGATGGAGGGCGCCTGCCAAGTAGGCTAAATATAGCCCTGGGACTTTCAGAGAAAAGAATCGATGGGAACTTGCGCTGGGGGACCCGGCAGGCTGCAGACAATGCCAGCGGGGAGAAATGCGGGACAGAGATCCTGGGTGTCACTGCTTTTCCTGAGAACCATTTCTAGATTCGGCTCTCTGTTGCTCCCCTGTCCCAGGTACCTTGAGGAAGGTGAAAGCTGTCCACTTGAGCTCCTCTGTACCCTCAGGAGACTCGATAAGCCCCACGAAGCAAGCTTTCCAGATTTCCAGGACAAAAAGTGGGGTGGGGATATGCTGTGAGAAGACCCAAGAGAGAAGCCTAAAAGGGTGCCCATCCCCTTTCATATTCTGAAGGCCCCGGGGAGGCCAGGAGCTGATCAGGTAAGCTCAGAGACTGTGTACGAAGGGTGCTCCCCAACCCCAGTGTGAGAACAAGAGATGTCAGGCGAAATGGCACTGCCACGTATGACAGCCATCTGCTTTCCACCCCGATCAGAGGAAACCCAGTTCTCCCAAAAAGTACCAGAAGAATCCTCCCCACTGCCCCCAAGTGGCCAGCCCAACATGTTGGCAGAGAAACAACTCTGGAACCCCAACCTGCATGCGCTTCACCATCATAAGCTGTTCCACCAGGGGCTGCGTCTCGCCTGTCAGGTTCATGGTGCCCTCGAGCAGGACCACCGCATGGACTGTGGGGTAACCAGTCTTGTGCAGCTGCTCAGAGTGCACAGCCAGCATTGTGGGAATGCTGAAGGGAATGGATACATGGGAGACAGAAAGAGTTGGGAGGGCAGGTGAGCAGAAGGGTGGGGGCCAGGGGTCACATCTCCCTACCCACACCCAGGGCCTTTCCTCGCTCCTTCCACTACAATCAGCCTGGGAGCCTGGTACCTCCTAATGAGTGTGCCACACTGCTCAGCCTGGCTCCGGAGCTGGGGGTTGCTGAGACTGGCCAGGATTTCACCAAGCTTCAAGAGAGAATGCTCAATGGCAGTCCAGGAGGCTGGCAGAGAAAAGGAAATGCAGACACACAATGGGAAAAGAAGAGAGGAAGACAATGGCCCTGAGCTCCTCGACTTTGGCCCCCCTGGGACCTCAAAACCACGCACAGAGGCTTCCCCTGAGGATGACATGGAGGCCAGGGGCCTGAGGGCAGCATGCACTGTTTCTAGAAGGGGAGTGAGCACCAACACCGAAGTCCCTAGAAACTATTCCCAGAGGCCTGCCTTCTAGGGGATGCACGTGGCTGACTTTAGAGCCTAGGTACAGTTCAACACAGACAGTGGCAAAGAGAGGCACAGGGGGGTTGGAGTCCAGTGGCTGGAACAGGGAGGTGGCCACAAATTGCATCAGGAGTGGCCAGCCTTGCAAGTGGCCATCACTCTCTACCCCAGTCGAGCTAGATTCCTAACCAGGCTTCTGGGTTCACCCACACCCTGTCGAGGCCTTTGCTCTCACGGCTCTCCCCCTCTGTGGTGCCCCAACTCATCGCCACCTCTCAAACCACTCTCCTCAAGCTTTTGTTCATGTCTGGATTCTTTGACAACACACCCAACTGGTCCAACCCGCTAACCTCTCCGCCTAAATGCTTGAACTCATGGTCTCTGCTACATTATTTAGCACTTAATTATGAGTCACTTATCCTAGTTACAACTCCAGAGGGTTAAATGATGATGAATACTGGCACCAACTAGCCCGTTAACCTCCATGTGGCATGGGAAAAAGAAACAAAAAAATAAGACCTGAGATCCATTAAAATTAAGTTAAATATTCATTCACTTTTCAGCCACTAAACATTGGTCAAGTGTTCAAGATAGGTAAGATACTGTCAACAAGGCCCATTTTTATAGACAGGTCATCTTTCTGGACTTCTCACAGGCAATAAAACATACTTTGAAAAGTTAACAAATATACTAATCCTATAACAAGTTCTCCAAACATGTCCTGAAGACCTGGATGTAACCCATTCTAGCATTGTTGTTACTGGAGAACAAGAGATCCTTAGGTGGTCTCAAGCCA
The DNA here is from genome assembly GCF_027475565.1 of Acinonyx jubatus. NCBI lineage: Eukaryota > Metazoa > Chordata > Mammalia > Carnivora > Felidae > Acinonyx > Acinonyx jubatus. Next base: position 38,200,849 of record NC_069397.1, read on the forward strand.
CAAGACTGTGGTCTTTGGGCAACATGTCCAGAAAACCAGTACTTCCCCCCCACCGGTGATCTATCTCCTTCAGGCTCTGGAGGGTTCCAAGAGTTAACATCTGCACTTGAGTCAAGCGGTGTAGGATACAACAGGCCTGATAGCAGACAGGTACCATGTTCAAAGGGACATGTTAGGCAACACTCAGAAACAAGAGTCATTTACTTTCAGGAGATGAGTAGCGCAGAGACAAACACAAGGATGGATGGTGTACTTCCCTTGTCTCTAACTTCATCCATGTTTATCACATACTAGTCTTGCTCCCCACTAGCATGTATGCTTGTTGAGGGCAGGGACCCTGCCACATGCTCCTTTGGTAGCCCCCCACCCCCCATCCCCAGCACCTGGCACAGTGCTGGGCATACAATAATGCTCAGTAAATACCTGTTGGTTGATTGGCTCGGGTGCCACCCTGCCCAAGTCCCTGGGATGTATGCAATGCTTATGGGGAGAAAAAAAAGGAAGTGGGATGATTTCAGATCCTCCTGGAAAGAAGTGGGATGGCATCCTGCCTCTCCCCTTTCAATTAAAGAACCAGCTATGGGAACAGTGGAAGGTGGGGCTCAGGGGAACCAGGGGACATACAGGCCTCCTCTAGTTTGGCGATGTGGAGCAGGGCCCGGTTCTTGGTGCTGCTGAGGGTCTTCTCCAGGCGCTGCAGGCACATGGCAAGCTGCTTCTCGCCAGCCGCTGGAGTGCCGGCCTCCAGCCCCTCCCGGAGCCGCTCTGCAGAGGCTGCAGTGCAGCGCAGCAGCCAGTGGAGGGCGCTGAGAAGGGACCGGCACAGCCCGATGCACTCCTCTGCTTTGCCATGACAGCTACCGGGAAAGGATGCAAAATCTGTCTTGGCTCCAAAGGCTGAAATATGACCCACACCAATCTTCCCCAGAGTGGCTGGCACGCCCCTATGAGGGAAGAGAGCTGGGAAGCTAGCAAAGTCCTAGGGAAGACAGCCCCAACTTCCACTGGGCAAGATTTCAAATGAGCTACTCCAAAGAGAAGAGGTCTTTTATCCCAAGGGACTAAGTAGAAAAGGATGGGGGTGGGTGGGTGCAGAAGAGCAGAGGGGAAAGAAGTGTGGGAACCCACAGAGTTGGCCTCAGTCTACATGCTTGGAGCTTCTCCTTTACGCTAGGATAATACCGGAAGTTAACAAGCCCTGCCATTACCTCAGTCGGTCACAAAACATGTCCATGATATCCAGCAAAGCCTGGACACACAAGTCCCGGGAAAAGTCATCAAACTGCAGAAAGAACAGTTAATGATACTACAAACATCCCAGTTGACCTCTGGTCTCACATATGAGGCAGACGGCATATTCAGAATTCCTACTCATCTTCCCTCCAACCTCAGGTTTCAGACTCAGCATTCTTTCAACATTGGAAGTTGGCTCCTAATTGCCAGCCTCCCACTTCCCAGGATCTCCCTCCCTCCAGTGGAACACAGCAATGCCATCCAGAGGCATCACGTGCTGCCTCTCCAGTCTCAGAGTGTACGTGACCGCGCAGGCGAACAGAGGGGGTCCCATCTGTCACTATCATCTCTCTGCTCCCATGCCCTCCACCTAGCTCATAAATGGCTATGGTCATACCTTACTGATTGCTGTGAGGACAGAGGAGTAGGACACCATCTGGATGGAAAGAAGAAAGATAAAGTTCAGACAACTAGCGTCACAGCTGACAGGATCAAACACTGACACTTCAAATTTCTGCAGCTCAAAAAGTTCAACCCCTTTAACAGGCCTTCCTCAACCCACGAAAAGAGAGGCAGGAAAACTAGACATTGTCCCCATCCCTGCTTCTATCAAAATCACCATAAATGACACCATGAGCATACACCCACTAAGATCAGGGTGGGCATTCAAAAATGCCGTGTTTCATGTTCACATGCCACTCATTGTCCACTATATACAAGGTTAAAATAATTGCTAGTAGGCAGAAGAAAGGATAGGAATGAGGTTATGTTACTTTACTCCTACAACTTCTATAGAGTAGGAGAGGCTCTGTCAGCACAGACCCTGGTGCAGGGTTCAAACCCACAAACTGTGAGATCATGACCTGAGCCAAAGTCGGACGCTTAACCAACTGAGCCATCCAGGTGCCCTCAGAGTACTTTTATTTACAACAACTGGAGATGAAGAAACATTTCCTGCAATGAACAGGTAATACCTGCACACTGAAATTGTAGTGAATTTCATGATACACACTCTGATTCTCTAGGATTTACTCTCTAGGACTCCTCCAGGACACCTTCTCTGATCGACCCAACCTCCTTCCCATGTGCTCCAAGTAATTAATCCCCTTATACCCATCATTACACAGCAGGTACCTGTTGCCCCCACTAGGAGGCAGGAGCTCCTAGTGGACAAGGAGCTCCTTGAGGACAAGGATGCTTTTACTCAGTGACCACCATGAACTTGCTATGATGTTGGTAGAATGAATAAGTAAAAACACACCTTTAGATCAGCATTTCTCAAAGTAGCTTCCAAAGTTGCACTATCCAATAGGGAAGCCACTAGCCACAAGTGGCTGTTTAAGTTTAAATTAAGTAAAATTAAATATTCAGTTCCTTAGTCAGACTAGTCACATTTCAAGTGCCCAACAGCCACATGTGGCTAGTGGCTACCGTTTTAGCACAGATACACAGCATTTCTGTTACTGTAGAAATATTTATTGCATGATGTTCTTCCAAAGATTCCCCAAGATGTTAAGAAACTTTACACACACACACAGCTTTTGTGTGATATGAATTTAAGAAACCACGGACTAAATAGCTTTCTTTGCTTAGCTTTGCTGAGTCATAATATGCTTGTATATAATGAGAACCTCTAAGATAAATGGAGACAGTAAATAATACTTTCCAAGCTTATTTGACTAAGAGAAAGCCTATCTGAACAGTGAGCTGAGAACAGAAACAGTGGTGAATTTATATCTGTTTCTCTAGAATGTAGCCCAGGCTTAGCACATAGTAGGTCCTCAGTAAGCTTTTATTACTTTGGATTGGTGAATTCTAGGAACTAGCATTCTGAAAAAAAAAATGTATTTAAAATAAATCTCTATTAGTAAAACCTATCCATAGGATTGGAGATGTAGTTGAAAAGAAATAACCAATGTGTCCTGCATGAAATTAAAACCTAGAGAAAGTCTATTAAGTTGTCATATTTAAAAAAAAAATTTATTGCATGCTGATAAAATATAAATAATACTTTAGAAAGTAGTTACAAGTATATACTCAAAATCAGTGGCAAAATACACTGTAATAAAAAAGATTACAATGATAGCAACTGTCAGGATAATCACCTGCTTCGTGGGTTGTCTTCCCAAGAGGAATAGAAATTTCCAGAGATTCAAGAGGAAAGTGAAGTCAGCCTCAATGACCTTAATATGGTGAATTTTACATGCATGGCAATGCCTTCTGTGTATAATTTCTCCATCATGTGAACAGAGTGCTCTCTGTTCAGACACATTTAACTAGTATTCTTAAATAAACAAGAGCAAAATACACAGAGGACTTAAATACACAATTAGTGTTTAGTACAACTCTCAGCAAGATGTTCTGTGAAGCCATAGCTGGTGTCTGATGGTGATCAGAAAGTTGGGAGCCTGCCTGGGCAGAATGACCATAACGTTCCAGACGAGTATTTGTTTATTTATAACTGATGTCCCCATAGCAAGAGCTTGGCAGAGAAATGAACCTTGTTGGATACCAACCTGAAGAGGGAGCTGGATGTTCCCACTGAAACTAACCCCAAACTCCCGGAAGAGAAACCCCCAATTTTCTATGTTCTGAGAGATGCAGTATGTTCTAATGTATTTATGGTCTCTAAATTCAGAATTGTGTCCGTAAATTTTAGCTAACAATATCGAGAAAGCACTGCTACCCTTGAGACCTAAAACTACTTTCCACACGGCGAACTGTTTTTCACAGCAGGATTTAACCTATTCCAGTCTACTGTGTCTATCAGTGTAGAAGCTCTAAGCTACCACCAGACTCTGAGGCTGGAGACCGTCTATGTGTCCGCTGCACACCTGGCTAGCCCAGACTGACCCTGCGGCTGCTCTCTCCTCTCCTCTTCATATTCAACACCCTCAGCTACTCCTAAGTGCCCTCTCCATGCACAGCACTGAACTGAAGAGCCTCTGGACTTAGAAGGAAGAATCAATTACTAATTTTGCACAGCACTTTACAATGCTGATTGTAGTGAAACTCCTGCATATATATTTATTTCTCTCTCACTGTTACTTTGGCCTTGTTCTCCTTCTTGCCTTCCCCATCAGTGTTTACATGTCTCGAGATTCTGCCATTTTTAAGAGAAGTTCCCGCAGACCACTCCCCCCATTTCCAATTAATCACTACTCTCTCTATCCTGCTCTCCACAGATGGGAGTTCTTCACACTCGCTGTCTCTACCTCCCCACCTTCCGTTCACAATTCCACCCACTCCAATCACTTATGTCCTTACCACTGTAGGAATCTCCTCATTGAGCTCATCAACAAACTGGTTAAACCCCATGGATACTTCTCAGTTCCAATCTCACAGACCTCTCAGTAGCACCCAACACCAGGAAACACTTCTTCACTCTTTGATCCTCTTCTCTCTTGGCTTCTCTTGATACCACGCTCTCTTGCTTTTCTTCCTTCTTCACTGATCTCTTCTTTTCAGACTCCTGTGAGGCATCTTTTTCCTAGCCGTGTTCTCTACCTGTGATTGGTTCCTCAGGGATTTGGCTTGGGTCTCTCTTGTACTTACTCTCTACCCTCTCTAGGCACTCCTGTCAATGCCCACAGCTTCCATCACCATCTACAGTCGACAACTCCAAAATCAACAGTGCCAGTCTAGGCCTCTTCTTCTAAGTTCTGGACACATATGTTGAAGGACCTACTGAGTATCTTCTCTTTGTTAGCCCACACAGGCACCTTACTTAACAAGGCCAAAATCAGTGTCATCTCCACCCCTCAGCGGTACCCCAACCTTAACAGCAGCCCTACTCTTTTCCCACTGTCTCCTTAAGATCCCATCAGTCATCGAGTCGTCCAAACCAGAAACCTAGACACTAGCCATGATTTCTTCCTCTCTCTCATGTGCCTCATCCAGGTAATCACCAAGTCCTCTCAATGCCACCTCCTGAACAGTTCTTGGATTCATCTTTTTTTCTGCTGCTACTTCCCATGTTTATGCTAATATCATCTCTTACCTGAATTTACTGCAATAAGGGTTAATCAGGGGTTGGAAAACTATGACTCGCAAGCCAAATTGGGCCCATTATCTTTTTTTTTTAAAACAAAGTTTCATCAAAGCACAGGCATATCCATTTACTTATATACCATCTATATATGCTTTCAAGCTATAATGACAGAATAATGGTGACAGAGACCACATGGCCTGCAAAGTATTACTATTTGGTCCTTGGGCAAAAAAAAAAAAAAAAAAAAAAAGCCTGGGGCGCCTGGCTACCTCAGGGGAAGAGCATGCAACTCTTCATTTCAGGGCTGTGAGTTCAAGCCCCATGCAGGGTGTACACATTACTTAAAGAAATACATACATATATAAACAAAAATACACACACACACACACGTACATACTCCAACTCATATACATACATATATATATTCCATCTCATATATATATATATATATATATATATACATGTATTCCAGCTCGTATATACACGTGTGTGTATATTCCACACACACACACACACATGTGTATATTCCAACTCATTCTTCAAGCTATAACCGGAGTGATCTTTTTTTTTACAAGTGTGATCTTTCTAAGATTAATCCACAAATTCCCCAAATCCAGAAAGTCAAAAAAATCCCCATTAAAATATAATAGGATTTTTACAAGAATTTAACAAGCTGATTTTAAAATGTCTGGGAAAGGACAGGGCGCCTGGGTGGCTCAGTCAGTTGTGCGTCCAACTTCTGCTCAGGTCATGATCTCGTAGTTCAGGAGTTCAAGCCCCAAGTCAGGCCCTGTGCTGACAGCTCAGAGCCTGGAGCCCGTTTCAGATTCTGTCTCCCTCTTTCTCTGCCCCTCCCACCCTCACACTCCATCTCTCTCACCTCCAAAAATAAATAAACATTTAAAAAAATGTTTTTTAAATGTCTGGAAAAGGAGCACCTGGGTGGCTCAGTTGTTTAAGCATCTGACTTCAGCTCAGGTCATGATCTCATGGTTCATGAGTTTGAGTCTCACATTGGGTGAGCTCAAGTCCCACTTCGGGTGAGACTGTACCCCACTTAGGGTAAAACACGAACCCCACTTCAGGTGAGTCCCACCTCTCTCTCTCCCTCTCTTTTCCTCTCTTTCTCTCTGCCCTTCGTGAGATTCTCTCTCTCTGCCCTTAGATCACTTGTGCCCTCTCTCTCTCTCAAAAAAAGTTAACAATAAATATATAAATAAATAAATAAATATTAAAAATAGAAAATGTCTGGAAAAGAAAATGCCTAGGGGAGCCTGGGTGGCTTAGTCGGTTGAGCATCCAACTCTTGATTTCAGCTCAGGTCATGACCTCATATTTCTTGAGTTTGAGCCCCTGTGTTGGGCTCCTCGCTGGCAGTGCAGAGCCCACTTGGTATTCTCTCTCTCCTTCTCTCTCTGCCCCTCCCCCACTTACACAGGGGTGCACACACACACGCACTGTCTCTTTCTCAAAATAAATAAATAAACATTAAAAGAAAGAAAAAAAAAATGCCTGAAAACAGCCAAGGAATTTTTGAAAAATTAAACTAAGGGAAGACTTGCCTAACCAGACATCAAACATACCATAAAGGTATAGTAATTAAAACAGTCAAGTACTAGTGCAAGAAAGGACAAATATATCAATGAATGAAACTGGAATACCAAGAAATAGACCTTTGTCAAAAAAAAAAAAGAAAAAAGAAAAAGAAGTAGAACTTTGTAAGAGAATTTAGGATATGACAATGAATGGCCTATTCAATAAAGGCAATTGAAACAACTGTCCACCTATTAGGAAAAATAAATAAATTTGGATCTCTTCCTCACACCACAATAAATCCTAAATGGATTCAACAAAATAAATACAAAAAACAAAAGTGAAGTGTTGGCAGAAATTAGAGAAGAATATATTTTGATCCTTGGAGCAGGGAAGGAAGCCCTTAAGCAAGACAAAAGCCATATAGGAAAAAATGGTTAAATCTGACAACAAAAACATTAAAAATTTCTGCATGCTAAGAAAATAAAACCAAAAAGTAAAAAAAAAAAAAAGTGATAGAAAACCATAACAGGATTAAAAGATCAATTATATTAAGACACTTAAAAAGCAGTCAGAATTCTTGTGCTGATTAAAATGTTCTACATTGATTGTTGTAGTGGCTGTACAACTCTGAATATACTAAAACCCAATAAATTGTATACTTTAAATGGATACATTGTATAGTATGTGATTTATATCTCAATAAAGCTTTTACAATAACAAAAAATTTAGGAAAACAGGCAAATGGTATGCATTAGCAATTCCCAGAAGATATACAGGGAGCCAGTAAATATGGAAAAAATGCTCAACATCACAATTATGGAAATACAAATTATAATGTGAAGGAATTTTTTGCTTATTCTATCCAGCATTGGAAAGGTGTTGAGAAACACTGTCAAACACTACGGAGGGGGTATAAACTGATACCATCCTTTTTGGAGGGCAATGTGCAAGATCTACTGCAATTTTTTGTTAATTTTTATTTATTTTGAGAATGAAAGAAAGCACGAGTGGGAGAGGGGCAGAGAGAGAGAGAGAGTCCCAAGCAGGCTCTGTACCAGCAGCATGGAGCCCAACACGGGGCACGAACTCACAAACTGTGAAGGCCACAAACTGTGAACTCACAAACTGAACCAAGGCCAGGTGCTTACCCGACTGAGCCACTCAGGCGCCCCAGAATCTACTGCAATTTAACATGTGGGAATGCTTCAAGCTAGCAATTCTATTTCTAGGTATCTATCCTAGGGAAAACTCGCAGAAGTGCAGACAGGCTAAGTATAAGAATGAATGTTTAATGAAACATCAATTATAACAGTAAAAAATTAAAAGCAACCTAAATTACAGTACACATGGAACATTATGTAGCAGTTAAAAAGAATAAGGTAAATGAACACGTGCTCACATGGAAAGCAGACATAAGCCAAGAGGAAAAAGAAATAAGAAATACATGCCAACTGAGGGCTACTACTCAGCAATTTAAAGAGAATGAACTACTGACATACACAACCACATAGATAAATCTCAAAAACATTTATGTTAAACAAAAGAAGACAGAGTACAGGGTATTGCTGGATGATTCCATTTCTATGGAATCCAAATATAGGCAAGATTAATCTACAGTGACAAAAAACATTTAGTGGTTGTAAGAGGTTGGGCTAGAAAGGGGCACAAGGCAACTTTCTGGGAGAATGGAAACATTCTGTATCTTATTTTGAATGTTAGTGACATGGGTATATTACAATTGCTAAAACTCACTGAATTCATCTTAAGATCTGTACATTTTACTGCATGTTAAATGTCTATACAAACACATACATACATATCCTATCACACCATTCCTCCACTTAAAACTCTTTAAATGATTACTTGTCAGCCTAGGATAAAGTCCAAACTCTTTAGCATCACTCACAGGTCCTTTGTGCCCTCTCTATCTCCTTCTTGAAGTGCTAGCCCAGCAGTTCTCAAAATATGATCCAGGGACCCCTGGAATCTGTGAGGTTAAAACTATTTTTTAGGGGCACCTGGGTGATTCAGTCAGTTAAGCATCTGATTCTTGATTTCAGCTCAGGTCATGATCTCACCATTTGTGAGATCGAGCCATGCGTTGGGCTCTGCACTGACCAGCAGGGAGCCAGCTTGGGATTCTATCTTTCTCTCTCAAAATAAATAAATACATAAATAAACATTTTTTAAAAAACTATTTTTTAAATATTGCTAAGATGTTATTTGCTTTTTCTACTCTCATTCTCTCACAACTGAACATGGAATGTTCCAGAGGCTCCATGACATGTAATCATATAATTAAATGTGTCAATAATTATGTAATTCAGTAATGGGTATTTTCCACATGATCAATTCATGATATTATAAAATCATTCATGAGTAAAAGTGCAAGAGAAAGACCAATAGATCTTAATGTTAACAGTGTGTAAGAAGTTCATTGAGGGGCACCTGGCCGGCTCAATCCGTAGAGCATGCAACTCTTGATCTCAGGGTCGTAAATTCAACCCTCATGTGTGTAGAGCTTATTTTAAAAATAATTAATTTTTTTTTAAAGTTCATTGATGTGGTTTCACATCACCTGCTGAATTTTAGTATATCAATGAATATCCAGTTATCTGAAAAGCTTATTAATATACTCTGTCCTTTTCAAACTAAATATCTGATGTGTGAGGCCAGATTTTCTTCATAAACTTCAACTGAAATAGCCTATTGCAACAATTGAATGCAAAAACAGATATGAGAATTCAGCTGCCTTCCATTAAGCCAGACATTAAGTAGATTTGCAAAAACGTAAAACAATACCACTTTCCTCACTAGCTTTTTTGTTTTGGAAAATACAGTTTTCATTAAAATGTTATTTATATTAACATGTAACATAACAGGCTTTATTTAACAGACATTACTTTTTGGTGCTTTTAAATAAGTTCATAAAAATTTTTTAACTTACTCCGTTTTCATTTCTAAAATGGTAAATATGGATAGATATAATACATACAAACAAAAGCTTTGTGGGAGTCTCAATGGTTTTTAAAAGCATAAAAGGGTCCAGAGACCAAAACTACTGCTCTAGCCATACAAATTATTTTTGGTTCCTAAACATGTGATTTTTGCCTCCCAGCCTTTGTATACAGTGCTTTTCTTTCTGCTTTGTGTATTCTCACCAATCTGCCTGGCTAACTCCTATTAATAGTAAGGTCTTGGTTTAAACATCACTTTCTCCAGAAAGCCTTCCCTGATTGCTCAGACTGAATTATTTGCCTTTCCCATGTACTCCCATAGTACTGTCTTAATCTACATCATAAATCCATCCTGTGACTGACTGCTTATTTCCATGTCTGTTATTACCCATAACTTCGTTCTTTCTTATGTGCTGGGATCAGGTCTTGTTCACAGCTATATCCCCAGGGCCTACACCACTCCCTGACGCATACAGGCATTCATGAACATTTATTGATAGAATAAGTTAGTGTACCATTCATCACAACCAGTGAAGTATTATTTTCAAAAGAAAATGGAGGCTCAGAGAAGTGTTCAAACAAATTCGCCTAGAAAGTGTGAGCTGACAACGTTACTCCAAGACTTTTACCTTCAAATCTTCACTCTCTGGAATAGGTGGGACAGTTTACCTGGGAACTAATGGCATACTTCAGGTAGGACAGAATGAGAGGATTGGGGGAAGGTCCAATCATGGCCTGCTCCAGTAGCGCTTCTGCAAGGGGAATAAACAAAGCAAGACTGAGTGGTTATAACTTTTCTGGGTTTAGCCCTCCCATCCTTCCTTCCTACTTGACATGAGACCTGCTAGGTTGAGAATGTCCCAGGTGGCTCCTTTGGGAAAGAATTTCTTCATGTTGATTGCCCACTGGTAGTCACTCCATCGCTCCTTCCAGGCTTGCAAAATGGCTTGCTTCAGGTTCACCACCTTCATGATTTCACTCTGAGAAGGGGCCGATGGAGGTAAGCTTTGAGGTGGGTGAAACTGAGCTTAGAGAAGAGATTGTGAGGGAAAGAACAGGGGTGGGCAGAACAGAATGAAATGGGATCCAGGAAGATTTAAGGGAGACAAAGGAACTACGATAAAAATGGAGAAAGGACAAGGTAGAGATTCTATCAAGTTCCTCCCTCCTGAACCATCCCTTCCTTAAACTGGAGCACTAAGAAGAGGGGGTCAAAGGCGCTTAGTACAGAGTAAAGGTGGGAGCAAGGGGTTAAGCCTATTCTGATTGCCTAATTACGCCCTTAGCCCTGGCTAAGTCCCTCAGCCCCTACCACCCCAAATCCAGAGTGTCTTCCTCCATCTCCTCCACCTTCCCCAACCTTAAAACTATAATTCCCTATTTCCCTTTCATCCACCACCTTCCCAATTTTAAGCCTACCGTACAAGTTAGTTCTAGATCCTAGGAATCGCCATTTTGGCACTTATCAAAGAGCTTAACTTCTATTGGCTGAGAGTAACAAACATGAGCCAATAAGAACGCAGAAGGAGACAGGTCACGCCACGATGTTTTCTGGGAATTGTAGTTCCTTGGATTGGGCTAGAGAGGAAGCTAAGAAACTAAAAACTAGTCTGCCCTCATTGTTTCTCTGCTGTAGGGAAAAATATGTAAGAGCTGAAGCATCACAGAGACTCGGGGAGCCGAGGGGGAAGAGCTCTCGAAAGACCGCTAGCAAGCAGGCGTAGCCCCAAGACGTCACTGTCGACCAGGCGTTTAAATGATATTCTGACACCCTTTCATTACATGCTAGTTACTAGGCATAGCAGGGGCGTGGCATTCGTTAAGCAATACGTTTTTCTCTTTCCTGGTCTTTTTTTTTTTTTTTTTTTTTTTTTTGGTGTTCCTACACTCCTGAGTCTACCAGAATTCTTATTTCCACACCTTTATCCCAGAGGCGGCATTAGGGCTTGATCAATTACACACATCACCACTTAACCCCCAAATCTGGCAGTCCTCCCAGAATCTCCTGGCCTTGCACACTGCTTGAATATGGGAAGAGGTAAAGAGGAAAGTAAGAAGGAAAACTGAAGTTAAGGTTATCAAAAATAAGGAAAGTCTAAGAAACTGTCATAGCCAAGAGGGCTTAAGGAGACACAAGTATTTAATGTAACTTGGTATCCCAGATGTCATCCTGGAACAGAAGAACATTAGGTGAAAACCAAGAAATCTGAGTAAAGCACAGACAGTAGTTAATAACAACATAATCAATATTGATTGGTTCATTAGTTGTAAAAAAAATACCATACTAATGTAATGTAAGAGGCTAATAAAAGGAAAAATTGGGTATGGGGAATGTAGGGACCCTCTACTATCCTCAAATGTTTTCCTGTAAAGCTAAACTATTCTCTTTTTTCTTTAAGTTTATTAAAAACAATATGATGTCTCGATTATCCTATGGAACGATATTGTACATAATTATGTTCAGGGCTTTGGGCATGAGCCCTTCTTTCCCCCCTCTAGTGAGAAGCTCAAAAGCAAGTGCTATCCACCTCTGGCTCCAATGTCTGACCCTTCCTATATATAGCCCTTGTCCCTGCCCTGTCCTATGGACAGATCGTCCCTAACATTTATAACCGAGGACCAGAGTAAACATGAAGGCCCAAGCCAGTATCCTGCCACCCCTACTTTCTGCTCCCCCATCCCATACCCTAAGGGGGTTGATATCCCAGTCCATGAGGCCAAGTTCTGCCCATATTCCCCAGCAATCATTCTTTGGCCACCCTTTCAGTGGCAAAATCAGTCATCAGGGTAATGAATCTGGGACAGCAGTGTGCTCAGACTCTGGAAGCAAACTTGTGGCCCTTGGGGCAGAGAATAACAGGATCCTGGGTATCCAGAGCCTAATTACAACAGGGAGACAAGGATCCCTGTTCTTAGGGGTAGCGTGCAGCTGAAGGAGGGCCAGATCACATCTCTCTAAGGTCATTACTCCCTATGGCCTTTCTGCCTCCCCATATACCCAACCCCCCCCCCCCATTCTGGTCCCCTTTGTGCCTATCCAAGTGACACCACTGGGAAACAGTGTTTCTGTAAAACAGCTGCCAAATATATGGAGCCAAAGCTTCTGAAGCAGCAAGGAGGGAGAACCCAGACTCCTCACACTTAACCTTCAAACTGGCCCCAGCCACACACACATACACTCACACTTGAAATGACCACAACCCCTGTTACTCTGCAGCCTCATATGAACCTGACCTCCCTTCTCCCAGGCCCCCACTCTACCTTTGCCTGCTCCTTCCTCTCACTCCTGCCTGGTTACAGCAGCCCAGGGCCCCCACCTTGGGCCATTCCTGGATCCTACAGCTCCCTTCCCATCCCCCATAGGCCAAACTGCCCCTCTTAGAGAGAAGTTGTCAACTTTGTGACTGAGTTAGTGGGTGTTGGGTACATTTGGGGAATATCTGGGCCCTGAGGATAGTGGTATTCTGAGCTTAAACCATCCCTCTCTGGCAGGAAGCCTGGCACATCTCTGGGGGATGGAGGGGTGCCTCCTTCCCACTTCACAGTGGCAGGGAGGCGGCTTTTGTAGTCAGGCCATCTGCCTTCCCTGTCCCCCACCTCTCACCAGCAGCTCCTTTTCTAGGCTTGGCAGGATTCCCCCCAAGAACTGGACTCCTAAAAAACTAGGAGGGCTCCCTTAGTTGTGGACACGGGCCATCTTCAATTTCCCTACTTTGACTGTCTTGCCTCTCTGATCTGTAAATATCAGAGACAGCCTTTCCATACACCACCTCTTTCCTCCACACCACATTAGCTCTCTAGAACCCACAGGCTCCCTGGCTGGATCCTCTCTCCCCAAGCATGGAACTCTATGAAAATCCTCCTGTGGGTAAGAGACAACCCCTTTGGATATAAAGAAAACCCTTCCTCCACACAGCCCTTCTCAAAAACCTTCCTTTTTGGGGCACCTGGGTAGCTCAGTCAGTTAGGCGTCCAAATTCAGCTCAGGTCATGATCTCATGGTTCGTGGGTCCGAGCCCCACACTAGGCTCTGTGCTGACAGCTCTGAGCCTGAAGCCTGCCTCAGATTCTGTGTCTCCCTCTCTCTCTGCCCCTCCCCTGCTTGCACTATGTCTCTCTCTGTCTCTCAAAAATGAATATTTTAAAAAAATTGTAAAACCTCTTTTTTTCATGTTTATTTATTTATTTATTTTTGAGACTGCGAGTGGGGGAGGGGCAGGGGGGTGTACAGAGGATCCAAAGCGGGCTCTGTGCTGACAGCAGAAAGCCCAATGCAGAGCTCAAACTCATGAACCTTGAGATCATGAACTAAACGGAAGTCAGACACTTACCTGACTGAGCCACCCGGGTACTCTTCTCAAAAACCTTTCTTACCCCACTTTCTTCTGCTGTCCATTTCTTCCCCCTCAGCACCAGTGAAGGATGAGCTCCCAACCCTGCTCTCTTAGTTCCAAGCCCCAATGTCTTCATCTTGTTGGCTGGTCTGGCTGGAGAAAAGGGGCAGGTGGAAGCCAGCCAGACAGAGTGACATGGCAACACTGGAGCAGTGGCAGAAAAGGAGCTAGGCCAGAGTGGGGTCTTGGCTGGGGTAAGAGGCTGTGGAGAGGGGCACTTGGGTGGCTCAGCTGGTTGCATGTCCGACTCTTGATTTCAGCTCAGGTCATGAGCCCAGGGTCCCGGGATCAAGCCCCATGTCAGGCTCTGCGCTGAGCGTGGAGCTTATTTAAGATTCTCGTGCACACGCGTGCGCTCTCAAATTTAAAAAAGGCTGTGGAGAACAGGGGTGTGGGTACCCAAAGGGATGGGAACATTCCTTATCTAGGCTAGAAAGAAGTATAGGGAAAAGTGACAAGAGTCTAGACCCAGAAACATTGAAATACTTGGTAAGCATACAAGGCACAGAAGGTTTTAGTTTCCTTTCTCTCCACAGGGAAACTGAGTCATTCCCCTCCCCAGCTGAACCATTTTCCTTTGGAAGCTTGCCTGGGTCCCCCCACTATGGGGAGTTACTTGGCAGCAGGTAGATGGACAAAGAAAGAGTTGTTCCTACACACTCATACACAGCTGGTTCCAAACCAGTTCCCTTCTCTGACCAGTCCCTACATCAAAATCCCTACTTTCTGTTTATCTAGGGGAGAGGAGGATGGGGGAGAAGCCTACCAAAAGGACCCACCTCAGGGACAGGTCCTGGATCTCCCACCATTTCGTGTGTCTGTCTTCCCACTGCCCCATAGAGGTCCAGCAAGAGACCAGCCAGGACAATGGAAGGCAGCATTTGAATCCTTGGAGCAGTTTCCTCTCCCAACACCCTGAAGGATGCCTTCCCTTTCTACACGCCCATGTCAGAGGAGAAGAGACGTCCTGTGATCCCGAGGCCTGGACAGCAGCAGGGAAAAGAAGCCGGCCTGCCATTTCCTTTGCATCACCCCTCCCTCTAGGCCCTGAGAACCACTCTATACTAACCACTCTATACTCCTGGCTTCCACACCAGCTTGTTCTATCTCCTCTCATTGCGGGGGAGGGCTGCAATACAGTAAGGCCCAAACTGTATGGTAGAAGACATTGCGCCCCTACCTCTCCTCCCCTCTCTCCTGGCAAAGGCCAGATGAGGGGGCTGTATGCAAGAGTGAAACCGAAAGCTGGAAAATTTAGGGGGTCCGATATCTGGCACATATTAAATGCTTTAAAAAAAAGGTATCAAAAGAATGAATAAAAGTAGGAGAAACTCTGAAAAACAACCTGGAGAAGGTGTCAGTTTCTTTTTCTACTTCTTGCCTCAGCTACGAAGGGCCAGGTTCAGCCAGGCCTGAGTCCCTTCCCTAGCTCTCTGTTTTGTGACCCGTACCCAGGGTACCTGATGGGACAAAGATGATTGGTAGGGGGACATTAAGTTGCCATTTTACCCATGGGAGGGCAATTGTTGGTAAATTTCCCAGTCTCCCATCTCTGCCAGCCACTTGATCCCCAACTTCCATAAACCGTCCCCCCTTTCTTTTCTCCATTTCCACTACCTTTTCTTGATTGAAAGATCTCTAAGGGGAAGAAAAATCTGGGTTTTGGGTTCTCTTTAGGTTTCCTCCACTGTCTTTCCAGAACTCCCCAATAAGTGGGGCTATGTCTCCAGAGTCCAGGGGTGTCTGCTGAACACCTCATCACTTGCTAACATCACCCAGAGCCCAGGAGCTCAGGATGGGGGAGGGGTGGGATTACTGTGGCCCAGGCCACAGAGGTAGTTCCAGGGCAGGCTGGTAGAGGGCCTGTCCCCTGTTTCTCCAAACCCTTTGGGGCTTCTTGGCAGGGGTGGAGGATGCTGTGTGGGGTCTTGACTTCTAGGCTTTGGGGGAGGCTCTTCAGAAAGATATCTGGATCCCCTGGTTTCTAGGGGTGGGACCCTGAGAAATCTTGGGGTGCTTCCTAGCAACAGTCTGGGAAGGAAGGAGGGAGGAAGGGAGAGAGGGCGGGGCCCAGGCATAGCTGCTCTGATGAGAGCGCAGAGAACAGGCTGTTCCTGCTGCCTCCTTGGCAACCAAAATCTGAGAGGGAAGGGGCTGTCAGGCATATCCCCTTGGAGGGTCTCTATCCATACTCACTTGTGCCCCACCTCCCTGCTCTCCCCAGGGATTCAGCCCTGAAACAGAGGTGGGTGGGGGGTGGGAGGAGACAGCCTGGGTGGGGGTTTCCTGGCAAGAAGACAACAGAAGCTGGGGCTGAAATGACTCTGAGAGGAGCTAGAAGCTTCAAGAAATGGGGGTAGGCAGGATGAGTGGGGTGGAAAGAGGGGTGATGCAACACTGGGCAGGGGCTATAAGCCTAGACCTGGGCTGGATCCCAGCATCTGGCAGGATGCCGGCTTTGGAGAGTGTGTGCCCTTCACTTTGCCCTTGCCTAGGTCTGTTACCAGCCCATACTGGGAGCCAAGGAAGTGAGGTAAGGAGAAGATGGGAATGGTAAACTCTTGTCTTGGAGTTCAAAGTGCCCCAGTCTGCCCCTGGTGGGGGTGGGGGTGGGGAGGAAGGTGGATCAGGAAGCACTTCATTTTCTATGGCTTTGGGTCTAGGATTTCAAAAAGTCTCCCTCACCAGATATCTTTAGGGCCTTTCGTCAGAGAGATGTGGGGGAAGCCAGAATGTAAGGGAGACAAAACCGTAGCACTCTTGTGTTCCCCCTGTGGACTCAGTCACCCTGTCCTAATCCAGATTACTGCTAGACTTCCTCATTGCCTCTTTGGTTCTGTCTGATGGATGCAGAGTAAAATTGTATCTCATCTCACATAAATGTATCCCATGCATCGGGATTCTACCTCAACTCCTTGGGCAGCCCAATCCCGAGACTATTTCCATACAGGGTACAGCACGCGCCCCTAAGTACTGCACAGCACAGCATAGCCTTGCTCCCCAGGGTTTCAGCCAAACATGATCACCGAGGAGAGGATGTGGCACTGATTGGCAGACAGCCACCCTCAGTGCACCTCACACTGCACACTGCCCTGACTCTGCACGATGCAGCCTCCTGCTCCATGCTGCAGCTGTTGCATGTCCACTGCAAGCCCAGGCTGAACCCACAGGTTTACTTACTGCATGCTGACTCTGCACCATGCAGCCTCGACTCCCCAGGACAGCTGCCACTGCACCCCACAGGCTCTCTTCACCCACTGCAGACCCCTCATCACCACCCACTCTGCATCCCACACTGCATCCCACGGGTTTCATACCAGCTACCTTTCTCATCCCCATAATTCCAAGGGGTCCCGAGGAAGGCACACTCCCCTCCCCCATGCATTACAAACCCCAGTTACACTCCCCCTCCCCTAAGAGAAAAGGCTCCAGCAAAGCTGAGGATGCAGGACCCTGAGACTAACATGAGCAAGGGCAGCCCAACTAGGAGAGGCTGTTGGCCAGAACCCCACACATAAGCAAGTGATTCTGCCCAGTATAAACTGGGCAATTGGTAGAGCAGTTTCCCTTAACACACACACACACACACACACACACACACACACACACACACACACACCTCCTCAAGAGCAGACTGTGGAGACAGGGCCCCGCCCTGGGAGCCAAAGGAAGGCTATGGCCCCCGCTGGTAAAACTGGGCTAATGACAGTGGGGGAACCGGTGGGGCCAGGGGGGGTGCTAGGGTAATTAGGGTTCTGCCTGGCACTGGGAGATCCCGAGATGAAAGGGGCTCTGGCGTCACAGAGATGGTTTTATGTCCATGAATGCAGGTGTGTGCATGTGTGTGTGTGTGTGTGTGTGTGTGTGTGTGTGTGTACATGGGGGGGTGGGGCTGGAACGGTGGAGACCTCTCCTTTGGGGAAGGAGATCCATTTTTATGCAGCCTGCCCTCCTCCTTAGATGGGCCCTGGTACCATGTGGATTTTGGTGGGAGCACGCAGGGGAGGAAATACCACCTCTGTGAAACTGAGAGTTGAGAAGATAGGGCAAGCCTTGCCCCCTCCCCTGCTCACCAGGGAACCAGACTGTTGAGGAAATAGCTGGTGACGGTGAATAGAAAGCCTATATTGGAAGAGGGTGACATTTGAAAGAGGAGGCAGTGGACCAGGTAATGTTAGAAATAAGAGGGGAAGGGAGGTAATGGGGAGTGAACCTCCAAAAGATTAAAAACATGAGATGATTGAGGTAAAAAGGACCTGAGGGGTCACTTGCCCAACCCTCACATTTTAAGGTTGAGGAAGCTCTGTCCCCGAGACCGGTGGTGATTTGCTCAAGGTCACACACTGAGTTACTGGCAAAGAAGGGCCCCAACTCAGAAACAAACTCTAAAGCTCCTATAGGGGTTTGGTATTTAGACTTTCTCCCCGACTTATAAGGTGCAGGCGGCCGATCGATACTCCCTTCTCCATCCCCACGGTGCAAACCCAAAAACCTCGGATTCTTCCAGCAAGCCAAGGCTATTTTTTAAAATATGTCACCGAGCACCACTGCTGTCGGTGGCGCCTGGAGTGGGGCGGGCGAGCGCGAGCGGGGCGGGGGCAGAGGCGGCCGAGGGGCGGCCGGGCGGCTGGCCGGGGTCCCGGGGCGCGGCGGGGGGCGGGGGGCGGGGGCCGGCGGCGGCGAGGCGGCCTGCAGGGAGCAGCCGCGAGCCGGCCGGGCGCGCCGAGCCCGAGCCCCAGCCTGAGCGGGGCGGGGGAGGGAGGAGCCAAGAGCGGCCGCCGCCTCTGCCGGAGGAGCCGCGGGGCCGCCACACTCGCCCCCCGCCCCCCCCCCGCGCTCACTCGCACTCACACCCGGGCGCAGGAGGCGGGCGGCCCGGGCCCCACCGGCCCCCCATGGACGCCCCCGGCACGGGGCGCTGAGACCCCGCGTCGCTGCCCAGCCCTGTCCAGCGCGCCACGCCGAGGTAAGGGGGAGGGAGCGAGGGGGCATTAATATGCAAATGCCTCGCGATTGATTATGCAAAGCCGCGGGGCTCTAGGGCCAGCTCCCTGGCGGGCTGGGGGGCGCCCGGGGGTACCTGCTGCCAGCCTCTGCCTTCCCCGGCACCCCGGTCACCCTGTCACATTCCGGGAGCTCGCAACTTACGCCCTGGGGAAGGGAGGTGTTGCTAGGAGGTCGGTGGGCCCCGGGGTTCGCCGGCAGAGATGGCGTCCAGGCCTCCCCCTCGAGGGCCCGCCCGGCCTCTGTCCGGCCCGTCTGCTGCGCACTCCGGGGCCCGGCCCCGCTGCCGGCCGCCGGAGCTCCCCCGCCCGCCGCGGTTTGTTTACGGTGCGCCGGAGGCCTGCCCCCCCCAGCCCCCACCCCCAGCGCCGAGGCCGAGGCCGAGGCCGAGTGGCCTTTGCAAAGACGCCTCCAGCTGCAGAGGGCAGTATGAGAGGGCTTGTGTGGGGGGGTGGGGTGGGCTTGCACAGGCCCCGGGAGAGGGAAGTCCCCCCCCATTCCACCCGCCTCCCCAATTGAGCATGGCTCTCTGGTTGCAACACTCCTTAATTGCAAAAACGCGGCTTGGAAGGGAGGGAGTGTGTGTAGGGGGGAGTGTATTTGAGGGTCCCTAGATGATCAGGAGAGTTGCAAGCTAGTGTGGTTAGGGAGAAGAGGGAGGAAGGGACCTGTGTGGTGTGCCCCCCCCCCCGCCCCGTTTTCCTCCCCCTTGCAACGTGTCTCTGGTGCCCCTTCTATGCCTGGGGCCCTCCCTTGTCCGGTGTGAAAGAAAGGCCTGGGGCGGGAGGGGGGGACAGGGATGATAGGGCCAATGAAGAGTGCCACCGTTTACAGGGGTGGAGGTCGCAGAAGGAAAGCCTGTGGGATGGGAGCCCTCCCCTCAATGCTGGCTCTGGCTCCAGCAGGGGGAAGGGATGAAGGGGGATGTTGTCCATGATGAGGGAGGGGAAGCAAATGTGACATGCAGACACACAGATATGCCCACACAGACAGCCACATGCATGCACACCCAGGGACACCCAGGCAGACTCAAGGACAGGAGCTGCTGGACACACCCACATAGGGACAAGGGAAGAGGCAGGCTGCTGCTGCACCGGGGAGCTGAAAGGGGTGGGACACACCCACAGGAGACCAAGAGCAGGGAGACCGACCCATGCACATACCCACGCACAGGGTCACACGGAGATGCTGTCACACACAGGGGCAAGGAGGAGTCGCTGTCACCCACACAGAAAAAGTCACTATCGCACGCATGCATGAACACAGAGCAATTGCACACAGCCGCACATTACAAAAGACCCTGTCACTCACAGGCACACACGTGCTAGCATGAGCCCAGTCACACAGACATCATCGCCTGCCGTGACAGTGGCTGTCACTCAGTCAAAAGCAAACGCAGTTACATTTCAACACATGTATACACAACTTAGCAACAAGTATTTTCCTGGACTCTTACTGTGGATCTCTAAGGTTCTGTATACAACAAAACCTCTACTCCAAAGAAAATTAAACTTGTCTCTGTGAAAAGACTTTCCTGCATAATGGTGCAAGGCATGCATTCATAATAATATTCTGAGTCTCTATTGCTTGTCATCCCCCACCCCCCACCCCCACTAGATCATGAGCTAGTTCCTTGAGACCTGGGAGAATCACTCCAAGAGCTCTGGATCCCACCCAGAGCCTAGCACAGGAAGTGCTCTGTAAATACTTGTTAATTGATTGACCGAAATCTCTGGACACAGGTGTACTCATTTGCACATACTCCCAGGGACTCAGGTGCAGAAGGCATTCACAGGGCTCAGGTCCACACACAGTCACAGGTCTATGCCGACAGCTGCGTCCAGACAACCCCAGATGTGTACACTGTAGCTGTGCAGTCAGGCACACCGCTGGATGCACACAGAGTTGTGTCGTAGATTTTTTTCCCCTCAAGCTTCCTCCTGTCTTCTTCCTCTAGGCTTAGCCTTTCTCTCTCCCTCTCTCTCTCTCTCTCTCTCTCTTTCTTTTTGAGGGACAGAGAAACAAGAGCAAAGAGAGCAGGGGCAGGGGGGTTCCAGAGGGCCGAGTCATGGGGCTGAAGCAATGTCCAGTGACTTCCAGCAGCTGAGATTATCCTAGCTGCTGTGTGTGTGTGTGTGTGTGTGTGTGTGTGTAGGGGGAGAGGCAGTTGGGGAGAGCCAGCTTTTAGGGAGCGGTCCCTAATGCCACCTTAAAAGCAAATGTGGGCTCTAGCACCTCCTGTTGGGGTCATATGTCTGAGCCTTTCCTGGGACCATTGACTTGCCCCCTGGGCGGAGTTCCTGCCTCCCATCATGAGTCTGGCCCCTTTTCCCACCTCTGCCCTCCCGTCTAAACTTGGAAGCCTTCCTTAGGAGGCCGTGTGCTGGTGAGTGTCTGGTTGAGTGATGTGTATTTTTGACTTGGAATTTCTCTCTAATGCTGTCTCTCTTTTGCTCTGTCTTGCTGTGTCTGATTCTCCCTCAGCTTGTTTCTCTGACAGTCTGGAACTCTCCCCCAGTCGCTACCCCTGTCTACCCCTGTTCTTGTCTCTGTCACAGCCTCTTTTTTCAGAGCTGGGAACTGGCAGTGATGAGCTTCATACTTTTCCAGTTGTTAATACTCAAACCCCGCCCCTCGCCCTGCCCGCCCTGCCTCTGGGGTCAATGAGAGGTTGGGGTGGGGGGGGGGCGGGGGGCTCAGCTGCCTGCTCAGGACATCCTCCTGCACTTCCTCAGTGCTGCAGCTGCAGCAGCAAGTTTTGGGGGCTGAGAATGGGGGAAAGGGAAGGGGGGTCAGCTACTGCTCATGCTGACCTCTTAGACCCGGTGGGCTCAGCCAAGGGTACACCAGCTCAGTGGAAGCCCTGGGTATGCGGGCTACAGCCAGCTAGCTCCTAAGCAAACCAGTGAAGAGGCCCCCCACCACACTGACCCACAGGAAAACAGTCCCCCCTCCACCGTGGGCAGTGGCGGGAGTTGGCAGGGCCCCACTGAGCAGGGTCAGTGACAGGACTCACAATGGTCTTTCTCCACACCCCTGGCAGCTGAAATCCACCTCAGAGATGCCCAACAGCTGTGCCCTCTGCCCAGCCTCAGAGCCTGGTTCTGAGGGTACAGCTGCCCAGACTATGTGGGGGGCTGAGTGAGGCCCTGCTCCATGAGTGCAGGCGCGAGCCCAGAGTGGGAATTTGAGCAGGGGGCAGTGGGGCAGGGAGCCCAGAGCCCAGGGGGCACTAAGCATTTCTGGCCATGCTCCCCTGTAGCCATGACCTATTTGGATGAGAAGGCACTCTTAGTGATTCTACTCTAAATAATCCATAGGCTTCTATAGAAGGGAAAATTGAGGCTCAAAGGGAAGAGTAACTGGATCAAAGAACAAGGTATTGTTCCTTTATCAGGTAATGGTTAAGAGCAGGGTTTTTGTTTGGTTGGTTGTTTTTTTTTTGTTTTGTTTTCTTTTTTTTTTTTGGAGCTGGAGTGCCTGGTGTTGAATCCCAGCTCTGCCACTTGCTGGTTGTATAACCTTGGGCAATCTATTGAACCTTGCGATATCTGTAAATTGGGGATAATAATACCTATCTCATTCAGCTTTTTGAGGATCAGAGGAGTTAGACTATATAAAATGCTTTTAAAAGTGCCTGGTGCATAACAAGCACTGTATATGTAGGCAGTTACAGTGAGGAAGCCTGTAGGTCCGAGGTCCCCTGGATTTCTTGGAGAAGCCAGGTGGAGAATTGGTTCTCCCATAGAAATAGGATGGGGGATGGGGAGGATAGTGGGTCCTTAATCTCCAGCCTCCTTACCCTTCATGTCACATCTGTCTCCCCTACAAGTTTTTGCAACCTGGAGCCCCTCTACCTCTTGCACACAGAGTGCAGCACCCTACCTCACTGCTGGGGATCCAGCATCCCAGCTACTACCTACCATTAATCAATCACCCAGGACCTAGCCCTGGCTGATAGATACCACATTCCCCATCCCTGCACTGAGAGGGCATTAGCGTGAAGGGTGGTAGTGCTGAGTAAGGAACAGTGGGTGGGTGTGACATCTTGCAGGCCAGGGTCTTGTCCTAGGTTGCCTGTCTTCCTCTGTGAGTCTGGAGATAAGACTCCCTCTCTCCCCCAGATCCCTTTTCTTCAGCCCCTCCCCTTCAAGATGCAGCAAGGACAGTGGAAGGATACCCCGTGGTGGGCCACTGGAGAGCCTCTGGGCTGGGAGGCTAGTCCCAACTCCAGTTCTCACGGTTGCAAAGGTGCTTGGAGGATTGGTGCCTCCTAGGGAGGAGGGAAGCATGACTGTGGCAGAAAGAGCACTGGCTGGGAGTTGGAGGCTGGGTCTTTGCCATTCACCAGTTGCTGACTTTGGCCTGGGTTTTCGTCATCTGGAGACAATGATGCCTACCTCACTCCGAGGGAGGGTAAATAACATAATGTGGCCTGACACCTGTGTTCAATCCGCGTTGCATGCTGGCTGGGTAAGCAACGCCTGTGGATTCTCCTGTTCTTCCCAGATCTGGCACACACCAGGATGCGGATCCCCATGCCCCCTGGAACCAGAGACAGTTCCCAGTCTCTGAGAGAAGCATCTGGGGCTAGTGGGGGGGGGGGGGCAGTGAGGTGGGGGTCACATGGTTTTCAGACATGCGTTGTTACCTGCCCTCCTCCCCAGCAGGCCAAGGTTGTGGTAACAAAGGGGACCTCCCTCTTGTATGCTTTTGTATGAGGTGGTCCAGAGGGAAGGTTTAGAAGTTCTCTGGGTAGAGGAGAAGAGCAAGGTGGAACTTGTTGGTGCCCAGGAAATGCGATGGTTGCTCTAGTGCTTTAAGGATGAGCACTTAGTCTGGGGACAGGGACTGGGGTTAAGGGTTAGGGCCAAAGGCACAGCCACACCCCCAGCAGTGGCAAAGAGCAGCACAAGCCCACCTCCCCTTCTTCCTCCTCTCTTCCTCTTGTAAGGAAGAGATGAGTTCTTGGCTCCCAGAGCCTGAGCTGCCTGTTTCATTTTCTCTTTTACCCAGGCGCGTAGGCGGGGGAAGGGGAACGCGGACCCGAGGCTATCGGCTATTGGTGGCTATCGGCGTTTTTGTACACATCAGTGAGTGGGTGTGTTGTGCGCGCATCCATGTGTGCATGTTTTGTGCATGTGTGGGCTGGGGAGGGCTCTGAATATCTCCTGGAACTGGGCACCCGCAGCTCGTGGCTCTGCGCATGCGGAGTGAGTGTGTGTGTCTGCACGTGTCCGTGTGTGTGCCGGAGACTCAGCTGCATTCACTTGCTCGCGCGCGCTCTCTCTCGCTCTCTCCTGCTGTCTCTTTCGCGCGCACACACACGTACTCACACACAATTTTCAATCTCTCTCTTCCCATTCCCTCCCACCCCCTCTCCCCCTTCTCTAGCGCTTGCGGGCTCTGTCTCTCTCACTCTCTCTCGTCCTCTCTCTCTCCCTCCCCGCCTCCCTCTTTCACTCTCCCTCCCTCTCCCCGCCCCCTCTCTCTGCCTCTGCCAGTTCTGCCTGGGTGGGGGCTAACTCTCCCGTCCCTGGGGTGCCTGGGAGAACATCCCTGCCTTTCTTTTCGCCTCCACCATTCTCTTCCCTCCTGGGCTGTGCTCCCCTGGGCTTGCAGACTACTCCTTTCTAAGGTCTCCTGGGAGGAAGGCAGCAGAGAAGGGAGGACCCCAAGCTCTGTGCCCATGCCATCTGCAGCGAGTGCCTTGGCCCCGTGACATTCATGCCTCCAGCATTCAGCTGCCCTAGCTCCCAGCTCCGATTACCCTACCCGTCTGGCTGCTGGGGGGAGGGTGGGGACAATGTGCCTTGCCCAGCTTGGGGGTGCTCCGAACTGTGCCTTTTTGGCTACTTGGATCTCCCGCTTCCGTTCCTGAGGGGAACTGGGGCAGAGGCAAGAAGTTCTGTGGGTTGCCAGGGAAGGGGCTGAGCTTTTGAGCATGGTTGTGGGCATGGGGGGTGGAGCTGACCTCTAGACCTGGGCACCCACCTTGATGCCTGACTGGAGCTGGCCTGGGGTAGGAAGAGGGAGAGGAGAGCAGCAGGTGGTTAAGGTTATGGTGGGGTGGGGGGATGTACAGTCTTTGCAGTCTTTGATGTTAATACTGGGCATCTGGCCCAAGTCAAGGCTGCTGTTTATGTCTTTCTGTCTCTGATCTGCAGGGGGGAGTTTCCTGTTATATTCTTTGGGGGCAGAGGATCTTTTGTTTAATCATTCAGCCCCCTATGTCATATCCCCCACCCCTTTCTCCCATTCTCTAGCCTCCAAGGTTCCTTGGTGGCTAGGAGATCAGACTTAAGGGTCACTGCCCTTAAGCTCCAGAATCCCATCTCAGGGGGCCGCAGGGAGAACCCACCAAGGAGTTCTGCCTCACTTTCCTCCTCCCTTCCGCTTGCCAAGCTGGTGCCTGCGTCTGTGTATTCCTCTACCATCATACCTGCCAAGTAGTACCTTCCTTCCCGCCTTCGCTACCTTCTCCTTCCTGGCACTAGGATAACAGTGAGTTGGGTGGGGCAGTCCTACTCAGTCCATACCTGAGAATAGAACAGGGTGACCTGGGAAAGGAGAAAGAGGTCCTGGCTCTAAGACGCACCTACCCCTCCACGTGGGGGCCTATGTTGTGCTGCAGCTTTCACTCTCGCCAGACTCCCAGGGGCCGTTGGTGTTTGTGGCTGCTCGTGGGAGCCCACGTTGGCACAGGCACTAGTGTGTGCACAGATGCCTGTGTTTGCCTGTGCATGCCCCTGTGTATGTTTGGGCTACAGTGGCCACCGGGGCCCCTTAGCATCACCCTTCTTGGCGCCCATGGTGTGGAGTCAGGGCATCAATGCCAGGTTATTGAGGGAGGGAGGAAGTATCTCCCCCCACCCTAGCATCAGGCAAAGGGGAAGGGGAAAGGGAGGCGTGAACCTACCCACAGCACTATTAATAGCCCACATGCCAGGCCACCAAGAACCAGCTGTCACCGTGGAAACCATTTCTACTCCCCCCCTCCCCCAGCCTCCATGGGGTGGGACTTAGGCGGGGCATGAAGCACCCCCCACCCATCTTTCTTTGTTACCTTTCTCTCTTTGTCTCCCCTCTCCTTCATTTTTCTCTCCTCCCTACCTCACCCCTTCTGTCCCCCATCCCCCATCTCATCGCTGCCTTTCCTTTCATTGTCATCCTAGCTCTACCCCCCAATCCCTGCCCATCTCTTTGTTCTTACCCCTCCTTTCTTTCTCCCTGTCTTCCCCCATCATCCCTTTTGCCCCTCTCCTTCTCTGCTTTCTCCACTATTCTCAGCCCCCTCTATGTGTGTGTCTTTTCCTCTGTGGTTGGCAAGGAGGAGGGCTGGGCTTTCTTTAGAGCGTTAAGGACAAAGTCCAGGGGCCCCAGACAGATGGGGCCAAAGCCAAGAGCGGACAGTCAGAGGAGTAGCATGTGTAGAATCTGGGGCTAGATTTTGGGGGCAGAGAATCCCCCTGGGTCTGCAGGACTGCGGAGTGGGGCAGTCCAGCAATGGGAACCTGGCATGGTGCCCATGGATACCGCATTGGCCTCTTGCCTCTGTCCCCCCATTGCAGAAGCACTTAAACTTAATGAAATGCTTCCCCCTCCATGGGCACTTTGCCCATACTGCCACCCAACAGCTCTTATCTGACAAAGAGAGTGGGTGGCCAGCCCACCCGACAGGTGCGTCTTGCCTTCTGGCTGTCCAGCCCAGTCTCAGAACCCCATAGCTCCACCCTCTCTTCTTCAGGCTGAGCCTCTGTCTCTGCAGGGCATATGCCAGGAAGGAGCCGGACTCCAGGATGAGGGGAGAGAGGCTGCCCTTCAGGGTGGGCATACTTACCATACCCCCCCCTTCCCCCGCTGCCCACAGCTAACACAGGCGCACGTGGTCTATGCCTCCCTGCATGCTGGGCCGTCTGCTTACTCTGTGTTGCCTCAGAGGCCCAGGTATGTCCCTAGAGACCTGGGGTCCCCAGGGTTTCTCCAGCCTCTTGTTCGGTGCCACATGAGGGTGCCCTGAGCATGAAGGCAGCACCTCGCTCCTCTGCCCATTGCCAGGGGTCATTGGAGCCTGGTTGCACTGACAGGCACCGGGGCACCATTCAGCTCAGCACAGAGGTGGGGCAGAGAGGGAGCCTGCCCCTCCCCCCAGCAGGCACGTGCAAGCCCTTGGCAGTGCCCAGACACATTTGGAGTTAAGGCTGGGCTGGGGAGGGGGAAGGGAAAATAAACATGGTGGCTCAGGTTGGCACTGCCCCAGGTGTGCCCTGTAGCAATTGGCAGTGGCAGGGTGCAGGAGGAGGGGGTCCTCCATAGCTATGGCCCGGGGCAGGAGCTGCCCATGCCATGTGGCTGCTGCTGGTGTTCCCTGCCTGGCCTGGCCCACAGCTGTTAATACCCATTCCCATACACCCTGGCCCTGTTGCCTGCCCCCAGGGCCTGCTCCCCAGGGCTGCCCCTCGCATGCCCACTCCTTTGCCTGCCTCCTCCCATCCCTGGGGGCGCTTGGGCCTCCGGCTGGCGAGTGGATTTTTCCAGCTTCTGTAAACAAGTGGTGGCAGCATGCCAGGTGGGCAGGAGACAGGCGGGGGCAGCACCGCAGCCAGGGTGTGCCAAGCACCGAGGCACAGCCTGAGGGGGGAGACAGGGAGACACCCAGACCCAGAGAGAGAGAGAGAGAGAGAGAGAGAGAGACATTCAGATGCAGAGAGCCGACTAAAGGAAGCCTCGCTGGGCACAGACAGAAGTGGAAACAGAAGCGACAGAAAATAGCCCTCTATTGTCCGGCCCAACCCCCACGACTTCCCTGGCCCCCTACCCCTCAGTGCCCTGACTGAGGGCAGCAGGCCCCAGTGCCCAGTCCCTGGGCATCCCCACCCACTCCTTCTCCTCCCCCTACCTCCACCCCTTAGGGCTGGCTACGCCATTATAAATTTATAACAGGAATTTCTTCACAAGCCAAGAAAAACTTGACCTACTTTCTTGACGGCTCCCTGGGCTAAGGCTCCCCGCTCATTGCCCCCCCCACCCCAGTCTCCTGTCCAGCCCCCAGTGCCCAGTCTATGGGGGTAGAAGAGGCATAATGGTCCTGCCATGCTCGTCATGCTGGGGGCTTGCCTGGGTGCAGAGGCCCTGTCTGGTTGCCCTGCCCTGCCCAATGACCTGACTTATCTGTCTCCCCTCCCACCCTGGCTCCTTATCAGTTCCTGGGGGTGGGGCGGGGGGCCCAGGGGTGAGGTCTCTGGTACAGCAGCCACGTGATGGAGGTTGTGTGTGGGGAACTGCACCCTTTGTCCCCTTCTCACATGCCCACACCTGCCTGTGTGTGCAGACAGTACACCTCAGGTCTGTAGCCTGTGGTCAGAGGGGCAGTGTGGAGGGAATGGTGGCCCCATGCTGGCACTGCCCTGGACCCCAGCTGGTGGACTGAGGCTAGCATTTGAGACAGTCTGTTAGTTTCTTTTCCCTGAGCCACCTGCTTCCTAGCTGTGTGAACATGAATGAATGATCAAGCTTTCTGAGCTTGTTTCTTCATCTGTAAAGTTCTGATGCCCACTTCAGAGGGCACATGTTATCTATCCAGGTAACACATGTTTGCTTCCTTTCCCCTTGCCCTTGCTGTCCTGGTGGGTGGTAGCACAGCTAAACAACTGGGAAGTCTGGTCCTCAGACTGGGAAGTGTGATTTGGGACCTTGTACAGGAAGCTCTAGGGTCCTTGGGGAGCTGGGATTGAGGAGTGGTTATTTGGTCAGCAGCAGGGGAGAGGTCAGCTCCCCACTGTTTTCAACAGTCTCTCTCCATCAATGCACTTGGGTGGGCACTCATGATCCCTGCGTGCTGCCCCCATGTCCCACCCTTCCTTCTCAAGTACCCCCTACAGGTGAGCTGAAAATTGCTCATCTTGGGTCCCCTCTTGCCCTATAATACTGATAACTTTTAGAAAAACTTGGCTAGACGGGCGGTAACAATAGCTACATTCAATGGACACATCAAAAGGCCAGGCGCTTGACTGAATGTCAGGATTGAGACACGGTACGTGATGACCTGATTCTTTTCCTCCATACCTTTCCAGGTCTGGGGCTTAGGATGTGTATCTCCAGTCTTGCCTCCTGCACCTGTTAACTGACAGGCTGTCCTGATCCCGTTTGTGCTTGCCCTCCATGCCTGCCACCATCTTGTTATGAGCTCCAAGAGCCCAAAATGTTGCCACCAAAGGAATCTTAGCCACTCACCGCCACCATTGCACTGCCTTATCCCTGCCTCTCTCCTCTCTTTGCAGGGACTTCTGGACAAGACTCCAAAGCTACTCCCCCAGCCCGAGACCCCTCCACAGACCCAGCTTGTCCTCAGCCCTACCACCTGCCACTCCCTGGCCCCTCTCACCGCCCGCCCCCCTTGGGGCGCAGGGCATGGTGTGAAAGGCCAAGTGTTGAGGGGGGCACCATGGGTGCTGTGCCCTAGGGCCTGGGTGGCAGGGGGTGGGCGGCCTGTGGTTGTGCCGGGGGGGCCATCGTGCCCACCCCAGTCTCTTGGCGTGCTGGAGGGCATCCTGGATGGAATTGAAGTGAATGGAACAGAAGCCAAGCAAGGTGGAGTGTGGGTCAGACCCAGAGGAGAACAGGTAATGGCTCCAGCAACTAGGTTGTGTCAGTTCTTAGGCAGCAGGCATGGTCATCTCCTGGCTGGGCAAATGAGCGCTGAGCCTGGGCCTTTTAAGCACCTCTGGAGGGCTGGGCATGGGGCCAACAAGCTTGCTGCCTACCTTTGCCCAGGAGATGAGGTCATGGCCACATGTGGCAGGGAATTAGGCACCTGGATTGAGAGATGTCCATTTTGGAGGGGGGAGGTGATGCAGGACACAGTAATTACAGGCGGCAGGCACGTGGCCCTTCTCTTGACAGTGCTGGGAGATCTCCGGTGCCTTCCCAGTGGCTCTCAGCCACCCTCACCTGAGCATGTGGAATCCAAACAGCCTCGCCATTTTCCTCTTCTCCCTACCAGACTAGTGTGTGGTCCAGAAGCCATGATGCATGGGACATGACATTTCAGAGCACATGCACCAGTCACTGTTGGTCATAGCCCGTGCTTATATTTGGAATCTATTGGGAGCCCCACAAGCTCTTCCTTGTTCATGGGCAAGAGCAGGCACTGCCACGGGGCTCCTCCCAGGAAGTGGAAGTAAATGCCAACTCTGAAGGTTTTGCTCACACGTGGAGGAGGAATCAGCCCTGCATACACAACTAGGGATGGGTTACCTGTGATCTGCGTTGCCCTTGAGGAGCCCAGAGGGTCTCTGCTTCTCCCATCAGCCCCAAGTGGCACAGAGTTCTGTCCCAGTTGGCATGATGCCCCAGGAGCTGGGTACAGCCTGTGCCTATGGCCAGGGAGAGGGTGGGGGTGGGGGTGCTCTGGGGAGAAGTGTGGCTGTTGCCTTGGAGACCAGATCTTGAGCCAGGAGGCCAGAGGCTTGGCCAGGCAAAGCCTTGGGGCCCATGTCTGGGTCCCTGGAGGGATGGAGGAAGTGGATGAGGCTGGCAGTTGAGTAGGGCACCTTGGGTATCCCTCCCCAAAGCCCAGGATCGGGGGAGGGCTCTGAAAAAGAAGATATGGCCTGTCACTGATAGCTCTCACTTACAGCCTCTGTATCTCCCTGCCCAGACTTCTGTGAGTCTGGGCGAGCCTGCTCCTAACTCAAAGAAAAGCAGGAATGCAGGTTCCTGGTTCCCTCCAAGGCAGCATCCCCTCCCCCCACCCCGTTTCTCTGCCACCTTGTGGCTGTTCCTGGGACTGCACCCTGTAAATCGTAGTTGCTGAAAACCACCAGCTCAACTGGGGGCTGGGTGGCCTGGAGTTCTCCCACATCCACTCCTCCTGGAGGCAGGAGGGAGATATGACTCTCCAATGGTTGTAGAAATCAGACAGGGGTAATCCCCAGGGGGCCTGGAACACAGACTTGTCTATGACTGCGACCCTGGCCAAGGTCACTGTGTCAGTGTGTTGGGAGCTGCATCAGGCTCCAGGGGGAGGAGCCCTGCAACATGCCACATGCAGGGTGGGTGTGGGAGGTTATACAATCCGTGCACGTATGTGGAGGCTTATGTAACCTGTGTGTGCTGTGGTTATGTAACATGTATGGGTCGAGGTTGGTAACATATATGTGCAGTGGTTGAGGGTTGCTAACACCTTGCGTGGAGGGTCCTTGTCTTGGTTCTGACTCTAGTGCACAGTGTCACCAGGCACAAATGGAGCTTCGGTTTGTTGCTTTGTTAAATGAAGGCCATGAACAGGGTGGCTCTGGGAGTCTCTTCTTATTCCAGGTTATAGATTATCGTTGCTAGTCAGTATATGTTTTCAATCACTCGGGTTATCTACCATGTACATGACCTGGGAATCAAGCCACATGTTCACTATTAGGTGTCTGTCCAGAGGGTTGTGTAACACATGGGCATATCCTAGAGGTCATAGAACGCATTTGAGAATGCCCTGAAAATTTCATAGATGTATAGATCCTGGTGCTTATTTATAATCCTTAGGTTTATACTGAAGACAGACAGATGCTCTGGTCTTCTGTTATGTACATATGTGTGTGCCCTAAAGGTTATATAGCTGTAAGCATGTCCTGAAGATTCTTTCTGCATAAGTTCCATGTATTGAAGGTTTAAATATGTGGATATCCTGTGGATTATGGGTGTTTAAGGTTCTATAGTGTGTGTGTGTGTGTGTGTTGGGGCCCTAGAACATGCCTGTGCCCCAGCCAAGCCCTTTATCTCTCACCCCAAAGCTTCTAGATAGCTGGACCCTTCTCAGTTTTATCAGCTGACCTGGGGGTGGAAGTGGAATGAGGACACAAGATGGAGGGAGTCGGGCCTGGGAGATTATAGAAACCTATTGGATGAGAAGGGGGCTGCCCAAAGACTGCCCTGTGATTCTGCCCACTCTACCCCCATCCAGTGCCAGGTCACCAGATGGAAAGCGAAAAAGAAAGAACGGCCAATGTTCCCTGAAAACCAGCATGTCAGGTGAGCCTGGTTGTGTGTGCCTTTCTTCCCTACCCTCAACCCCACCAAACCAGGCCTGGAGCTCTTTGGGGGCCTGGGCATGGACCAGCAGTTCCTGTGACCCTTGGGGAGAGCCTTCCAGAGAGCTTGGGACGAACTTGTCTGGAGGTGAGAAGGGTGATAAGGGCATGCTCCAGCCTTTGAGGACAGGTCCTCAAAAAAGAAGGACCTCTTCTCTTCCCTGATAAACCCCTTCCCTGAGCCCCACACCCCTGCGCCCCTGAATCAGGGTCTGGGGCTAATTGGCCAAGGGACTGTATTCCCCTGAGATGAGCTGCTGACATGTCCTGCATCCCCTGCCCCTCAGATGCAGCAAGAGAAAAATCCCCAAATGGGCAGTCGGAAGAACTGGGATTCTCCATATTCTTAGGGAAGGGGATGGACAAGGTGACTCTGATGTGTCTCCAGGATTCTACCTGGACACAAAGAATCCTTTAAAGAGGCTGGGCTAGGGGATGGGCCAGGAAGGAAGAGTTGGGGGGATGAAGGAAGTGTAGGAGCCTCTCTGCTGGGGGCCCAAGCCATGCCTGCCTGCCTCCCTTCCTCCCTCCCAGGGTATATCCCTAGTTACCTGGACAAAGACGAGCAGTGTGTCGTGTGTGGGGACAAGGCAACCGGTTATCACTATCGCTGCATCACTTGTGAGGGCTGCAAGGTATGGACCAGACAGCTCCTGCCCCCCCTCCCCCCACCTGAGCCCCCATCTCACCCGCCTGAAGGCCCTCAGCTCCTGGCAAAGACAGCCCTATAGACACCTAACCTAAACCCCACCTGTTGCACCACCATTTCTCCTCTCTTATTCATTTGTCAGTTTACAATCTCTGCTCTGCCACTCATAGGTAAGATGCTTAATTTCTCTGGGCCTCAGTTTCTTCCTCTATACAACGGGGATAATCACATTACCTACCTCATAGAGCTGTTGCGAGAATTAAATGAGCTAATTCATAAAGTATTTAAAACAGTGCCAGGAACATAAGAAGCACTCAATAAATCCCAGCTATCCTCCATCCACTTGGCGGATCAGATGTGAAGGAGGTAGTATGTGTCCTGCCCTCAAGCTGCTCATAGTCTACCAGAGAGGCACACTGGAAACAAATACTGGTTTTCAAAATGTGGTCCCTGGACTACCTGCAGGATTAGTTCAGTGCAGATTTCCAAGCCTCATTCCAACCCTACTCAGTCAGAACTTGTGAGGCCTTTGTGGACTCTGCCTTGGAACAGGTCCCCAGTTACTCCCCCTGCACCTAGAAGAGTGAGAACCAGTGCCGGGGGGAGGGGCACAGTGGGGCCCAGAGTTGGAGAGGATGACAGAGTCTCCGTGGGCAGTTGGGACAAGGTCATAGACTTGGGGAGCTTTAATTACATCTCACCTAGCTCATTTTCACCTGCAAGGGTTTTCCAGGATCATCACCTCCTGAAAATGTAAGACTTTCCAAGAAATGAAAGTATTTAAAAATATAGTAAGGCTTCACATTCCTCTCTTTCTTAGTATCAACAAAGCCCAGACCACCAGGGGTTCAGAGTCCCATAGCAGTGTTCCTGGAAGCAATACAAGCAGCACAACAGAGAGCAAGGATCCTCACCCTCAAGGACAGTTGAGTCCCAGAGGAGCATCCCAGAAAGACAGAAATGCCTTGGCCCCAGCTCTAGAGAGTCTGATATCTTAAGTCTAGAGTGAGGCCCAGGACTTTGCATTTTTCGTTAAGTGCAGTAAATGATTATTTTATTTTGTTTTATTTTATTCTATTCTGTTCTATTTTATTCTCTTTTGTTTTAATTTTTAAGTGCACTAGATGATTTTAATACACCCCTGAATCTGAGAACTCGGAACTGGTGTCCCACACCTCAGGTCCAGTTCTGGCTCCCCTGCCCATTTAGCCATATGACTTTGGGCAGATTGCTTAATCTCTCCAAACTTCAGTTTCCTAGTCTCAAAATAGAGATAGTAACATTACTACCTCACGGGTGGACACAAGCATCAAATGTGATGATGCACACATGGAAAAGGCTTATAAGTGCCTCATAGTGAGTGTTCAGCACATGTTAGCTCTTCCTGTTATTGCTGCCATCTTGATTCTTGAGGATTTTTCTTTAGGGCAAAGACTAAACCCAATACACAGAATTGAAAATTTTCTTTTGAATCTACTAGTGTCCATACACAGTGCCTTTTCTTGATTTTTAACCTCCACCTCCACCCCCACCCCCACCCCCCATTTCGAGAATTCCACCTGCATGAGCAACAGGCAGCATGTATAAGGGTGGGTTTGGGAGTCAGTTTTATTTTCAGAGTTGTTTAGCAGGATCGAAAATAAGGTATCAGTTGGACCTCCAAAGCTGCTGCTATTCCTTCAGGCATCATAGCACCTGACACCATCCCAGGCTCATGTCTGTGTACTGGGTTCCTCATCCTCCCCCCTGCCACCACCCTTCCCCATGTGCCCCTGCGCCTCAGCAGCCTGGGAGCTGAGGGCACATATTTCCATATTTCTAAAGTCCTTTGGCCCCACCAGGTGATCCTGGACTTGCTGGTGTCGGGAGGATGCCAAGTTCCCTCACTAATTCCCCCACCCCCGCCCGCCCAGTGAGTTGCATGGTTGGTTCATGAAGGAGAGATCATGATCACTACATGCTACATCTCCCTCCACCCCAGGGCTTCTTTCGCCGCACAATCCAGAAGAACCTCCATCCCACCTACTCCTGCAAATATGACAGCTGCTGTGTCATTGACAAGATCACCCGCAACCAGTGCCAGCTGTGTCGCTTCAAGAAGTGCATCGCCGTGGGCATGGCCATGGACTGTAAGGGGATGGGGGGGTGGGTGTCGAGCCAGGCAGCCATGGGTGGGGGTGAGTTCAGATATGACTGCTCCCTGCCAGAGTATCCTTAGGGCCCACAGTGCAGAGTAACAATCCAGGTCAGGATGATGGGGAATGAATGTTCAGGATCTTGGTCCCTGCTGCCCTCATCCCTGGGGAAAAGGGAACAAAGGATCCCTGAATGGGCCCTGCACATGGGCCCCAGTGCCTACCTGCCTTTCACCACTCCAAGGCCTTAGAGTTGTTGGGTAGAAAGGAGTCCTGAGTACTTCACCCTAGCACAGTGTTCCTGACTACTTCTGGGTGAGAAGACACCCCACTTCTGGGTGAGAGTGGGCATCTTGCATTGGCTGGGGATTGGGTAGCAGGCTCTTCTAGTAACCACTATCACCATAACCACTTAGACCAGAACGTGATAGTCTACATGGGCCCAGTGATTATCATGATCCAGGTTGTGCCACCCAATTGCTAGGTGGTATTTGGGAAGTCACTTAACGTCTCTGGCCCTCAGTTTCCTAACCTTACATTGGGAAGAGTAGTTTCTGAGTAGATTGTGGAGAGTGCCATGCAGAGAGCATCGTGTCTCTCTGCCGTTGACAGTGGTTCTAGATGACTCAAAGCGGGTGGCCAAGCGCAAGCTGATCGAGCAGAACCGGGAGCGGCGACGAAAGGAAGAGATGATCCGATCACTGCAGCAGCGACCGGAGCCCACTCCCGAAGAGTGGGACCTGATCCATGTTGCCACAGAGGCCCATCGCAGCACGAATGCCCAGGGCAGCCATTGGAAGCAGAGACGGAAATTCCTGGTAAGGAGAGAGGGGGCATGGGGAGAGCAGCAGCCACATGGCCAGGAGGAAGAGCAAGCTGAGTCTTGTCTCCTTCAGAAAGCTTTCTTGGTTTAATCTGACCCAAAGCTAATGCTCTCTACGACGTGGTGATCCTGATTCATATGCCTGCGTATGTGTTGCTGCTGTCACAGCCCTGCGTATTCAGTGTGATTGGGAGCTTCCCCATTGAATTTCTAGAGAGCAGGGGCAACCTCTCCTCTTTTTCCTGCCCACAGTGACTGGGAGGAGAGGGTTAGGACACAGTTATGTAATAGTATTTGGGGGCACCTGATGGGTACGAGGCATTATGGTAGACCCTGGCAAAACTGAGTGCTAAGTGAATGGGCAGCTCGGGAGGAGATGGACAGTTGATTGTATATGGTGAGTGAAGGCAGGAACCTGGTATCTGGTTCCTGGTGGAGTGTGCCAGCGGGTGGAACAGTATAGTGTTAAGAGCACAACCTTTAATACCAAGCACATGTGTGTATAATGGTGAGGAGTCAGACTATTTGGGTTCAAATCCTGGTTCTACCTCTTACTAGTCATGTGACCTTGGGCTTATTACTCAGCTGCACTGTGCCTCAGTTTCCTCACCTGTGAAATGGTGTTAAGTATAACATCCTTATAAGGTTGTAGTGGGGATTCAATAGGATCTATAAAACATGTAACCTAGTGCCTGGCTGCGTATTAAATATGTTACATATTCAGTAAACATAGCTTCTATTATTATGAGATTACTTCTACTACTGTTATGGTCATTGTTATTATTAGCCGACTTGCAGCTCTGGCTCTGATCTATTCTCTGCCCTAAGGTGAAGGAGAAGCCTTAGGCATGGGACAGGGCAGTCCCCTGGTACTGGCCGCCCCTCTTCCCCAAGCTGACTTGGAGCTCCCCCTGGTGGGCAGGGAGCCTCAGTGAGAGGTTGAAAGGGGTCTGCAGCCCCAGCTGACCCCTGTCTCTTTCTTTATAAAGCCGGATGACATCGGCCAGTCACCCATCGTCTCCATGCCGGATGGAGACAAGGTGGACCTAGAGGCCTTCAGCGAGTTTACCAAGATCATCACCCCGGCCATCACCCGTGTGGTGGACTTTGCCAAAAAACTGCCCATGTTCTCCGAGGTGAGTGGCAAATGGGAAGAGGCATGGTGCCACCCTAGAGGGAAAACTGGGGCTGCTCCCTTGGTCACCCAGTGTCAGCATATGCTCATCTAAGGTCCTCTGGACAGGGAGCAATCCCTGTAGGTCAACACACATCTAACACACACAACCCAAACACCCCCAACACACACACACACACACACACACACACACACACACACACACACAGCTAGCGAATGCCTAAGGAACCAAGATATTCCAAGTGCCTGGCCTCCCCAGCCCCTCTCTGTCCTTCTCCCCCAACATCTACATGGCTATCCTGGCTCCAACAGCTTCAAATTTCTCATTTTATTTATTTATTTATTTATTTATTTATTTATTTATTTATTTATTTATTTATTTATATTTTTTAATGTTTATTTATTTTTGAGAGAGAGAGAAACAGAGTGAGAGCAGGGGAGGGGCAGAGAGAGAGGGAGACAGAGAATCCAAAGCAGGGTCCAGGCTCTGAGCTGTCAGTACAGAGCCTGATGTGGGGCTTGAACTCATGAACTGTGGGAACATGACTTAAGCTGAAGTCAGTCACTTAACTGACTGAGCCACCCAGGCACCCCAAATTTCTCATTTTAAAGAGCACTAAGTCTGGGTACAGGCTGCCTACTAGCTGTGTGACCTTGGCCATGGTACCTAATTCCATGTACCTCACTTTCCTCATCTGCAGTGGGGATGGAGATAATGATGGGAGGGAACTCATAGGCATAATTGTGAGATTTAATGACATAAGGCATGTCCGTGGCCCAGAGCAAGGCTAGTTGTTCAGAGTATACCTTACTGGCTGAGGTGAGTGGTGGCCTCACAGCTCCCAAAGGGCATCCACAAGAGACACTCATGGGGAAGGGCATGCTGAGTGTTCCTGTGGCCCTGCCACTCTGCAGCTGCCTTGCGAAGACCAGATCATCCTCCTGAAGGGGTGCTGCATGGAGATCATGTCCCTGCGGGCGGCTGTCCGCTATGACCCCGAAAGCGACACCCTGACGCTGAGTGGGGAGATGGCCGTCAAGCGGGAGCAGCTCAAGAATGGTGGCCTGGGCGTAGTCTCCGACGCCATCTTTGAACTGGGCAAGTCACTCTCTGCCTTTAACCTGGATGATACGGAAGTGGCTCTGCTGCAGGCTGTGCTGCTAATGTCAACAGGTACCTGCCTACTGGCTGGGAGGGCTCAGAAGCTTCCAGGGCTTGGCTGGGCCCTGCGCCTGTCATTATCCTCTTCCCTGAATTCTACAGTCTTTCTCTATTCCTCAGCTTCTCTGTTCCCCAAGCTTACCTCCATCACTGGGCCCATTCTCTGTCCCCTGTCCCTTGTTCTATTACCCATCCCCCCTCAGTTCTGATGTCCAAGCACATCTCTTGCCATGTCTCCTCTGCTCCTTATTCCATCTTCACCGTATTCTTTCTCTCTGCTCACCACCACCCCCCCTCCACTTTCTGTCACTCACATTTGCCTTTGTTCCACAACCCCAACCACCTATCCCCTACCCCTCCTCTGTCCCCTCTCCCTGCCCCTTATCCCCCCTCTGCCCCTCTTCCCACCAACTCTTCTCTTTGCCCCCTAGTCCTGCCCTGTCTCCAAGCCTCCCCTCTCTTCTCACGTCTCAGTCCTTCTGTCTTCTTTACTCACTACCTCTCTCGAAACCCCCAGCGGCTCAGACTCCTCCCTCCTCCACCCTGCTCTTGCTCCCATGCATACGCTGCCGTCTCTTTCCCTCCCCTTCCCCACCCTAGCCTCTCCAAGTCTATCTCCCTTCACCCACTCAAGCTCATGCCCCTTTTCCCTGCAGACCGCTCGGGCCTGCTGTGTGTGGACAAGATCGAGAAGAGTCAGGAGGCGTACCTGCTGGCGTTCGAGCACTACGTGAACCACCGCAAACACAACATTCCGCACTTCTGGCCCAAGCTGCTGATGAAGGTGACTGACCTCCGCATGATTGGGGCCTGCCACGCCAGCCGCTTCCTCCACATGAAAGTCGAGTGCCCCACCGAACTGTTCCCCCCACTCTTCCTCGAGGTCTTTGAGGATCAGGAAGTCTAAAGCCTCAGGCGGCCAGAGGGTGTGCGGAGCTGGTGGGGAGGAGCCTGGAGAGAAGGGGCAGAGCTGGGGGGCTGAGGGAGGCCCCCCACCCCTCTTCTCTCCTTCCTCTCATCCTTGGATAGATTCAGCTCCCACACACACACCCCGTACTGCCCGTCCCTCCTCAGAACCTCCAGCCCTGGGACAGGGCAAACACATGAACTTGCTATGAAAAAGACAGTGTGGGAGGCTGGGGGACCGTGTCCTGCAGTTCCCAGGACCCCATCCTCTAAGAAGGTAGGGGAAGGGAGGGAGATCTAAGAGGGGACAAGCCATCTTGACCGTAGGGGATGGAAGAATGTGGGGTGGGGGAAGATGCCCTCAACTCAGCCCCTACACACACACAAGAGAGAGCCCCCCCTGCACAGTTCCTTGACAGAGGTTCCCCCTCCAGGCTAAGGGCCTCTCTGCTTCCCCAGAAGCCTGGGTGCAAAGAAAGGCTTGGCTTGGCTCCTCCCCCTGGAGGTTAAAAATTAGTCATTCTAACTGCACTTTGGAAACCAGGCAAGGGGAGAAGATAAATGAAGAAAAACTAGACAGAGAGAAAAAGAAAAAAAGAGTGAGCGATTGATAGAGATAGAGAGAGAGAGATGATATTAAGTTATTAACCGAGGCTGGCCCCCTACCACCCCTAAGCACTTTGAGAGCTGCCCCTCCTCCCCGCAAATCAGAGAGAACTGCCCCACATACCAGGTCCCCAAGGGCAGGGCTGCCGATCAGAGCTGTGAGTTAACACAACAGGGTCCTGGCCATCCCTCCTTGCCTTGCCCCTCCCCCTGTGCCCCTTCGGCACCCCCCGCCCAGTGCTCCCTCTGCTCTCTGCCACTCGTGCCCGCTGAGTTCCATCTACCTCTCACGCTGGATGCCAGCTGGCCCCTCACCAGCCTGCCCTGCTGCCCACACAGCTCCCCTTTCAAGTGCCCAGCCCCAGGGGCCTCTCCCTGCCCCCCCCCCAACTCCTTCCACACCTTGGCACCCACACAGGAAAAACTGTGGCTCAAGCTCCTGCCCTCCTCACACCTGCAGTATTAGCTATAATCCAGATGCTGCTGCACTGGGGGGGAGTTAGGGGGGTGTGTGTGAGTTTCTCCCAGAGCCTCTACCCCCTTAGGACCGTGTCCCCATCTGTCTTCTGGGCTCTCTCTAACCTCTGCCCTCTTCCTTCCCCACTCCCACTCAATGCACTAACCCAGACTCTGGGCAGGCAGGCACCAGAATGGGGGTGCCTAGATAAATGGCACTTAGTTGGGGCCCCAGGGGAGGGGGCGGTTGGTGCTCCTCCTTTTTTCTTTGAAGCTCTTTAGGCCAGCCACCCCTCTGCCCCTGGGACCCCCTCCCCTCTTCTTTTCTGTAATT
Source organism: Acinonyx jubatus (assembly GCF_027475565.1). Taxonomy (NCBI): domain Eukaryota; kingdom Metazoa; phylum Chordata; class Mammalia; order Carnivora; family Felidae; genus Acinonyx; species Acinonyx jubatus. The sequence goes on from NC_069397.1 coordinate 38,241,249, forward strand.
CAGGGACTTTGGCTTGAGCCACCTCCCACCCTCCTGGTGAGGAGTGCTCTGTTGGTCTGCACTTGGGTGAGCTGCCCTCCTCCTCTTCCTTTTGGCTATCGCCCACTGCCCACTCCACAGGGGAGAGAGGGAGGGAGGAGGTAGCCCTCCCATGGGTAGGGGGGGAGGGTGGGGAGGGACAGAACAGACCAGAGGGCCCTGGGCTCAGGGCTGCATGTCGGCAGGGATGGATGGGTGGACATAGATGCCCCCGGAAGCCATGGGGAATGGGGCAGGGGCAGGGGGAGGGGTGCCAGGGCTTCCTGCGCTTTGCACTATTGGGGCAAAAATGTCTTAAGCAGTGGGGAACCTGCCACCCCACCCTGACCCTCAGCCTGCCACAGCCCCCTACATACACACACACACACACACACACACACACACACACACACACGGGAAGGCAATGCTATGCTGCCCATCAGGGCATGTCCTTCCCCCACTGTCCAGGTGTTCTGACAGGGGTGGAGGGCCTGGAAGAGCATCTGCTGTCACCTGTGCATGTGCCTGCCCTGCCCCCCTTGGGCTCGTGGGCTGCCCCTGCTGTCTTTGTCTGTCTCTATCCTCTCTCTCTCCTGGGGTACTGATTCCTATATTACCCCAGTCCCATGGGTAAGCCCTCTTGTACCCTCCTCTGGGGGTATACCACCCCTGGGGGCCCAGTGGAATTCCTGACCTGTCTGCTGTCTCCTCCCTCCCTCCCTCCCTCCCTCCCTGCATCCCCACCTCCACCCCTCCATCCCCATTCTCAGCCATGAACATGGTAGAGAAAAGGCCTTAAAGGGGCTTGGCCTCTTACAGGCACTTGGGAATCCCCCCTCACCTCCCCAATCATATGAGCTGTGATCCCCTACTCCTCCCCCCCATCTCTGACCCCTCCCCCCTCACTCTAGGTGATGTGGGGTGTATGTGTGCGTTTCTCTGCGTGAATGTGTGAGCAAGTACATGTGGTGGGGCAGGAGCCAGGGGACTCAGGAGCACCACGCACCTGCTCTAGAGAGGCAGCTGTCCCAGCCCCTGCTTTGGAAGTGGGGGACAGGGCCCTCTCCTGGGGGCCATTGGTGCTAATGAGGGGGATGGCCTTGACGTGGGTGCTTAGTATGCCTCCCCCAGTATTGGCCCGGGGCACTAGGGCAGGCGGGGTGGGGCAGCAGGTGCAGTATTGGTGGGAGGAGGGACTGCTGGGAATGGGCCAGGCCAGGACAAGGGGGTGCCAGAGCCATGACCACTCCCCCGTGCCCACCACCCGCCTCTCCATCTCAGTATCCCCACCCCCCATCACTCAGAACACACATACCTCATCCAGCCTCCTCCCTGCTCAGCCTTGGGGAGGGTGGGGGTGGAGGAGCCCCTACCCCTTCCCCTGGTGGCGGGTCTACAGGGCTGGGAGAGGGCGGGGCGTGTGACACAGACACCGTCCATAAGGGGGACAGTAATTCCTGCCCCGGGATCTCCTGGGTGGGGGAGGGGGCACTTCCCTGGAGGCGCTACTGAATGTATGAGAAGCTGGTGCTGGGGTGGGGGGAGGGGGGTTGTGGCCAGAAACAGGGAAAGAGGTAGGTCCCTTCCCCAGGGAGGGGTGGGGGACTGGCAGGGGTGACTTGGGGGGCTCCTACTCCTGCCCCACGTTGACAATCAGTATGTCTGTTACGTGCGATTTTTCACCCCGTTGTGTTTTGGGTCAGGATTTTAAAGAAAGATATTTTTATGGTAATTGTTGCTCGTCTATTTTACTATATATTTATGTAATAAATATATGATGAAAATAACCCCCTTGGGCACCCCCCCTTAGACTTGTGTGCTGTTTCCCTGTATCCTCCCATCTGCTGGCAGAATACCCACCCCACAAACTGACCAGATGGAGAGGTGTGCCCCAGCCTTGGCAATATTTCCACCCCCACCCCCAAAACGAGCACACACCACAGAAGCCAGCTCAGCTGTGAACTATTGGATTTGAGACAGGAATAGAACAAATCGGGGGGCTAGAGAATAAGCGGGGGGCGGGGGGGCGGAGAGTGATTTAAATAGGGGAGGACGGGAGGGTCAGTGATGGGGGAGGGAGGCAGTTATTTACAAGAAGGCTCGGGGGGCCAGAGGCTCATCTTGGAATATTTTATAACAATATAAATAAGATTCTGGTTTGCTTTTCCTTTTCGTCTCGTAAAGGAGAGAGAAGTGCAGAGTTCGATTCTGTACAAGGGGGCAGCGGCAGAAGGCCGGCCGGGCGGGTCACTGGGCGTCCACCCGGAAGGACAGCAGCTTCTCGGAATGCATGTTGTTCAGGGTCCGCAGGTCCGGCAGCTTGAGCAGCAGCTTGGTGAAGCGGGAAGTCTCCGAGGGCCGGTTCTTCAGCACCAGAGCCCGAAGAGCCCGCAGCAGCGTCTCCTGGAGCTGCTCCACCGAAGCGGAATTCTCCATGCCCGAGCGGTCTGTGGGGAAGACGACAGCAGTGAGGCAGGCTCCCCGAGCTCCTCTGAGGAGGAACCGGAGGAGGTCTGTGAGGAGGAGGAGGAGGAGGAGGAGGAGAAGAAGGAGGAGGACCCGGCCACCGGTGCAGCCTCTCCCTGAAGCCCCTCGGAGGGCCCACGGGGGAAGGAGGAGGAGAGGAGCGCAACTCCTTCTCCCAGGCCTCTGCCCTGAGAGCAGGAGGCAGCTGAGAGCTGGGAGCATGGGCTCAGCAGGGCTGGTCACCTCCCATCCCACAAGGCCACTCTCCTTCCCTGAACAGGCCAAACGTGTCCAGGCTCCCTTGCTTTTTGCTCTGTAGTTCCCTCTGCCTGGGATGCCCTTCCCCCTCTCTGCCTGGCAATACCTTACTTGTCCTTTGAGGCCCCACTCAAGTGTCACCTCCTTCCCCAGCTCCCCCAGGCAGAAATAGTTGTCTGTGCTTCCAAAGCCCTTGGTTCATGCTTCTACTGTGACACTTATCTCACTGTTTTATAATTAGTCGGGCATGAGTCTGTCTCCCCAGCTAGACTGTGTCTGAATCATGTCTGTATCCCCAGTGCCCGGTGCAGGGCCTGGCATAGAGTAGGTACTCCATAAAAGGTGTGTTGAATCGAACTGCGTCCGCCTCCTCCCCCCCACCCCCCTCCAGGGTCAGGCTCAGGAGAGAGCTTGACCTACCTGCAGAGACAAGCACCACCGCGGTGAAGAGGCCCAGCTCCTCCTCGGTAAGCGCCAGGGAGTTGAGCTTCTCACTAAAGTCAAACATGGCATTGAGCAGGTCCCCCATGCCCATGGCTCCAAGTTCCTGCAGGCTGTAAGTGGTGCGGCTCAGGAACATCACTGTCTGGTCCTTCACGTTGAACAGCGATGCAAAGCGCACCATCAGCACCTAAGGGAGAGGGGACAGGGACAGTCACCCTGGTGGGGTGGGAGGAGCATTTGCCAAACTGCCCCTAAAGTTTTCCAAAGGGTTTACTGGCACCGCCTTAGGTTTCTCGGGAAAGAGTGGGGGTGGGTTCTGAATGGGCAGTGGGGTGGGGGTGGGGGAGAGATGGAAGGATGGGGAACATCACCCTGGCTTTAGAATCCAGCAAGGCTGAATCTGAGTCTTAACTTTGTCACTACCCGTGACCTGGGACAAGGTCGCAAAAGTTCACCAAAATTAATTTGAATCTAGAATGGGGGTAGCAATGTGCCCTAAGGTGTTATTTCCAGGTAATGGGATGTGTTGAGACCCCAGCTGAGATTACAGAAGTCCCAGCCAACCTGACGCAGGAAGGGAAGGGATTCTGTCCCTTCCTTCAGCAGTCAGAGGCTGCCAGGACAAAGATACTGGGGTTCCAAAGCCTTTCAGAGTCCCTCCCTATCCTAGATACCAAGTCTTTCTGCGGGATCCTTCCCAAGGTCAAGACCAGGGAGCACAAAGGGTCACTCACCTCAAAGGTTCCCGCCTTAAGCAAGGTGACCTGGTCGTGCTGAGAAAGATCACGAAAGCCGGGGATGTGCTTGGCAAACTCTACCACCTCCCGCACAGCAGGTGTGAAGCTCATGGAGAAATCCTCCCAGATCTCTTGCACGGTTCTCCCACTGCGTCCGTGGGGGTACATGTTCATGGGACATGCCTGGAGGAGGAAGGGATTTGGGGAGGGGAATATCAACCAGACTGGCTCAGGTGGGTTCCCCCAGCAGGGCTGGACCCCAGCTTCTGCCCAGGTTAGAGGCTGTGGCCCTAGAGGATCGGTCTTTTAGGTAAAGGAGCAATCAGGTGCCAGGTGGAGATCAGGGATTTGCAGGCACAGCCCTTACTGCAGGGCTGAGCATCCTCCCCCCTGGGAAGAGGATATCCCTGCATTAGCCTCCAGGCACACCCAGCTGCCCTATGCTAAATCCAGTCTCCCAGGCCCCCTGCCCACCTCACCCCCAGTGCCCTCACCAGCAGAACATTCTTGGAGTTGCCCTGCCGTGGACTGTTGGCAGGTGCTTCGCCTTCTGGGGCTGGGTACACATGGGTGGGGCATAGACGGTGCCCGTTGCTGTTGGGCTGCTGGCAGCTGTGGTGGGCAGGGCCAGGGGGCCAGGCGGGAAGGTAAGAGGAGGAAGCCTGGCGTAAACCATTCAGGGCCTCATTATGACGCTGGGCAGCCATAACGTTGTCATTGGGGACAGGCGGGCAGCCCTGACTTTCCCAGCAATGAGGAGTGGTGGCTGGAGGGCTGCCCGATGCATGGTTGGCATTGAAGTTGCCAGGTGAGGTGCCCAGCTTGTCATGGGCATAGGTGAAGATTTCTCGGTGGGCCCGGGCCACCTGGGATATCACATCCTCCACTGTGGGCTCAGGACTTGGGGATCGGGGAGGTGTCAGCTGTTGTGGGAATTGGGAGAAGCCCACCAGGGGTGAGGGGGCCGGAGCGGGAGGTGGTGAGGGGCCCATGGGGCCTGGAGTCGGATGCTGGGTGGGTGAGGTCTCCAACGGGCATTGGCTGCTCAACTGGTTGTTGGCCAGGTTCATGGCGCTCTGCATCTCGGCAAGCATCCGCTGCTTCTCTCGTTTGGGGATGCGCCCAAAACGCACAGCTGTGACAGGATGAGAGCAGCGTCAGGAAGTTCTCCTACACACTCACACGCTTCTCTTCCTTCCTTCCTCTTGAAAGGGCAAGGCCCTGAACGCTTGGGGTTCGACATCAAAACTAAAACCAAGGCCACGCCCCTTGAGGGAGTTTTCCAAGTAGGGATTGCCCTATGAGGGGACCAGAGGAGCGAATAGTAAAGAAGTGTGTTTATCCAAAAAGATGAAAGATGGGCATCCCCTACACAGAGGAGACTCACAGTCTGACGTGTCTCTGTTGGGACTTTTTTAAGGGAGGGATTAACTCAAACTTTGGGTGGAAGGAAGTGGGGGGGAAGTTGTGGGGATGCTTTGTGGGGCAACAGTGCCGCCTTACCATCTCGAGACATGCCCACGGAGAGACACTTCTTGAAGCGACACTGCTGGCAGCGGTTGCGATTGATGCGGACGATGGAGCAGTTTTCATTTTTCAGACACCTTTTGTACTGGATGTTCTGCTGGATACTCCGACGGAAAAAGCCCTGGAAGGACGGGGGCAGCTAGTAAGCATCTCCATCCAGGCCAGGCCTATGTGTCCGGGGGAATGAGGTCATACCTCTCTGCCCTTACCCCCAACCTGCCTCACCTTGCAGCCCTCACAGGCATGCACGCCATAGTGGAAGCCCGAGGCAACGTCCCCACACACTTTACACAGTAGCACCATGCCATTCAGCTCTGTGGGAAGAGAGGGGCAGCAGGTGAGCAGGAGGGCTGTCTGGCCAGAGATGTGGAGGTTTTCTGGGCTGGAAATTCTAGGGGAAAAGCTGAGGAGCTCCTCCAGTATCCAGACTGGGCTGGACAGTGGTTGGTGCAACTCTAGGAGAAATCCCTGAGGCCAGGGTAGGCCCTGGGAATAACCGTGTCATCTGAACACCAAGTCCCAACCTAGTCCTGGCCGACTTCCCCCAAATCAGCTGGAAATTTACGCACTGGTGATGTTGCTGGTGCTCTTGCTGGGGGACACTCGGCTGCTATCTTCCAGGGCCACTTGTAGACCCCCTGAGGGGCTCCCATTATAGAAGGAGGAGGAGGAGGAGGAAGATGAAGAAGGGGAGCCATCATCACTCAAGTTGGGTGGAATGCTCCCAAAGGAGCGAGCTGGGTCCTGAGTGAGGGATCCAGTGGGTGATGGTGGGAAGTAGGCAGGGCAGCCTTGACTCAGGGACTGGAAGCTGCCATTTGAGCTGTCACTGTAGAGAGACTCAGGGCTGGTACGGCTTGGGGAAGAGCCGCTGGAGCCAATGTAGGTGATGACACCACCTGGCAGGAGAACACAAGGGAAGGGGGTGTCAGCACCATGTATCTTTGGTCCTAGGGCACCACTCCTGCTCATCCCCCATCTACCTCCCACTGTTGCATGCTCGGAAGTTAACTGTGGAACCCTTAATCTTGGAGTCCCAGGAAGAACCACAATAAGCAACTCCCCAATGCAAACCAGATATGACATGGCCAACCGACACTCCAAGGCTCTTTGCAGGGTACATTCAACTTCTGCCTTGGGTGTGAGGTGCCTCCCTAAAGGCATGACCTCTGCAGGCATCTCATATATGTACCCCGCTACCCCAGAAGCCTTCCTTGGGAATACGGACTGAAGCTAGCTAATGACTTCATCGTTAGTGGCAGATGTGAGGATGGGATGAGCAGCTGAGACCCATTCAGAATGCCCAGTTTCACCCTCCAAAAAAAAAGCTGCCAATTTTAACACCAAGACCACTCCAGGGATGAGACTATTTGGGGCAAGCTAGCCAACAGTGAGGAGAGTAAGGTCTTATAAAAGTAAGACAGTGACATTCCCCCAAAACTGGAAGACGTTTCTCCAAAGGTACTGAAACTACCCAGGCTGGTTCCCCTGGCCTCCAAAAGCAAGAGTCAGAGTGGACTCTCCCTCCGTGTCCAGGGAAGACTTAGCAATGCCCATTGCAGGTGGTGGACATGAAAAACAAACTGTCCAGCCTAGGGTTTAGGAATTCCCCTTTTAGATCTCTCAGCCAGGTGACAACGACCTTGGCTCTCAGCCATTCAAGGGACTTCGACCCTCTGGTTACATTGTCAACCAGGTGTTTGTGCTCCCGTGGCATTAGCAGTAGAAAAGGTGACCTGCCTGCCACACCTTTGCCAAGCACCTAGCTTGGCCTGCCACGGGTGGGGTGGGAAAAGGGAGGATCCTAGGACACGTGTGAGCCAACACAAGCCATGTCACCGTGTATCCAGAGGCACATGTCTTGCTCACCCACTGACACACACTGAGCTGGGCAGGGCAACCCTAAAATAGCTCAAGGTTGGTCAGGGTGAACCCAGCTCCCAATAAAATAGTTGCACAACAGGTCAGCTCCTCCAGTTTCAGAGCTGGGTGGGGGGTGGGGGGAGGATGGGATGGGATATCATTTGGTGGTAAATGAACTTGACCTAGTTCACCCATCCCCTAAAAGGGAGTAAGACTTTCATCCAAAGATGATTCTAACCTGGAAGTGAGGGGGATGCTCAAAAGAGTCTAGTTCTAGATCCAGATCTATCAGAACCAAATTGATCTGTGACCTAGAGGAAGTTACCTTCCCTCTCTCTTTGGGTCTCAGTTTTCTGTGACCAAAAAAAAAAAAAAAAAAAAGACTTTCAATAATGATTCTGGGATGTAGCTGTTCTGGGGAAGTCCTTTCTGACAGACTGCTGCTGGTTTGGTGGGGGTGGGGAGTTAAGACAGTGTTCGCAGGAGTAAGAGATGCTCCAGGAACAGAAAGAATTTGGAATGTGGCGAAACTGAGTCTAAAGGCAGTAAAATGAAGTAGGTGCAAACAAAAAGAAAAGGAATGAGGAGACAAGAGTGGCTAAATGTGAGGTACCACTGAGGAGTGTAAACACGGCCATGAGAGGTCAGGGATAGCTCCAGCTTACTCTGCTTCAGGGATGGGGAGAAGGTTCCCCACCCCCCTCCCGTCCCAGGCAGGCGGACAGGAAAAAGAGGCAGGCGGGGGCGGTGAGTCAGCCCAGCTTCACCCAGATCTCGGCGGGGCGGGGCGGGAGCCGGGCCCTCAGCCGGCCTCACGTCCTCACTCCACGTGTGCCTCCTGCACGTGGCTCCCCAACGAGGAACCCCGGAACCCGAGGCCCCGCCCCTCCCCGTCCCGTCAATCAGGAGCATCAGCCCCGCCCCCGTCCCGCCCCTCCTGGGCTTCCAAGTCCCGGGCTGGGCCCCAAACGCCAGCCGGGCCGGGGCAACTGAGGGGAGGAGAGATGGGAACACGCGTTGCCGGGGCGACCGGGGGGGGGCGGAGCTCATTATGTAACGGGGCCGGGAGACAACGACCAATGGGGTGGCGGCCACGGCTTCTGCTGAATGAAAACAAACGCAGCACGTGGGCCCGGCTCTGCAGCCATGTGAGCCCTCCGGGCCTCCCGGGCGCTGTGGGTGTCCTCCCTGGGGCCGAGCACCACTCTGCTGGCTCCTCAAGTGCCGCTCCCTACTGTCACTGAGGATTCCCCAGTGAGATCCGACCCATTCCCCCAGCCGCTCCTGCCTGGAGCCCCTATCGCCCCACTGCTTTTCAGGTTCCCTTGAGCTTGCAGGAAATAGGGGAAGAGAAAGAGAGGAAGGAGAGGATCATCTTTCCGAGAGGGTCAGCCATGCTACAGCTGCAGGGCAGGGGGGAGGGGGGAAAAGGGGCGTTTGGGGCACTGCTCCAAAGCTCCCAGTCCCTCTAAACTGTGCATCTTATCACATATACCCGCTCTCCCATCTCCTCCTGCCCGGGATCCTAGTCCATCAGGCTAAAAGGAGCTTTGGGACTGTGAGAGGTGGTGGTGGGGCGCCTCTGGGCACATTCCCAGGACGAATAACTCGCTCTGGAAATCCCAGCCTATGGTACCCGTTATGCTAGCAAATCCCCAGACCGAGGGAGTCCCCAGCCCCTTAAAAAGTTCCTCTTGTTCTAAGGCATACATGGAAGCGAAGAGACAGTACCAAAGGATGATGATAGTAAAGAATCTCAGTACCTGTGTTATTGTTGGAGTCCAGAGTCGTCATGTCTTCACCGGCTGAGAGCGGTCATTCAAACTGGACCTTGACACAGACTGGAGGTTGCAATTGCTGCTGTCGCCCCCTGGACACTGACTGAGGGCGGAGAGTGGATCCCACGGATCACAAACAAGATCCGAGGCACCCTGCAGCAAGGTCTCGGGGTTGCCTGACTGCAGCCCTGCAAAAGGGTAGGACGCAGAGGCAACGGAGGTCTGCTTTGCATGGGAAGAGCAGAGTGTGGGGGAGGGGAAATCAGCCTGCTGTAGTTCTTCTAGCTGGAAGGTAGCAAGGAGGGTCGGGTCTCTGCAGTGCACGGGGTGCCACTGCCTGACGGCTCCACAGCGCTGCAGGATAGTGAATCTGAAGCTCCCGGTGCAAAAGTCCCAGAGGGAGAGAGGTTGCAGTCAGGAAGTAAGTAGGTGATGGGGAGAAACGGGGCACCCAGGCGCAAAGAAGCGAGACGTGTGCCCTGCTACGTTCCCTCGGCAGCAATATTTCACTCTGCCAATCTCAGCCGCCTTTTGCCCCAGCCTTTTTCCCCGGGACAGAGGGCTCTGCGCAGGCGCCAGCAACCCAGGGTTCCCGGGCCGCACGCGGCACTGGAGCAGGTACCATGTGATCCCAGGGAGCGCCTCGTGCCCCAGTGACACACTTTTCCAGCAGCAGGCACGTTGAGCTCCGTGCGCCTGCGTAACGCCAAGCCTATCGGGATTTGTAGTCCACTGGCAAAGTGGGCGGACTGCGTCTATTTCCCCCTTTCTGCTTTGCAAAAGCGATTGCTGGGACCCGGGGAGGAGCTAAGAGCCGGGTCGGGTCGGGTGTGCCCTGAAGACTCAGGGTGGTGTGTTTGCAAAGCCTGTATGGCAGAGGCATGTGAATTCCTGGGGAGGGACTGGCAAGCTTGGCTGTTCCCCGGGAGATCAAAGCTAACAGGCTCTTTCTGCAAACCTTGCAAACGTGAGGGCTTCACGTGATTGCTGGACTGACCTCGCCTTGAGGTTACTAGTGACACAAGGAGATATGACCAGTAGGGGAGGGAGCTATCCCCAAAGTCAAGAGCTTAAGATGAATTTCTGCTGCAGGGCCAAGTCCAGGGACCAAAAGGAAATGTGACCCCTTTTTCCTTTTATTCTCCTTAGGGAAAGCATCCCTAAGGGAGGAGGAGTTGCCATGCGGGTGAGGTTGTCTCTGGGGACTCCCTGTCTGCTTGTATGACACCACCTCACTCATTCGAGGTGACTTGGGGGTGAGTCATTTCCTTTTGTCTGGGAAATAAAAAGGACCAGGGAAGGGAACTTTATGGTGAAAGTGCTTTTTAAGATCCTAAAGTAATGGGGCTGAGGTGAGGCAGGGGGCAGAGTGACACCCCCACCACTCTGGGTGCTTGAGTGCAGCATGCAGATCCCACAGAAGGGAACTCAGGAGGGAACACGAAGATCATCTTCACCACCACCACCCCTTCCTCAGTAGCCTTTCCTCAGTAAGAGGAAAATGAGCCTTAGAAGAAGTGGGTGGCCCAAGGTCAGACGTTCATTCCTAGTTCCCTCTGCCCTCCCAAACATCAGGGAGATGAGCAGACACACAGGGAAACACTGAACAAGGGGTTAGAAATGGCCCCCTTCAAAGCAGCGATTGCCCCACTGGTGAAAACAGATGTCTCCCACTTGAGGACGTGGACTGTGGGGAGAGATGGGGGCCTCTTCTCCAAGCAACCAAGTGAGGCTGAGCCACCTGCTGCTTCCTGCTAATTTCCTCCTCAGTCCCAGTCCTTGGAGGGAGGGTTTTCCCTCACAGGAAGCCCTTCCCCACTTGTTCACAGACAGCGCCTGGAGCAGCACTGGTGGATGCTTGGAAACATGACAGTCAGCAAAGAGGTAGAGAAAAGGAGGAGTGTGGGTGCCAAGGAAGGAGGAAGCTGGGTGGTGAGGAGTTGAGTGAACTGAGAGGAACTGAGAGGGCTGTGAGGTTGACTGAGAGGTGACTGAGTAGCTGGCTTGATCACTGACCCTTTGACTCCCTTTAGGAGACCCTTTAGGGAGATGTGCTCCCTAAAATGGGCTCCTTAGAATGGCCTGGGCTTTTACTTTATCCCCCCCCCCCCCCCCGCCCAAAAATGTGGGAGAGAGAAGACAGGGGGCGCTTCCCTGGCCTGCCCTGGCCTTCTGGCCCAGAGCTGGGAAGCTGTAACACAGCGTGGGAGAAACTGGGAGGGGCTAGGACAAACTGGGAAAGAGGCTTTTCAGGAAAGCTTGGTTCTGAACTCAGCCTTCTCCCCTCCCCCCCTCCCCTCCTGCTGGGCTCTGGAGGGAAAGCTGGGAGGTAAGCTGCTGTGTCTAGGACTGCATGCTCTTTGAGCCTGTCCTGACTCTTCCATCAGAAGCAGGGCCAGGGCTCAAGTATCTGCCAGGGCTGGATTCAAAATCAGGGCTCTGGGCATGACCTCTAGTGCCCCACCAGCCCCAGTACCAACACCAACACACTCCCAGTTGTCCTGGACCCTCCCTGAGGCCCACAGCTCTGTTCCTTGCTTGTGATCCCACCCACCTCCTGTTCTATTTGTTGGTCTTTTTCCCTATAGGGAAAGGGCCAGGGGTCAAGACTCTCTCCCTGAAGTTGCAGCCAGTGAGAGGGAAGAGGAAGCAGAGGCAGGGAGAGTTGAAATTCAGTCAGCCTAACTCTTGGCAAGGAGCTGGGTTGTTTTGCAGTCTAAGTGAGGTATGAAGGCGGAGGCTTGGGAGGGAGGGAGCAAGGGAGGGGGGTTACCTCTGCTCCCTCCTTCCTCTGCAGCACTTCTTATAGGGCCCCCTTTTTCTTCCCTGACAAAGAGGTAACTTTGGGATATTCCTTCTACAATTGGAGGGAAGGATACAGAAGAATCAAGAGGCAAGACTCGTCCTTGGTTCCAGAAGCTTCTAGCCTATCTCCCCCTGCCGCCGCCCACCCCCCCCCCCCAACGTTCCTCTCTCTGCCAGTAGCTACTGGGAGAAAGACAGAGACCTATGGGACCCAGAGGCACCAAAGGGAGGGGAAAAAGCTGAGTTGTCTGGCCTTTGGAGACACAGACTAGAATCTAGCTTTGGCCTCTCTTTGACCTCAACCTTGACCTTAAGACAACAGGTGCATTTCAACACAGCCTCCCTCCCCGCCCCCCACGCCAGCTGGACATTCCAGTTCACTTCTACACACACACACACACACACACACACACACACACACACACACACTGTTCCGCCTATAGCCAAATTCAGCCCAGGAAGGAACTGGACTCTTAATAAACAGTGCTCAGACTAGAACTGTGTGGAATGGATGCATATCGAAGATCCAGCACAGCAAGCACAGCCCTGGCTCCATGTTGCACACACTTCCACTCAGATTCCTCAGGGTCTGGGATTCTGAGGACTGACCTCCCCATTTGGGGGCAGGATTAGATCGTGTGTGTGTGTGTGTGTGTGTGTGTGTGTGTGTGTGTGTGTCTGTGTGTTCCCAAATATTCTTTAGTTCTCCTGGATTTCTTTGGACTGGGGTTGGGGGGAGTGGACAGCACAGAGAAAGCAGAGGAAAGAAAAGGGATCGAGAGCTCTAAACTCTCGTCAGAGTATGCATGTGATCATATAAGTGAGAGACTGCACTGCCCATGTGAGTGTGTAAGTGTGAATGGTGTGAGTGTGCATAGATGTGTGTGTGTTTGACCCAGAATCTGTGCTCCTTGCCAGTGTGTTGTTCTGGGTAACAGGGCAACGCCTGTACAAATCCTGGGTGGCCTAAATCTTGGGCTGACTGCTTGACTGACTGACTGAGGGTGGGTCCTTGCTGGAAACCAGGTCAGACTTCCTTAGGTGCCTTCCCTTCCCCCTCCTTTCTCACCAAGCAAACCATTGCCCAGGGGAGTAACCTCCCTGCCTAAGTCATGCAAACCTGGGTCAGAAACCCTGGGGATTCCCCCAGAATCAGGGAAGCAGCCATGTGCCTGGGAGAGACTCATGCCTTGCCCTCCTAGAATCTTTTCCTATTCTCTAAAGGCCCAGCTGGCTTTTCTTCACCTACCCAAAGCATTGATGTCTTGGGGAGAATTTCAAGAACATGCCACAGGAGGGTCTAAGTCTGAGCTGATTTGTTCGTTGGGGGAACTGGAGAAAGAGAGGGTGAAGCATGGTCCAGGGCTGGGTTCCATGGATGTGTTTTATCTCAGATTCTATCCTTACACCACTCCTTTCTTCAAGGAGAGGAAATAATAAGCATGTATTAAGCACCAACTGTATGCCAGGCACTGTGCTAAGTGTTTTGTATATATGATCTCATTTAATATACATAATGACACAATGCTACAAGTCCCATTCTTATTTTACAGACAGGAACCTGAAACTTTGAGACATTTGTTAGCTTGCCTGGGAAGAGGCAGACACTAGCTGATTTGTCTGAAAGCTGTATTTGGAGTGAAACACTGCAGATTGAGAGGATGTCACATCAGGGGTGCCTGGGTGGCTCAGTCGATTGAGCATCTAACTCTTGATTTCGGCTCAGGTCATGATCCCAGGGAGTGTGGGATCAAGCCCTGCGTCAGGCTCCACACTAAGCATGGAGCCTGCTTGGGATTCTGTCTCTCTCTCTCTCTCTCTCTTTCTCTCTCTCCCTCCCTCTGCCCCTCTCCCAACCCTGAGTGTGTGCAGGCATGCATGCATTCTCTCTCTCTAAAATAAAATATAAATAAATAAAAATAAAAGACTATGTCACATCAAAAAATGGAGATTTTTGGAGAGGCTAAAACTCCCCCAACTCTCTCTTGAGACTACCACTGTCAATGTCACAATGAAGACAGGAGTGCTGGAAATCTGACCCCAGGTCTGAGGATACAACTGTTCCCACTAGCAAGACTGTCTTTCTTGGAGAGAATGATCACTTTGACTGAAACATTGACACGTCTGAGCAGCAAGTACATCCCAGTGTTTCCTAAGCAATAATGCTACTTCGAAGTGTGGGGTGTCAACCAGAAGAAATACTTGAAGCTCCCCTGTCCTTGGCCCCATTAGTACCTCACCTTCCCAGAGCCACATTTCCTTTTCCCTTGTACTCTCCCCTCTCTCCCTCCACATTCTCCTTATGTGGTTATAAAGGTAGACAGGGGCCAGAATAGGGTGCAGCAAACAGATAGCAAACACATTTCCACATAGACTGCTACAGAGGTGAGTCACCGAAGCAGGCATCTGAGCCCTCTTCTCTACCTCTGACTTTAGGATCCACAGCTGGTGACAAGGGGAGGGGGCAGGGAGACCAGGGCCCTTTAAAGCACCATGGTATTTCCTTCAGGGGATGTATTAAGAATAGTTTGGTTCATATAACTTCGTACAGTGACAGATGGTAACTATGCTTATCGCGGTGAGCACTTTGTAATGTATATAAATGTTGAATCACTATGTTGTAAAAAATAATAAATAAAACAAAAAATTTTAATTAAAAAAATGAAAAAGAATGGATTAGTTCAATGAGAGTGGGGAAGGCCTCTAAAGAAATCCAAACTACTTAGGAATAACATCCCACTTCTCCATTTACCTGCTTGAGCAATGTGCACTTCTAAGTACAGTCCTTCGAGAGTCATCCACCATCCTAGGCCAATGCTTCTGCAGTAGATGCTTTGGGGAACCGGAAGGAGGATTCTCCTTCCAGAGCCCAGGATCCCACTCGCATCACAGGATCCAGGAGGTGCATGGGCTGTCCTTGGCAGTGGAAGACTAGGTCTCAGATCATCCTCTTTCTGGCATGGGGGTCTTCCTCCCGGGTTGGGGTGGTGGCAGCCAGCACATGCTATGCCAAGGCCATCTTGTCCAACCCTTGCTATGTTGCTGCTGGAGCCTACTGGTGGTTTTCTCTTCCAGGTCCAGGTCTGGCAACGACCTGTTGTCTGTCCTTGAGCCTGTGTAGGATGCAAATGCAGGGAAGTGTGTGTAGGGAGTGGGGGGGGGGGGTGTGGGTACCTGTGTGCCTGCCTCTGTTTCCACCTATTACCACAAGCTCTAGCTCAAACTCTCTATCCAATGTCTTCCCATTTCTTGGGCCACGGAAGATCTCTGTGTAGCTGCCCAGGGAGGCCAGAGGCTCATGACAGTCCTTGTGAGCAGGATGGACCTCAGAGGAGCCATGGCCTGGGCAGACATTAGGGACCATGTGTAGCTTCTAGGAGGCTTACATAAACACTGGCTGGGATGGGAAGGGAAGGGGGGGGTGTAATGGGCTGCCCAAGAAAAAAGCAACCCCCGCCTCTCTAGCTCATACTGCATGGAAAGAAGGAAAGCTCATTTTCCCTCCTCCCATCCCTCTCCCCTAGTCTGCAGCTGTGAGTTGGGCCGGAAAGACTGCAGTATCTTGGGGGAGGGGTGCAGGAGAAGGAGAGAGAGAGAGAGGATGAGACTTTGTGAATTTGGGATCCCCCCCTTCTTCTAAATTGGGGGGGTGAAGGGGGGAGAAGCAATTTGCCAAAGAGATTTTCAATGCCACAGGAAGGAGCTTTGGCTCATTAGAATGCGCAGTTTGCACCCTGAAAAAAAAAATCTGTGCTGGTTGCAAAAATGCAGACGTGTGTAGGGGCCCAGCAGAGATTAAAAAAAAAAAAAAAAAGCACTAGCTCTGCAATGCAGGATCTGCGAAGTTTTGGTGCGATGAGGAAATGTGGGTCGTGCTCACTTCATTTGCTTGTTCCTGGTAACCTACTGTCCGCCTGACTCCAGCACGGTCTCACATCCCAGCAAGAGGCACTGCTGCTCAGAAACGGGGTCACGGGCAGGGGGCCGGAGCAGAGGGCTGAAGTGGGGGGTTTGGGGTTAGTCCTGAGAGAAGGACTCTATGGGGCTGGGAGGGCCAGGTGGATGGGAGGGGACACTTCCATGAGGCATGGAGGCTGAGCTTTTTCACACTAGTGTTTGTTCTCCAGCCGGACAGGGGTTAGTGTGAAATTCTTCCAGATCCCCCCAGCCCCCCACCCTGCCCTCAGTGCCTCCCTGTCCCCCATTGGCAAAGAGACTTTCCTTCTCCTGTCCCGCAGACCACTGCTGCAGAAAGAACCCTGGCTTCGTGTCCCTGACCCCACAAATCCCTGAACTCTCTTTGTTCTAATCCTGGAATAGGCACTTGCTGCATGTCTGTGTGGCATCCTCCTTCCTAGAAAAAGGGGACCAGGCAGTCTGATTTGGGGAACCCAGGCTGCAGGGATACCAAGTCTTGGCCCTGGGCTGACATTGGCACATCAACTCCAAGGGTAGGGTGGCCACTCTGTGCTCTTGGCTTGGGGAGGCCCTTTGTCATCTGGGGCCTAAGGCCCTGGGCTGTATATATGCCAAGAGGCTGCCTGGGAGGAGAATATGCCTGGGGAAACCTTGTTTCTTTCCTGGGTATTTGCTCCCCCAGTGGCTCAGGAGAAACAAAAGGAGGCAAAAGCAGAATAAAAAGCTGGGAGATAAGGAGAAGGGAGCCTAGTGCCCTTTTGCTCCTTCCCCATCTTTTCTCCTGTTTTTCTGGCCCATGGAGGACAGGGCCGAGGGTGTTTGTGCCGGCAAGGCTCACGCGGGCTGCAGGGTCACATGGCCTGGGCATGTGCAGCCTGCTCCATTTCTACCACAACAACTCGCTCATAAACAGCCCGGCTGCTGCGGCGGTGGTGGCGGAGACATGTGCAAGCGAGGGGGTGGGGCACGTGGCCCTGCCCAAGCCAAGGGAAGGCTCTCTCTGAGCCCTGCCTCTCCCCTCCCCATGCTGGTGCTGCCTCGCCACAGGAAATTCCTAGTGCTCCTTTGCTGCTGCTGCAAAACATGTTTTTGGAAAGTGACTTTTAACAAGGATGGAGTCGACAGACCATTTTAAATGACATAAAAGAGATAATCAGTCTGACACAGACTTCTCACCCTTGCCCTATCTTTCTTAGATCCCTATACATGTTGGGGTTGAGGGCTGAGCAGGAGTCACGTGTTTTCAATGCTCACCTGTTTCTTCCTCTTAAACTACATAATATTGGAAACCAACCAGGTCCCCATGGTGAGCACTGGGGCAAGGGGCTGTGCTTCCCTAACACAGTGGTTCTCAGGATCCACTGGTGGTCCAGGATTAGTAGTGGGGTCAGCATCACCTGAGAACCTGTTAGAAATACAAATTCTCAGGTCCCGCCCCAGGCCTACTGAATCAGAAACTCTGGGAGTAGAGCCCAGCAATCTGGGTTGTCACCAGCCCTGCAGGTGATTCAGATGCATGCTGAGGTCTGAGAAGCACTGCTCTGAGGTCTTTGTTCCCTAGCAAATCAGTCCTGCAGGATCTAGCCCAGGATCCACTTCCCCTTTTGTGCTTCTTCCTCTAAGTTTGGCCAGGGAGCACAACCTGATTCAGTTTGACAGTATAAAAAGCGTT
The DNA here is from genome assembly GCF_027475565.1 of Acinonyx jubatus. Classification (NCBI taxonomy): domain Eukaryota; kingdom Metazoa; phylum Chordata; class Mammalia; order Carnivora; family Felidae; genus Acinonyx; species Acinonyx jubatus. Next base: position 38,258,735 of record NC_069397.1, read on the forward strand.
TATCGAGTGCCTACTGTGTGCGAGGATTCTGGAAATGAGAGCAGGTGAGTAGTAGGAAAAGGGAGGGGATCGTAATAGGGAAGAATAAAGAAAGTGAAGGCTAGGGAGGTAATTATTTATCCTTTCTCCATCTTATCTACTTTTCTCCCTGTTGTGAAGCTTTATTTAGAACAGTTGATTGTGGTTTAAATTGTTTGGAGGCTGGAAGTAGAAACTGGTCCTTTGTCTATTTTTGCTGGCCATGGGAACCCCAAGCTAGTTAGAGCCATAGGTCCTTGACTCCCCATGCATAACAAAGAGAATACGAGCACCATGCACATGCACATGCACATGCACACGCACACACGCTCCTGGGGATCTCAGAGACAGGGGTAGGGAGAGCCAAGAAAAGGAAAGAGGTCCCAGAGGGTTGGAAGTACCCCAGGCAAAATGAGTTTAACAGATAACAAGCAGGAAAAGTCTTTCAATGGGGGAGGGTGGGGACAATTCTGGCCTACTCCAGCTTCCTGAGACCCAGAAACTGTGACCAGAGGAAGCAGAGGGTCTCTAAGGCAAATCACAAAGGCTCCTGAGAATGAAACCTGCACCAAACCAAGGCGAAATGGGGGAATGGACTTCAGATCAGAAGGGCTTCCTTTCACAGGCAAACAGGACAAGGGTAAGGCACAGCCCCTCTCCTGTGACCTCTTCTCCACCATCACACATTGTCCCTTAAGAGCAGAGCTCCCATTACTGTCTCAACCATGACTCGTTGACTCCTGGCCTCTCCCTGCTTCAGCCTCATTTTTTTCTTTAATTTTTTAATGCTAATCTATTTTTGAGAGAGAGGAGAGAGAGAGAGAGAGAGAGTGAGGGAGTCACAGAATTCGAAGCAGGCTCCATGCTCTGAGCCGTCAGCACAAAGCCCGATGCAAGGCTCGAACTCATGAACCGTGAGATCATGACCCGAGTTGAAGTCAGACGCTTAACAGATTGAGCCACCCAGGTGCTGCCCCCCACCCCCAGTTCATTTTTTGAGGAATACGCTTTCCTCTGGTTCTCACAGAGATCTTTCTCTCACTTCTCTCTGCAAGGGTTCCTCTCTGTGCCTGAAAGGCTTTGGGCTCAAGGAGCAGACAGCCCTGCAGGCTCAGCCGCAGTGACCTACATCAGCTCTCCCCTAGGTCCTGGGTGTGGGGGCTGAGGTTTCAAGATAGGAACTTGGGAATCTGGCACAGGTCTGCAGATGACGTCAGGGAGACAGGCTGCAAAAGTGGCACTGAGGGACTGCAAGGCAGGGGGTACTGCAGGACTGAGTTCTCACTTTGTCATTTGTGGACAACGGCAGAAGACAATCCAAACCTCATATACAAAAACATTTCTGAGCAGTGACCTCTTGGATAGGAGCCAGAGGTCTCTGACAGGTCTGACCTCTATTTGCTAGATTTGGAAGTGGTTTCTGCCTGCTCCCCATTCTTGCTGAACTCACCCTGGTCTGCTGCATCTGGCTGGAAAGATTACCTTGGCCTTGATGTGGACTAGTGAGTTCAGATTTCAGCTGATTTATTTCAGGATATGAAGGCTGAGGAGAGGCGGTCAGATATGCAGAAATCTACTCCGAAGCTTTACTATATAGAGACCCATGTAATTTTTTTAGATCTGAGGTTCTGAGAAGGATCCAGAAGAAGCCCCACAACCGAATTATCATTTACAAACCCCCTTACCTCAGGACCCTGGCAGTTGAACCTCTCCTTCCAGGCTCCTGGCACAGGAAGGCAGGTTCTGAAATAGGTGTTTTCCCTCTCTCTCACTATAAACCACAGTATTTAGCATGCCCATCGCCTCCAGATTGTGGATGTTTTGCCCTGGCAAGCAAATGCTATTGTAGGGGGAGAAATTAGGTGGTGGTGACAGAGAATGATAGATGAGCCTTTTACTTGGGGGGGGGGGGGCGGGGGGGGGGTAGGGAGGGAGAGGAGGGAGAGAGGGCGTGTGAGCAAACGAGCCCGAGCTCATGAAGGGGAGGGAGAGCACGCAGGCAGTGCCGGACTGGATGGCTCTCTCTCTCCAAAGGGCTTCCCCTCCGCCAAGCCCCACCCCCAAAGCCCAGGAAGTCCACTTCCTGGCACCCAGCCAGGGTGAGAGCATTCCTCAGGACTCTGACAGGCTGGGGGGTTGGGGGGAGATAGTGGTGGTGCTCCCACCCAGAGGACAGCGACAAGGGAAGGAAACACGCGGGGGAGGAAATGACCACAGAGAAGAGGGTGAGGGTAAGAGGTGGGGAGCTAGTTCCCAGCGCCACAAGTCCTTTTTAGAGAGAAGGGTTGAGGCTGGATGCCTTCCCAACGGCCATGCGAAGGGTCTGCAGCTTCAGAGCAGATGACCTCGAGGTCACCTCTCTGAGCAGGGTTGTCAATGACGTCTCACGCTGTCCTCTGGAGGTTCTCTCTCTTCCTTCCTTACTCTGGGGCTGTGGTTGAGCTCGGGAGACCCAGAGTGGCGAAACTCTGGAACTGCAGCTGGGCAGGGGGAGGAGCTCAACGCGTCTCCCTCCGTCTTTCCACCAGGGCCCCTCCCTTTTCCTCCGCTAGGCCCGGGACTCTGGAAATAGCACCTGGTAATGGGAGTGTTGACAGATGCTGAGTTATAGGAGAGCAAGTGTCCCTCGTCTTTAATGTTCTAGCTTAACTCGCTTTTTGGCTCTTTCCCTTGAAAATAGGCGCCCTAGGACTCCTCCCACTCCCTTCCATACATTGCTCCTTAACATGCCCCTGGATAGCCTGCTACTTGGCTATAATAAAGTCTCCCTCTTTGAGCCCCAGGACCCATAGCCTCTTGGACCTCTATGACTTTGAAGGACAAATGGCCCTGTGATAATTGTGATTTTATTTTTTATTTTTAAAAAATTTTATTCTGAGAGATAGAGAACAAGTGGGGAGGGGCTGAGAGAGAGGGAGACAGAATCTCAAGCAGGCTCTGCACTGTCAGCGCGGAGCCCCATGAGGGGCTTGAACCCATGAACGCTGGGATCATGACCTGAGCCAAAATCAAGAGTTAGACGATCAACCAACAGAGCCACCCAGGCATCCTGATACTTCTGATTTTAAATTTACCATTCCCTACTCTTCCTTCCCTGAGCACTGCCTGATAGATAACTCTTTCTCCTGGTCAGCTTCCAAACACATGCCTTCCATCACCCCAATTTCCCATGCAACCTCTCAACCTCACATCTCATGTGGGGGAAAGGAGTGGGAAGGAAAATGGACAAAGCTAGGTCAGAATTGTTTTCCAAGGAAAACCAGTTCTCTCTGTTTGGTTTCATTTGACCTATACTCCAGCTTTTCCTGGTTAGTCCTCTTGTTCCTTGCTGCCCTCCTCACCTCTCCCTCCAACATGATCCCCTGTGCAGGGAAAATGTCCCTAATGCTGAGAAAAAAGACTCCACTTTGGCAATAATTTATGTCAGCTCTCGAGGAATACCAACTCACAGAGGAATAACTGCTTCCAGTGTTGTTGGGGAAGGGGAGGTGGTGGAGGAGGCAAGAAGCAAAACATTCACTCTAGGAGAGGCCGTGTTCCCATTATCCAGCCGGTAATTAAAGAACTCTTGGTTCTTTTCTGGTATCTGCGGATCTCAGCTCTGCCAAGAACAACGAAGAACTTTAAGGGAAATAGGAGTTGGAGTAGAGGTAACCAACTGTGCAGTGAGGGACTAAAACTTTACCCACCTCCACCTCCAAAGTCGTTTTCTTTGATGATATCCCTTCTCTTGAATTGCCTGTTTTATTTACTTTTATTTTTTAAGTTTATTTATTTTTTTAGAGAGAGAAAGAGCACGTGAGCAGGGAAGAGAGAATCTCAAGCAGGCTCTGCACGGTCAGAAGGAGCCCAACCCTCCGGCTCAAACCCACGAACCAAAAGATCATGACCTGAGCTGAAATCAAGAGCAGGAGGACCTACCAAGTGAGTCACCCAGGCACCCCACCTCATCTTTTAAATTGCATGATCCTTAATGTTATTGATCAGTGAGCTACACGGCATGAAATCATTTTAAGTAGATACAGTCACATTCCCTTCTTGCACTGCACACCTCAATCAACTTTTCTCTTCCTCCCCAGGTTGCTGCCCCACATTCACCCTGAAGGGGGCACTTTTGTTCAGTCTTTGGTGCCAGAGAAAAGGGAGCCCCAGGAAGGAAACATAACAATTGGTCACGTGTTGGGGGGGTTCTCGAAGGGGTTGCTGGGACAGGGAAGGGAGGTCCACGTGGAGTGGGCGGAGCCTGCTGAAAGTTTTGGCGGGGCTGGCAATAGGAGAAAAATACCAAATTTGAGTTGTGATTTTACTAAAAAGAAAAAAAAGAGGCAGCAGAGAGGGTGTGTCCTGCCCTCAGAGAGGGCCCTGCAGAGGGGAGAAGGGGAGCGGCACACGCGCGTCCTGCTCGCGGAGGCCTGGAACGCAGGGTAGAGTTTCTGCCAGAAAGAGCTCTGAGCCATATCGGGCTTCGGAGCCGGAAACCTCCGTGGCTCCATGCTGGTTTCCCATCCCCCATCCTCTCGGAGAAGGGAAAGGTGGCCTCTCCCCCATGGTCTCATTTCGGAGACCATGTGGAGCTGGGCTAATGCCAGCCACGCAACCCCAGTCTTTATTTACCTTTCCAAGAGCCTCAGGAAGCCGCCCAGATGAAGCCTCTCTCCTTGGGGAGAAGCCAAAACAAGCCTCTTTTTACTACCTAGTTCTGCCCTACTGTTAGCTGGAAAACAGAGCTTCATACAGTCTTTAAACTGGAAGGGCCTTAGTGATGATCTACTTCAATTTTTTTTCTGGTCTGGGAAAACCAACACCCAGACAGGTAACAGGGCTTACTACCTGCTCTTTCCACACCATAGACACTCAGTTCCAAGAATGTAGGTCATAGAAATGGAATTCGCCATCCTAAATCCTTAGAGTAGTGATAGTATTGGCTTTAACTCCATCCATACCCTTAGCCAGAGGGCAAAAGGAAATGATCATTAGCCCATTATGGATAAAAAAAGCAGAGGATTGTTTAGGGACTTAATTTATGGGTCCCACGGTTTTCCTAAGTGCTCTCAACAGTGGGCAGCTCCATCTTTCTCCCTCTGCGCCTTTACTGTTTGGTATCAGGGCCCTTATATGTCTTAGTTCAGGGATTACCACAGTTTAAAAATCTAATGGTTTGGAAGCAAGAATTCTTAGAAGAGCTTCTTTCCCCAGGATTAAGTTTTCTGGTGATTTATTTACCTCGTCCTGTGACTTGAGATCAAGATCAGACCTCCAAATCCAAAAAGTCCAGACTTTTGGCTTTGGAGGAGAAAAGCATGTTTACTTAGTCTGGAGTAGTGAAATCTTAGACTTTGGATTTCAGAGCTGTAAAATTTCCAGAAAAAAAAAAAAGTTGGGGGACGGATGTAGAATTGCCAGTGTTCTATTTTGCCAAGTAAGGACATTAAAAAAACTACTAGCACCAATTGCTATTTATTATCACCATCATTTCACAAAAGGAAGTACATTTTAGCACACACAAAATAGGAAACATATAATGTCAGAATAAATAACAGAATAAATAACAGTTCTAAGCCACCCTGCATTGATTCACATGAGTACTGCATAGTGCTTTGCTTTTTTTTTTTTTTCCATTTTGTTGTAGATTGGTTCCAGTTTGGTCTATTGGTCTCTAGACCAGTGGTAGCAAACTGCAGCCTGAGTGCCAAATCCAGCCCAATGCTTCTTTTTGTATTTGCCCCAAGCTAAGCAAAGCTAAGCATTTTTTTTTTTTTAATTTTGTCCTTATTTAAATTCTACACCCAGTGTGGGGCTTGAACTCACAACCCCAGGATCGAGAGTCACATGCTCTATGGCCTGAGCCAGCCAGGTGCCCCTAAGTTAAGAAATATTTTTTAATTTTAATTTTTTAAAAAGACTTTTGGGGTGCCTGGGTGGCTCAGTCGATTAAGTGTCCAACTTCGGCTAAGGTCGCCATCTCGTTGTTCGTGAGTTCGAGCCCCATGACAGGATCTGGGCAGACAGCTTCAGATTCTGTCTCCCTCTCTCTCTGTGCCCCTCCCCCACTTGCCCTGTCTCTCTGTCTCTCTCTCTCAAAATAGACATTAAAAAAAATTTTTTTTTTAAAGACTTTTGGGACACCTGGGTGGCTCAGTAGGTTTAAGTGTCCAACTCTTGATTTCGACTCGGGTCATGATATCAGTTTGTGAGTTTGAGCCCAGCGTTGGGCTCTGTGGTGACAGCATGGAGCCTGCTTGGTATTTTATTTCTCCTTCTCTCTCTGCTTCTCCCCTGCTCACATTCTTTTCTCTCTCCCTCTCAAAATAAATAAGTAAACATTTAAAAAAAAACAAATTTTGGGGTGCTTGGGTGGTTCAGTCAATCGTCTCATTTTGGATCAGGTCGTGATCTTGAGGCTCATGAGTTCAAGCCCCATATCGGGCTCTCTGCTGTCAGTCTGCTTCATATCCTCTGTCTCCTTCTCTCTCTGCCCCTTCTCTGCTTCTGCTAGCTTGCACACTGTCTTTCTAAAATAAACATTGGAAAAACACATTTACTTATTTATTTGAGAGAGAAAGAGAGCCAGAGTGGGGAGAGGGGCAGATGGGGGGGCGCGGAGAGAGAAAGAGAGGATCTCTAGCAGGTTCCATGCTCAGCACAGAGCCCAATGCAGAGCTCAATCCCACGACCCTGGGATCGTGACCTGAGCTGAAATCAAGAGTTGGATGTTCAGCCGACTGAGCCACCCAGGCGCCCTAAGAATTTTTAAATAGTTGAAAAATCTAAAATAATATATATATATTTTTTAATGTTTATTTAATTTTCAGAGAGACAGAGTGTGAGCAGGGGAGGGGCAGAGAGAGAGGGAGACACAGAATCTGAAACAGGCTTCAGGCTCTGAGCGGTCAGCACAGAGCACAACGTGGGGTTCGAACTCACAGACCATGAGATCATGACCTGAGCCAAAGTTGGACGCTCAACCGACTGAGCCACCCAGGTGCCCCTCTAAAATAATATTTCATGACACATGAGAACTATGTGAAATTCAAATTTCAGGGTCCCTAAATAAAATGTTATTGAACGGTGGAACTGTGATTGCGGCTTGCAGTCTCATGCCAGAGCCTTTGTTTTTAACTGTTGAGTCTCCCATCTGCCTTAAAAAAAAAAAAAAAGTTTATTTATTTGCACAAGCAGGGAAGTGGCAGATAGGGAGAGAATCCCAAGCAGGGTCTGTGTTGTGGAGGCAGAGTCTGATGATGTGGGGCTCGATCCCACAAACTGTGAGATCTTGACCTGAGCTGAAATCAAGAGTTGGACGCTCAACGGAGCCACCCAGGTGCCACCACTTGCCTTTCCCTCTGTATCTCCACAACCGTGGTACTTTACATTAACAGTCATCATAAGCCACCCTTATTCATTCACATGTCTTTTGCAACACAATAGCAGAGTTGAATAGTGTAAGAGCCCCTATGACTGTCAAAGCCTAAAATATTTCCTGTCTGGCCCTTTAAGAATAGGAAGGCCAAGGCTGGCTCAGTTGGTGGAGCGTAAGACTCTTGATCTCAGGTTGTGAGTTTGAGCAATGGTTGGGTGCAGAGATTACTTAAAAAACAAAAACAAACAAACAAACCCAAAAAATTGGTCAGCCAACTCCGGAAAGTTTTCAAACTTGAGGGGCATCAGAATCACATGGAAGGCTTGTTAAAACACAGACTGCTGAGTCTCACCCCAGCATTTATGATTCTTTAAATCTAGAGTGAGAGGCCTGAGAATTTGCATTTCTAACAAGTTCCCAGTGACGCTGATGATGTGGGACCACATACCACTAGTATCCTAGATTAACCACGTGTCATCTCACACTTAGGGTAACAGCCTTCAAATTGGCCTCCTGCCTTAGGTGCAAAGATGTAAATATTGAAATTAGCTTTCAAAAACAAATCTGGCCATTCTCCACTTTGCTGGAAATCCTTTGATGCTTCACCTTGGCTGAGAAATTATCCATTCCTTAGCTAGGCCTCATAATCTGTTCTCAACCTACCTTACCTGCTTTATCCTCTATACTCTCCACTATCCAAACTAAACTCCAGCCAATTTCTCTCATTTACTCCAATCTATCCTTTTATCCCACGCCTTTGTAATGCTCTCACTTCTGTTTGAGAGGTCTTCCTATGGTCTCAACCTTTAAGATCCGCCTCAGTTGCCACTTCCTCAATTCCTTCCAGATGGTATATTCTATCTTCTCTGTACTCCCAGACCTTATTCTTCCCTAGGTTTCATTTTTACTATATTAATGTTAAAACTGTCACTGTCAACCAAGCTAAAGGTCAAGGGAAGATGCTTTCTCTTAATATATCTACATAGCTCATTTATTCATTCAATGAATGTGCCAACTTTGTGCCAGGTATGGTTCTAGGTGCTGAAGGTATAGCAGTGAAAAAACATGAAGCTTATATTCTAGTGGGAGAAGATATAAACAAGGTAAATTACATGTTTAAAAGTATTAAGGGGCGCCTGGGTGGCTCAGTCGGTTAAGCGGCCGACTTCGGCTCAGGTCATGATCTCAGATCTCACGGTCCGTGAGTTCGAGCCCCGCGTCGGGCTCTGGGCTGACAGCTCAGAGCCTGGAGCCTGTTTCAGATTCTGTGTCTCCCTCTCTCTGACCCTCCCCCGTTCATGCTCTGTCTCTCTCTGTCTCAAAAATAAACGTTAAAAGTATTAAGCACAAAGAAGAACAATAAAGCAGAAAAGGAAGGGAGGGAGTTTGGAGGGGTATGTGAGTTCACATAAGGTGACCAGAGAAGGTCTGATGAAGAGATGATATTCAGTTAAGAACTGAAGAAGTGGTAGGAGGGCAGGTGGATATTGGAAAGAAGAATGATCCGAGCGGAGGGAATAGCAAGGCAAAGGATGTGAGCAGGCAAATACCAGGCGTGTCTGAAGGACAGTAAAGAGAGGAGTGTGGCAGGTGGGGAGTGAATAGGGGAGAGAAGAGTAAAAGTTGAAGTCAGAGAGCAGTGGCCAGAGGGCCACATCCTGTAGGCCGTAATAATGATTTTGTTCTTCTTCCAAGTAAGATGGGAAGCCATGAGAGGATTTTGAGCAGAGAAAGAACATGATCTCACTCATGTCTTATCAGGATCGCTATGGCTGCTGTGCTGAGAACAGATTTGAGGCAAAGGTTGAAACTGAGAGACTAATTACAAGGTTACAGCAATAAAAAGGTGTGATACGACTATAACTTAGACTAAGGTGGAAGTTGTGGAGGTGTGTGAAGATGTGGGATTCTGGACATGTATTTTGAAGGGCAGTGGGATTGGAGATTGAGTGGGCATTAGGTGAGAGAGAAAAAGAAGGCTGTAGAAGCAGGATTTGGAGGAGGGAAATTCAGGAGTGAGATCTTAGATGTAAGTTTGAAATGCTGATTAGACATCTAAATGGATATGTCTCCTAGACAATTGGATATATTAGGGGAGGAGTCCAGGAAGAAGATATAAATTTGGGAGTTGTCAATGTAGAGATGGTATTGAAAGTCTAGACACTGAAAAAGAACACCATATTCCATGTGCCTCCCACCACACCCGCCTTTATTGGTATCCCTAACCCCAATGCTTCCTTTGCAGATCTTAGGCCATACAGTCTGGTGGAAGAGGGCTGGGGCTCCTTGGCATCTTAACACATGCACACCCACTTGTTTAAAATTTTCAGTGCTTCATGCTTTGGGCCCACAAGGCCAAGACATAGTTCTAATTAGAGGTTTTCACATCAGGCCAAAGAATGTTAGTCATCTCCATCTTCATATGGATTGAAAAAAAAAAATACACCTCAACAGAAAAACAATCAATTAAAACTACTTAAAAGTTTTTCCACGAGGAACTGAAGACTTGTTGCCTAAGTTGCATGGAAAGTGAGACATACAAATACACACACACACACACTGAACACTGAGAGATAGGAAGAAGTGTTCCACATAAGAGAATATGCAAAGTATTCCTATTCCCAGTAAAGACAGAAATCCCTGGGGCTGGCTCTGGCCGAGGAGAAAGTGAATCTTGATCTTGGGATGGTGAGTTCAATCCCCACATTGGGTGTGGAAACTACTAAAATAAAATAAAATAAAATAAAATAAAATAAATAAACTTAAAAAAAAGATGATAAAAATCCCTTCCGAGATTTCCTTTTTGCTTCGACCCTTCGTGAACCTCCAGCAGATGCTAGAAGTGACTTAAGAAGACTGGGGAGATGGCCATTGGGAAAGAACTGTCGGTAGTTGGCAATACTTCATTCTAGGGAGGTTGTGGCAAGAACTCCCTAGGCAGCAGACATCATGGATTTTCCTCCCTCTGGGAACCAGAGGTCCCTCAGTTTCTGGTCTGAATCCCTTAGAGACAAAGAACTTCATTCTCTCCCAGACCAGAGTGGGGCTGCTGGGGAGTGGAAGGGGTGGAGGGGTTAGAATTCTACCCCCAGGAAACACCCACAGGCTCAGACAGGAGCCCGAATCCTGACTCTGGTCCAGGAGGCGTGCGGTGCTGCTGCGGGGGCCGCGGGGCCCCTCCGGCGGGGCCGGGCCGGCTGCCAAGGTGCCCGGGGAAGGGGCCGCCCAGCGCAGGCCGGGTACGTGGAGCGCTCCGTACACTGCCTCGAAGGGCGCGTCTGCTCCTGAAGCCCCCTGCCCTCCTCTCCGCTCCATTCTCTCGCGTTCCCTTTTCCCGGGGAACCTCCGCATTCCCCATCTTCCCAAAGCCGCCCTCGCCTTTTCTTCCCTCCCCCGACCCTCCCCCGAGTAACCCCCTCCCTCCGCAGCCCACCTTCGCCTCGCTCCTCCGCGGGCTCCTGGGTCCTCGCCCCTCATCCCTGGCCTCCCCTCGCCGGCCCCTAGCGCCCAGGGCCTCCGCGGCCCCCTCCCTGCCCCCCTCGAGGCAGCGGCGGCCCCTTTCACAATAGCGCGGCCCGCCTCCCTCCTGTAGCTCCCGGTTCGCTCCCGCCCGCTCCCCGCCTGGCGCATGCGCCCTCCGGTCGGCGGCGGCTGCGGCGGTGGCGGCTGCGAGCGGCTCCGTTTTTTTAAAGGGAAACGCTGAGGCGCCGGGGGTGACTGTGGGGGAGGGGGACCCCGAGCCGCGGAGACCCCCGGGGGAGGCGACAGACCCCCCTCCCGCAGTAGGAGGGCTTTGGGCGGACCCATCCCTTCCACCCCCTCCTGAGGAGGAGCGGGGGGGAAAATGGAGGCTCGGGGCGGCTGAGGCGAGCTCCGGGGCGGGGGGCCGGGGCGGGGAAGGGGGGGGTGTGGGGTGGGGAGACGAGGCGGGCCCGGCCGGGCCAGGGGGGGCCGAAGCGAGCTCCGGGGATGAGCTCGGGGGCGGCTGGGTGCGAGCTCCTGCCTCTGAGGCGAAGGCGGCGGCGGCGGCAGCAGAGGCGGCGGCGAGGCCCCCATGGGCCGGCGGCGGGCCTCAGCCGCGGCCTCCACTTCTCCACACGCCGGCGGGATGGCGCCCGGGCCCCGGAGGAGCCGCGCTAGCCGAGGCCTGCTGCCGCGCTGCTGAGGCGAGCCCGCCAAACTCCCCTCCCCCTCCTCCGTCCTCGACCCCCCACACCTCGCCCCTTCCCCACCCCCTCCTCCGTCTCGGTCCCCGACGCTGCTCCGGACCACTATGACCATGAGATCCGCAGTGTTCAAGGCGGCCGCGGCCCCTGCCGGCGGCAACCCTGAGCAGCGACTGGACTACGAGCGGGCTGCGGCGCTGGGCGGGCCCGAGGACGAGCCCGGGGCGGCCGAAGCCCACTTCCTCCCCCGGCACCGTAAGCTCAAGGAGCCGGGGCCCCCGCTGGCCTCCTCCCAGGGCGGGAGCCCCGCGCCCTCCCCGGCCGGCTGCGGCGGCAAGGGCCGGGGCTTGTTACTCCCGGCCGGGGCGGCCCCTGGGCAGCAGGAAGAGAGCTGGGGCGGCTCGGTGCCCTTGCCCTGTCCGCCCCCGGCCACCAAACAAGCCGGCATTGGGGGGGAGCCAGCGGCCGCGGGAGCCGGCTGCAGCCCCCGACCCAAGTATCAGGCGGTGCTGCCCATTCAGACGGGCTCTCTCGTGGCGGCGGCCAAAGAGCCTACGCCCTGGGCTGGGGACAAGGGTGGGGCGGCTCCCCCAGCTGCCACCGCCTCGGACCCGGCGGGACCCCCACCACTACCTCTGCCGGGGCCGCCACCCCTCGCGCCCACCGCCACCGCCGGGACCCTGGCGGCTAGCGAGGGCAGATGGAAGAGTATGAGGAAGAGCCCTCTCGGGGGTGGCGGCGGCTCGGGAGCCTCCAGTCAGGCCGCCTGCCTCAAACAGATCCTTCTGCTGCAATTGGACCTCATCGAACAGCAGCAGCAGCAGCTGCAGGCCAAGGAAAAGGAGATCGAGGAGCTGAAGTCAGAGAGAGACACGGTACGGGAGGGGTTAATCGGCGTTCAGGATGAAGAGCGAGTTGTGCGCATGCTCGGGGGAAGGGGGCTGTAGGAGGTTAAGGTATCCCTTGGTTAGGGGTAAGGAGGCTGGCCACCAGCAAAGGAGTAGCTTAAGTGTCGAGTCCCTGGGAGCCAAGCTCACAGACACGTTGGGTCGGAGGGAAGGGTTAAAGGGCAACCTCCCAGGGGGAGGGGGAGGGGAGGTTTCAGGTGCCAAAGGGTTAATTTAAAATGACAGCCCCAGACTTGTGGGAAAGACGTTTAGAGTGGGAAAAGATCTGATTTGTGAGGGGTTGAAAATGCAAAGGTGGGAATGCATATGTGGTGGCTTTATGGAAGGAGTTAATTGAAGGAGCTTTTGCTTTAGAGATGCATTTTGAGAGGAGAGGGACATAGCAGCTGTTGCACTGCTGGAGCATCTTCTGACAGGAGGGCAGTAGGCCTTTTCACTGGCAGAGAGGCAGAGGTGATTTCACAGTGGAATCCTATTTTAGTTTTCTTCAATGATATGAAGAGACTGACCGCCTTTGATTTCAGACAGTTTTTAATGGGAATCTGAGTTATAAAACATGACCCACTGACTAGCTCCCTTGTATAAGCATTGTGTTTAGAGGCCGGTAGATTTTAAGGCATCAGGGGAAAGTAAGTTTATTAAATGTATAAAGTAGACCCCCTCTAAAAAAAAAATCCCTATTTTAGAATCTTAAGATAGTAGGGCAGTAATTTATTATTTCTTTGTACTTCTGAGGAGCACGACTATATAGGCTTGTTTTCACTGCAGCAGTAGTCAAGAGCTCCCTATGCATTAAAACAAATTCTTTCAGATATCAGGAAAACTGTGTGTGTGTGGGGGGGGTATTACTGTGCTAGCATACCTTACAGCTGCCTAAAAATAAACATGGTTTCTACAATTGTTGTGTTCAGGCTGCAGCAGTCTGTCTCTCTGTCTCTTTCTCTCTCTGTCTCTCTCTCTGTCTCTCTCTCTCTCTCTCTGGCGTTGTGTGTGCCAAGGGCTGAGCAAGGGAGCAGAGGGCTATTCATTTTGTTTGCTTTACAAATGAATCGCATCAAGCAGGGGCTGTTTTATTGGAGAATGCATTCTGCAAGGTGGAATGGGAGCTGGGGCAGGTCTCATTAAAACATCTCATAGTGTTGATTTGTGGAAGTTACTCAACATGGAGGTGGCCCTGCTTAGCTACTGTACTGCAGTCTAGGGGTGCGATGGTACTGTAATTACAACACATCATATCCTTACATGGGGGGGGGGTGAGTGGGGCGAAGAGAAGGACCAGTGAAGAAGAAGAAATCAAGGAAATGTCACCCACAAACCGTGGTTGAGTAATGTTAAGGCCGGGAATCAGAACAGAAGGAGATGAAATGAGAGTATGGCTGACTGGGGCGGGGGGCGGGGGGGAGCCCCCCTGCTGATTGTGGAGGTTTATGCTCAGTTCCTGAGGTAATGGCCCCTTTGCAGACTTTCCTAGGCAGTAAAAGTGGGGTGAGTTAAGGATAGAGTATCAGTCTGAACTTGGCATTCACTGTTTCTGTTGTGTATTGCAGTCTTAGCATTGCTTAAGCTTGTTTCTCTTATTCCAGTTGTTGTTTGGCTTCTACTAAAATCTCTGCAGCTAAGTAGATATAATGAAGATAACATTAATATCGCTGTCTACCCAAATAAAATTCTTACTATAGTGTTTAAAGAGCATAGTTGGCACCTTTTCTCAGAACATTTTAATATGAAGTTTCCAATGGTAATAGACTTCTATTTTCTGTTTGATTATGTAGTTCTCTCTTTAATTAGAGTTAAAAGACTTTGTTTTAGTTAATATTTAGATAAATAGGTAGATTTTTTTTCTGGTATCTCAAATGTAAAGAAATAAGCATATTTCTGATTGATGGGATTATGGGCACTGGTTTCTATTATAATTCTTCCAAATTGAGTATTCATTGTTTAAATGCCCTGTACACCACTTTCAAATCCCTCATGGCACTGGGACTGTGAGCTTTTAATTCCTTCTCAATATATTCTTTGGACTCTGCCCTTGTGTATAGCATTTTGGAGTGAAAGGAGAGAGGATAGGATTTGGAGAAACTTAGGGCCTCCTAAAAGAGCATAGGGTTAATTCTGGAAACTCCCAAACTGACTTGGAGCCACATGGTTAGCAGTAGCAGAGACCATGCCATGTTGTGGCCCCTCCCAGAAAAGAGGATCTTCTTTCAAAAGAATGAACTACAAATTCCCCCATGCCTCTCCTCAACTAGGTTAGCCCTAAAATTAAGCAGAGTACCTTTTCTTCTCTACTGTGTTTAAGGAAAACTTTTCCAGTTAATGTCTGCCTATTAAAAATAAGTTAAATTGCTATGGTCCATGGAAAAAGGCAGAAGACCATACTGATGCCTAAACGGTGCTAAGTACCTGGGTGTAATTTTTTGTGTGTTAAGTCTGCATTTTGGCACTCTCTCTTTTAGCTCCTTGCTCGGATTGAACGTATGGAAAGGCGGATGCAGCTGGTAAAGAAGGATAACGAGAAAGAAAGGCACAAGCTGTTTCAGGGCTATGAAACTGAAGAGAGAGAGGAAACGGAGCTATCCGAGAAAATTAAACTGGAGTGCCAGCCGGAGCTTTCCGAGACATCCCAGACTCTGCCTCCCAAGCCTTTCTCTTGTGGGCGGAGTGGAAAGGGACACAAAAGGTGTGCTGATAACTTTGTTACACTGTCTGGACATGATGAGGACCCTTGTTTCCAGTGACTGAGAGTAGGGGATTGAGATTTAGGAATTAGTTTTAATGCAGCCATATCCTGAATTAAGAAGTCTTCCATGCTGAGAAACTATCTTGAAACATTCTTGTAGGCTATAAAAATCTTTTAGGAACATTGTGGTCACAGTAGTAATTACCGAATGCAGAGTATATCACAAAGAGAATGGGCAACAAATGTGGCAGCTGAGTTTCTTAAAGAAAATTATAGCAGTTGACATCAAGTTAGGAAGTGTTAAATCATTCCTTCATTGTGTTAGGTACACTGGTGGACAAAAAAGTAAGATCTAACTGTCCTTGGACCCAAAGAGATTAGTCAGTCTAGCTGTAAAGGTGGCATAAATTTGGCAAACTTGGAATTCAGCTGCAATAAAATGTGAAGGTAGACAACAGTGACACAAAGTAAGTTTTGTGAGATTCGGAGACATTAAAGATTATTCTAAGGTAAAATAGCGAAACTTTTAGGGCGAGATGGATCTTGAAAAAGAAGTATAGAATTTAGGTTGGTAAGCAGGAAACGAGACGGCATTCTAGGAATGGGGATTTGGGGGAGGAGATTGGTGGGAGAAAGAAAGCTGGTAGATAGCAAGAAAAACGAAACAGATTGTAATTAACATGGTATAGAATTGATGGAAAAAATAAGAGACCGGTCTCTGGTTGACAGGAATTTTCTTTAAAAAAAAAAATTTTTTTTTAAATGTTTTTATTTATTTTTGAAGGAGAGAGAGAGACAGAGCATGAGCGGGGGAGGAACAGAGAGAGAGGGAGACAGAATTTGAAGCAGGCTCCAGGCTCTAAGCTGTCAGCACAGAGCCCGATGCGGGGCTCAGAACCACAAACTGTGAGATCATGACCTGAGCCAAAGTCGGATGCTCAACCGACTGAGCCACCCAGGCGCCCCAACAGGAATTTTCGAAATAAGTCACAGAGTAGTGGCACCTGATGTTAGCTAAAGGGTCTTGAATAAAATAAGACTCTTTTTAAGTTTAGTAGGCAATAAGATACTATTAGAGGTTTATGGAAATTCAGTTGTTCAATAAAGACTTACGGAGGGCCTGTCATATATAGTGGTAAGCATGAGGCTGTTCCTGCTCATGGTTGCCAACTGAACCAGATGTTTAGATATTTAGATACCTGAACTAGTTTGTTCTCTTGCCCCAAAATGTAATCAATTCAGATTTTATTCAAGAATCAATACATTTTATAATGTTTTCTTCCCTATCTAATAGGAAATCCCCATTTGGAAGTACAGAAAGAAAGATTCCTGTTAAAAAGCTGGCTCCTGAATTTTCAAAAGTCAAAACAAAAACTCCTAAGCACTCTCCCATTAAAGAGGAACCCTGTGGTTCCTTATCTGAAACTGTTTGTAAACGTGAATTGAGGAGCCAAGAAACTCCAGAAAAGCCCCGGTCTTCAGTGGACACCCCGCCAAGACTCTCCACTCCCCAGAAGGGACCCAGCACCCATCCCAAGGAGAAAGCCTTCTCAAGTGAGATAGAAGATTTGCCGTACCTTTCCACCACAGAAATGTATTTGTGTCGTTGGCACCAGCCTCCCCCATCACCGTTACCATTACGGGAATCCTCTCCAAAGAAGGAGGAGACTGTAGCAAGTAAGGCATAGAGAACACTTGCTCTTATACCCTAGTGGTGGCGGTCAAGCTAACAAGTGTGAAAATGCCTTTGGCATTTTTAAAAAAGTGCAATCAATAAAGCAGAGTTCTGTCAAGAATGAGTAAGTTAACAGCCAGAGACAGACACTGTGCAGGCATTGCAAATAGATGGAATTACAGCAAAATGTGCTCAATGTATTTGCCTGCTTACAACACTGGGAGATGTGTTTGCCAGTAAGTTGCTCATCACAAGAGCACCAGACTTGGGGGTGTAATCTCCGGCAACTTGCATGCCCTCTGAAAGAAGGGTTTTCTGTGCTGTGAAATGCATAGAACTTATACTTTGCCATGCACGACTGTTCCTGCAATTGATATTGTGTGAAACCTGGGAGGGTGGTCTTTGGGTGTTCTCAGGGGCCAATGGTAATTTTTGGGTTGGGGAGCCAGCTTGGGGTGGGGAATTTCACCTGGGCCTCCGCTCTTTAACTATATAAACATTTATCTGTATCTCTATGTCCCGGTCTGGGGGGCAGGAGGAATCTGCCAAAGACCAACAGTCTTACTTTATCTTACTATACTTCACAAAGGTTCTAAATGTGAAGAGTTTACTTGGATTGCAGTAGCCCATTGGTTGTTCATATATTTAAATAAAATGGTCTACAAACTATTTTTCAAACAATAAGGACTATCTTGGGATATCTGAGCTGCTTGGGGAGGGTGTGGGGTGTGGGACCTTGGTCTTCATTCCCTTTTTTTCTTTATGGCTTCCACACAGAGATGCTCCCTTATCTCCTACATCAACCAGTTAACTGCAATGTGCCTTCAATTGTGTAATGTTAGTCTGACAGTCACTGTGGGTACTCCGGGGTGATGGTGGGGGAAGCCTTCTTGAATAGAGCCACAGCCCCAAGTTTCTACCACTGGGTCTTGCCCTAGCAGGGATGGGGATGGGAATCCATTCCAATAAGACAAGAGCATTCTCCAGGCTTTGTTTGGCTGTTCTGGTGACAAAATTAAGTGGGGAAGATAGATTACTCTTCTTAATTATCTAAAATACATTAGGCCTCACACTTGAGTACATGAGATAGACCAGGATCCTGATCTAGGTTCAGGTTTTTTGTTGGTTCAGTCAGTTGAACAGGTTCATCCTTAATGGTTAACCTTCTTGCTGCCATGGCAATGCTGTGTAACAACTTAAGAGAAACCGTGAAGCAACTTCCCATCCGGGATTGGGAAATGGCTTGGTCCAGAGCTGTTCTGTTTGACTGGCTGTTTTGAAAACCCTATCTGTCCTAGTACAGAAAATTCCAAACACCTCTGAGATTGTGGGCATAGCAGTACAGAAAGAGTCTGATTGGGGGGATCCCAGCCCTTTGAGGAGCCTGAGTTGTGAATAAACGTGTGAATCCTTATTCTTGATGCCCCTATCTCAAGAGGAAGCTCAATGGCTTGTTCTAAGGAAGCCAAAGTCTTTGTGCATGTTGTTCAGGCTGGACCAGCAGGGTAGTTTGTTTGGAGGGAGGAGGGAGCTGTTTCAGAAGACTACATATGTAAGTTTTGAGAACACTGATCTTTTATTTGAAAAATAGGGTCAACTTTTACTCACCTGCCATGTTCTGAGTTTAAGGTTTGATATCCTTGGCCATCAACTGTTGCAGGGAAACCACCCTAAATAATGAAGAAAAGAAGTCGTCTCAGTGTAAAAAAAAAAGTGGTGGGCTTATTTTCTTTTCTTTTGTCTGTTTTTCCCTCTTCCCCTCCCCCAGAGAGAAATTCTCAAAAGAACAACTCAAAAAAACCAAAATGGCTTCCTAGTGAGAACTTCAGTGATGATCCTTTCCTCCATTTTGGGTATGGGCTTTTTTTCTTTTTACACTGAGATGATTCTTCTTTCCTGCATTATTTAGGGTGTCTGATGCCATCAAGTGTTGCAGGAGAAACTTCAGTCTTGGCTGGTGAGTAGAATAGGAATTGTGCTGGCTGGGCCTGGGGTGGGGGTTGGGGGGATGGTGGATGGTGGGAGCTGCGTTCCCTGTCAGTTGGATGTGGGAGAGTGAGATTCCTTGGTGTATGATTACACTATAGACTTCAAAATGACTACAAATTTCAGTTGTTTTTCAGGAACTGCAATAGCATCCATTATATGAATTGTCAGGTATTGGCTTAGGGTTTTTTGTGATCCTGTGTTTGGCAGACTGCTGCACTGGCATTTTAGGTTCTTTTTATACCATAGCAAGGACACTGAATATGGCTTCAAGCGAGGCCATAGAATGGATTCCTATCACTTGGTAACTTGGTCTTATCTGGGGAGAGACCTCTGGTCCTAGTGAATAGTAGGAGGGTTGTGTGACCTTGGATTTAAGGGTGGTTCCACCCCTCCTCCCTTTCTTTTTCTTTCTTTTTTTTTTTTTCAGTTCCTTCTTGGAGGGACCACTCAGTAGAGCCTCTAAGGGACCCAAATCCTTCAGACCTTTTGGAGGTAGGTACCCAAGACCTGTCAGTGGAGGGGAGTGAGGGACAGAGTAGGAATGGAGCTTTAACTTGAATGTGTTATAGTAACTGGATGGATGGGTTAAATAACTCTAAAGCCAGAAGGGAACTTGAGTGATTATATCTAATCCAACTCTTTTGTTTATATAGAAGAGAAAACTGAGTTTCAGAGTGGTAAAATGATTTATTCAAAAATAAGTAGCTAGGGAGTGCTCAAAACAAAATGAGATTTTACGTTAAGTAGAAAAATTAGCATGTACCACTCAGCAACAAAATCATATATTCCAAACTCATTTGACTCTTAAAACAGACTCTTGCAAAGTATGGAGGTAGGAAGGGTTTATGGCAGTCTCAAGGGTTGTTTCAGTTTGATGTGGTTTTCACCTTGGAAAGTTAAGGAAATAATTTTGAAATGTGGACAGTCTAAAAGGGTGGGTGTGGGGAGAAGCATATGTGTTTTGTTGATTCTGTTACCAGGAGGTTCCCATGACATCCATAGAACTCACAGACTCAGGTGGGACCTGCAGGGAAAAGATTTTACATTCCTGGAAGCTGGAGATGAGTGCTATACCCATGTGTCACGTGGTGATAAATACTTTATTAGCTGCTGTTCTTTACACAGAACCTGGATGACAGTGTGTTTTCGAAGCGGCATGCAAAACTGGAGCTGGATGAGAAGAGAAGGAAAAGGTGAGGCTAGAGGTACTCGTCCTGGAACACCTGAGCCCTAGGACCCTGACCTCTCTCATCCATGCTGTGAAAAGTCCTGGAGCCCTTAACACCCTTAAATTACTGGCATCCCAATTGGTTGAGTATCTTAGTTTGAAGTGGTAGTTGTCGTAAGTAAAGGTGTTTGGCTTCTTTTTCTTTGTGTACGCCCTTCTTCAGTTCCACTCTCTGTGGAACACCAACACATGATTTGGACTGCTAGACCGACACAAGTCTTTCCTGAACCGGCAGACAGTTCACTTTACCACCCCCACCCTGCCCACCCCATTAAGAAGAGTCAGCACGGGTCTCACCGGTGTCTGGATTGTGTTAGTTGCTTTTATAGAGCAGGTTTTCAGTAATATTGGGTTTGTTTGTTTGTTTGTTTGTTTGTTTTGTTTGTCTGTTTTGTTTTTCCCAGATGGGATATTCAGAGGATCAGGGAACAAAGAATTTTACAACGACTGCAGCTCAGAATGTATAAAAAGAAAGGAATTCAGGAATCTGAGCCTGAGGTTACCTCATTTTTCCCTGAGCCAGATGACGGTAAGTTCTGTCTATGTAAGAGAATAGGGTTTTCAAAGAAGGAAAAGGGTGCAAGGCTCCAGGGTACAACTTGCTGTGAATGAGCGGAACAGCATTTTGGAGCAGGTGTAGTTGCTAGACATTTCCCCTCTGTGTCACTAACGAGGTCCCATTTGGCTTTCTTCCATAGTTGAAAGTTTGATGATTACCCCCTTCTTGCCTGTTGTAGCATTTGGACGACCATTACCCAAATTAACTCCGCAGTAAGTACAAGGTTTTTTTTTCCCCCCCCCCTCCCCTGTCAGGTAGCCTGCACTCCACCTCCTTTTTAGACCTCATGAAAGCCTAGATCTAAGGCAGAACAGGTGGCTTAGGGATAGCCATGGTTTTTTGACAGTGATAATTAGGAGGATTGCTTTTTGAGTTAGAAGTAGATTATTCAGTCATTTTAATAGCAAACTTTCTCTGGCTTTGAGGCAGGAAAGACCATCCAAACTTGGAACTTGGGAGTCAGAATTAGGAGTGGTAAGGGGCATATAACTCTTTTTTAGAGTTAATCTCATGTCCACACTGAATCCCTTCTAGTCTTGCAAGTTGATTTCCTTATCCTTTTTTTTGCCAGGAATTTTGAGCTGCCCTGGTTGGATGAGCGTAGCCGATGCAGGTTGGAGATCCAGAAGAAGCAAACACCTCACCGGACGTGTAGGAAATAGCTGGGCTGGCAAGAACCTTCTGTCTTCAGATAGTTGTAGCATGCCATTCCCAGAGAATGGCAGAGACCTGTATATGTGACCTATGTCCTCATGTATGTTATCATTCGCTGATAATGCCCTTCCATAGTCCCTTGATCTTGGTTTTGTTTTCATCACTCTGATTTCACAAAAACTCTTCCATTGGGCTAATTGTGAATTATGGAGGATGATTGGGATTTCTTTTCCCTTTTTGGGAATATGAGCTCTCAAGCTAAATCTATAGGATGGCAGATTTAGAAGCCTCAGGGGTCTGCTTCTATACATTTGCCTATGTTAAAGGGGCAAAAGGGCTCTTTTCGTTCGACTTGTGGAAGATGAAGCAACCCCTGCCTTTAGAGCTGTGCCTGCATGGCACTCTTCACGCCCTGGTGTACCCTTCCTTATAGTTCTGAGTATAGTGATGTTTACCTGAAAACAAAACAAACAAACAACCAACCTCACCAGGAGCTTAAGGACCAGATGAGGAATAAAAAGTGAAGTGATGAAGCAAGTCATCTTCACAGGGTAGAAAAGAGATTCAAGAGTTGGCAGATACACGTCTGAAAAAACAGTTGTTCTCTTAAAACTATTCTGTGATACAGCCATGTGGGAAGGGATATTTGGCTATGATTATTTTGTAAGTTCATGGGTAACTGAATTTCTTCCCCCACCCCTCAAAAAAAATATTCAGAAAAAAGAATGGGGATGGTTAGTTTTGGTCAAGTTATGGCTCTAAACAAAAGCTATTGGCATCTGAGGATGGCATGCCAGAACCTGTACAGATGTCCTTGTGTCACATCACTTCTCAAGTATTCCTTAGTTGGGCTTTATTCTTTTAGCTGAGCTCTTGGTGGTGGGATAGAGATTTAGGGAGGGTGGGGGGGTATGTGGAAATATGTGCTTCCTTTGGCTGGCAAATGTCTACATCTTGAAACAAACATGTACCTAATGAGCTTCTCCATTCACTTTGTAAAAATAGATTGTATGTGTATCATCTCGGTCCCCCTTCCCCCCATTTTGTTAAAAAATTTCAGGACAGCACTCCAGGCCACTTTGGTCTCAGTGTAAGATCCCTGTAACTATCTGGAAGGAAAATAGAGCCAAGACCTCTGGTCTTAAATATATAGGAATTGCCTTTCTTTAGTCTTCATGACTATTGTGTGAAAACAAGTAGGGGTCTAATCTCCTAGAAGGTAGGGGCTTTTATCCTTGAAGAGAATATGTCCCCAGATTATTAGCACTTTTAGAGGAGAAGCCAAGGTATGTAGGGTGTGTGGCCGGCCCATCAGTGGAGCATGAGAGAATGGGGATACCATTGTGGGAAGAAAAGAAAAGTTCCTCAGGGGCCTCCCACTGCTAAAGATTTTTGTGAGATGTTGATCTGTGCTCCCTGGGTTTGACTTTTAAGGGAGTTATTCCGGCAGCACATGTAGTATTCTTGGATGATCTTGCTGCTTTTATTTCTCCTTCTGTGTGTGTGTGTGGCTATGGGCTTTCATTTGTAACTCCATCTGCTTAGGAGAGTGGGCTCTCCACAAGGGAACCTGCTGTGAACTTCATTGCAGCAAGAGTGTAGAGAGAAATAGGACTTGTTCCACTAGGGGCTCTCATCTCACACCTTAAGGGGAGGAAGGAGATTTCTAGAAAAACTGGGCCAGATTTTCTTTGTTCTCCATCATTTTAATATGGCAAGCTGTTTGGCTTTCCTACTCTGATCTATGTTATGTTCCTTTATGATGTGCCCAAGAAGAAAAAAGACCAATCAGTGTCTCTTTACGTTGTTCCTTGATTCCTCTGTTTCTTCCTGATTTTCAGCATTTGTCGGATTCCTAATTTGGATATGGGTTAGCAAATTTAACCTTTTATGTTTGTGCCCTACCCAGGGAACTCCCCAGGTTCTGAAATTGAGCTAGACTAAGAGGAATCCATGAGGTGCTATCTGGCCAGACTTAAGTGGATTCTATTTCCTTGGTTCTCCCTATACCTAGGACTGCTTATTTTATTGTCCCCTCTTCTAGATCAGTTCTCCTTTGATTTGGATGTGTTGAGGTTTGTTGAGGAGGTTGGAGAGTAGATTAGCAAAGTTCCAAGAGCGAAATTACAGTGTGTTAGAGTGTGGGGGGAAAATTAGTCTTATTTTTTCCCTACATGGGATACAACACTGTGAAATTCAGTCTTCAACTACGGCCCTGCAATTCTCCTAAAACATAGTTCTTTGTTTCTTTCTTTAACAACGTTTAAGCTAGTGTTAATAAATTAAAAAGAGAAACTGCTTGTCTGTCCACTTCAGCTTTGTTTTATGCCCATTTCATATTGTTGTCTGTGTTGTAATTCATACTTTTGATACCATTTCTGATGTGTAAAATTGGTTGTCTTGTAAATATCTTATAAAGAGTTCAATTGTAAATAAACTATTGTGGCTGTTAATTTTTGAACTTCTGCTTCAATTTATTAGATTTATTGGGAAGCATTGAACAGTTCTGCTTGTAGATATTAAAAGATTAGAAAAAGAAAAGCATTTTCAAAAATGGAGAAACACATCGCTTCTCGGCCTTTTGGCTAAGATCAAGTGTAGTATCAAAAATGGAGAAACACACCATTTTCTCTTTTATTTGTGTATGAGCACAATGTATGTTTTTCATCCCTCTTTGTTCTGTGTTCTCTCTTCCACATGCGGTAAGTGGCAACTTTAAAAATGAGATTCTAGGGTAGGATACTTGGTGCCTGGTGTCTAAATGAATAAAACCTAGTTGAAAAGACCTTAGAGGTCATCTAGTCTGACCGCTAATACATGATTTCCCCTTGACAACATTCCAGACAAATGAAGTCCAGCTTCTGCCTCAACTTTTCATTTTTTCCCTAAATGTTAGAAAATCCTTCCTCAATGATAAAATCTAACTTTTTGTAACTCGAACCCATTGGTTCTTGGTTTGCCTTCCAGGGTGATGAAAAAAGATCAATTCTTCCTGTTCCTCATAGTCTCTTGAATAGTTAGATTGCTGTGGCTATCTCAAATCTTCTTCATGGTAAACATTCAGAGAGCTTACACTTGTTCCTCAAAAGCAAGGATTTTGAATTTTTCAGTTCCCTCTGAGTGAACAAGTTCATGTTCATTTAAAAATTGAACCCAGCCTTGGGACACCTGGGTGGCTCTTCAGCTCAGCTCAGGTCTTGATCTCACATGAGTTCAAGCCCCACGTTGGGCTCTGTGCAGGGTATGAAGCCTGCTTAGAAAAAAAAGAAAAATTGAACCCAGACCAAACAACTAAAAAGTAAAGTCGCAGGTTATCACTTTTCTTTACACACTAAACTTGGCAGCCTTATTTGCATCAATTTACCTTGTGATAGAAAAAGCCCTCCAAATCTTTTCCTCCTTTCCTTTTTCCTTTCCCTTTCCCCTTCTTTCCTCCATACATACATCCTCCATTTTTGGACTCTGGAAGCTGGGTTTTGGAGCTGGATTTACAACATGTCACATTTGGCCACTTGTTAAGATCTTTTTGGATCCTGAATCTGTGAAGGCATTCAGAATGCCTTCTAGTTTCGTATTGTCTATAAATTTGGTAAACATCAGAATCTTTAACCATATACCTTGTAAAAATATTACATGGGATAGAATCCTGTACTATGCCATAGTGACTTTTCTCTGTTTGATATATATTATTAATGTGCACTCCTGTAGGTACACTAATACCTTACACATCTTGAACGTATTTACTATGGTCCAAAGAAAATACACCTTTTTTTTTTTCACTGCTGGCAAATGCCTGGCCAAAATCAAAGCATTCCCCTCAGCTACCTGTCTGGTAACCCTTAAGAAGGAAATCATGTCAGGAAATTGAACCAACGGCGGTTCATCTTTTAAAATCGGTTCTAAATCTTGGTTAAGTCTAGCATCATACCAGCCTGCACTTTGGGAGAGGTGATAGCTGGGATGGGGGTGGGAGAGATACAAGAAGGAAGAGGAAGTGAGAAAACACGGTGTGCTGCAACACTAAGTCCTTGAGTTTCACTGCAGACAACTGGTTTCTCCTTCGCTCTTTAGCTTCAAATGGGCTGCTGTGGCAAATTCTGACGCACCACAACGACTTTAGAGGTTTACCTTCACTCGTGATTTTACTAAGCAAACGAATGCAGTAAAACGATCTGCTTCAAACGTGGGTAGAAACAAGAAACGGAAATAGAAAAGCCTGAAACAGCTCCAATGCCGCAGTGAAGCTGTGACAGGTGAGCGCCTTCGACTCGGAAGGCCCAAGATGGCTGGGCGAGGAACACCGCTACCCTCGCGGGGGCCTACCCCAGGCAAGACAGGGGTCGCGGCACGCCCCCCGCACGACACGGATTACGTAATCCCGCTCGCCGCAAACGTGCCGCAGGGTGCCCGCCCCTAGCCCCTCCTCCCGAAAAGCGCGGCGGCCAGTGTCGCACGTGAAGCATGCTGGGACTAGCTCTCAAGCCTCCCGGCAGCCCCTGCGACGGGCGCGGTACGTAAGGAGCTGGTCGGCGGCGGCCGTTCTCCGTAAGATGGCGGATCGTCGGCGGCAGCGCGCTTCGCAGGACACGGAGGACGAGGAGTCTGGCGCATCGGGCTCAGACAGCGGCGGCTCCCCGGCGCGGGGCGGCGGGAGCTGCAGCGGTAGCGCTGGAGGCGGTGGCAGCGGCTCTCTGCCTTCTCAGCGCGGAGGCCGAGCTGGGGCCCTTCATCTGCGGCGGGTGGAGAGCGGGGGGGCGAAGAGCGCCGAGGAGTCGGAATGTGTGAGTGCGCGCGGGCGGGGCCGGCCGGGGGGCGGGGTGTAGGTGGTGATGCGAGGCTGGGAGTTGATGGTAGATGCTGGGGCATATCGTGTTAGAGAAGAGAGCTATGCCAGTGCGGTGTGCATCCGGAGCCCCAAGGGAGGAGGAGGTGTTGGGGTGTCAAGGGGGAAGGGTAGAGCCGCTGTAGATGAAAAGCGGATGTTTATCCAGAAATTGGGGTTGGAAGTGAAGAGATCGGACCTCCCTCGGCTGCTATTTGTTAAAGATGTACCTTTCCTCATCTCCCTTTTCAACATTTTGTGTTGAGTCTTTAGCTCCCCACCCTCTGGAAATCACGGAACTAACCCATGTCATCTCCTTTCCTTCAGGAGAGTGAAGATGGCATGGAGGGCGATGGTGAGTAGCATTATGACAAGTTTTTTGCTGGTAAACTCAGATCACCTATCTTTAGCAGTTGACATCCTGTCAGACTGTTATGGATGTGGGGGAAAAGTGCCATAACGTGGCTCTTTGTAGCACAGGGCTTGTGAGCATACATTTTAGCAGTATGATGTTGGGCAAATCGCTCTTTGAGCCTGTTTCCCATTTGTAAATAGGGACCGTAATTTTATCTCCCTGATAGGTTGATGTCAGAATTGAGTTAGAGTCTTAGCTTGACTCAAAAAGCAATCAGGAAATGTATTTATAATCATTTCTGTTGCCTTTTTTTTTTCCTTACATATTTCTGTTTTGTTTCAGCTGTTCTCTCGGATTATGAAAGTGCAGAAGACTCTGAAGTGAGTGTAACAGGTTCTTTTTTCTCTGTTATCTAGGTTGGAAAATGGTTTGTTTGTTTTTAATGTATTTTAAAAACATGTACACACTCGTGGTTCAAAAGTACCATGACCCACTTGTTACTGTTCTTGTGCATTCTTCATTTATGCTCTTCAAAAACTGTTATAAAAGGTCTTGTTTAGAGTGAGGGAAATTTGGTGCATGCCTCTTTAGGTTTCATGTGATACACTGTTAGTGTCAGTTTTTCACTCTGTCTGCGGAAAATAAGGTTCTAAATTAGAGAATGAGAACATCTTGAAGTCCTTCACGGGATCTTTGGCAGTTCCTTTTATGCTACCTACAGAATGAAACCAGGCAGTTGGATATTTTTTTCAAGTGTGTCTGAAGACCTTAAAAGGGCAGGATTCTGAGTGGTTTGTATCAGAAACATCCCTCAGTTTATAGGGTGCTTTCTCCCTCTTAAATTCAGGAGAAAATTTCCATAAACCAAGCTTTTGTGATCTTATTTTGGTTGGATGAACTACCAGAGATGAACTACCAGGGAATGGCTGTTTGTTTCCTGGGGTTGTTGAATAAAGTCCTGAGTTCTGGATTTTGATCATGGGATTATGAACAGAAGGAATTGGATTGTGGATCAAAGGTTCATTGTGTAGATTTTGTAGAACTGTTACTGTGTATTAGATTTCCATTAAGCACTGGAAATGCAACAGTGAACACTATACCACAATTTCTGTCTTTAGGAATGACTTAGTAAGGAAGTTGGATAAACATGCAGGCAGTCCTAGGACTTGGTGACAACTGCTGGGGACAGGGTTAAGTAGGGTATTAATGGCTGAGTACTGAATCCATTTTAGGTAGTCAGGAAAAAATAAGTTGGAGTTAGACAAACCATGTTCTAGGCAGAGGGAACAACAGCTGTGAAAGTCCTGACACAGGAGAGTAGACTGAATTATTTGGAAACTGATGGTTTGATGTGGCTGGAACATAATAGGTATGTGACGGATACCAGAAATAAAGGCAAATTAGTGAACAGGGGCAAGATCGTCGAGGGATTTACTTGTTCCTTTTCTTCATCATGTACCTGCTATGTGCCAGGAGTTGTGCTGAGCACTGGAATAAAAGACAGACATGGTTCTTCCCTTGTGGAGAAAATAGACAAGTAATTACAGTAATGTTTGGTGAGTGTCATAATATCGGAAGCATAGGGTGCTTTGGGAACACATGGTGGGGGCAACTAACTGGGTTTAGGGTATTTGGAAACACAGAGGATGGGATGTTAAAATAGAGATTTGATGGGTGAGTGGGAGTTAGCCAGGCAGAATATCCTAAGCAGAGAGAACACTGGGAAAAAGGTCTAGAAGGAATGGACTGCATGACGATTTGGAGGATGTGAAAAGTTTAGCATGACTGGTGCTAAGTGATGAGTCTGAGTCCAAATCTTAAAATATCTTGTAGGCCAGATTAAAATGTATTTGGATTATAGCGTAAGGAAGTGAGAAAGCGTAACAGGGTTTTCACCAAGTATGTGATGAATACTGATGGCTTAAATTTTATTATATTATTATTATTATTATTGTTATTTTAATGTTTATTTTTGAGAGAGCAAGACAGCATGAGTAGAGGAGGACAGAAAGAGGGAGACAGAGAATCCGAAGCAGTCTTCAGGCTCCAAGCTGTCAGCGCAGAGCCCGATGTGGGACTCGAACCCACAAACTGTGAGATCATAACCTGAGCCGAAGTTGGACGCTTAACCGACTGAGCCACCCAGACGCCCCCTTATTTTATTATTATTTTTTAAGATTTTAAGTAATCTCTACACCCAGCGTGGGGCTGAAACCCACAACCCCAAGATCAACTGTTGCATGTTCCACTGACCAAGCTAGCCAGGCTCCCCTGAATTAGACTTAAATTTTAAAGAAGTGTTTGTCAGATCCAAGGGACACCTGCCTCAGAAAATCCAGTTGGCCAGTTCTGAGCAAAATCTTGCAGAGGGAGGGAAGACTCAGACATTTATGTGTTAATAAGATCCCAGGTTGATGTTTATGCACAGTAAAATTTGAGATCTTTTTTTTAAGTAGGCTCCATACCCAGCATGGGGCTTGAACTCATGACCCTGAGATCAAGAGTTGGACACACTAACCGTCTGACCCAGCCAGGCATCCCAAGAATTATTATTTTATAACCGTTATTTTGTCTGCAATTTTAGTTGATCTGAGGGGAGCAAAATTGGAAGCAGAAAAGCTAAAGCAATGTGCAAGTTGAGGCAAGCAGTATATGTGGCCTGGAGTGGAGTGGTGTGATAGCAATGAAAACGGAACTGGACAGGATCAAGGGGCACCTGGGTGGCTCAGTCAGTTAAGTGTCTGACCCTAGGTTTTGGCTCAGGTCATGATCTTGCGGGTTTGTTGGTTCTAGCCCTGTGTCAGGCTCTGTGCTGGCAGTGCAGGGCGTTCTTGGGGTTCTCCCTCTCTCCCTCCCCCTCCCTCCCTCCCTCCGCCTCCCCCTCCCCCTCTCCCTTCCTCCCCCTCTCCCCCCCCCCCCCCAGCTCTATCTCTTAAATTAACTTGGGAGGAAAAAAGTGGACAGAATTGAAAGCTATTTAGGTAATGGAATTCATAGAATGTGGTGATTGATGAGATGACTTATTTTCTCTGAAGTCAGTGATGAAGTTAATGTGTAAAGAGTAGAAGGGAGATGAGAGGTTTTGGGGTGAAGAATGTTTGCAGTAGTCACTAGAGAATGGAAACCCTGGAAAGATTGTTACGCAGAATGCAGTGTTCAGTGAGGTTTGTTGATTATGAACTTATAGCATCTCACCATTCTGTATGTAAATGACTTTGGGTGTTACCCTAATAGCAAGGAAAGAAAGCTACTGATGGCTTAAGTAAAGAAGATGAATTGTGGGTGAGGCAAGACTTGGGACAGGGAGAGCCGGTTAAGAGGTTGTTAGGATGAGCCAGGGAACATGATGGTACCCTACAGAAGAGACATGGCAGTGGGACTCAGATTTGAGACATGTTAGGTGGTACTAACAGAACTTCTTGATTGATTGAATGTGGAGCCTGAATTAAGGAGTCAAAGGGATGCCCAGGTTGATGAATAAGAGAGAGAATGGGACATAGGAAGGGTGCCTGGGTAACTCAGTTGGCTAAGCAGCTGACTTTGGCTCAGGTCATGATCTCGTGGTTCATGGGTTCCAGCCCCACGTCGGGCTCTGTGCTGACAGTGGAGAGCCTGGAGCCTGCTTTGGATTCTGTGTCTGTCTCTCTCTGCCCCTCCCCCAGTCACATTCTGTCTCTCTCTCTCTCTCTCTCAAAAATAACATTTTACGAGAAGGGCACATGGGTGGCTCAGTCAGTTGTGCATCTGACTTCAGCTCAGATCATGATCTTGCGGTTCATGAGTTCAAGCCCCGTGTCACGTCAGGCTCTGTGCTGACAGTTCAGAGCCTGGAGCCTGCTTCGGATTCTGTCTCCTCTGCTTCTCCACTCACACCACCTCTCTCTCTCTCTCTCTCTCTCTCTCTCTCTTAAAAATAAATAAAACATTAAAAAAAAGAAAAGAACGGGGCACCTGGGTGGCTCAGTCTGTTAAGCATCCGACTTTGGTTCAAGTCATGGTCTCACAGTTTGTGGGTTCAGGCACTGCATAGGGCTCTGTGCTGACGGCTCAGCCTGGAGCCTGCCTCGGATTCTGTGTCTGTCTGTCTGTCTGTCTCTCTCTCTCTCCACCCCCCGCCCAAACTCTGTCTCTCAAAAATGAATAAACGTTAAAAAAAATTTTTTTTAAAGAAAAAAAGAATGGGACACAGGAGGAGATTTTAGGAAGAAGAATGGTGGGTTAAATTTTGGATGTTTTGAAATTGAGGGACTTGTGGGACTTTGAAATGGCAACATATAGTATATATATCGTCTGAAAGTTAAGAAAGTCTAGTTCTGCTCTGTCTAATACAGTAGTCACTAGCCAAATGTGGCTATTTAAATTTAAATTAGTTTAACTTAAAATCAACTTCAGTTCTTCAGTTGCGGTGGCCACATTTTAAGTACTCAGTAGCTAGCTGTGGGTACTGGCTGCTGTATTGGACAGCATAGAAAAAGTTTCTATGGACAGCAGATTATATTACAGAAAAAAAGCCTGGTATCCTGACTTTCATAGTAATCCATTGCTTGCATTTCTTCTTGATTACTAGCTATATACCTATACGCTACAGTTCAGTCTTGCCTATTAAAGTATGATCTCTCTTGAGGTATCTGGGTGGCTCAGTCTGTTAAGTATCTGACTTTGGCTAAAGATATGATCTCAAGGTTCATAAATTCAAGCCCCACAGCAGGCTTGCTGCTGTCAGTGCAAAGCCTGCTTTGGATCCTCTGTCCCCCTCTCTCTGCCCCTCTTCAACTTGCGCTCTCTCAAAAAAAATAATAATTTTGATTTTTTTTTTTAAGTTTATCTTGAGAGAGCATGTGCGCAAGTGGTGGTGGTGGGGGGCAGAGAGTGAGAGAGAGAGAGAGAATGGGAGAGAGAGAATCCCAAGCAGGCTCCATTGATGCACTATCAGCATGGAGCCTGTTGTGGAGCTCAAACTCATGAACTATGAGATCATGACCAGAGCTGAAATCAAGAGTTGGACGCTTAACCGACTGAGCCACCCAGGTGCCCCAAATTTGATCGGTCTCTTAGTCTACAGGTTAGTTTTTCATCCCTTTCTTTTCCTTACAGTTTATCTGTTGAAAAGGTATTGATTGTTCACTCGTAGTACAACCCAACATGCCTTTTCTGTCCTTTGTATTTCCTGCAAATTATTTCCAGATCCATGGAAAGACAACATGAAACAAAGATTTTATCTTGAACAAAACTGATCATTACTTATTTTCTTTCCCTTATAGGTCACTTGCTTTTTTGTGTGTAGGTATTCCCAGTATATATTTTTTAAGGTCCAGTAACTATATTAGAATTTGTCTAGTGGTAGTTGCTCTGGGTTGGTGTTCACAGGTATGAGATGTACTCTGCAATATGTCATGGAACTCCTATCCCAAGTATTTTGTTTTATTTATTTTTAATGTGTATTTATTTTTGAGAGAGAGAAAGTGTATATGCACAAGTGGGAGAGGGATAGAGTGAGGGACAGAGGATCCCAAGTAGGCTCTGTGCTGATGGCAGAGAGTTGGATGCAGGGCTCCAACTCACAAACCCTGAGATCATGACCTGAGCCAAATTTGGACACTTAACCAACAGAGCCAGCCAGGTGCCCCCTAAGTATTTTATGTGTGTCTTCAGTATTTGACCCTTTCTTTCTAATCCTTTTTTCCTTTACTTCTTGATTTTTAAAAATACTTTGTTCCTTATCACTTTTATTTTTACTTAAGGTGTTATTACTATGTTTATTCACTCTTGTGTTTCTTCTAGTTTTAGGCTTTGTATTTGAAATGATTTTTTTTAAATTTCTAGTACTTTCCTGAGTTCTTTCGTTTCGTTTTTGAGTTTTTCTAACTCTGATTGATGTTCTTTCATACCTTACCTAATTTTCTTAATGCTTTTTTAGCTTTTTTGAAATGAAGTTACACTTTTTATATGATATGTCTGTCTTCTGTCATGCTTTCTTTGTAGAATGCTCTTATTTTTTCTTTCTCATGATAAGTTTATATTGGATTTGACCTCTATGTTTTTGTTACCGGTTTGTATTTTATGTGATATTAGTTTTCCTGATCTGTTAGAAGGACATATGGCTCAGAGTAGCTTTTTCTGACTTCATAAAGCTCTTTCTGTTGTTTTCCTGTAGTGTTAAAAAAAAAAAAAAAAAGTGGTGGATTGCTTTCTGTGATTTCCTGCTCTTGTTCCCTTTCCTAATTTGTTTTGTAGCTTCTCTTCGTTCTTTCTGCTCCTCTCCTGCTCAATTGGATTGTCCTCTCAAGTTTCTCTTTGGTGTGGGACCCTATCCTAGAAGGCAGCCCTGGCAGCTGGGTCGGTTGCAAGATTTCAGAGATTTTAGACCCCTCGAGCCCTTTCAGAGCTTCTTACTGCAGGACCCTTACATTCAAACACTATTGGAGACAGTAAAACTCCTCCTACTTTCAACTGTTGTTTTCAGTTTAGCTTTCTGTTAAATAAATACCTGTTGATTAGTTCAGGGTTCTCCTGTTCTCAGTTCCATTTACTACTCTGCTTTCTTGAGTACAGACACAGTCTGGTGCAGGTCTTAATGGCTGTTCGTGCTTTATTTCTGTGTGCTTGTATTTTGAGGTCTGGGGAATACCTTGTAACCTAGTTTTGTTGTAAACGTCCAAAGCCTTTAAAGGGCTTTGATTTTGCTGTCTAGAAGCTCTCATTTCATGTGGAGGTTAGAAGAGATCAAAAACTGCGGCTGCCATTTTCCCAGAATCCTGGGAAAATCCCAGACAATTTTTAAACTTGTTTTATTATTATTATTATTATTATTATTTTTATTTTTAATTTTATTTATTTTTGACAGAGACAGAGTGTGAGCATGAGCTGGGGAGGGGCAGAGAGAGAGGGAGACACAGAATCTGAAGCAGGCTCCAGGCTCCAAGCTGTCAGCACAGAGCCTGACGCGGGGCTCGAACTCATGAACTGCGAGATCATGATCTAGGCCGAAGTCGGACACTTAACCAACTGAGCCACCCCGGCCTCCCCCCCTTTTTTTTTAAGGTTTATTTATTTTTGAGAGAGAGAATGCAAGCAGGGGACAGGCAGAGAGAGAAGGGGATAAGAGGATCTGAAGCAGGCTCTGTGCTGACAGCGGAGAGCCCGATGCAGGACCTGAGCCCATGAACTGTGAGATCATGACTCAGCTGAAGTTGGATGCTTAACCGACTGAGCCACCCAGGACTGTCCTCTTTTTTCGATGGGTTGTCTTTTTATTGAGTTGTAAAAATATATTCTAGATACAAGTTCCTTATCAGATACATGATTTGCAAATCTTTTTTCCGCATTCTGTGGGTTTTCTTTCTACTTTCTTAATGGTGTAAGGTTTCAATTTTGATGAAGTCTAATATATCTGTTTTTTTCTTTTTGTTTGTGCTTTTGATGTCATATCCAAGAAGGCTGAATCCATGCCAAAACCAAAGTCATGAAGATTAACTCCTGTTTTCTTCTAAGAGTTCTATAGTTTTAGCTCTTAAATTTAGGACTTTGATTCATTTGAGTTAATTTTTGTATATGGGGTGAGGTGGGGGTCTAACTTTTTTTTTTTTGCATGTGGCAGTTTTTTATTTTTATTTTTTAACGTTTATTTATTTATGAGAGAGCGCGAATCAGGGAGGAGCAGAGAGAGAGGGAGACACAGAATCCGAAGCAGGCTCCAGGCTCTGAGTTGTCAGCACAGAGCCTGATGTGGGGCTGGAACTCAGGAACCACGAGATCATGACCTGAGCCGAAGTCACTCACTCAACCAACTAACTGAGCCTCTCAGGTGCCCCTGCACGTGGTAGTTTTGATCAAAGGAGTATTGAAGAGTTTTAAAGAGGAGCAGGTTTACTTTTTTAAAAATGTATGGCATAAAAATAAAATGTATAGTAGGGGTGCCTGTCTGGCTCAGTCGGCAGAGTAGGCAACTCTTGATCTCAGGGTCGTGGGTCGTGAGTTCAAGCCCCACATTGGGTGTGGAGCCTGCTTAAAAAAGAAATGTATAGCAGTTCCAGATAAGACTTGTCTGGAGTGTGGGCATGGAAACCGATGGCCTGTAGCAGAGGTGAAGAGTGAGCATCTTGCTAGTCTTCCAAGTCTGTGACAGGGTTGGCTCAAGGAAGGCATAGAGGTATATAGCTAGGTGATAGGAGCCTCAGGGGAGTAGGAATTTAAAATGATGCTGGATAACTTAGATCTAGAAGAGACATTGAGAACCAGGAAGACACTAACTCTTGTCTTATACTCTGAAATACATAGGGAATGCAAGAATAAGCTAAAACTTCTGTGTGAGAAAGCTACCAGGGGCTTCAAGGGAGAGCTAGACTTGAGAGTTGGGGAGAGTATTCATTGAAGAGGAGTTTTGTCTCTGGAAAAGGATTTGGTGTCAGTCCTTAGCCAAAGCAGTGTGATCCTGGGGTAGCACCTTTTTGTCTTCAGTTAGACCAGACTAATTTGGAGTCTTCTCAGCACTGCTGTTTGTATCTTTCTGTCCTGCCCTGGAAACAAAATTAGTTTCTCATTTGGAATAAAAGAATTCCCTCATTTGACATTCCACCATGGACTAGAGGAGGCAGAGCATAAAACAAAATTCTCATAATCATGCTGATACTATTTTAAGATATTTGAAATCAGTGTGTGTGTCTGTGTGTTTGTTTGGTGGGGACTAATGAATGAAGGTCACATATACATATTGAATAAGATTCTTGAAATTTCTGCTTTAGAACTTACAGGGAACATAAGATTAGGGAAAGAACTGAATGATTACCACCCACCCATCCCCATCTTAAGAGGAGGGGAAACTTCTTGTGAATGAGGGGAAATGGGAAGAATCAAGGACACTTGGTTATTAGAAAGCTGTGAGTAGGGGCGTTTGGGTGGTTCAGTCAGTTAAGCATCTGACTCTTGATTTCGGCTTAGGTCATGATCCCACGGTTTGTGATTTCAAGCTCCACATTGGGCTCTGCACTAACAGTGCGGAGCCCGCTTGGGATTCTCTCTCTGCCTCTACCCCACTCACTTGCTCTCTCTCATAATAAATACATTAAAAAAAAAAAAAAAAGCTATGAGGAGAGGCTTAATCCTTATAGTGTGAGTGTGGTCTTCCTCTAATTGTGGGTTTCATAACAGTATCACCTTTCAGGAATCTGACCCAAAACACTTAGAGGCTGAAATACCCAGATGCTGAGTAGGGAAGAGGATTAGTTGGCTCATTTGGGCCGGTTGGGCAGACGCCACTCTATTTGAAGAAAGGGTAGAAACTTAGAGCTTCTTTGCTTTATCAGGAATCTCACAGTAGAACTCTTTGATCCCATTCCTGATGTTAGCATGAGTTTGGAGTTATGAGCAAGTCTAGTATAGATCAAGCATCAGACCCAGTAGGAGAATAAGATTAGTGTGCACCTATCTACCAGGTGGCAGCGGGGTATTGGCACCCTGACCTGTTAACCCAGCAGTGAGGACTAGCCCACCTTCCTTTGAACCCATTTCTTTGTCTTCAGGTCTCTAAACCTACCCTCCAGCCTATAGATTGGCCTCTGGAGGCCCAAATCCTGAGAGGAATTTGAAATGAAAGTATTCTAAAGCCAGTTCCCTCAGCATAAGCTTTAATTGCTCCTTTTCTCTCCCTAGAACTAGCCACACCTTTATTACCTAACCCTTTCTGGTGGCCAGCCCCTATTTAGTAGATGGCCTAAGGACCCTCTTCGGTATGGACAGACTCAGCAGTTTCTCTGTCACAAGCAGGATTATCCAATCTTGATGTGGCAGGAGAGGAAAGGAGATGTGGAGAGGCAAGAAAGCACTTGAGCTTTGTTTTCATTTCTAAAATGCAGTGGTCATACAAGTTCTCTAGCTTTCTAAGTCACGGGTGCCTGGTTGGCTCAGTTGGTAGAGCATGCGACTCTTGATCTCGGGGTCGTTAGTTCAAGCCCCACGTTGGGTGTAGAGATTACTTAAAAACAAAATCTTAAAAAGAACAAGTTTTTTAAGCCAAAATTTTATAATTACATAATTCTGGGCTGAGTTGTTGGCTAAGGTGATCTCATGCTGCAGAAGGTTGAGTATTCGTATCACAGACATAAAAAATGGTATGCCATTATTTCCCAATTTGAGGGTAAATAAATGCCTTGAAAAATCATAGGGTTATTACAGAGTTTGCAAATTCACTAGCTCAGTTCATATTATTTATAGACTAAATGTACATCTCCCACCTTTGTGTATTACTGGTTTTGAATATACAAGTTAATACAATGTAGATTTTTTTGAAGTATTGAATGTATAGAAATTGTTTGTTAATGTTTTTTTCAGTCACTGGGTGTTATATGAGCTATTGTCTAATGGAGATCCATGAAAATTTTGGAGTTTAACAAGAGGTCCACATAATCTAAAAGGTTGGGAATCTCTGCTCTAAGCTATTCTGAGATGAGACCATTCACAGCTTGAGTTAGAGTGTAGTTTTTAGGCACTGCATGTTTAAGAAATAATCCATGAAGAGGGAGAGGAATCATCAACAAAGATTAAGCTCCTTTTGTATGGTAGGCAGTTTTTATTCTTACTTTTTTAATGTTTATTTATATTTGAGAGAGAGAGAGAGAGAGACACTGTGAGCAGGGAAGGGGCAGAGAGAGAAGGGACAGAGGATCTGAAATGGGCTCTACACTGACAGCAGCCAGCCCGATGTGGGGCTTGAACTCATGAACCATAAGATTATGACCTGAGCTGAAGTTGTCTGCTTAACCAACTGAGCCACCCAGGTGCCCCTGTATGCTAGGCAGTTTAAAGCCTCTCTTTCATATCTCCTGGGCTCCTTCCCCAGAGGCTACCATGGTTAACATTTCCTTGCATATCTTCCTGGAAAACTTACACGGATCTGTATAAGTATACGTATGTATATTTTTTATTGTGTTTTGTGTGTGTGTGTGTGTGCGTGCGCGCGTGCACGCGCCCCATCCTCTAGAAATTTTAGTAAGAGTTTTGATATGTTTGCTTTTAATTCTTACATGGTAGTAAAAGTTCATTAGAAAATGTTTCTATCCTGGGGCGACTGGGTGGCGCAGTTGGTTAAGCGTCCGACTTCAGCCAGGTCACGATCTCGCGGTCCGTGAGTTTGAGCCCCGCGTCAGGCTCTGGGCTGATGGCTCAGAGCCTGGAGCCTGTTTCCGATTCTGTGTCTCCCTCTCTCTCTGCCCCTCCCCCGTTCATGCTGTGTCTCTCTCTGTCCCCAAAATAAATAAACGTTGAAAAAAAAAATTAAAAAAAAAAAAAAGAAAATGTTTCTATCCTAAAGAATGGAAAATAAGGGGCACCTGGGTGGCTCAGTCGGTTAAGGGTCCAACTCTTTGTTTTGACTTAGGTCATGATCTCATGGTTTGTGGGTTGGAGCCCTGTGTCAGGCTCTGTACTGACAGCATGGAACCTGCTTGGGATTCTCTCTTTCCCTCTCTCTCTGCCCTTCCCCTGCTCATGTACATGCTCTCTTTCTCTCTCAATAAACTTGAAAAAAAAAAAAAAAAGAATGGAAAGTAAAAATGCACCATTTCCAACTGATGGGAACTTTTTTCAGGGTGAAGAAGGGGAATACAGTGAAGAGGAAAACTCCAAAGTGGAGCTGAAATCAGAAGCCAATGATGCTGCTAATTGTTCAGCAAAAGAAGAGAAGGGAGAAGAAAAGCCTGACACCAAAGGCACTGTAACTGGAGAGAGGCAGAGTGGGGATGGACAGGTCAGTGTCCACCACAGGCCTCCATTTTGGGGGCCAGAATAAGGACTCTTAACCTTGGAGAGAATAAGGAGCCCTTTGTCTGTCCTCTAGGAGAGCACAGAGCCTGTGGAGAACAAAGTGGGTAAAAAAGGCCCTAAGCATTTGGATGATGATGAGGATCGGAAGAACCCAGCATACATACCCCGGAAAGGGCTCTTCTTTGAGCATGATCTTCGAGGGCAAACTCAGGAGGAGGAAGTCAGGTACAACCATTTGTTGCTGCTATTAGTATGTATTTAGTGCTTACTGTATGCCCAGCACTTTGCTAATTTATTGCTCACAGTACTTTAAGTTTTATGATTATCTTTTGAGGAAAGTGAGGCTTAGGATATTTGGTAACTTTTGGTGGAGGAGCTGGGATCCAGACCCACACTTCCACTGCCTTCCTTAATTTGAGGCTCAAGACTCTGGGATATGAAATAGTTGCATAGGCTGCCTTATAAGCAAGAGATATTTATTTCCAAGGTGCTGAGTAGTTTGAAGTGAAGTCTTTCCTCATTTTTGTCCCTTATTACATTTGAGCTCAGTAGGCTCTGTGATTCACTCTTGGTTTTGTATAATCTGTCTGGGAAAATGGGAAGACCAGTGAAGTTCCTACTGTTTCTCTGCCCAAACCTATTTTTTCGTGAACATCTTTATGTAATGGAATCTACCAGCCTAAGACACTTTTTCCTGGTTTTATCCAGACCCAAAGGGAGACAGCGAAAGCTATGGAAGGATGAGGGTCGCTGGGAGCATGATAAGTTCCGGGAAGATGAACAGGCTCCAAAGTCTCGACAGGAGCTCATTGCTCTTTATGGCTATGACATCCGCTCAGCTCACAATCCTGATGACATCAAACCCCGAAGAATCCGGAAACCCAGGTGAGGAAATTTTGCAGTTTATATTTATATTTTAGAGAACCTTTGCTTTTCTAAATGCCATTTCAGCCTGTCATTCAGTCGGTGAGGAATGGGTGAAGTCTCCCTGACCTTCAGTTTATATCTCTAGTCATCTCATCTCTTTTGTTATTTCTTTCCTTAAGACTTTTGCCATTCCATTTATTCAGGTTTGGGAGTCCTCCGCAAAGAGATCCAAACTGGATTGTTGAGCGACCAAACAAGTCCCATCGCCATCAGGGTCCTGGGGGCACCCTACCACCAAGGACATTTATTAACAGAAATGCTGCAGGTACTGGCCGGATGTCTGCTCCCAGGAATTACTCTCGATCTGGGGGCTTCAAGGAAGGTCGTGCTGGTTTTAGGCCTGTGGATGCTGGTGGGCAGCATGGTGGCCGATCTGGTGAGACTGTTAAACATGAAGCCAGTTACCGGTCACGGCGCCTAGAGCAGACTCCTGTGAGGGATCCATCTCCAGAAGCTGATGCTCAAGTGCTTGGCAGTCCTGAGAAGGAAGAGGCAGCCTCAGAGATTCCAGCTGCTGCTCCTGATGCTGCACCACCAGCCCCTGACAGGCCTATTGAGAAGAAATCCTATTCCCGGGCAAGAAGAACGAGAATCAAAGCTGGAGATGCAGTCAAGGTTGCAGAGGAGGTGCCCCCTCCACCTGAAGGGCTGAACCCAGCGCCTCCAGTCCCAGAAACTACCCCTTCTCCACCTGCTAAGACTGGAGCCTGGGAGGCTCCAGTGGATTCAACTACAAGTGGACTTGAGCAAGATGTGGCACAACTAAATATAACAGAACAGAATTGGAGTCCAGGGCAGCCTTCGTTCCTACAGCCACGTGAGCTTCGGGGTAGGTACCTTAGGGTTAGTGACTAACTTTTTTCCCTGAGCATCACTGAATTTGGGGACATGGGATTAGGTGTCTTGGGGATATAGTGTCTGATAAATATCTTTTTTTTTTTTTTTTTTTTAAGAGAGTGCATGCATGTGCAAATGGGGGAGAAGGAAAGAGAGAATCCCAAGCAGGCTCTGAGAGCAGGCTCCCTGCTTTCAGCACAGAGCCCATCAAAGGGTTCAAACTCACAAACTGAAATCATGACCTAAGCCGAAATCAAGAGTTGGATGCTTAACCAACTCCACCCGGGTGCCCCTAGCTTTGTTTTTGTTAACTGAAAGAAATATATTCATAGGTATATTCATACAAAGACCTCAGAGAAGTTTTATCTGTTACCCAAGACTACCCCACTACTTTGCCTACCTGACCAGTTATCAATATTGACCTCCTGAATGCACAATCTTTTACCCATTCTCTGTGGGGAAAGTTGGAAGAGAGTGGCAGTGTTCTTACTATATGAATTAATAGTTAAATATTTGAAGGCAGATACTTACTCGTTTGAATTTGGATGAGAATTTTCTTTTTTTTTCTTATTTATTTATTTATTTAATGTTTTTTATGGAGGGCTTTTATTTTATTTTTTTTTAATGTTTATTTTTGAGAGAGAGACAGAGTACAAGTGGGGGAGGGGGGCAGAGAGGGGGAGATATTTAATATTTATTTTTGAGAGAGAGCACAAACGAGGGAGGGGCAGAGAGAGAAGGGGAGAGACACAGAATCAGAGAGAGAGAGAGAGAGAGAGAGAGAGAGAGAGAGAGAGAGAGGGAGACACAGAATCTGAAGCAGGCTCCAGGCTCTGAGCTGTCAGCACAGAGCCCAATGCGGTGGTCAAACCCACAAACCATGAGATCATGACCTGAGGCAAAGTTGGACTCTCAATGGACTGAGACACCCAGGTACCCCTGGATGAGAATTTTCTAATCTCTTTGAAAGGAAAGCCTAATTTCCTTAATCTAGAGCTATAGAAAACAATAGAGTTTTCTATAGTGTAATAACTTTTTGAACAACTGTAATGTGCCTAGAGTGACTGAGGAAATGAACTTGCAATTTTAATTAATAGAAATTTAAATAACCACATGTGGCTATTGGATATCACGTTGGATAGCAGAGTTCTAGAAACCAGGACCTATCTACCAGGCTCTTGCCCATCCATCTTTCCCTCCAGCCAGGTAGATCAAAAGATCTTTTCCTTAGTTTTTTTTTTTTTTTTTTTAATTTTTTTAATGTTTGTTTATTTTTGAGAGACAAAGTGTGGATGGGGGAGGGGCAGAGAGAGAGAGAGAGAGAGAGAGGGAGACACAGAATCTGAAGCAGGCTCCAGGCTCTGGGCTGTTGTCAGCACAGAGCCCAAGGCGGGGCTCGAACTCACAAGCTGTGAGATCATTACCTGAGCCGAAGTTGGCCGCTTAACCAACTGAGTCACCAAGGTGCCCCTCTTTTCCTTAGTTTCTGAAATCTGATTTGAACTTAAAGATTGGAAATCCTCATTTGGACTGGGAGTTTCAGCATCCTTCCCTGGTGTGCATGATTTTGTTTGTTTGTTTATTTGGAGAAAGCATGTGAGTGAGAGGGAGCAGAGGAGGGGAAGAGAGAGGAAGAGAGAATCCCAAGCAGGCTCCACACTGACAGTGGGGCATGAACGTACGAACTATGAGATCATGACCTGAGCCAAAATCAAGAGTGGACACTTAACCTACTGAGCCATCCAGGCACCCCTGTGCATTTTTGAATACCAAAAACCAATGTAGTATAAACTGGACCTGGAGTTGATCTTTGGATGGAGAAGTATACCCTTCTACTGATACCTTATTACCATTGGAAGATGTCTTTTTTTGTCCTGAGTCATTTTCAGCCAGAGGGCAGTATCTTCCCAAATGTCCATCCTAGACCTCTATGGCCTAGAATAATTGGGCAGATTCACAGAATGTCCAGTTATGTTCAGAAACTTGAGGGCTGAGATTTTTCAATATGTTTGATAATGTACTGTGCTAATTATAACTCTTAGGCATTCTGTAAAGGGAAGTATTTGGTGGGAGAAATTTGAACTTGCACTTTCTCATTGAAGTGTGTGTGTGTGTGTGTGTGTGTGTGTGTGTGTTCAAAGACTTTATTGCTATATTAAGATTGCAGGCAGTGAGGACAGATTTCCAAATGCTGGTATTGACAGGAGGCAGAGATAGTTTAAAAGGAATTTTGTTGGGTCCCTGGGTGGCTTAGTTGGCAAGCCTCTGACTCTTGATTTTGGCTCAGCTCATGATCTCATGATCTCATGGTTCGTGAGATCCAGCCCAGCATCAGTCTCTTTGCTGACACCGTGGAACCTGCTTGGGATTCTCTCATTCCCTCTTCCTCTGCCCTTCCCCAACTCATGTGCTTCCTCACTGTCTCTCCCCTTCTCCCTCTCAAAATAAATAAATAAACATTAAAAAAGAATTTTGTTAGTTTAAAAGAATAAAACAATTCCACATGTTGTATTCTTTAGTCTTACTCAACATCTATCTACTCTGCAGCCATGACTTTTTTTTTTTTGGTATATTACAGGTATGCCCAATCACATACACATGGGAGCAGGACCTCCACCTCAGTTTAACCGGATGGAAGAAATGGTACAGAAAGGAAAAGGGAGTAGTTGGGGGAGCGGGCTGCATGCAACAGTTGTTCACTGTTTAAACCAGGATAAGGCCTTGGAGTCTGCTTTCCCATTGATTTACCCATATTTCTTTTAATTTGGCTCTCCAGAAAGGGTAGAGGGTCTAGGTTCAGATCTTGATGTTTCTCATTGGCTTTACAATTCATTTTGCAAATATTTTTTTAAGCTTTTTTTATTAAGTAATCTCTACACCTCATGTGGGGCTCGAACTCATGACCCTGAAGTCAAGAGTTGTATGTTCTTCCAACTGAGCCAACCAGAACCCCTTCATTTTGCCAGTATTGTTTAAATATGTGCCATATACCAAGGGTGTGTTTTGCAGCACCTACAAGAGGGTGGGACTTGATAGGAGAGTCAGCCCTCTGGGAGTCTTTTTGCTCAAACCTTGTTATTTCAGGGTGTCCAGGGTGGGCGAGCCAAACGCTATTCATCTCAGCGGCAGAGACCTGTGCCGGAGCCCCCTGCCCCTCCTGTGCACATCAGTATCATGGAAGGACATTACTATGATCCATGTGAGTTATTTTGGGGGTTTTTTGTTTGTTTTTTTAAAAATTCTTGTTAGGCACCTTTCTTGGCAGGATGAAGTGAATTAAGAGACCAGCCTCTTGACTCCTAAAATTTCCCTTCTGACTTCTCACAGTGGTTATCAAACATTGTCTGGCTGCTGTTTTCTTCACATGGAAAACTGAGAACATCTTTTAAAGGGTTTGGGGGACAAGGAGACTTATCCATATGATACGAAGAGTGAGGGTTTATGAGAGTCCCAATGTGATATTTTACAGTGCAGTTCCAGGGACCAATCTATACCCATGGTGACAGCCCTGCCCCACTGCCTCCTCAGGGCATGATTGTGCAGCCAGAAATGCACCT
The DNA here is from genome assembly GCF_027475565.1 of Acinonyx jubatus. Lineage (NCBI taxonomy): Eukaryota > Metazoa > Chordata > Mammalia > Carnivora > Felidae > Acinonyx > Acinonyx jubatus. Next base: position 38,302,227 of record NC_069397.1, read on the forward strand.
TCCCCACCCAGGTAAGCTTTGCACCTCTGCTTGTATGCTTCCAGTACGTGAGGATATGTGTTGGGGGCTTCACAAGCTCCATCCTCCTGAGCTCTGTGCTGCTTGCTTACAAGGCTGGCCACTCTGGCTGCTTGAGCAACAAACTCCTCTTGGGTCCATCCTGAGGACTTCATCCTGAGTCTTTCTGTGCTGAGCAGGGCAGCCAAGCCATCCCATGGAAATGGTGTTATCTTCTATTTAATTTTTGTTTTCCTCTTCTTATCCAGGTTTACATCCCCACCAGACACCGGCACCTCTCCCCAATCCGGGCCTCTATCCCCCACCAGTGTCCATGTCTCCAGGACAGCCACCACCTCAGCAGTTGCTTGCTCCTACTTACTTTTCTGCTCCAGGAGTCATGAACTTTGGTAATCCTAGCTACCCTTATGCTCCAGGGGCACTGCCTCCCCCACCGCCGCCTCATCTATATCCTAATACGCAGGTGAGATGGCTAATGAGCAGATTTTTCTACACGTCCTTTAATTCAGACGAGGAGGTGATATGGGAAGAATGCTTAAGGAATTTGAGAAAACATTTCGATGCCACTGATTTGCATGTGACACCAGGACGCCTCTTGGTGGTCAGGAGCTGGAAATGCAGCTTATGTAATGCCCATCGTCTGTTTATTGCCTTCTGTTTCTTGAATGGTATTTCATTGAAGTGTTTTGGTATGTCTTAGGTGGCTGTGTCTGTTATTCAATTGAGTAAAGAAGCTGTATTATCCTTACCAGCCCTACCCCTTCCTGTGCTGCTTAACTCCCAACAGGTTGACACCATCTGGTATGTGAGGTGTCACCACTGAGCTTAGCCTCTTCCATTTTTCAGCTGATGGTAAGAATTAGAGAAAGATGAGCAATACTTTGGAGGAGTAAGAATCAGAACATAATTAAAAGATAGTAAGATAGAAATGAATGATCACTTTAAGGGGCAGCTTAGAGATTTAAAAATTCCCCAGTACTTTTATTTTTGTGCCCGAGTAATGCTTCCTGCCCAAATAATGTTTCCTGTTCATCATAGTTAGGGTGAGTTTGCCTAACTTTTTCTTCTGACTTATTGGGGTCCCAAGGCCCCATCACAGGTATATGGAGGAGTGACCTACTATAACCCTGCCCAGCAGCAGGTGCAGCCAAAGCCCTCCCCACCCCGGAGGACTTCCCAGCCAGTCACCATTAAGCCCCCACCTCCTGAGGTATGTAAGCTGCTTCCCACATCAGTGGGCTTTCCTTTCCCCTAGAAAATTTCTCTCCTTTTCTGAGTGTGTCTCCATGGCCTTTTTTTTTTTTTTTTTTTTAACGACTGGTAACAAATTCTAACTTTATTATTCCAGGTTGTAAGCAGGGGTTCCAGTTAATATGAGTTCTTAAATATTTTAAATCGAACATCCTATAAAAGTAAGTGTACAATGTACTATGACTCTTACAACATTTTAAATTTATTTATTTATTTATTTATTTATTTATTTATTAATTATTTTTAATGTTTATTTTTGAGAGACAGAGACAGAGCATGAGCCGGGGAGGGACAGAGAGGGAGACACAGAGTCTGAAGCAGGCTCCAGGCTCTGAGCTGTTAGCACAGACCCCAACACAGGGCCCAAACCCACAAACCGTGAGATCAGGACCTGAGCCGAAGTCTGCTGCCCAACCGACTGAGCCACCTAGGCGCCCCAACTCTTATAACATTCTTAAAACTAATGCTCGTGCTTATTTACTTAACAATCACCTAATTAATGCTTTAAGTTATAATCATGAGATATCTTGTGGGGAGGCTTAAAGGAGTCTCAAAATTTGCCAGCCGCTTTGTTTTGCGAATGCATTGAGCAGGATTGAAGCAGAAACCATTGTTAACTTGGCAGAATTTCATTTGGGAATCTGCAGGGGAAAAATGCAGGGCATTCTTTTTTAAGGAAAGGGAAATCTAAATTTGAGGTGTTTGCAGCAGAGCCAGTTCTAAAAGTCATGGAGAAAGATCATGGGGGTTTTATTGTTGCTTTGTTAGGGACTTTATTTTTTTTATCTTTACTATTTTTTTTTTAACGTTTATTTATTTGAGAAAGAGACGTGGAGAGAGAATCTCTGTGCTGTACTGCAGAGCCTGCTTGGAATTTTCTCTCTCTCACTCGTGTGTGCTCCGTCTCCTCCTTTCTCTCTCTTAAAAATAAATAAACATTAAAAAATAATAATAAAACACATGATTTAGAAACGTGGCTTTTTGAAAACAGCTTGTAAATGCCCAGAAGGTCCATTAACGATGTTTCTTCCCATTTCCCCACCCCTGTCAGAACAGCAGAGGTGAGAACCCAGGAGAGAAGAGAAATACAACTGGCTGTTTACTACCAGGAGGGCTTCAAAGATATAGGGTGGCTCCTACCAGCAAGCAGCTGAATGAGGAGGACCCCTGCCTTCCTCTGAGGACAGACTCTGTTGGAGAAGGGGCTAAACAAGTGGACTTCCTCCCATCTCCACTCTTTACTTGAGTTGGCTGTGCTCAGAGGAGCAGAGGTCCAGCCAGCTCAGGCTTCTGGGTCTACATCTAGAAGCCCATGTCTTTTACTCTTCTTCACTTTTTCCTGGGAAATTCAAGTGTCTTCTCCCAGGGAAGCTCCTTCCTGTATGTTTTGTTTCCTAAGACGTTCGTTTGTAAAGCCTGGCTTATTATTCTTAAATTAATATTCTTTTAGTTTCTTTTTCTCTTTGCCTTTAAATGAGACAAATTCATTCTTCTGATTTGCTAGCTCCTCTGGGTTCCCTTTTGGTCTTTCCCTGCATCCCAGATAATTGAAGTTTTACCAGCCAGTTTTCCCCCACCAAGTCTTTAAAGAGGTGGCCTTTCATTTTTGTCTGGCCGTTGTTATTGTACTTGGATTCTCTCACTTCCTCTAACCCTCGAAGCAGAGCCGTCCACAGAGTGTCTCATTGTGGAGAAAAGTTCAAAGTGTGTGGTAGGAGCCCTTCGTCTGACTTCGATTTTCAGGAGTCTGAGCCTCCATCAGTCCCTGTACTGTGTAGGTGTCAGTCCTCTACTTGAGGGCAGAGTCTCTACAGTGGGGAGAGATGGCAGTCCAGATGCCCTTGTGAGAAAGGGAGAGTGGAGTAAGCCTTTGCCCTTAAGGGTCTGTATTCACACAGTCCTCGGGGCCCAGTCTTGGAGGTAAGTGGAGTTAGAGGTCCCTGTGCTGCTCTTCTTTCCATCCTTCCTACCACACCCCCTTTCCAGTTGCTGTGGACCAATACATCTCTCTAGAGGCAGATACTGTCCAGCAAGTGGTCTGCCCTATACTTCGCAGTTGCTCTTCTCCATGTCTTTCCTGCTACAAGTGTTTTAGATGTTACTACCTGATTTTCCCCAAGTTCTGCTCCTGTCCCTGCAAACAGAAGATCCCACATCTGGGCTTCAGGCCTAAGGAAGCCAGTCATTTTCGGGGCAAGGGCTCCTCTTGCTTTTCTTCCCTATCCATGGCGCTGAACCACTCCCCTGCTGCCTCTGTGGAAGAGATCCCTATTACTGCAGCACTTGTGTCTGCCAGGGGTAATTTGGCCACTGTCCCTATCCTACAGAACCTGAGGGAGATGGTGGTGGCTGTGTTTCCCCAAGTAATGTCACTGTCTCTATTCTCTCCAAGAGCTGACCTAACCACTCTTGAGTCACAGGTGTGGGGTGGGGGGTGGGGAGAGGCACTCAAGCTGTAACCCCCAAGGAGGAAATAACTGAGAGATTCTTCTAGGGGTAGCTGGTGGTTGTGCCTTTTGTAGGCTGTTCCCTTTGCCTTAAACCTGAAGATGTCTCCTCAAGCCTGTGGGCAGCATGCCCAGATTCCCAGACCTTAAGACACTGTGACAGTTGTCTCTGTTGGTCCACTGTGTTTCATTGCAAGAATTTCTCCATGTGTGGTGGTGGTGGTGTTGTTTGTTTGTTTGTTTGTTTGTTTGTTACTATTTTAAAGGGTGCACATTTGTGATCAGCATTGTGACTTGGAGATAATAAAATTTAGACTGTAAACTTGGCTCCTTTGCCAGTGTTTTGCATGAGTCTTGATTTGGGAGGCACAGTAGAGAACTTGCTGACTCCCCAGAGTTGCAGTCACAACTCAAGGCAACTCAAGACTTATGAAATGGAAGCCCTGAGAGGTGGGGAACCCACAGTTGTATCTGTATTCCCCATTGGCTATCTTATCCTAACTACATTGCCACATGGATCCAGGATATTATTCAGTCCCTTTGATTGGAAGCATCAGGGACAGAAAAAAACTAGTGAGATGCAACTTACCCACGTGAACATGTAGTTACCCTTTCACCTTTGTTAGTGTTTGGCAAGTGAGTTTCCCTTCCCAGGGTAATGTGCCCAAAGTCAATACAACTGTACCAGGGGGAGGCACAGGTAGCTAAGCTTTCTTCTTGTAAAGACACTCTGGCACTGAAGTATCAAGAACCACAGCCTAAGAGGGAGGCTTCTATTAACCTTAGTAAAGGTAAAGCGGAACTATTGAGACCATCAGCTGTGGCTAATGCTGCCGGTTATCTAGTTCACTGAGCCCCTGATGTGTGCAGGCCAGTTCCTAGCTTCGAAGTGACTGTTTTCTTCCAGATCCTGGGTGGGGTGAAGTTTACTACAGAGGTGATGCCCAGTGGGGGGAGCAATTGAATTTAATGTGGAGCTAGTGGCATCTGTTCTTGGACCACAAATCCTTGTGCACCGGGGGCATGGACATCATGGTATACCTTAAAACAGTTGGGACTCCCCCTGTATCCCTTGGTGCTACTGCTTGAGGCAGAGGACCATGATTCTTTTTCCCCCTACCCCTAATTCCTCTTAGTCATGTCCATTTGCTTTCCTCCTCCCCACAGGGTGATGGGTAACTATGGCCCTGATCTCCTGGGGGTCATGCAAAGAATGCCAGGCATCCTTGGGGGTAGGACACTGGCAGGAGGGATGACTGTTAAGATGTTTCCTCCTCACCCCTGCCTCTTGCTTCCCCAGTCCTGCAGTTAGATCCCATTGCTCTCTGTTGCCCTGGTAACAAGCTCAGCAAGAAGAAACTCAAACTCAACAAAGCCCCCAGGTTCTCTGCCCTACCAGCCTGCCTTTCAGTGGGCAGAAAGCAAGTATGAGGGGCAGATCAGCCTTATGTAGCCTTGCCCTATTCCCTTCTAGAAGTCCATGGGCTGGGCTCTCAGAGTTCTTTGCTTCCATCTTCTCACAGTTGTTAATCCTATCACTCTCTTCCCCTCTATTTCTTCCATGCCAGCCCCCTCTCCCCTGTGCGGTCAACACACAGGCTTGCTACCTTATGGGTAAGGTCTTAGAATCCTGAAGTTGTCTCCTAGCATCGACAGCCGCTTGGGCTGTCCCTCTAGGGCAGTGATTCTCAACCATGGCTGTTTGAATCACATGGGGATCTTCTACGTGGCATCCTCGTACAGGGACCATGCTAATCTCTGTATCATCCCAGGCTTGCTATATGTGCTGCCAAAGTGAGCACCACTTGGGGATCTTTTAAAAAATACCATAAACCTCAGCCTCACCTCAAAGATGTAATTGATTCGGACTGTGGCCTGGGCATCAGTATTGTTGAGTTCCCCTGGATTCCAATGTGCACGTGGGGTGAGAACCACTCTTCTAGGAGGGCCATGACTCACTCCATGCTGGCTTTCCTTCCTCATTCAAGTCCTTGAACTCAGTCTCTGCCTGATATCCTTGAGTAGTTGCAGGGGTGCTGGGGTCCTGCTCCCCAAGCTTTCAGTTTCCAGAAGTGTCTCTGCCTCCTTTATTTCCAGCCCCCACACCCTCCACACTCCCCAAATCTTTCCCCTTCCTAACTGACAATCCCAAATCCTGCCCAGAGAGGAGGTTACCAAGGCAACCAGCTTAATCTGGTAACTGTGGCATGTGCTCGGAGTGGAGCCCTCTCCTCTTCTTATTTGGTTCACAAAATGCCTGGGGAGCTCTTAGCCACTCCAGCCAGTTTCTCCTCTTAACCCCAGGGATAGTGGGGTATCCAATAAAGGGAGCCCAGCAAGCCGATACTCGGATCTCTATTCCAGCTTTTTAGCCAAAACTGCTCTTTCCCTTTTACTGTTCCCTTTTGAAATCCACAAACAGATGGGTGTGCAAAGCTTTAATTCTGTAAACACATGCTCTAGCACACATAGGACCAGATATGCACACACGATGACACGTGTGGAGTACACACCCTGCAGTTCAACCACCACTCCCAGCCTTTAGCATTCCTGTCCCTGCCTGGTCCCTGCACGGTAAACAGGGGTGGGGCATTGTCCAAGGAGCTTCAATCTCTCTGGAACCTGGTGCCACTCCCCCACCTTGTTACTTTAACCTTGATGTGTTTACACTGAGTGTTTCTCTATACCCACCTCCTTCTGGGGCAGTGTATCTTTAGGGACAGAATGCTCCAGGCACAGGCATCAGGAATAAAGATCATTTAGAGTGCAAATTGGCACCACTTGCCCTACTCCATGGCTATGTCCACCCTGGAGGGGCTCTACACTAAGTGATATTGGCTGGCAGTTCTGGAGCTTGTCACTCATCTCCACAGTCCTGCTTTCTCCTGCTGCTGGCTGGGTTCAGGTGCCCTTGTGCTCCTTGTCTCCTCCCCTCTGCCTCCTGTCTCTTTTCCTCACCCCAACTAGACCTGCCACAACCTGCTGCTGCTCCTTGCCTGGCTCCTACCTGCCTGCCAGCACCTGCCTCTCACAAGCCAGGCCTTCACCACCTATTGTGCCCTACCAGAAAGGGCAGATGGGCACCGCCCCCAGTGCCAATGCCAATCCACTTCAGGCCTTCCCAGCCCTTCTTATAGAAGGAAGATAAAAATCACAAATATAGCAACAGAGCATAGTGTCGGGGTTGAGGGTGATGGACACCCAACCAGCAATCTTTGTAGTTCTCACCTGAGTACAAGTCCCAAGTCTGCAGGCCACAGGCCTGCCCTACTTCTTTGAAATGAAACTAAGAGCCCCTGTAAGCCCCCAAGCCAGGAATCTCTCTCCATTGCTAAATCACTCCATCACCTTTGCCCTTAATTTCTGCATCTGCTCTGAAGCCAATCCCATTCAGCCCTTCACTGTTTCCCTCGCGGCCAGCCCCAGCGCCCAAGTTCAGGCCTCGCGCGGGCCAGGGGGCGGGCCAGAAGGGGCAGGGGCGGGGACTGGGCGGAGACTGGAAGAGGGGGCGCGGTCTCAGTTCTGCCACCTTCCCCCCTGGCCAGGAGCGCAGCCGCCGCCGCCGCCGCCGCCGCGTCCTCTCTCAGCTTTGCGCTCCGCCCGCTGTCTCTGCCGCCGCAGCCCGGCCCAGGAGCGCAGAGCCCCGGGCACTGGCCCCGCAGCCTATCCACCCTCTGGGCCGCGTGCCAGCTGCAACCGGCATGGGGGGCCACTAACAGCGGACACTCCTTCCTCTGGCACCTCCCCGGGCCACTGGCCACTGGACCCCGGCCAGCGAGCCTCGGGCTCCTCTGGCCCCCAGTCCGGCGCCTGGCACGGCCCTCCGCTCTGCCCCTCCGGCTCTGAGCATCGTGTCCCCGCCCCCCCCCCCCCGCCCGCGCCTGGGACACCTGGGTCCTCCGGCGGCCCCAAGGAGAGGGGCGGGGGGGGGGGCATGAAGCCACTGGAGAAATTTTTGAAGAAGCAGACGTCGCAGCTGGCGGGGCGAACGGTGGCGGGAGGTCCCGGCGGGGGTCCGGGGAGCTGCGGTGGGCCTGGCGGGAGCGGGGGACCTGGTGGGGGCGGCGGTCCAGCCGGGGGACTGCGGCCGCTGCAGCGGCGTCAGAGCGTGTCTCGCCTGCTGCTCCCCGCTTTCCTCCGGGAGCCCCCCGCCGAGCCGGGGCTGGAGCCGCCCCCTGAAGAGGAAGGGGGAGAGCCGGCGGGGGTCGCAGAGGAGCTCGGCAGCGGGGGGCCCTGTTGGCTGCAGCTTGAGGAGGTGCCAGGGCCCGGGCCGCTCGGGGGAGGGGGACCCCTGCGCTCGCCTTCCTCGTACTCCTCTGACGAGCTGTCCCCCGGCGAGCCCCTGACTTCCCCGCCCTGGGCCCCCCTGGGCGCCCCCGAGCGGCCAGAGCATCTTCTGAACCGGGTTCTGGAGCGGCTCGCTGGAGGGGCCACCAGGGACAGCGCCGCCTCAGGTAAGGCTCCTCCATCCCGGAGTTGGGGGTTGTTACCCGGTTCTTCTTCCTTGCCCTTGGAGAGTGGGGGTGGCGCCATGGCGGGAGCCTCGGTGTGGGGCCGAGCGGTCAGCTGAAGTGGGGCAGCGGCCTAGGGGAGGAACAGACCCTTCTGCAGAAGGGAAGTGGCTGTGCCACCTTCCTCCCTGTAGCAGCCTCACCCACTGGCTGGAGAAGAAGGCGAACTCTTTATCTGAACCTCAAGCCACCCTTCCTTTCCCCTGGACATTCTACCCACAGACTCTCATGGGTCCCGGAGGTTGACTACCTCCTTCTGTGGCCCGACACCCTAAGATGGAAGCTGCCCAGAGCACACCGTGCTTCACACCCCTCACTCCAAGAGGTGCTGCCCGAGACCTGAGAGATGTTCCCGGAGTCCCTGCTTCTGTCTAGAAACCCCAGAGCACAGGGCTGGCCCACTCAGTGGGGCAATGCCAGACAGGCGCAAGGCCCAAGCTGCCTTTTGGCCCGGCAAAGGGATGCATTGTCCTTAGCAGCTTGAGGGGGAAGGAGGCATTCTAGTTGGGGGCTGACTCAGAAGGTGTTTGCTGGGGGAGAGGTGGCTGGGCAGACAGACAGCAGGAGCCTGCAGCATGGAGGGGATTCTGAGCTCCACCAACTCCTGCCCTTCCCAAGGTAGGCCTCAGCATACGGCCTCTTTAAAAAATAATAGCCACACCCTGAGAAGCTTATTCCCTAAACGATGATACTATTTCACCACTCCCCACCAGCACCCCTACTAAGGGAACTTTGAGGAAACCGAGACCCCAAATTGCCGGTTGGTGGTGGAGGTAAAAGGCTGGTGGGTCTTTAGGTCTGCCTCTCAGTATTTCACTAAGCCCAGCAAGGTCTGAGGGTGGGGAGCCCTGGTTGAGGGCTTCAAGGTGGGGGGTTCACACTTTGCTCTCAGACCTCTGTAGGGAGCCTGGACCTAGGCATGTGGAATGGGACTCCATCCCCCACCCCCTAGATTTTTTTCAAGACCTGGGCCCTCTCCTTGGCTCAGCTGTCGTTGCCCTGGGGAGCTGACACCTTTTGGATTTAATTAGAAAAATATCAGACACACACAGCTCTCCTAACCATAACTTCCCGCCTACACTACACACCCTGTGTCTCTATGACACATTCCCTGGGGAGGCTGTGCATTGGACCAGAGCCTGGCTTGGAAGAGACAGACGCCAAACTGTAGCCCCCATAGCAGCATCTCCCCCACTCTGCCCCATGTTCCTCTTCCTTTGCTCTGGCTGAGCTCTCCTGTGAGATAGATAGGAACGATGCTGGGCATCCCTATTCCTTGTCACCATCCCTGGGGCCGGAGGTCGGGGCTGGGGCTCTCAGCCTCACTTTAAGAGCATAGCAAGGTAGCTGGGCAAAGAGGAAAAGGGAGAAACTGTCTTTCCCCTTCCACAGGGGCCTGGTGCCACACACTGTGCCTGGTCTCCCCTGGGAAAGGACTCTTGAGTTGCTTGTCATCCTATTATCTGGGCTGGCAAGCTAGATCCCCAGAGTAACTGGTTTGGGGAACCAGTTAGTAAATGAGAATTAGTTTAACCTACCACTCTGATATTCTCCAATATAACCAATGTTCTCAAGCCATCTTGGCTTTTTCCCAGGGTGTGTGGGAGGTAAGGGGGACTTACAGAAGTTATTCCCAAATCAGCCAAAGGCTTACAAACATCTAAGCAGCCCCACCGTGCTCTACCCCGACACTCTGGTTGCCTCGGGCAGATCGAGAAAAGAACAAAGACTCAGGAGTCTGGGTTCCTATTCCAGCTCCAGGCAAGTCCCTCCCAACTCTGGGCCTCAGTTTCTCATTTGTGAAATGCAGTAGTTAAAATAGAGGATCTTGTGTTGGTTCTGCTCCTCTACCTTCATGGCTTGAATCAGAGGCCAGGGCATGGTGAGCCAAGGGACTCAGAAGACTTGGTTTTGTCTGGGGGCAGTGTCTGGGGACCTGGCCCTAACCTGTCCTGGTGAGGACACCTGGCTCCCTCCCTGTGCCCTGCTTGTCTGTGTGTGCCAGGCTGCCCTGCCCCACCCCAGGGCTGGCTGCAAGTCAGGGCGACCTTGTACCTGGCTGACTGGCTGAGCCAGGCCCAGATGGGGGTGTGGAGGGGAAAAGGGTGGTGAGAGCCACTCCCCTCCACCCTTCCATCATTAACCCTTCCGTCTCTGGGCATCTGGGGGACACAGGGTTTCTTCTTAAAGGCTTTTGGGATCAAAGAGAGGGCAATCACTCCCTCTCCCTTTTAATGGGGCTGGTTCTCACCTGCCTAGTTGGAACTCAAAGTTGTTAGGTAGAGAGTAGGGAGGGCAGGAGGGATGAACACACAGACACACACACACACACACACACACACACCCACCCACCCACCCACCACCGACTCTAACCTCTGTTTGGAAGTTCTTTTTGTCTAGAGACACTACTGTGGTCTACCTCTTTTTTTTGGGCAGATCTCAAGTTTGCTATATTATCTGACCAGCTTCCCACATCCATTGAAGAGAAGTGGGCGTGACCAAAAGGCGCCCCCTCCTTCCCTCCAGCTGCCTTGGCAGCTGCCAACCCCACCCCCGCAGCGGCTGCCCAGAACCTTCACACGTGTGCGTGCGCGCTTGTGCAGAGCATGACGGGGCAGGTGGCCAGGGCTCCAGCCTGGCTAAGGAGAACTCACTCTAGGAGGCGGCGGTGGGGGGAGGGTAGTGAGTGTCCAGTCGGGCCCTACAAGTGCCCGCCTGACATCAGTGGTGCCAATTGATCTCTACAGATATCCTGCTGGATGACATCGTCCTCACCCATTCTCTCTTCCTCCCCACGGAGAAATTTCTGCAGGAGCTACACCAGTAATATCCTTTTATGGAGCCTGCAAAAGGGGAGGTCGGGAGGAAGCCACTCCCCCTACCCAATGTGTGATGTCAGGGCCTCCACTCTTCCCTAGAAAATACACCTTGGTTTCAATTCCAGGGGTTTTACTCAGCAGCTGCGTGACCTTGGGCAGACCACTCAACCTCCTAAAGCCTCAGTTTCCTCTTCTGTAAAAGGGGGTAAATAGCACCTGCCCTGCCTACCTATGGGGCTGCTGTGGAAATCAATCTGATAGTAGATGTGGGAGTGCTATGGAGACTGCAGAGCCCTCTGCAAGTGTAAGGTGTTATTATTCTATTAAGAGTGCCTCTCTCCCCCACTGGATTGCTGCTCTAAACATCTGGTTGCCCAGTGAGTTATTATAGGGTCCGATGTAAACATCAGGTCACAGCTATGCTTTAGTAAGGTCTGCTAGAGACAAGCCACTGGCTGAGCTATTCATAGGGTCTCATGTAAGCATAGGGCCTCTTGCTGAGTTATTTTAGGATCTAATTGTAAATGTCAGGCCACTGTGTAGAATACCATAGGCTCTCTTAGAAACACCGGGCCTTACACTGAGGTATGGTCAGGTTTGTGGTAAGGATCATTGGCCTTTACCAGCTCCAGGTTATGGGCCAGTCAGAGGTTGGGTGGGTCCTGGTAGGGTATCCTCAAGTGAAATTCAAACAGGCAGGATGTGGTCAGATGGATGTGGTCAAGTGGATGCCATCCACACCTACTGTGAGAAAAATACCTGGGCTGAGGCATGAGGGGGTCTTGGCTCCAGGGACACCTGGATCTCCTTTCTTCTTGGCCCCAAGCCTAGAGAGCATTTGGGAGGGCTTAAGCAACCACTGCCTCTCATCTCCCTTCCCAGTTTCTTCAGGTCTCCCTGCTTGGGGCTTTTTCTTAACTAAGGGGTCAGCTTTGTTTGGGCAGGAGGCATGGAGGGCCCCGAGGGGCTGGGTCGGAAGCAAGCCTGTCTAGCCATGCTCCTTCATTTCCTGGACACCTACCAGGGGCTGCTGCAGGAGGAAGAGGGGGCCGGCCGCATCATCAAGGTGGGCCTGGGAAGAGAAGGCGGGTGAGCAGGCTATTAGCTCTGGAAGGGGACCCCTTTGAAGGAGCCATACTCCTCAAGCTGGGTACCTGGAAGAAGATGCCTGTGGGCCTTAAGTTTATACGGTCCCTCTGTGCTCCAAGGCATGGAGACCCTGCGCCAGCCCTTGCCGATAGTGATGCTTGGGATGACACCCCTGCCTTCACCTTCTCTCTCCTCTGCTCCCCAGGATCTGTACCTGCTGATTATGAAGGATGAGTCCCTTTACCAGGACCTTCGAGAGGACACACTGAGGCTGCACCAGCTTGTGGAAACAGTGGAGCTAAAGTGAGGGGAATGGGTTGGGGGGAGGGGACAGGACAGAAGTCCCCTTGTTCCTCTATCACAGGGACTGCCTCTGGCCTTTTGACTCCAATGCGGTTTTAGTTTTCATCCCCTTTCTCTTGCTGGAGGGTAGCACAAAGCACGGCCTCCAGTGGCTTCCTTGTCTGTTGTCCCATCCGTTTCTTTGTTGATCCAGTGGTGTACTGGTACCTATTTAACAACCAGCACATCAGGGTCAAAAAAGCCCTGATTTGTAGCTTTTGCTGATTCCCATGGTGTAAATTCTTTCACTGGCTGCTTTAAAGCAACCAACGTGATGTCACCGAATGTGAAGTTGGGCAGAGAAGAGAGGAGCAGTAGCAGGGCTTAGGTAGGATTTTCACCACACAAATACAAGAGAGGTAAATAACCTCAGAAGCACAGACAATAGCAAAATGTAGTAAAACAGGCCACTACCTTTTGTGGTAATAATTTGGCTAAAAGTTTATGAAACTTTTTTTTTCATGGCTTTTTAAAAGGCAGTAGGCAGAATTGCCCCCAAATTTCACAATCCGCTGTCATGAGCCAACGTGAGCCCGCTTCAGGACTCCACTGCATCCATCCATCCATCTGTCCGTCTGTCCATCCATCCCTTGGACCACTTCAGTTTCTTTCCATTCCATCCCTACCGCCACAACCCCCATTTAGGCCTCATTATCTCTCACCTGGAGTATCGATCGCCACAGCCTCCTGTCCAGGGCTTCAGCTTATGGTCTTGTGTCCTCTCCTTTCTTCTTCTTCTTCTTCTTCTTCTTCTTCTTCTTCTTCTTCTTCTTCCTCTTCTTCTTCTTCTTTTTCTTCTTCTTCTTTTAAATTTTATTAATTTTTAAAAATATTTATTTATTTTGAGAGAGAGACAGAGACAGAGTGAGAGCGGGGGAGGAACAGAGAGAGGGGCGGTTGGCGGGGCGGTGGGGGGGGGGGCGGGGTGGAGGGCCGGACAGAGGATCCAAAGCGGGCTCTGTGCTGACAGCAGAAAGCCCAATGCAGGGCTCGAACTCATGAACCTTGAGATCATGACCTGAACTGAAGTCAGACGCTTAACCCACTGAGCCACCCAGGTACCCTGTGTCCTCTCCCTTCTTATGCTGACACCAGAGAGATCTTTCCAGTTTGATGACATCGTGCTCCTATTCCAAAAACATCCTCGGCTCCCAATTGCCTATAAGACAAAATTGCAACATCCTTGCACAGTGTTCAATGAACGCCCTTGCCTTTCTGCCTTCTGCCAATGCTTCCCACCTCATTTCCCAGCCCCCATGACACTCCCTATACACCCCTGAACTCCTGGGCTCTCCCATTTTCCTACCATCATTTACGTGGTCCACTCCAGAAGGACTCCCCCATACCCACTTCTCTTTCTGTTGTCCTTCAAGGCCCAAGTCAGATGCCATCTTTTTTTTTTTTTTAATGTTTATTCATTTTTTTGAGAGAAAGCCTACGCGCCAGCATGAATGGGGGAGGGGCAGAGAGAGAGGGGGACAGCGGATCTGAGGTGGGCTCTGAGCTGACAGCAGTGAGCCCGATGTAAGGCTCAAACTCATGAACCATGAGATCATGACCTGAGCCGAAGTCAGATGCTTAACCGACTGAGCCACCCAGGTGTCCCTCAAATGCCATCTTCTTGTTTTTTTTTAATTTTTAAAAATGTTTTTATTATTTTAATTTTTGAGAGAGAGACAGAGCACGAGCAGGGGAGGGGCAGAGAAAACAGGGGACAGAGGATCCCAAGCAGGCTTGAACCCATGAACCATAAGATCATGACCTGAGCCGAAGTCGGACGCTTAACTGACTGAGCCACCCAGGCAACCCAAATGCCATCTTGTTGATGAAAGTTCTCCCTGCCTCATACCAACAGAACTCTCCTTGTACCTTTGTTATATCACCTAACACCTCCTGCCTCGTGTTAGAAGTAGCTGTATACACATCTGTCTCCTCCCAGGCTGTGAAGTTCTTGTCAGCAAAATTCAGCAAACAGTGGATGACCTACACCTATCATGTGCCAAGTAGTGTGCTAGGCCTGTGGGGTGAAAAAAAAATTTCAGGAAGAACTAAGCCCAGCCCTCAAACGCTCTCAGCCTTGTAGAAGAGATAAGATTCGAACGTAAACAAATATTAGCCCAGTGTCCTACGGCAGTTAAAGCCAAAAAGTGACCTTTCCTGGTGGGTGGGGTAGATCAGAGAAGAATTCACGAAAGAGGTGGCATTTGATCTGGGTCACTTGGACTGTTGTCCCATGCTGTTCATTGTCTCTCTTCTGACCTCCTTCATCACTTTCTGAACCTGGTACTGGTGCATCCTTGACTCAGTTCTGATGTCCCTGCTTGATGTTGCCTGCCTGGCGCTCCATATGCCTGGCAGGACTTCCTGACGCCCAGCTGTGTCCATGTCAGGATCCCAGAGGAAAGCCAGCCGCCCAGCAAGCAGGTGAAGCCACTGTTCCGCCACTTCCGCCGGATAGACTCTTGTCTGCAGACCCGAGTGGCCTTCCGGGGCTCTGATGAGAGTGAGTGGGGGCACTAAGAGGGGCAGAGCTTCCAGGGTGGCTCAGAGGGCCCTCTGGGGTCTCTGGATTTGGGGCATTCTCCTTATGTTGTAGAACCTGTCCTGTTTCCAGCATTTTTTTCAGAAGCCAACCAATTTAGGGTTAGGGGTGAGATGGGATGGGGAACAGAGGTGCCCTGGAGGGGACGATGCCAGCACTGCCATTCTGCCTTCTAATGAAAACCCACCTTCCTGGCTCTGCCCAGTCTTCTGCCGGGTCTACATGCCTGACCACTCTTACGTGACCATACGCAGCCGCCTCTCAGCGTCAGTGCAGGACATTCTGGGTTCTGTGACAGAGAAATTGCAGTACTCAGAGGAGCCTGCAGGGCGCGAGGACTCGCTCATCCTGGTAGCTGTGGCTTCCTCCGGAGGTGAGGCTCAGGAACAGCAGGGCTGGGGGGGGGGGGTGGGGAGGGGCAGGCAGGAGAGGAGAAACTCACCTGCCCAGGGCTCTGGGGCATGGCCAAAGACAAATTCTAGGCCCTGGCTACTTGAAGTGTGGTCCTGGGGCCAGCCACATGAGCATCACCTGGGAGCTTATTAAAACTGCAGCACCTCAGACCCCACCAGACCTGCTGACTCAGAATGAGCATTTTAACAAGATTCCCAGGTGATTCCTATGCACATTAAAGTTTGGAAAGCACTGGCCCAAGACACTTGGATTGTGATCTAGGTGCTTGCCTCTTACTCATCTTGGGATCTGGTTCTTTAACCTCCTGGAGGCTATGTTTTTGAGGCTAAAACACAGGGTGGGCCTCCAATCCCTGTGGGAAGGCAGAGAGCCTGCAATGTAGCCAGAATCCTATTTTCCTCTGAGGCAAGGGAAAAAATATTCCAGTATCATGGGGATGATAGAATGACAGAAGAGCTGTGGAAGAATGTTGGGGGGTAAAAGAAGGTGATGAATGCTGAGGAAATCATTATTTGAAAATTTCAGATGAATGTGGCACAAACTGGTGATAACAGCAGTCCCATTCGTCTAGAATGTGTCCATGCAGGGTTAGGAGTTTCTAGACGGGATGGCGACAGTGGCTGGGGTGTGTGAGGGTGCAGATAGCCAGGGCTGAGGCAGAACAGCTCGTTCTCCTGCAGAGAAGGTCCTTCTCCAGCCGACTGAAGACTGTGTCTTCACCACGCTGGGCATCAACAGTCACCTGTTTGCCTGCACCCGCGACAGCTATGAGGCGCTGGTAAGAACTCCGTCACAAGGGCGTTGGCTGGGAGTGAGGGCCCAGAGGGACTATGGGGCAGAAACTCACAAGCCCAGAGTGGAGTCCAGCCCCTGCCTGTCACCAGATGCCCCTCCCCGAGGAGATCCAGGTCTCCCCTGGAGACACAGAGATCCACCGAGTGGAGCCTGAGGACGTCGCCAACCACCTTACTGCCTTCCACTGGGAGCTGTTTCGATGTGTGCACGAGGTGGGGACTGAAGGTGGTGCTGGGCTGGGGGCCTGGAGGGAGAAATGTGCCAACGTGGGGTCCTGGAGACGGGCCATGTGTGCAGCTGAACTTTGCATTAGAAGGTGGCTGGCGGGGTGCCCTCGGGCAATTCACCCCCAGACCCTCTAAGCCTTACGTCTCCAATCTGAAAAAAGCAGCAAAGTGAGAGTCCTTAGTAAAGTGGGTCTAACCAGATAAAGTATCTTTAAAATATTCTCTACTAAAGAGAGAAATTAAGGCAGTGACAACACTGTCTATCAGATGGTTCGAGGACCTGGCACCAAATAAGCGCCCAGTAGATGGGAGAGTATTATTAATGGTGCTTCCCCTCTTCCCCCATTTCTGTTGCATCCCGTCTTGTCCCGGCTTCTTCTAATTTCCACCCCTCCTACCCCTGCCCTCCTGCCTTTGCCTCCTGGGGTCCAATCCACCTCCCGCCCACGCACACCCCCCACGCCCCGGCGGCCCCTCCGCCACGCGGACGTGGGTGCAGCTGGAATTCGTGGACTACGTGTTCCACGGGGAGCGCGGCCGCCGGGAGACGGCCAACCTGGAGCTGCTGCTGCAGCGCTGCAGCGAGGTCACGCACTGGGTGGCCACCGAGGTGTTGCTGTGCGAGGCCCCGGGCAAGCGCGCGCAACTGCTGAAGAAGTTCCTCAAGATCGCGGCCATGTGAGTGCGGCCAGCCGGCGGAGGGGGAGCGCGGAGACCACCCCCCTCCCCCCACCTCGCGCTGACCTCGCCTCCCACCCCCGCAGCTGCAAGCAGAACCAGGACCTGCTGTCCTTCTACGCCGTGGTCATGGGGCTGGACAACGCCGCTGTCAGCCGCCTGCGGCTCACCTGGGAGGTGATGCATGGCTGCCCTCTCCTCTCCTCCCGCCTGGGCTGGCCCGGCTCGGGGATCTTGGCCTGCCGGGCTCACCCCGGTGCTGCCTCCCGCGGTGCGGCTGGCCCTTAGGGAGCCTTTGTGCCAGGCGGAAGGAGGCGCCCTCTTCTGGCAGATCCAGGCCCGGGGCACGCCGCTAGGTTAATGTGCCCTGTCCTTGCGCAAATTAGTAAAAAGCCGGAATCCCCGCCGGAGAGGGGGGCAGGCAGCCCAGGCCAGGTCGCAGACTTGGATGATGGATTCCAGCCAGCGCTCAGTGAGGCCCCTTGTGCGTGGCAATGCCAACGCAGAGGCTCGAATTCCCCAGAATAATTCATTCCTCCGGGCTGCTTCAAGCTCCCCAGACCTCACCAAGAGCTGATTCTATTTCCCTACCCACCAGACCAGCTTGCCAGCCCCTTGCAAGATAGCCGGGCCCTTTCCCCCTCTGACACCTGGGGATTAGCCAGAGGTCCCCTGAAACGCAAGGAGCTCCAGTCTGACATTCCTTCTTCTTCCTTCAAACTCTCTGCAGAAGCTGCCCGGGAAATTCAAGAATTTGTTCCGCAAATTTGAGAACCTGACAGTGAGTGGGTTCAGCTCTTTTATCTGCCCCTGGGCTTGCACCCCAGAGACCCTCTGTTCCCACAAACCTTCCTCCTCAAGCTTGCCTTTAAGGTTTTTAGTGCCCAAGACCCTTCCCCTGGCATGCTGGGAGGGGGAAGGGTGGGTGGATTGCTGCCCTGTTTGCTTTGGAGGTGAGGGGAGGACAGTCAAGCTCCTCCCCATCTCACCCCCAGCTAGACACCCATACATACCTCTCTCTGATCAGAGATGGATCTAGGGCAGGGGGATGAGGGAGGAGTAGGGGGCATCTTTGAGGTACACTGGGACTATGTGTCCCCTAACCTCTCTTCTGCGGAATGCCAGGACCCCTGCAGGAACCACAAAAGCTACCGAGAAGTCATCTCCAAGATGAAACCTCCTGTGATTCCCTTTGTGCCTCTGATCCTCAAAGGTGAGAGTCAATCCCATGCTCTTCTGGCCACAGTCTCTGTGCCCCAGTTCCGGCTATCAACCACTGTCACTTAGCTCTGAATGCCCACTGGAGAGGAGCCCCGCACTGAGGGGTTGTGGGGGAGGGGAAGGGCCCTTTGGACCTCCTCTCTTCTTCCTCACATTTGCTTCTCTTCCCTCCCCTAGACCTGACTTTCCTGCATGAGGGGAGTAAGACTCTTGTTGATGGTTTGGTGAACATTGAGAAGCTGGTGAGTGGCACGGCCTACCCTGGCCCAGGAGCAGGGGCTGGCATCCTTCCCCCCCCCCCATCCTGGCAGCCCCCTAAAGACAGCAGCCTTCCTTCTTGGTGCCCAGCTTGCCTGACAGACTCCTGACCGTCCCTGCTGCCATTGCTGTGGCAACACGCCCACAGGCCACAAAGCTGACAGGGAGCTGGGGGGGGGGGGGGCGGCAACTCTACCTCCCCTCACCGGCCCCATTACACCCCTTCTTTGGTTCTTCAGAGACCCTCCAGAATTAGACCCTGGAGGGAGTGGAGTCAAACCAGCAGAGTTGGAGAATAGACCAGGGGGAGCATAAGAGGGGGGGGAGCATCTTTCTGTACCCTTTTTAGGGCTCATTTCTTGTCATCTCCCAGCATTCAGTGGCTGAAAAGGTGAGGACAATCCGCAAATACCGGAGCCGGCCCCTTTGTGAGTACCCAGGCTTCTAAGAGCTTTACAGGTAGAGCTTTGACTGAGTGGGAGGATTCCGGGAGGAGACCGTCCTCAATTCTTTATTTCCTTAAACTTGTCAGCTCTCCATCCTCTCTTTGGCCTCTCTAGGGACCCTCCTGTCCCAATCCACACCCCTCTTCTCTGGCTGGTAGGCATGTAGAGCAAGAAGGGAGGCTGGGAGCCTGAAGGCCTCTCTCTTGTCACACCTCCAGGCCTGGATATGGAGGCATCCCCCCATCACCTCCAGACCAAGGCCTATGTGCGCCAGTTCCAGGTCATCGACAACCAGAACCTCCTCTTCGAGCTCTCCTACAAGCTGGAGGCTAATAGTCAGTGAGAACAGAGGTTCTGGTCAGTGCCCCACCAGGGTCCTTGGGCACCTGGCACTCAAGCACTTTGCACGCTATCCCAACCCACCTCTGACATCTTTCCCTTGGAGCAACTTCCTGCCCCTCAGGAAAGAGTCGGATGGACTTACCCCTGGGCTCATAAGCCTGTTCATCCTGCTGAAGTCCTCTCCCCCTTGCTCCTTCAAGCCAAAACCGCACTCTGCTGGGTCCTGCCCTCGCAGGGATGGGGGGCAGAACACTCCTTCCTCTGCCCCCTCTCATCGAGGTCTGTTCCAGAGACGGAGCTTCCAACCTCCTCCTCCCACGCAGACAGGAAAGCTGCCCACATTGTCTGTGAGACAGAGCGGAACTGTGGAAGGGATTGGCAGCCTTCCTCTCCACCCGTGGCCGGCTTCTCCCTGGTCAGGGCTGGGACCCCTGGATGCACCCCTCCTGGAATATTATATTGCCCTTGTGTCTGTGTGTGTGTGTGTGTGTGTGTGTGTGCGCGCGCGCGTGTGTGTGCACCTGTCCCCTTTAAGAAGCAGCAGCGCATCTGTAACTGAGGGAGGGTGTTGTGTGTAGCAGGGGTCCTTCTGTTTGGTGCTACCCTGGTCTACTTGGCCCTGTGATGGTGCGGGGTGCTGTCCCCACCCCCACCACTCCCTGCTCAGCTCCTTGTGCTGCCCCATGTGCCCAAGCCTGTGGGTGAAGCTGCTCGTGGGGCAGGGGACAGCAGCGAGGGGGAAGGGGTTACCTGTCAGCCCTTGGGAGTCCTCCACTCACGCCTCCCCAGGGTCTCTGGGTGGGCTCTGGTGAGAGGGTAAGAGATGCTCAGGGAAACACAGGCCTAAGCTGCCTACAGGACACTCCCTCTGCATTGTGGGGTGGGACGTGGTGGTATCAGGAGTTGGGGGTGTTTGCTGCCCACACTCCTTCTTTTGGGGTGTGTTACTGCTAAGAAGGGAGCTGTCATCCCCCTCCTTCTGGCTCTTCTGTGGGACACCAACAACATGGTCTCTATCCTCCTCCCTGTGTTGACTCCCCCTTGGTCCTCCCCATCAGAGCTGGGGTGGGGCAGACCCCTGTCCCTGGGCAGGTAGCCCACAGAAGTGAGGGGAGGGAATGGCTGAGACCGTAAAGGCCACACTGGACTGTGGTGATGCCTTTAATACCTCTCTGTCTCCCCTCCCTCTCCCACATGGGCCTCCAGGGCTGAGGGGCGCAGGGCTCCTGGCAGCTACCGGGTGAGGTTCCCTGGCACAGCCTCACCCTCCTTTCTGGCGCCACCTCTTTCTCTTCTGAAGAGGCAGCAGCAGCAACAGCAAAAACAGCTGCTGCTCCTGCTCTGAGGGTGTATATATTTTTTACCAAAAGCTCTGGAATTGTAAATTTATTTTTTAAAACTCAAAGAGGGAAAGAGCCTTGTATCATATGTAAACATTGTATCATAGGTTATGTTGTACAGTCCCTTTTATACAGTGGTCTGTCTCGTTCCTGCCACAAAAGATGTCTATGGACCCCTCATTCCCCATACATCACCGGCACTGTGTCCCACCACCTCCATCCCCCAAGGACGGTGACCATAGGCCCCCCTCCCGCTCCCTGCTTCCTCCCTGCAGCTTAACACGCGCCCTCCTCTCCCTGGGCCGCCCTCCTCCTGACCCCACGCAGCAGCCTTCTCTCGCAGCTCCCACAACCCTCCTCAAGCACTGGGGCCCACTGGTCCAGTCTTCGCTGCTTCCCAGCTTTGCCAGAGTGAACCGTGTGTACCGTACAGGCGCGGTTGTCTGCAGAAGCCGCTGGCTGGAGAAAAAGCTGATAAAGTCTATGAATCAAGCTGCTTGCTGTTATCCATTCTGTTTCTCTGAGGGAGAGGGTGAGGGAGGGGAGAGGGGAGAGGGGACCGCCTCTCAGTGTGCTGGGCCCCTCAGCAGGGCTGTTCTCAGTCTGGAAAGTCTGGAAAGACTTTTAAAATGTGGATGAGGGAAAAGTGCCAGCCTCTTAAGACTTGCCACATAGTGTCTGGAACTTGGAAGAGTGGAAGTTTGAGTTCTTCCATGTTCCAGGTGCCCTAGACATGGGATCTTGTTAAATTCTAACACTATAAGGTGGAAGATGGAATCCTAGCATAAGGTCCAAGTTACAGGCGAGCGAGGGGGCAGAACTGGGCCCCTAACTCAGATCTGTCACTGCAGGCAGCATACATGCACATTCCCCCAGCTGCTACCCAGACAGCACGCGCCATTCACACAACCAGTGTCTGCCAGTTATACTAGGATGGGGGCATCTAGAGCCTTAGTGCTCTAAGGATGGCCTAAGCTCCAGCAGATGACATATTCAGACAGCTACCCATGAGTCCTTGACCTTCCCTTGGCCCACATCTGTTATTCCCTGTCTCCTGCATCTTAGAAAACGGTCCTCTCATCCACCCAGGTTTTCAAGGCAAGGATGCAGGACTCGCCCTGATGCCTCCTTCTCATCCCTCCCTCACTCATCAACCAGTCTGTCCTGCTACAATTCCAGGACACGTCCTGATTGATCCACTTCTCTGACTCCTCTATTACCATCTAGTGCAAACCATTTGTGGGTCTTGACCCACACTAGCCTCCTGTCTGGTGTCTCAGTTTCCTCTGCCCAACCCAACCCTAATCCCACCACTTGGTTCTCAGAGTGCAGCCAGGTTGCTCTGCTAAAAACCTACATCAGATCATGAATGACTACAATTTTAAAAAGTGGTAATACCAGTATCAGCAAGGGTGTGGAGCAACTAGAACCTTTATATGCTGTTGGTGGGGAGTGTGAATTGGCACAGCTACTTTGGAAACCTGCTTGGCAGTGCTTACAAAGACTAAATGTACACCTAACCTATGACCTAGAATTTCCACTCCCAAGAGAAATCAGTGCTTGATGTCCAGTGAAAGGCACAGCCAACAGTGATCAATAGCAGTTTTATTAATGACCGTGAAACTGGAAGAAGCCAGAATGTCCTTCAGCAGGTGAATGGATAAATCAACTGCGGTATACTAGTACAACGGAATACTACGTAGCAATAAAAAAGAACTACAACCTGCATGAAGGAACCTCACTCACAGACGTAATGCTGAGTAAAAGAAGCCACACACATAAGACTACAAACGGTAGGATTCTACTTAAGAGAAATTCAAGAATAGACCCAATTAATCTATGGGGATAGAAGTAAAAATAGTGGTTACTTGATGGGGATGGGAGAGTATTGACTGGGAAGGGGCATGAGGAAGCCCTTTGTGGTGATAAAAATGTTTTATATTTTTAAAAATTTAAACTTATTTATTTTGAGAGAGGCAGAGACAGTGCACGTGGGGGAGGGGCAGAGAGAAAGGGAGACAGAGAATCCCAAGCAGGCTCTGCAGTGTCAGCGTGGAGTCCAGTGTGGGCTTGAACCCACAAAACCATGAGATCGTGACCTGAGCTGAAACCAAGAGTCGGACGCTTAACCGACTGAGCTACCCAGGCGCTCCAAGAACGTTCTGTATCTTGACCTGGGGGGTGGTTATGTGTGTGTGTTCACTCAATTGTGAGATTTACCCAATAACTGTAGGTTTGTTACATCTCGGCTAAAACAATTCAGATTGCAACACTCCTGTTTCCGATAACGCATTAAGAATCAAAATTCTCCCTCTCCGACCCCATCTCCTGCCCCCTCTCCTCTTACTCACCCCACTGCAGCCACACTGACTGCTTTACTGTTCCTTAAAAACCCTAAGACCCATTCCTGTCTCAGGGAATCACCTTTGCTCTTCTCCAAGCCTTTCCTGACCACTCTGTTTCCATCTCATCCACCCCCACTCTGTCCCCTACCCCCTGTATAGTCAAGGCACTCATCACTCCCTGACATCATATATATTCTCTGTATTTTCTTTGCACCCACTCCCCTACAAGGATGTTAGCTCCATGAGTGTCTTGTTTGCTATCCAGAGCCGAGAACAGTACCTGGCACAGAGAAGACGCTCAATACATATTTGCTGAATTAATAAATTAGGTTGGTTGAAATAGGAGCAGTAAGAGTGGACACAACACAAGATGATAAATGTTCTAGGAATTGAGCTAAAGAGATTCACTACTGGTCTGAGGATGGGGGGGTGGTGGTGGGGACAATAAAAGAAAACTTCTTGAGAACGATGACTTGGGCCTTGAAGCAGGTTTGATGGCCAAAGTGCAAAAGTGGGAAGTCAGGGATGAGGCACTGGGAGGCACTGAGAGCTGCCTCTGCCCTGCTGGACTGGTTACAAGGGAAGCCAGACGTATGGGGGCTGGACAGGTTCTGCCCTCTTTAAAGGGTGCTGGTCGCACCCTCAAGGACTCCATGCCCTGGTGCAGGATCATAGGGACCAGTCCTTTCTGTCCCTGCTCTTCTACCCCCAGGGAGGGCAGAGAAAGTGGTGTGGGCTATTCTCCTTATCCCCATCTTGGCCACCTCCAGAGCCATCAGTCATCTGCTCTCTTTCAGGGGTGATGATAAGAGCTGACACTTGGAACGGTATCCTTTGCCACTCACTGTGCTTGACTTTATGTGCCTTCTCTCAATTAATCTTCCCATGGGGCGCCTGGGTGGCGCAGTCGGTTAAGCGTCCGACTTCAGCCAGGTCACGATCTCGCGGTCCGGGAGTTCGAGCCCCGCGTCGGGCTCTGGGCTGATGGCTCGGAGCCTGGAGCCTATTTCCGATTCTGTGTCTCCCTCTCTCTCTGCCCCTCCCCCGTTCATGCTCTGTCTCTCTCTGTCCCAAAAATAAATAAAAAACGTTGGAAAAAAAATTAAAAAAAAAAAAATCTTCCCAACAAATAGGTTGGCTCTATCAGCGTCACTTTCCAGATGAGAACCAAGGTCATGAGAAATTTAGCATCACAGGCACAGAGAGGCCAAGTCACAGCTAGCAAGAATTTGAATCCAGTTATTCTGACTCCGGAGACCACAGTTTAAGCTCTGCACAATCCCCAGAGCTTGAATAACTGAGAAATGGCCATCTTGCACTCATCAGGGCTGCAGTGGTCACTTGACTGGAGCTGGGTGACTGGGGTGTGGGGGACATATATCCTTTCTGGTCCCTTCCTCACCCTGTCTGAATTCTGCTTCCTTGTGGGGAGAGTGGCCGAGAGACAAGAGACGTGGCCAAGGTCCACTGTGGACTGAGAGGGGAGACGACGAACTTACTTAGTAGCATTGCACATCGTAGGCTGGTCTAGCAGTGAACAAAAGGGTGAAAATGATTTGGAGTGGTCACAAGACCAGCATGAGATGCCCTCTTGAGGAGGTGTAGAGAGAGGAGTGAAGAATTTCAACAGTGCCCTTTGAATCCACTAGGTGTCACCACCACGATTTCTTTCTCCTGAAGCTTGGGGCTAGGAGGCGGGTAGAACATTTCTTGGGGTGTACTGAATCTCTCACATGGTTGGTCTATCCCCAGGCATGAGTCAGAAGTTTGACCAGAATAGCTTGTATCTTTCATGCTCCTCTTTCTGCTGGCTCTTTCCCACTTAGCATTTAAACCCTCTCATCTCCCCCTTTTTTTTTCAATTTTTTTTTTTTTTAACGTTTATTTATTTTTGAGACAGAGAGAGACAGAGCATGAACGGGGGAGGGTCAGAGAGAGGGAGACACAGAATCTGAAATGGGGTCCAGGCTCTGAGCTGTCAGCACAGAGCCTGACGTGGGGCTCGAACTCATGGACTGCGAGATCATGACCTGAGCCTAAGTCGGCCGCTTAACCGACTGAGCCACCCAGGCGCCCCTCATCTCCCCATTTTTAAAAAGCACTCTCTTGACCCTACGTGCTTGCTCCAGCTTATTGTTCCCTCTCTCACTTGGCAGTTCAAGGCCAAACTGCTGCAAAGGATGGTCTCCACCTCCTCATCTCCCATTCATTCCTTTTTTATTTTGTCTTGTTTCCCCAACTTTCCATCATGAATCATCTTAAACACAGAAAAGTTTAAAGATTAGTACAGTGAATAGCCTTGAAACTTTCTAGATTCTACAATTACCATTTTGCTAATTGGCTTTTGTTGTCTCTTTCCCACTTCCTCTCCCTTTCTCTCTTCACACACACACACACACACACACACACACACACACACACACACACTCTTTTGCCAAGCTATTTGAAAGTAAGTTGCAAACATTAATATCATTTCACTCCTAAAAGCCTCAGTGGAAACTTCCTAAGAATAAGGACAATTTCCCGCATATCCACCACAGCATTATCACACCTAAGAAAGCCAGCAGTAGTTCTCAGATATCATCTAATATTCAGTCTCTATTTGATTTTCCCAGGTTGTCTCAAAAATCTCTTTTTAAAAACTTAAAAAAAAGAGGGGTGCCTGGCTGGCTCAGTCAGTAGAGCTTGGGACTCTTAATCTCAAGGTTGTGAGTTCAAGCCCCACATTGGGTGTAGAACTTACCAAAACAAAACACTTAAAAAAAGAAATCCTGGGGGTGCCTAGCTGGCTCAGTCAGTGGGGCATGTGACTCTTGCTCTTGGGGTCATGAGTTCAAGCCCCACGTTGGGGCTAGAGATTACTTAAAAACTTTTTTTAATTAAATCTAAATCTTTTTTTTTTTTTTAAGGTGGGGGGATTCTGATCCAATCAAGGCCCAGCAGTGCATTGGGTTCTTATATCTCGTTTCTTTTAATTTAAAACAGCTCTTTTCTTTTTTTCCAACCACATTGACTTTCCGAAGTCTAGGAGAGATGTCTTGTAAAATGTCCCAGATTCTTGACTTCTCTGTTTCCCCATGCTCTTGTTCCCTTATACTTTCATCCCCTCTAATGTAATTTACATTTTTCTAGTAGTTACACTTAAAAAGTAAGAACAGGCGAATTAATTTCAATAATATATTCTACTTAACTCAATATATACAAAACAATGTTATTTTAACATGTAATTGATATGAAAATACTGAGCTATTCTACTTTTTTTATATTAAGTCTTTGAAACCTGCTGTTAATTTTATATTTAACAGCATATGTCAAGCTAGACTAGTCACATTTTAATTGTTTAAGAGCTACAAGTGGCTAGTGGCTCCCAAATTGGACAATTTAGCTCCCAAATTAGCGAACATTCCTTATAGTGGTTTTCTGGAGCTTAAATATTCTAGAAAAAAATACTTTTTAAAAAGTTTATTTATTTATTTGGGGGTGGGGGAAGGAGCAGAGAGAGAGAGAGACAGAGAGACAGGGAGAGACAGAGAGAGCCCCAATAGGCTCCACGCTCAGCACAAAGCCTGACGCAGGGCTTAATCCCACAAACCGCAAGATCATAACCTGAGCCCAGATCAAGAGTTGGATGCTCAACCCACTGAGCCACCCAGGCACCCGTAGAGAAGAATACTTTATAGGTGATGCTGTTAATACCATTGTACCGGGAGGCAAATAACGTCAGGTTGGTTCCTATCAGTGATGGTTGAGTTTGTCCAGGAGGATTGCCAGATCTCTCCATGAAAAAGATAAAATATTTCTTCTCTCTTTGTTGTATGTGGTGATTTTTGCATCTTGCAAATATCCTATTTATCTCAATCATTCTTTCCTGCTAAAAAATTATGTTTAAATGTGTAATTTTTCGATCACGCAAAAAGTTTAAAGACTAATGTAATGAACACCCATGTCTCCACCATCCAGCTTAAGAAATAAAACCTGACCCTGCAGCTGAGGCCCCCGGTGCCTGTCCCCAGCCACGTCTCCTTCCTTTCTCCCCAGAGACAACCGCTTTCCTAAGTGTGGTATCATTTCCCTGTATTTCCATAAATATTTACTGTGTATGTATACATCTCAGAACAATATATTTTTTTTGCATTCTGGGGAGTAACAATTTTATTGAGATATTTACATGCACTATTTAAAGTGTACAGTTCAATGGCTTTTAGCATAACCACGGAGTCGCGTGACTATTGCCACAATCGACTTCAGAACATGTTCATCACCTCAAAAAAGAAATCATACAAGAGTGTTCAGAGCAGCATTATTTGTGATAGCCAAAAAGTGGAAACAACTCAGTATCTATTAATTGATGCGTGGATAAACTAAAATGTGGTATATCCATAAAATGAAATATTATTTAGTGATAAAAAGGAATGAAGCACGGATACAGGCTACAATGTGGATGCACCTTGAAAACACTACACTAAGTAGAAGAAGCCAGACACAAAAGCTCACATATTGTATGAAATGTCAAATCTATAGACATAGAGAGTGGATTAGGGGTTGCCAGGAGACAGGAGGAAGGCAGAATTGGGAGAGGCTATTAATGGGTACAAGTTTTCTTTTTGGGGTGATGAAAAAGTGCTGGAATTAGATAGTGGTGATGGTTGCACAATACTGAGAATATATAAAACCTGCTCAACTGTACACTTTCAAGTGGTTAAAACGGTTTCCTGTTATGTGAACTTTGTGTGCTTGACTTGTAGACACATAGCTCCAATCTGCCTCTGTCTTCACCTGGAGTTCTCCCCTGTGTATGTCTGAGGCCTCTCCTCTTCTTGTACGGACATCTGTCACTGGATTTAGGGCCCACCCTAATCTACTTCATTTCATCTTGACCCACCTGGCTTCAATTTAACTAATTTTATCTGCAAAGACCTTATTTCCAAATAAGGCCAAATTCTGAGGTTCCAGGTGAACATGAATTTTGGGGGGGGACACCATTCAATCCACTCCAAGATCCTTTAACCATTGGTTAATTGGGTTATTTGTCTTTTTATTACTGAGTTTTAAGAGTTTTTTAATATTTGCATGTTTTAAAACTATATAAATACTGTCCTCCTAGGTATAGTGTTCAGCAACCTTCCCTCCTCAAGGTTATGCTTGTGAGATTCACCCAGGTCAATAGGTGTAACTCTAAAAACAAAAACAAAAAAACAAGCCAGGGCGCCTGGGTGGCTCAGTCGGTTGAGTGTCCGACTTCGGCTCAGGTCATGACCTCGCAGTTTGTGGATTTGAGCCCCGTGTTGGGCTCTGCGCTGACACTTTGGAGCCTGGAGCCTGCTTCAGATTCTGTGTCTTCCTCTCTTTGCCCCTCCCATGCTCATGCTCTGTGTCTCTTAAAAATAAATAAATATTAAAAAAACATAAACAACCCCCAAAACCGTAACTCCAGTTTGATTTTGTTGCTTTTTTCATTCTTCAACCCAGTGCATCTGGCGTCCACCCTCAGTGCTCACTGAAACTGTTCTTGTCAAGGTCACTGACTCCCATGTTACCAAATCCAAGGGATACTTATCTAACTGTTCTTTCATTGGCATTTGATATTTCTGACCACTCTTCCTTCCTGAGCACTTATTGCCACTTCCAGGATACCACGCTCTCAGGATTTCCCTCTGTCCTGTTTATCTCAATCTCCTGTGTGAGCCTTCTCCCTCAGTTTGGTCCTTGCATGTGGGGTGCCTTGGCTCTGTTCTAAGCCCTCTTCTCTTCTCACTATACACCTGGGCTTAGAGTTCATCAGTATCATTCTGCTTGGAGATCTACTGCTGCATAACAAACTATTCTAAATGTAGTGCCTCAAAACAACAACCATTTTATAACTTCTCATGATCCTCCCAGTTGGTTGATGGGAGCTCACCTGGACAGCTCTGCTGTCTTAGTTGGGGGTGTCTCTTGTGGCCACAAGTCAGAAGGTAACTGGAGCTGGAATGTCCATATTGGCTGGCTTGCTTGTCTCCCACTCCGGGGGCAACAGCTGGAATGCGGGGATGGCTGAACCTCCCTTTCTCCATGTCCAAGCTTCTCTCTCCAGATGATGTCCACAGCAGAGAGGCTGATTTCCCACATGAGACCTTAGGGGTCCCCAAAGCAAGAGTGGAAGCTGCCAGGTCTTCTTAAAGCTTAGCCCTGGACCTGGTGCAGCTGACTTCCGCTGCATTAAAGGTTGCCACAGGCCGGCCCAGATTCCATGGATACAAGGAGTCCTGGGTTGTCAGGGGCCATCTTACTCCAGTTTAGGAGTCCCACATTGCTAGGATCACTCTTTTAAGTTCCAGACCCAGATATGTAGTGGTCTACCTGACCTCTCTTTGCTCCCTCACCAGGCTCCTCGGGCTCATTTAGTCCTGGCCTGTCTTCTTCTGGGCCTCTCTAAGCTAAGTGTTAGCATCATGTGCACATAGGAGGTGAGCCCAAAGCCTGAGGGTCATCTTTGGCTTGTCCCTGTCCTCAACCCTCACATTCCACTTCTTCAATATCTGTTGAATTACTTCTTCCATCTCTACTGCTCAAACCTAATAATGATCATAGCTAAGATTAGCGGGTGCTTTCCGAGTGGGTATGCACTTTGGACACATTCCATCCAGTCTTATCTCCATTTTATAGATGACAAGACTGAGGCTGGTAGAGATTGAGTAACTTGCCCAAAGTCTCACCTTATTCAGTAGTGGGAGAACTGAAACTCAAGCCCTTTGGCTCTGCACACAGGCAGGCCTGCCTCCAAAGCCTTTGTGTCGGGCTGGTGCCCCGCTGCCACTCACCACAGGCAACTGTCATCTCCCACTTACCTGTTCACAGAAGCCTCCCAACAGGTGTTTCTGCCTCCCATCTGGACCCATCTAATCCATCCTCCACCTTTCAGCCAGATGGATTTTTCTGGAAGGCAAAAGGGGCCACAGCACTTCTCGGCTTAAATCTTTCAATGGTTTCCCTCTCAACCTGAAGATAAAATCTAACTTTTCACGACAGTTAATAAAGTCCTTCATAAATTGGCTCCCATCAATTTTGACAGTGTACCGTGGGGCATTGGTTCTCTATGGGGGCATTCTGGAAATTTGTGGAAGCTTTTTTGTTGTTGTTGACCACAACAATAAGGATGTGCTGTCGACATTTGGTATGCAGGGGGCAGGGATGCTAGGGGGCTGCAATGCAAGGGACAGAACCACACAGCCAAGAATTATCCTAGGTTCCACATGGACATTCCATGTGAAAAATCCATTAAAAAAAACAAACAAAACAACACACTTAGCTGGGCCTATAATCTATCTCCATTAACCCTATACCCAAGGGAGGAGGTGACAGACTTATTTCTGGTTCACCCTTACCAGAAATAAAGCCCTTTATTTCTTTGAGGGTTACATTTTTACAAAGAAGAATTTTTTGTTAAACTCCCCTGTTGAGGAGGTTCTGAGGCATTTATTTTTTCCATGAGACACTGATCAAAGCTCATGTTCACCTAGTTAGGCAAATGTCCTTAGAGCAAAAACCTGCATCAGTGTTCTACTTACCTCTCTACAAACCCCGCCTTCACTTACTTTGTTTTGCCCTGAAAATTCCTTACTTTTTCATTAAAGCACTGACGATACTTTTATTTTTGTATGTTTATTTATTTTTGAGAGAGAGCATGTGCAAGGGAGGACAGAGAGAGGGGGACAGAGGATCCGAAGCAGGATCTGCACGGACAGCAGCGAGCCTGATGTGGGGCTCAAGCTCACGAACCACGAGATCATGACCTGAGCCAAAGTTGGATGCTCAACGAACTGAGCCACCCAGGTGCCCCAAAGATATTTTACTTTTTTTTTTCTTTCTTTCTTGCTTGCTTTTTGAGAGAGAGAGAGGGAAAGAGTGAGTGTGAGTGGGGGAGGGGCAAAGAGCAAGGGAGAGAGACTCTTTAAGAATCTCAAGCAGGCTCCACACCCAGTTGGGAGCTTAACGCTAGGCTCAATCTCATGACTATAAGATCATGATCTGGGCTCAAATCAAGAGTCAGACACCTAAGTGACTGAGCCGCCCAGGCACCCCAAGATGTTTTTTAATATTTTTCTATCCAGGATTTTTTGTTGTTTTTTGAGAGGTCTCCCAGGTGTTTGGCCTGTCATATTATCAAAAAGGAAATTGCAAACATGAAACATTTTTGCACAAACTTAATATAACCTGTTTTTTTAATGAATACATTTATTGTGTTGTTTTGTGTTGTTGAGAACTTTACCATAAGTCTTTCATCATTTTAGGAAATCACATCACAAATGACAATGCAGGGGCACCTGGATGGTTCAGTCGGTTAAGCTTCTTGATCTTGGCTCAGGTCATGATCTCACAGTTCGTGGGTTCAAACCCCGCGTCAAGACCCAAGCTGGGAGCATGGAGCCTGCTTGGGATTCTCTCCCTCCTTTTCTCTCTCTGCTCTTTCCCTGCTCATATACACTCACTTGTGTGTATGCTCTCTTCCAAAATAAGTAAAATAAACATTAAAAAAAAATGACAATGCAGGGTCACTTGGTATGGGCATTAACAGCACAGACTCTGGAGCCAGTTCTATTTTGTGCATATGTGGCTTTGGGCAGGATGGTTACTCCTGCTGTGTCTCAGTTTCTTCATTTGTAAAATGGGGGTAATAATACTTACCTCAGAAAGTTATTGTGAAGATTAAATGAGCTATGACATGTGAAGTTATGCCAATGTTACATGGTAACATGGTGTTAATAAATGTCAGATGTTATGATGATTTCTTCGACCTAATTTCTTGCCTTTTTCCAAGTTCTAGCTCTAACCACATCAAAATGCTTTGAGTTTTTGGAAGGTGCCCTGATTCTTATTTTGCACATACTCTCCCTCTGCTCTGGGATGCTTTTCTCTCTCCTCTAGCCCTGCCCAATTCTTATTTTCCCATCAGGCCTCACTTTCTTCATGAAGCCCACGCCTAGTTCCCCAGGTGAGATGTCTCTGTGCTCCACCCCAGTGGCTGCCCTCAGCACAGAGTGATGTTATAGGGAATGGTGGGGGGGACGGCGGGGTGGGGGCAGCTAACATTAGCTACAGTGGGCAGGGAATGCCTCTGAGGAGGGGACATTTGAACTAAGGCTTGAAAAATGCGGAAGGGGCAGAGTAGAGGCAGTGCAAAGGCCTTGAGGAGCCACTGCGTGCACTGCAGTGATAGAAAGCAGGTTCACACTGTATATGATGAGCAAGAAGGAGACAGAATGGACACGAAGTTGAAGAACGGGGAGTTTGGGTCTACCATCTTCCTGACCCAATCACCCCACCTTCAGACACGCAGGACTACATACCTGAAAATCTTTAGCTTTATACCCACTGGTCCCTATGCCTGGAATGTGTCCCCTACCTTCTCTGACTAGTAATGAAATTCTACTCATCCTTCAAGGCCAAGTTCAAAACCATTTACAAAACCTTCTCCCATTCTTTAGCAGGAGTTAATCACTCCCTGTCTGACCTCTCACAGCACATAGGTCCCCATGGCACTAATTACATGCTGACTTGTATCTCAGCTAGCTGTTTACATGCCCATCTGCCTACCACACAGTGAGTTCCCTGAAAACTAGGCTCTTAGTCATCTCTGTAACCATCTCATGGTGCCTAGCCCACAGCAGGTTCTCAATGAATGCTGTGACATTGACTAGTGGGTGCTGCCCAGCACTACTCATGGCACAACAGAAGGAAAACAAAAATAATAACAATTTACAATTTATCACATGCCTTCCCATTCATTACTTGATTTGAGCCTTCCAATAACCCTATAAAACAGTTGAGACAAGCACTATTAGTCCCATTTTACAGATAGCGTAGTTGAAGCCCAAGGGCACACAGCTAGTAAGCAGTGGAAACTGAGTCTCAATCCTATCCCTTTACTTTGGATTTAACACAAGGAAGGATGCCAGAGAGATGCAAAGAGCATTTTGAGGATATACGGCAATGGGGTTAGCTATAGTAGAAAAGAGCTTTTGTGAGTGGACTAGGGAGAGATCCTTACTCAGCTGGGAAGGAGTTAACAGCAGCTCCACCACGGAGGGCACAGGATTCCTCTCCCTGACCCAAGCAGCTGGAGGAGTCTGCAGCACCATCCCCCAGCCCCGGAAACTAGGGAACCCCCGGCCCGCGGAAGAGACGTGTTCACGGGTGTTCAGGTCAGGTGGCTATGACGTTAAGGATGACTTGTTGGCAGGGGCTTGCCTCTCTGTTGCTATGACAACAGGAGCTAGACTACTGGGCCCCAGCAAGGTTGAATGAAGAGGGTTCTTCCTTGACTCGAAACTAGGGAAGGACATTTATGGGGCAGGTGCGTGGGTGTGTGTGCGCGCGCGGTAAAATAAAAATGCAAAAGCTATGTTCAAGACGGTAGCTCAGTGGTTCTCCACCTCGGTAACATGTTGGATTTACCTGCGGAATTTAAAAGTCTCGATGCGTAGGACATACCCCAGACCAATTAAATCAGAATCTCTGGGCTTCACTCTCTGCTTAAGTCTTCGCAGACGATTCCAATCGCTGAAGTTGCAAACCCTGCTTTGAGGAGGCAGCCGGAATTTTGGCGACCTTCCCAAGATGGCGGCTACCCGACCGCTTCCGCCTTTACGTGCGCCGTTAGGGGGCGGGCTTTCCGATAGCGCGTGCGTGTAGTGTCTTTTCGCCCCCTGCTCCCTCCTCCTCTTTCCCCCGCCTCCATTTTGTTCGCGGACGCTGGGGACGGTGGGAGCAGATCCATTTCCGGGTTGGCAAAAGGGGCGGCGGCGGCGAGAGAGGGAGCTTGCTGGGGAGCTAGCCGGACGGGACGAAGCCGGAGCGGAGGTGGCGGAGGATTCGCTCCCGGGGCAGCTACAGCCCGGTCGAAAGGAGGCCGAGGAGGCTGGGTATGTCGCTGAGATGACCTGCGTACTTGAATGGGAGGGAGGGCCGGGGTGGGGGGCATTGGGGCGGGGCTTGGAGAGGACAGAGAGAGAGAGAGAGAGAGAGAGAGAGAGAGAGAGGGAGGGAGGGAGGGAGAGAGACAGAGAGGAGATTGGGGGAGGGGCCTAAGGGAGAGGGGGGTCCTGGGGGCGGAGTCTGAGGGGTGAGTGGAACGCTGGGCTGGGCCTGAAGAGTTTGGAGCGGGGCGTGGGCAATCTAAGTAGGGAGGAGTGGTCGGGAATTGGTGTGGGACGAGCGCTGACTGAAAATGGGAAGGAAGGTTACTGAGAGACAGGAAATAAGGAATCCTGAAGGGTTGGGTAAGGTAAGTAAGACGGCAGCTGGGAGTGAGGAACAAGTAACCGTGCGCCTAAAGGGAGATGGGGAGGGCGGACTTGTTGTGAACAGGTAATTAACAGGATGCTGAGTGAGGAGGCCACTGTGACATTTTAGGGATTGAGTTGAGTGACAACCAATGGTTTAGGATGATTCAGGAAGCTGCTTACACTAGAGGGTATCTTGAGAGCGTTGGTGGAGAAAGAATCAGAGTTGAGATAAAGGTATGAGAAGTACTGAGTTGCGCATGGGAGCAACCTAGAGTTGAGGGTTCAGATTGGAGTGGTGTGAAGCAAGGGAAGATGGAAATCTTAAAGTGTTAGACGTGGGCAGCGTGTGGTGGTAAGTTACTGATCAGGAAGGAAAATTACTAAGAGAGAACGCACGGCTGAGGAGCTGGAAGAAGCTGGCCTGTACTGGAGTTCGTATTTTTAAAGGGATTTGAATAATCTGTTACTGCTTTGGGCTCCCCCAGGATCCACCTCCTTTTTCATGGTGCTGTTTTTACTCATTGTTTTCTGAATGATTTACGGAATGTTTTGGTGGCTTTTGTCTCCTCCTACAAACCAAAAGAGAACCTTGGGGAATAAGGACTGTTCTAGCATACCTATGGATTTACTAAGTAACTTTGAGGCAAGTCATTAAACTGTCCTTTTTTCCCCCCCCCTTTGAAAGACAGGTTTGGTTCTTCTCTGCTTCTGAAAGATTGTTTTAACTAAGTGGGACTTTTTTTTTAAGTTTATTTATTTATTTTGAGGGGGAGGAGGGGCAGAGAGAGGGAGAGAGAATCCCAAGCAGGCTCCTCGCTGTCAGCACAGAGCCCAACACAGGGCTCGAAGTCACAAACTGTGAGATCATGACCTGAGCCAAAATCAAGGATCAGATGCTTAACCCATTGAGCCACCAGGTGCCCCTAAATGGGATCTTTAAAGTGGTTGCAAAGAAGTGATCTCTGACAACAAGATTGCGATATTGGTATTTAGAAGACCTGTTTTCTCAGTTTCTTCTCAGCCTTGCTGCGTTTGTTACACCAGGGAATAGTTGGTTTTCCGCGTTTGTTGTGCCAGGGAATATAGTTGGTTTTGATTTAATACATGTTCAGTTTTTTAACTTTTTTCCGAGTCAACTTTTAGTAGCCCAGAATTTCATATTACTTGTTACATTGTATTGGCTACCATCAAGATGGAGATAGGGAAGTTAGAGCTTGGGTTGAATGAGGTTGGTTGATGAGGAATGTGAGAGAATGCAGTGTTTTATTTTACCCTTGCCAAACACTGACTTTCCTCAATGAACTCGGAGAATTCGCTGAAAAATAGTACTTTATTTAGTTGAGCCTTTTGCTTTGGTCCTGGCAGTTTGGCCCCGTTGGTGGGGAGGAGTGTGCTTGTGGCCAGTTTCAGCTTCTTTATTGTTAATACTTTGAAATCTTGACTATTCCAATTTTTTCTTTGGGCATAATATTCTAAACACTTTGCTCATAGGTGAACTTATTTAATATAGCTTAGAAGAAGTGTTCCTGAAAGTCTTGGCATTTCTGAGGTCTGACTTGGATTTGCTTAAGAGGGGGCAGTTTCCAAATCTACCTCATACTTGATATCTGTAGTGTTTACTTTAGTTGGTACTGATTAGTTATGTGATGTCAGCACAAAGGTGAAATGCAGGGCAAGGTGGAAGATGTTGATAACAGTGGAGTTTTCAGGTTTTATTAATGGCTTTTAAGAAAGGAAGAGAGAAGTCCTGTCCCTGTCGAAGACACAATTTCTTGACCTCTTCTTAGATTGGGAGAGTAACCTAGTGTACTTGTGTCTGTTTTCCTATTGCTCTGAAATGATTCTGAAAGTCTTGGGCTTGTTCAGGCTGTTCTCAAGCAAACTATAGTCTTCTTACCCCAGCAAGAGCAGGAAGATCTTCAGGCTATGAAGTATATAGTACATACTTATTTGGGGGTAAAAACCAGCTTAATATTTTGCCGTTATTTGAACCACAGGGTGTCTCTTTGGTTTGTTTTTCAGAGGGTTTGGAAATACGTTATGGGAGTTCAGAGCTCTGGGCAGGCTTTTGGTATAGCCTGCTCTTTAACATAATGATTTTCCAGTCTTCCTATCCTGTCACGTTTTTCCATTGCTCTACTTGAGCCAGTCCTAGGTAGAAAATGGCAAATAACACATTCTTTCCCTGTTCTTTTTAGTCTCTGGTTGATGTGTTGTCTGTGTCACAGTTTGATACCTCAAAAATGAAAGGATTTTTGACTGCTTTAAATGGAGAAGATGACAGTAGCCGAGCTGGGTTTTCTGGGCCAGAGAATGGACTCTGTCAGAGCAAAGAATAGTTGCAGAGACACAAACTGGGACCTTAAGCTGTGACTAACATTTTGGCAACATGCTTCCCTTTGCCAAATAACTTCTTTTCTTCTTGAGTGTGATTGTTGATCTCCTTCTCAAAGTAGGCTCTTGTGCTCCACACAACTCCCAAGCAGAAGTTGGCAGAGTTCCGGTTGATTGACTGTCTTTTGAGGGATATGTCCTGGATTAGAGTAGATGGGGTGTTCCTTGTCAAATTGAGGTTCATTGGCAGGTCCTGAGAGCTGCTCTGCAAGGAAATGGAGTCAGTATTCTTTACTGAATGTTCTTGCACTCCTTTATGCTTCTTCTAAATTCAAACCTGTTTCTTATTCACCTGCTGATTAAGTGCAGAATCATTGCCTCTGCCTAGCTTTCAAAGTCCAGAGCACTGAAGAGAGAGAGAATTTCCCACTTTTTTTTTTTTTTTTTTTTTTTTTGCTCCACTCTCCCTCTCAAGCCTTTTAGCCTAGGGAACCACAGGCTAAATTCATGAGTACTTCTTGGTATTATTATAGACAGGTATTAAACACAATTTTTATTTAATGTTTACCTTTTTTTGAGAGAGAGCATGAGTGGAGAGGGGCAGGGAGAGAGGGAGACACAGAGTCTGAAGCAGGCTCTAGGCTCCAAGCTGTCAGCACAGAGCCCAATGCGGGGCTCAAACTCAAAATCCGTGAGATCATGACTGGAGCCAGTCTGACACTTAACCAACTGAGCCACCCAGGCACCCTATAAAGGGGGATTTTAAAATGGTGAGTAGAACTTTATGGAGAAAAACAATGTTGGTAGGGAAATCAGGTGATTCGTTTGCTGGTGTCTGTGTCAGTCTTAGATCTCAAGATTTTGACTTAATATGCAGAAAGAGCGTTTGGGGGCAAAGAAGTTATCAAATGGGAGAGCCAGGAATTGGCTTCTTACTTGCCATGTAACATGGCAAAGTTATGACAATTTAGAATGGCTGTACTGAGTACTTCGTTCTACTTAGTAAATACCATTTTGTTTTTCAGGGGATAATTAGTTGAAGATAACTGTGTCTCTAATAGGTCTTGGGATGGATTATGAAGATCATTTCTTGCAGTCGATGGCAATGGCCCTTGTAACATTGGAGATAATCCCGAAAAAAAATCCTCTTTTTGGTGGCCCTGGATTCAGGTTCCTCTTGCCATTCTTAGTCCAGAGTATTCTGTACCTGATATGCAGGTTTGGGAAACTAACAGGTTCAAATCCAAAGGTTTTGACTCTGTTCCAGGGCTTTGATTGTGGTAACAAACAGGATTATTGGAGTTGTGTTTAATCTTGTCTCAGATATTTCTTTACTGAAGAATGTCTTAAAGTTTGGCACATCTGTTTATCTAAGGAATGTGTATAGATTTCCTTACCATTTTTAACTAGTTTTCAAAAAGGTCTTTAGTTTTGTGAACTTTGTGGATTCAGATTAAGCTCCATTTGGATTTTAAGGCCCCTTGGTGAGAATATTTTGTTTTGGGTCAGTATTTATGATATTTCTTCCATACAAATGTATCGACCTACTTTCTAAGCTAAAAAAAAATGCTGAATTCCCTTTTTTCTCTAATCCCTTTTTTCTGTCAGTAATCCCTTCTGACTGTGAAAACATTCTCCATGTATCTGGATCGGGACAGTTAGTTGTGAAAAAGATGGAATTTTCTTCCAAAATGGTACAATCTAGGAGTGCCTGGGTGGCTCAGTTGGTTAAGTGTCCAAGTTTGGCTCAAATCATGATCTCAGAGTTGTGGGTTCAAGCCTCACATTGGGCTCTGTGCTGACAGCTCAGAGCCTGGAACCTGCTCCAGCTTCTGTGTCTCCTGTTCTGCCCCTCCCTCACTCACACTCTGTCTCTCTCTCTCAAAAATAAATAAACATTAAAAAAAATAATAAAGTGGTACAATCTAGTATGGAGTAGGATGTCTGAGATTTGTGGATAAGTGAATTGTCTTTCTTTTCACTCCCCCCCCCGCCCCATGCTTAGCTTGCAAGCAGGATATTTGTCATCAAATCATTTAAACTTCATCACTGTCTTAGAAATGAGGATAGGACTGTCTTTAGCAAATTTTATTTATTTATAAGTTTTGTTTCTGTTTTTCTTTAGTTATTTATTTTTTTTAAGTAGGCTTCACACGCAGTGTGGATCCCAGTGCGGTCCTTGAACTCAGGAGGCTGAGATTAAGACCTGAGCTGAAATCAAGAGTCGGATACTTAACTGACTGAGCCACCCAGGCACCCCATTTTATTTTTTAGTAATCTCTATACCCGGCATGGGAGTTGAAATCACAACCTGAGATCAAGAGTTGCATGCTCCTCTATTTTTTTTTTTTTTTAATTTAAAAGTTTATTTATTTATTTTGAGAGAAAGAGACAGCATGAGCAGGGGAGGGGCAGAGAGCCAGGGAGAGAGATCTTGTGGAGCCTGCTTGGAATTCTCTCCCTCCCCCTCCCCCTCCCCCTCCCCTCCCCTCCCCTCCCCTCCCTCCCTCCCTCCCTCCCTCCCTCCCTCCCTCTCGCTCTCTGCCCCTCCCGTGTGCACACACATACACTTTTTCTCTCTCTCAAACATTAAAAAAAAATACATTTATATGGTTCAAAATTTAAAAGTTAAAAAAAAGAGTGTACATTGAATAGTCTTTTATGCTTGTGTACTCGTGAGTCCAGTCTGTCTTCCCAGGGGCAACTGATGTTTTCAGTTTCTTAAGATCCTTTCCAGAGATAACATGTACATATAAAGCATATATATATTTCTTGCGTTTTCTTTTAAACAAATGTAGCACGCTGTTAGTACTATTTGCATTTTTAAAAAACTTACTTTTGCAGTCATTCCATGAAAGCAATAGAGATTTGGCACCTGCCGTGTATTGGTAGACATTTTAAATATTTCCGCCTTTATGCTATTACCAACTATGCCCTAGTGAGTAACCATAAGCATTTGGCCCTTTGTGACTATATCTGTAGGGTAAATTATAAGTAGAATTGCCAAAGCTGATGTGTTTTTAGCCCTGTTACTCATTTATTTGTCAAGAAGTTTTGAGCTCCTACTGTGTGACAGGCTCTGTGCTTTGCCAGTGAACAAAACTGACTGAGCCCTTGCAGTCATACAGTTATGGTCTGGTGGGGAAGACATCCATTAAACAATAATTAATTACTGTTTTGCTCTAAATACTGTGGAAGCAGCTAATGGGCAGCCTAACCCAGGTTGATTGGGAAACAGGGCAGTGAGGGAATGTCCCCAAGGAATTGACTTTTAAGGCTGACACCTAAGGGATGCGGGGCAGACCAAAGACTGTGCTAGGTGGACGGAATGACATAGATGAAGATCCTGAGGAGGGGCCATGTTCTTTAACATGGCTATTTTGAAGAATTGAAGGAAGGAAGTTCCAGTGTGTCTGGAGCTTAGGGAATGAGAAGTAGAGAGGTAGGCAAGGCTTCAGGGAGTGTGAGGTCTCCAAAAAAACCAGATAAATGACAGTGAATTTTGAGCCCAGTCTTTACAGGAGAGATTTTTCTCAGTTCTTTTCACAGATATTAATTTACTAGTGTTGATGCTGAAATTGTCAATATCGTACAGAAATCTGATGCTTGTACAATGGAATATGTATTTTATAAGAACTTTTTTAGATAAAGGAGATTCTTTTAGTCTTGAGTCATTTTATTTTATTTTATTATTTATTTATTTATTTGATTATTATTATTATTTTTTTTACATTTATTTATTTTTGAGAGACAGAGTCAGTGAGAGCACAAGTGGGGGAGGTGTAGAGAGAGAAGAAAACACAGAATCCGAAGCAGGCTCCAGACTCCGAGCAAGCATTCAGCACAGAGCCCGACGTGGGGCTCAAACCCACGAACTGCGAGATCATGACCTGAGTTGAAGTCGGTCACCTAACCAACGGAGCCACCCAGGTGCCCCGTTATTACTTATTTTTTTAATGTTTGTTTATTTTTGAGAGAGAGACAGTGTGTGAGCTAGAGAGGGGCAGAGAGAGCCAGAGACACAGAATTGGAAGCAGGCTCCAGGCTCTGAGCTGTCAGCACAGAGCGCGATGCAGGGCTCCAACTCATGAACTGTGAGATCATGACCTGAGTCGAAGTCAGATGCTCAACCGACTGAGCCACCCACGCGCCCCAGTCTTGAGTCTTGATTTTTAGGTCTGGCAAATTAAACTTGCATGGCTGGATTAGGTCTTAAAATTTTAGGATCTTGGAAATTGGTTTGGAGGTTAGTAATAATTGGGGAACCATTCTGAGATTATGGGGGATGGTGAATTTGGCCATACCCCCCTGAACACACCCAATCTTGTCAGATTATGGGGATGTTGAGATGGATGGTTTGCCAGACCTGCTGCTTAGGAACAGAAAACCTGTTTACTTCTAGAGAATATTGACTGTTTTTTGTAAGCCTCATAGGGCTAGAGGGTGAGCACAGATGTTCTCATTATGAACTGGTGAATATAATACTGTTTGTACCCGTCCGTCATCTAGGCCATATGTCTTAATACAACACATAACTCTTACTGGACGTGAAAATGAATCGGTAGCCCAAGGGCCATTATAACTCTGAATATATGAAAGCATTTTTATCTGCAAGTATATTGACTTTTGTTCAGACATCACAATACTCTTGCTTAAAGCCCAGATGGTCCTGTTTGATTTAGTACCTTTTTTGTGTAATTGGATCAGCTTGCCCTGTTGTCATAACTTAAAGTAGACTCTTGGTTTAGCAGCCCAGCAGTAGTGAGCAAGGAATGAAAATGTGCAAATTTTTCTAGCATTTCAGCATGAAGCGTCTGTATATCTGATGGCTTCGGGGCATTAGAGTGAGAGAAGAGACACCTCAACAATGAAAGTCACAGCTTTGTTATTAGATTATCTGTGGTGAGTCAGGGCCTAATATATTATCTTTGAAATGAGGCATGACACTTCTCTCCATGTGAAGTCTGGATCAACATTTTATGGAGCATCTGTTTAAGTTTTCTTTCAGGCCTTTTCTCATGGAGACTGTCCTCACTGGATTTCCCTTACTCCTGACTCTTGTCTTTATAGGCTTTTTACTTGTATCTTTGGGATGTGTGGAATGAAGGCTGCTGGGACATGGAAGCTGAAGCCTAGTAACATGAGACACAGCTAGCCTAGCCTACAGTGAGAAGAGCCATTTTTTGTCATCTGTGGCTAGGTTACAGCCTAACCCACTAATTAACAGTTTCCTAGAACTTGTAAAGATGTTTTGACCACAGATGTTGGGTGTTTCTAAAAAATTTTTTGATTAGTTGTGTTAAATTGAAAATAAGACCTAAAAAAGGAGCTAAGGTAATTGATTTCAAGATCTGTCCCTTTGTTTTTATGCTTACCTTTGCAGTTAATTTTCGTCATGATTTCTTCTTGAGGCCTCGAGTTTCTTCACGTATTTGACCTGCGATAGAGTGAACTCTGGGATGGTGAACATTGTTAGGTCACACCCAGGCTGTGGCGGAGATTGAGGTCACATTAGGCAGCCTGCTTTCATTAGAGTTGGATCTGAGATACAGGTTCTAGAATTAAGCATATAATGGCCTTTTAATTATTTGGTTGGTTTGGGATTTTCTGCTGTTTTTAACTACATTGGCAACAGATCCAGTACGGACCTTATGGTTTGAAATTTTGGTCAGTCTGAAGTTTGATTTTGCTTATACAGTGTTAGGATTTTTTGCCTTTTAGTAATTAAATGTTTGGATTTTTAAGTTGAAATAGTAAGAATACACAATTTAAATAGTCAAATAGTACTACAAGACTTATAAT
The DNA here is from genome assembly GCF_027475565.1 of Acinonyx jubatus. Classification (NCBI taxonomy): domain Eukaryota; kingdom Metazoa; phylum Chordata; class Mammalia; order Carnivora; family Felidae; genus Acinonyx; species Acinonyx jubatus. The sequence continues at coordinate 38,344,712 of NC_069397.1, forward strand.
TAAAAGAACAGCTGCTCCATTTCTCCTTATTTGTCCTCATTTTTAGTACTTTCGGTGTTTTTTTTCCTGATGCATATTATTTCCATATTTTTACATGGTATGCCTGTACTGTCATTTCTTGGTTTTTCTAGTCTCAGATATTATCTATTGAATTTCTATGAAAGATGATTTTGTATTCTTTTTTAAAAGATTTTTTAAATTTTTATCATAATTAAAAAAATTTTTAAATATTTGTTTTAGAACGGGGGAAGGGGAGAGAGAGGAAGGGCAACAGAGGATCCGAAGTGGGCTCTGTGGTGATAGCAGAGAGCCCAATGCGGGCCCGAACCCATAAACCATGAGATCATGACCTGAGCAGAAGTTGGATTCCCAACCGACTGAGCCACCCAGGCACCCCTTTATATATTTTTTAAGTTTATTTACTTATTTTGAGAGAGAGAGAGAGAAAGAGCACATGAGCAGGAGAGGGGCAGAGAGAGAGGGAGAGAATCCTAAGCAGTCTCCGTGCTGTTAGCTCAGAGCCCAAGTGGGGCTCAACCTCTTGAACTGTTGAGAGCATGATCTGAGCTAAAATCAAGAGTTGGTTGCTTAACTGACTGAGCCACCCAAGCACCCCAAGATTTTGTTTTTAATGTTTGTGTGTGTGTGTGTGTGTGTGTGTGTGTGAGAGAGAGAGAGAGAGAGAGAGAGCGCGCGCACATGCGTATGTGTAGGGGAGGGGCAGAGAGGGAGGGAGACAAAGGATAAAAGCAGGCTCTGTGCTGTCAGTGCAGAGCCTGATGTGGGGCTTGAACTCGCAAATTGGGAGATCATGACCTGAGCTGAAATTGGACTCTTAACCCACTGAGCCACCCAGGTGCTCCAGATTTTTTTTTTTTCCAACGTTTGTTTATTTTTGGGACAGAGAGAGACAGAGCATGAACGGGGGAGGGGCAGAGAGAGAGGGAGACACAAAATCGGAAACAGGCTCCAGGCTCTGAGCCATCAGCCCAGAGCCTGATGCGGGGCTCGAACTCACGGACCGCGAGATCGCGACCTGGCTGAAGTCGGATGCTCAACCGACTGCGCCACCCAGGCGCCCCAAGATTTTTCACAGTGAACTCTACATCCAACATGGGGCTCAAACTTACAACCCCGAGATCAAAAGTTGCATGTTCTACCAACTGAGCCAGCCAGAAATCCCTGATTTTGCATTCTTATACTGTTATCTATCCTCAACTCTTTCTGCTACTTTCCTAATACAGTCCCATCACAGTTTTTATTAAACCAATATTTTATATGTTTTTATGTATCAGGGTTCATTCAGAGAAACAAACCATTCTTGATATTTCAAAGAGGATATTAGATGCTTGCACAACCATTGGAAGATCATGGGAACATAGGTCAGGGAAAGCCACTTTGCAGGGATTACAAACTGCTAACCATTAATAATCTTGGCTATCTTAAATACCAAAGCAGGCAGTTTGTAGAATATTGGAAACCTGCAAAACGACATGTCTGTCATTTGTTGGAGGCCACACACCTGCTCATTGCTACTAGAAAAGCAATAATGACATATACCTTTCTTACATCTTCTAGGGCTTGAGTGAATGAGTCTGTGCTGATGGAATTAATTAATTTATTTATAACATGGGGCTCAAACTCCCTACCCTGAGATCAAGAGTCGCATGCTCTTCCAACTGAGCCATGGGTCCAGTTGACCCATATGTACTGTTGGAATTTAAACCACAACTCCATTGAAAGGGCATTCTGGGAAATGTAGTACCCAGGTTTTCAGCCTCCCTTTCCATCTTCCATGAACCCAGAAAGCGAATACAGGTAAATGTAACCTAAAGAAGAAAAATTAACATCCAGTATAATGACTGTGTGTACTATGCTTATACAGTATTTCCTTATAGATTTTCCCTTTAAATATAATAATTACCATTCTTTTCTTTCCTTTTTTCCTTCCTTCTGCTTGATTTATTGAGTATCAATCACTAGTTCATCCCTAAACTCTGAGGAAAGTGTAAATCTCTTTTCAGTACAGTTACATTAGTGGAGCCTTGTTGAGAGGCTTTATGAAAAAGGGTTCATTGGAGGTGGTGCATTTTTTTTGAGACTTACCTGTTTCTGCCTGCACATTGGTTGGAAGTTTGGATGTAAAATGTTGTTAGAGATGGTATTTGGAAACTTTAAGCCTTGTTTTGTGGTCTTATGACTTTCAGTGGTAGACTATGAAGTTTGATGCTATTCTGATTCTGGATTTTTTGTATGGGATTTGTTTTTTCTCTGAAAGATTTTAGGATGTTGTCTTTACCCCAGGTATTCTGAAATACAGTGATACATGACTGTATACCTTGGTGTGACTATTTAAAAATTCATCATGATTGACATTCATTGGGCCTTTTCAGTCTGAAGCTTATTTCCATCTATTCTGGGAAATTTTCTTGTATTATGTATTAAAAAAAAATTTTTTTTTTTAACGTTTATTTATCTTTGAGATAGAGAGAGACAGAGCATGAACAGGGGAGGGGCAGAGGGAGAGGGAGACACAGAGTCCAAAACAGGCTCCAGGCTCTGAGCTGTCAGCCCAGAGCCCGACGTGGGGCTTGAACTCACGGGCTGCGAGATCATGACCTGAGCCAAAGTCGGCCGCCCAACCGACCAAGCTACCCAGGCGCCCCTTGTATTATATTTTTGATAATGTATTCTTTGGTAGTGATTTCTGTCCTTTCTCTTTCTGGGAACCCTTATTATCCAGATGGTGAAATTCCAACACTGGTCCTCTTAATTTTTTTTTCCTCATGAATTTGTCTGTTTTTCCCTCCTCATTCAGTTTTCAGATATTCTGAGTTTTTTCTTCCAACTCTTCTGTGATATTTTTAATATTTGCTATTGGCATTTTAAATTTCCTTAAGCTCTTTTTGTTCCAGAACTTTATTATCATTATTATTATTATTATTATTATTATTATTTAACATTTGTTCATTTTTGAGAGAGAGAGAGAGTGCAAGCAGAGGAGGGGCAGAGAGAGAGGGAGGCACAGAATCTGAAGCATGCTCCAGGCTCTGACCTGTCAGCACAGAGCCTGATGTGGGGCTCGAACCCACGAACCATGAGATCATGACCTAAGCCGAACTGACTGAGCCACCCAGGTGCCCCAGAACTTTATATATAAGTATTTTCACACATTGTCAGGAATTCTGTTTTGTTACTTTGATTCTTGTCTTTCCTGTAAGAGATTTTCTTCAAATGTCTGGTAATTTTTGGCTGTTTATTTTTAAGAATGAGGCACTAAAAAGCTCTCAGTGTGGAGCCCTGGCTCATCAAGTGGTAGGCATCACTGTAGGGTGTATTGGCAACTGGTTATTTTCCTTGGAGAGGACTCTTCCAATCTCCTGCGTAGAGAGGATGAGCCCAGCAGTAGGTGGTTTGGAACCAAATTGGGGAAGAGAGCTGAGGAACGGGGACAGGTCTCATCGCTGAGTGGAAGACTTTCACTTGATCTCCCTTTTTACAGTATGGCACTCCTGCTCTAAGCTGTAACTGCTCCCTTGGTTCAGAGGCTTTCTGCCTGGCAGCATGGGCAAGGGAAAGAGGGTACCTCTTTCTTTTTTTTGAGAGAGAAGTCGCAAGTGAGTGGGGAGCAGAGAGAGAAGCAAGGCTCACCCGAAGCAGGGCATGAGCTCACCCCAAGCAGAGTTCAGACTCACGAATTGTGAGATCATGACCTGAGCCCAAGTCACATGCTTAACTGAGCTACCCAGGTGCCCAGAGGGGAATCTCTTTCCTTTACAGACTTTCAATCAGTTCTCCTGTTTTAGCCCCTCCAAGGCCCCTTTGTCCAGAGGTACCAGGTGCCTTTGGTTTCTGAGCTTTTTCTGAGATTCTGTGGTGGGAATCTACTTTCTGCTGCAAGTGTTTAACTTTTTCCTTCCTTTGAAGTTACTTGTCACTAGTGCATGTGCCTTCCAGCTTCCAAAATTTTGTTGACATCCTTCTGCTGTTGCATCCTTTCCCATTTTCTTCATTTTTTTTTTTTTTTCAGGTTTAGGTCTTAAAAAAAAATCTCTTGTCGTTTTAATGGTGTTTCATGAGGGAACACTAATAAATGCATGCAACACGTTTATGTTGACCCAGCTTATTCATCAGCTTTTCCTTGCTGATTTCCGTTCAGACACAATAGTGTTGGTGTAGTTGATTATTAATACTCTTTCAGAACAATGTTTTTCAGACTTCCCTAATACCCAAGTATTACTTAAGGTGCTTCTTAAATATACAGATCACCAGATCTTTCTGCTGAAATATTTCTGATTTTAGTAGGTCTGGATTAGGGTCCAGGAGTGTGTGTGTGGCTGTGTGTGTGTGTGTGTGTGTGTGTGTGTGTGGTGGGTGGTGGGTGTGTGTTTTAAACAAATGCCCTAAGATGTGTCTTATCTTCAGGTAAATTTGGAAACTCTGTTTTAGAAGAACCTTTTAAACAATTTATTGCTCCCAAGTCTCTAAGGCAAACTTCTCAGGCTCCACCTAGTATTGCTTTTGTATTCAGACTGTGTTTTAGTCTGTCTGGCTTTGGTCTGGATTTCTAAATTAGAATGTGTGTCCTTCATCTGATTAACTCCTCTCTTCTCTGGTTAAATGCTGGCTGATGTTAATGGCTTTGGCCTTGTGTGACTCCCATTTTTTTTTTAGCTAGCACTTCTAGACCCATTGGTTCTTGGCCTGTGTGGATGAGGAGGAAATATTAGTTATGAACATTGAGCTACTCTCTGCATAATTTCGCTGTCCAAATCCAGGAATCTGTTAATTTTTTTTTTTTGGTGAAGTGGAAAATTGACTTAAGGTTTTGAAAATAGATGTACTAATGATCTGCCTTGGACTAATGCAGAATCATTTTTGGAGATGTTAAAGGATGTGATTTGAAGTTTGTAACTTTGATAATATGAAAGGGCACATTCTATTCTCCTTTTTGTATTATGGATCCCTAAGGCCTAGAAAGGAAAAATGGTTGAACCATTTACTGCCAGTCTGTAACGCATCTGGAAATGAGATGTTTGCAGCTGCTCTTTGGTTGCTGTGAATTGCTTGGCAGTCAGGAACCAACTAGTACATGTCTTATAATGCAGAGGCCAAGTTTAGGATCCTAGTTCTTGGTTCTCGGAAATCTTGTGGCTGTTATTAGCTAAAATACAGCCTGAGAAAGTCATGTTGGCTCTGACGTAGAGCTGATGTAAATCCTAAGATGAACAACTCCAGAGAAACAGCTCTAATATGTTTTGCAAGTTCCTCTGAAACAGTTTTGGTGAATGAAGCCACAAAAACAGTTCTAAATCTAGTGTTATTGTTTGCTAGATTATTGATCTCTGGCTATGTTACAAAACACTACTTTGAACTACTACTGATTTATTGCAGTTGACTGTTTTCTATATATGTTCCCCTACCTTTCCAGTACTTTAGTGTTTTCAGGTTAACAGGATTTTTCTCTTTGCTTTGAGGGGTGTAGTAGGTTCTGGTGAGGTCATTCCCTGACCTCTGTTTAGGATAATTTTCAGACATTTCATTTACCCTTGATCTTGCATTAGTTAATCTATAGCCATCTCTTTTATGGAGCCATTCTTTGCTGTTGTGGTTATTTAATTGAACACAAGAGCAGACTTCTCATTGATTTGTCATCATTTTAGATGAGAGGGCTTGGCTCCTGGGTTGCCCTGTATCTGGGAATAACCCGTGGCACCTAATACATGTTATATTAAGTAGTATGTGAATAAGTACACTTCTGAGTTTATGTTTTTAGGGCTTTAAACAAATCTAAGACAAGAGGAAAGAGTCATATTAGGGGAAAAGCTGCATCATGGGATGTGTACTTCCATTTCTTGTTAGAGAAATTATATAGACAGGATATCTTCATACAGTTACATATCTTTCTTCTGCCTCTTTCCTTTTCTCTTTCAAGGTTGTGTACTGCGTATAACAGTGAAAAGTCATTGATGTAGAGAGTAAAAATCCAGCTTTAGTGGTAGAAATTGTAGGATTTTCAGTTTAAATATTCACAGTGTGTATGTGATTTTTTTTTTTTTTTTATTACTTGTTTTGGATCAATCCTATTTGCTGCATAGTTGGATTTCCATGATGGAAAATGCCTGCAGTTGGAAGAGTGATTTTTTTTCCCTTCATGGAGTAACCTTGGTGTTTTAATTAATTCTGTCTGTATGCATGATAGAAATCTGTTTCACCAGTTTTGACTGAATTGAATTTCAAGGGGAAGGTAGCACCTTTTCCATTGAGAGAAGAGGGCTGTGGATTATTTTTAAAGCCTTTTTTCAGGTTGGTGGGAGGGTGGTTAAATATCTGTGACATGAAAGTCATTCTAGTCTGTTTCCTTATGTTTTAGAGAAACCAAAATGCTTTAGTGGAAACCCTCCACTGTATTCTATCCTAGAACACATGAAGGAGTGTTCATAATTCTGTGTTGACATCAGTTCCCACATAATTATAGGAGCCTGTTGTTCGTTAGTCTCCTGGAGTGGCATGTGAATACTCTTAGGTAGCTCCTGGCACTTCTCCCATGTTGAAGTTCTTTCGTTTGGCAACTGGATGCCATTGTGTTTACTGTGGTAATGAGCTCCTACCTCACCATACTGTATTGCTTTTCAGGAGCAAAATTGAAGGGCAGGTGGATAGGCAGACAGATTATCATGAGGTGATTTTTAACCCTGGGAAGCTTCCAGTTAGTATCTAGGTCCCTAGCTGTGCTTAAGCCAAGAGATGAAGTACAGTCTATGGGATTAATGAGATAACCGATTGAATTTGTTTACTCTGGGCGTGAAACTATTGGTTGGTTTAAACTTCTTTAGTATAGGCATGTTGGATGGAGAAGGATACTACTTTAAAAAAAAATTTTTTTTTAATGTTTATTTATTGTTGAGAGAGAGAGAGAGACAGAGTGCGAGTGGGGGAAGGGCAGAGAGAGAGACACACAAGATCCGAAGCAGGTTCCAGGCTTCGAGCTGTCAGCACAGAGCCCGATGTGGGGCTCGAACTCACAAACCATGAGATCATGACCTGAGCTGAAGTCGGATGCTTAACCAACTGAGCCACCCAGGTGCCCTGGGATACTACCTTTTTTTTTTTAATATATATATTTTTTTCAACGTTTATTTTTATTTTTGGGACAGAGAGACAGAGCATGAACGGGGGAGGGGCAGAGAGAGAGGGAGACACAGAATCGGAAACAGGCTGCAGGCTCCGAGCCATCAGCCCAGAGCCCGACGCGGGGCTCGAACTCCCGGACCGCGAGATCGTGACCTGGCTGAAGTCGGACGCTTAACCGACTGCGCCACCCAGGCGCCCCTGTGGGATACTACTTTTAAGGGATTTGGAGAATGGCATGTAAGGCCTCAGATTTCATCTTCTACTACTCTTGTCTGTATTCTATTCTAGCTACCCTGGCTTTCTTACTAGTTCTCTGACATGACAAGCTCATTCTCATCTCAGGGACTTTTTACTTGCCATTTTAAAATTCTTTTTGGAATACTCTTTCCCTAGATGTTCATAGGAGTTGTGTGCTCATGGAGAGACTTCTTTGTGGAGAGCTGGCCCCTCTCCCTGCGACCCTGTCTAAGAGAACACTCCATCATACTCCTAGTTTCAGCCTTTCTGATTCTCTTTTTTAAATTCTTTTTATCAGTAACTGAGATACGAGATTGTATTTGTTTCCTTGTTTATCTCTTCTAGAACATAAGCCCCAAGATTGTAGAAACTTGTTCAGCCTCTAGAACTGAGTTTATCAATCTCAGCATTATTGACGTTTTGAACTAGATGATTCTTTGTTGTAGAGGACTGTCCTATGCATTATAGAATGTTTTTATCCACTAGAAGCCAGGAGCACCCTCCTAGTCACAACAGTCAAAAATGTCTGTAGACATTGCCAAATGTCTCCTGGGGGACAAAATCATTCCAGCTTAGAATCATTGTTATAGAACAGTGCTTTGGTTCCTAGTGAATGCTTAAGAAATATTTATTGAGGACGCCTGGGTGGCTCAGTTGGTTAAGTGTCCGGCTGTTGATTTTAGCTCAGGTCATGATCTCACAGTTTGTGGGTTCAAGTCCTGTGTCGGACTCTGTGCTGACAGTGCAGAGCCTGCTTGGGATTCTCTGTCTCTGTCTCTCTCTCTCTCTCTCTCTCTCTCTCTGCATGCATGCTCTCTCTTCTCTCTCTCAAAATAAGTAAACTTAAAAAAATATTTATTGAATGGATCAAGTGATGGGTGCTTAATAAATATCATTGGGTGGTAGATGAATTCATGAATGATTGAATTTAACAAGTTAAAAAAATTTCAAACACTGAACTACACACAGTCCCGTGTTTCTTCCTTTCCTGTTTTTCATAGATATCCATTCTTTTTTCTGTTTCTGGCACAATGTCCATCCTTTACTTCTTTTTTTCCACCACTCTTGTTAGCTCTTTCAGACAGTGTTACTCTTTTTTTTAATTTAATTTTTTATTTTTTTTAATTTACATCCAAATTAGTTAGTATATAGTGCAACAATGATTTCAGGAGTAGATTCCTTAGTGCCCCTTACCCATTTAGTCCATCCTCCCTCTCACAACCCCTCCAGTAACCCTCAGTTTATTCTCCATATTTATGAGTCTCTTTTGTTTTGTCCCCCTCCCTGTTTTTATATTATTTTTGTTTCCCTTCCCTTATGTTCATCTGTTTTGTCTCTTATTAAAGTCCTCATATGAGTGAAGTCATATGAATTTTGTCTTTCTCTGACTGACTAATCAGACAGTGTTACTCTTAAATTTACTTTTGTTCAGTTCAACACATTACTACTGAACACTTTGTGCTGTAAAGTAATAAAAAAGAAAACTGTAGAAAGATGCAGTGCTGTCTGTGCTTAAGAGCTCATTGGGTAGGGGGTATGTGCAACTCTTGATATCAGGGTTGCAGGTTTGAGCCCCATGTTAGGTATGGAGATTACTTACAGATAAAATCTTTATTTAAAAAAAAAAAGAGCTCATTGGGTTAAATGGACATACATATATGAAATGTTCCTCTAAATTTAATTCTTAGTTTAGAGTAATGTCTACATGGGTACTAATGGGCCAACACAGGTTATTTGAGTCAGTAGTAAGTGCTTATCAGAATGGGGTGAAATTACCGATGAATTTGGAATGTAGTTTCAACAAAAATCTATCCATTCACTTTCTACTTTTTTTTTTTTTTTTTTTTTTAAAGTAGGTTTCATGCCCAGTGCGGGTCCCAACATAGGGCTTGAATTCAAGACCTGAGCTGAGATCCAAGAATCAGATGCTTAACCAACTAAACCACTCAGGCACCCCTACTTTTTACTTATTTTTATTTGTTGCAGTTACCCTTGGTTTTTTGCTATTCTTTTTTGCCTAAAACCTTATTGAGAAATAATACAAAATGGAGTTGTTCATTTTGAACTTGTTTGAGGTAAATGTTTCTAGGGTTTGTTGTGTGATTATGAACATTGGATTCATCAGTGGGTTTTTAATGTCTATGCTTGGAAAGTCTTGCCACCCCACCTACCTGGGTTATTGAAGCCTTATTAGGTAATGCTGTAGTTTCTTCTGACTCAGATTAAAGTACACCAAACAAAAACTGCATTCTGCATTATGTGACTTTGTCTCAGGGCAGCTGATTTTCTATTTCTGCCAAACATTTATTGTTCCATCTCTGATACTATTAGATTTATTTTGCTTTGAACTGTTGGATCAGAAGAATTCCATCGAGGGGAATGTCTGGAACCTTTCCTCTTGAAGACAAAACTCTCTTTTCTTTAGATGATTTGGAGACAGAGTAGGCAGAGTATTGGTCTTTTAGAGAGTATCTTGAAATGTCTTTTTTATCTATCTCTCAGCTTCTTTGTGCTGGGGAGAGGTTTAATAGGATAGTAAAGAATTGAACATGTTTGGGGCACTGGGTGGCTCAGTCGGTTGGGTGTCTGACTTCGGCTCAGGTCATGATCTCACAGCTCATGAGTTCGAGCCCCAATGTCAGGCTCTGTGCTGACAGCTCAGAGCCTGGAGCCTGCTTCAGATTCTGTGTCTCCCTCTCTATCTTCCCCTTCCCTGCTCATGGTCTGTTTCTCTCTCTCTCAAAAAATAAATAAACATTAAAAAAAAAAAAAAAAGAATTGAACATGTTTTTAAGAAAGGAGAGAGGGGCTCCTGGCTGGCTCAGTAGGTAGAGCATGTGACTCTTGATCTTGGGGTCGTGAGTTTGAGCCCCACATTGGGCATAGAGAGTACTTAAAAAAAGAATTTTCTTATTGACATCCCAAATTCATATTCATTTAACTGATTCTTGTAAGGCAGAAGGTAAGGCTCTTGAGACTTTGCTGAGGGAGGCAGCCTACTTTTTAAGGTCAGTTTTATTTTTTCCCCTGTGGGATTTTGTTGGGTACTTCAGTACAAAAACTGTAATTTACTAGATAATCAAAGGTGAGATGAAAGGAGAGTGCTGTTACTTAAGGTCTCTTCGAATGAAAGTACATGGCATTAAGATTTAAAGTTAAAAAACCTTTTTTCTTTTAAAAATAACTTGTAATTGAGACTTGAGGGTTTTTTTTTTTAATGTTTATTTATTTATTTATTTATTTTTTTTTGAGAGAGTGTGAGCAGGAGAGGGGCACAGATAGAGTGGGATAGAGGATCTGAAGCAGGCTCTGTGCTGATAGCAGCAAGCCCAATGCAGGGCTTGAACTTATGAACCGTGAGATCATGACCTGAATCAAAGTCAGATGCTCAACTGACTGAGCCACCCAGGTACCCTGAAACTTGAGTTTTATAATAATAGCAGAATGCCATTTCAATAAAGGCCCCAAATGGTAGTGGTAACTAGAATATCTCTGAGATTATTTTAAGTATATGAAAATAGCAACAACTAAATTAGATTCTTCATTTATCAAATGTGAAAAGTTGATGTCTTTTTTTTCTTTTTATATATAGAGAGAATGCATGCACAGGGAGAGAGAATCTTAAGCAGGCTGCATGTCCAACACAGAGCCCAAGCTCAATGCAGGGCTCAATCCCATGACCCTGGGATTGTGACCTGAGCTGAGATCAAGAGTCGGATGCTCAACTGACTGAGCCACCCAGGAGACCCTAATTTTTTTTTTTTAAGTAGGCTCCATGCACAGCATGGAGCCAATATGGGACTTGAACTCACAACGCTGAGATCAAGAACTAAGCTGAGATTAAGAGTCAAACACTCAACTGACTGAACCACCCAGGCGCCCTGATAGCAACTCAGCATTTTTTTTTTTAACATCTTATTTTTAAGTAATTACACCCAACATGGGGCTCAAACTTACAACCTGGAGATCAAGAGTCTCGTGCTCTACTGATTGAGCCAGCCAGGAGCCCCTTCGATGTCTTTGTACTCAGAAGTTTGCTCTTACAAAATACGTATTTGGAATGAAACATTAGGAAATTGAATAGAAAACTAGGTTTTGTCTTTTGAGGAACAGAAGAGAGTGCATTGCTTTTTAAAAGTGCGTTGTTTGAATTTTATGAAGACTTATCTCTGAGTTCTGTGATAATTTTGACATCAGAAAGATTTGAAATACTGCTTTCTGAACTCGATTTAAAAGAAACGGACTCCCGAGGATGTGAATGAAAAGCTTATTCTGTCATGGTTTTTGAGGTAGAAGGGCTTACAAAGGGAACTTGTGTGTTGATGAACTGGAGGCAGCCTCACAACATTTCTGAAAATCAAGGACTCTGAAGAGCACAGATGGTGAGGTTTTATAGTTCTCATTTAAAAGATCAGAAAGGAAAGACTTAAAATTCTGTAGAGAACCCTCTTTTTAGGTTTAGGTTTAATCTCAGGGTTGTTAGGTTTTAAAAATTGCAATAGACAGTGCTTCTGGAAGGGCTGGAATTTGTCCTTTGTTTAAAAGTAGCTGGCCATGGGGCACCTGGGTGGCTCAGTCAGTTGAGCGCCTGACTCTTGATTTTGTCTCAGGTCATGATCCCAGGGTCTTGGGATTGAGGCCCAAGTGGAGCTTGTTTAAGATTCTCTCCCTCACTGCCTCTCTCCCCCTCTTGCATGTGCACACTCCTACATGCTCTCTTTCTCTAATAATAATAATAATAATAATAATAATAATAATAAATAAATAAAAGTAATTGGCCACTAAAACTTGTTATTCTGTTACAAAACTTTAGGAACTGTTTTGGTTCACTTGTTTTTAACTAAAAGCAGACCCTCTACTTTGGCTTAGTGATTGTTATCCATCTTAAATTAGCTTGAATAAAGCTTTTGGGGATTTTCAGGGAAAGGAATGTTGTATTAATGTAAATTTACTTAAGTTGGGCTGCTCTTGGGAAACCTAGAGAGAGCTGTTTGTATTCTGTTAATAAAATAGAAATTTGGAGTGGGTTGAATTTTCATTTGGGGAAAATACTAGAAATTGTTAAACCAAACCAATTTCCAGCAGAAATGATTTCCGTGGCGATTAACGAAATTGCAGGAGATCAGAAGGGCTGGTGTTGAGTCCTAATTCTGCAGTTTACTCCAAAGTGATCTTGGGCAATGCCCTTACTTAGATCAGTCTTTTCTCTAGTGTGCATGCATGCATGCAATTGTATCCACTCCTGGAGCTTTAGTGTCCTTACCTGTAAGATGGAAAGCAATGATACCCTACCATAGCATATTGTTGTATAATAAGTGTCAATAATAGGAGCATGTCACGCATGCAGTCTATGGAGGCAGAAGAAAGGTTGAAAGCCCTGCTGGTTGTCAACACTAAAATCTGTCACATGATGGTGATTTTTTTTTTTTTTTAATGGATCTATTTTGAAGTTGGAGTTTGAATTGAGCCTATTTTTAAAGAAGGTGTCTGTAACTGTGTAATTAATATAACTGGTCTTTTCCAGTAGATTGCTTTATAGAAAAGATATGCCTTGCTAGAGAATTTCTATTTTGCCTAATAAATGATGGTCACTGTAAGGCATAAGGTTGTTCTTCTAGATCACTCCTTACTTTGTAGCATGTAGGTTGGATCACTTGTGGATATGAAAAGAATTAGAGATTTGTCTGAATCTCTTTTCCAGGTCATTCTAGGAGACCATTTCAGTCACGGCAATGGCAAAGGTAGGTAGAACTGGGAACTCAGAAAAGGCAGGAATTGCGGTGACTGGAATTAGTTGAAAATGTTTGTTTCTGAGTAGATTATTACTTTTGCCTATTGTTTACTGTTAGCTTTTAATTTTTTTTAACTTTATTTATTTTGAGAGAGGGTGCGAGGGGGGAGTGGGGTGGGGAGAGAATCCTAAGCAGGCTCTGTGCTGTCAGCACAGAGCCCAATGAGGGGCTCTATCTCACAAACCATGAGATTGTGACCTGAGCTGAAATCAAGAGTCAGACACTTAACCGACTGAGCTATCCAGGCACCCCTGCTAGCTTTTTAAAAGAATGCTTTGGGGGAACTGTCAGAGTGAACCCAGAAAATTCAAACAGAAGAAAATTTTTTCATCTCTGTAATCTTTATTTTAAATTTGCATTCCCCCTCCCAATTACAGGTAGATCGTGAGGATTTACTATTTTGATCAATTTAAAAAAATATTTTTGTTTTTTATATTCTAGAGAGAGCGAAGGTGGGGAGAGGGGCAGAGGAAGAGAGAGAGAATCTTGAGCAGGCTCCATGCTCAGCGCTCCATCCCACGGTCCTGGGATCATGACCCGAGCCGAGATCAAGAGTCAGACACTCAATTGACCGAGTCACCCAGCCTCCCCTATTTTAATCAGTTTTTAAAGTCCAGTATGTTAGATCCCTGGCAAAGAAAAACTAGACTTAGCTTTGAAACAGAAATGGTGTTTCCTTTGGAGAGCAGTCAACTTCTTGATTCTTGCAGTGAGTTCAGACACCATTCCCCATGGGAACCATCTAGCCAGAGTACTGTCCAGTTTTGTGATTGGAGCAAAAAGCTCTGTTGGGCATCCAACCTATAGTGGCATTACTGGAAGGGTTGGGATTTTGAAGACTTTCACAGTCATGTTTCTAATCAAATTCTAACCACCTCTAAAGATTTTTAGTTTCTTAGAACCTTTGAAATATTTGCTCTTTATTTTCATCACTAAGTGTTTAAATGGTTTTGAGAACACTGAGAGAAGTGTTTAAGTCATATCCTTTATTCACAGGGAAATTGTGATCACCCTTGTAAAGAGTTCAGAACCAACCCTCCTCAGTGGATTGTCATGCTGGTTTGATCTTTTAAACTTGGCTTGGTACACATGGTCTCTCATCTGTGCTAGGGGCTGCTTGTGAGATTTCTTGGGTCATAATCTAATCACCTTGCTTTTCTGGAAGCGGTTCTTTCATGGATTAATTGGTGAAGTTGTACCTTTCTTGTCATCTGTAATTTGTACTCTCAGTGCTAATATTATTTTGGCTTTGATTTTTGGGGGAGAAAGGGTCAAGAAGTGGGATTTCCTTGGGGCCAACTTTTTGGGGGAGTTTTGCTCTTGAGTTTTGGTTTTATCTTTGCCCCCTACTTTAATGTCTTAAAGTAAGACAATTCCCTGGTTTTAATCTCATTTGTAAAATGAGGATCACTTACAGACTATAATAATTGGGGGACAACTGTATAGTTTTTTGTGTGTGATCTGAGAAGTAGCTAAATTCTCACTTGGTGTTTATGCTCTGATCAGATTCCAAGGATGTGAGTATAGTAGCGGTCAGTAGACTGGCCAGTGAGTCAGATCTGGGCCGTGGTCTGTTTTTCTATGACCTGTGAATAAATGGTTTTTGTATTTTTAAAATGTAAAAATGTAGTTTTAAAATGTAAAAATCAAGAGTGAGAAGATATGCCACAGACTGGGAGAAAATATTTGCAAAAGACACATCTGGTAAAGGACTGTATCCAAAACAGACAAAGACTCTTAAAACTCAACAATAAGAAAACAACCTTATTAGAAACTGTGCAAAAGACCTAAACAGACACCTCACCAAAAAAGCTACACAGATGGGAAGTAAGCATATGAAAAGGGGTTTAACTTCATACATTATCAAGGAATTGAAAATTAAAACAGTGAGATAGTGCTACTACACACCTATCTAAAACACTGACAGCACCAAATGCTGGCAGGGATGTGGAGCAGCAGGAACTCTCATCCATTGCTGGTGGGAATGCAAAATGGTGCAGTCACTTGGAAGACATTTGGGGAGTTTGTTATCCAGTGTAGCTCTTACCATATGATCTGGCAGTCACACTCAGTGGTATTTACTCAAATGAGCAAAAAATTTATGTCTACATGAAAACTTGCACAAGAATATTTATAGCAGCTATATTCATAATTGTTAAAACTTGGAAGCAGCCAGGGTGTCTTTCAGTAGGTGAATGGATAAACAAGCTGTTGCACATGAAGACAGTGGAATATTATTGAGCACTAATAAAGCTATCAAGCTATGAAAAGGCATGGAAGAAACTTAAATGCATATTACTAATAGAAAGAAGCCAATCTGAAAAAGGCTACGTATTATATGATTCCAACTATATGACATTCTAGAAAAGACAAAACTATGGAGACAGTAAAAAAGAGCAATGGTTAGGGGAAAGGAGGGATAAATAGGCAGAGCACAGATTTTTAGGACAGTGAAACTATTCTGTATGATGCTACAGTGGTATGTAGTTGTCATTACACATTTGTCCAAACAAAATACGTCACCAAGAGTAAGCCCTAATGTAAACTATGGACTTTGGTAATGAGGTGTCCGTTGTATCAAATGTTCCACTGCAGGATGTCGATAACAGAGGCTGTGTATGTGTGTGTGAGGGGAACAGGAATATATGGGTACTCTCTGTACTGTCTGCTCAATTTTGCTGTCAACCTAAAACTGCTCTTTTTTTTAATGTTTATTTTTGAGAGAGACAGTGCAGGTGGGGGAGGGGCAGAGAGAGAGGGCGACCCAGACACAGAATCTGAAGCAGGCTCCAGGCTCTGAGCTGTCAGCCACAGAGCCCGACGTGGGGCTCGAACTCATGAGCCATGAGACCATGACCTGAGCCGAAGTTGGACACTTAACTGATTGAGCCACCCAGGCGCCCCTAAAACTAGTTTGTTTAAAAATTTTTGCCAAAATAAAATCAAAGAATAAAATGTTACAGAGACCATATGTGGCCTATAAAGCCTAAAATATTAATATTTCTTACCTGACCTTCTACAGAAAATATTTACCGAACCCTAGACTATATCACAGAAGAACTAGGAGAAGAGTTGCTTGGTTTCTCTCTGGTATCCTGCCCTGCCTGGTACCCTGAGTCCCCCTGAGTACTCAGTGTCTCTGATGGCAGAGTTGTTCTTAAGAATTTCCATTTCATTTGCAGGTATATGAGTGACCTAAAGCTGCAAATTAAAACGGAGAGAAAGCAGTATCAACTGCGAGCAGGGCAAGGATGCCAATTCCTCCTCCCCCTCCACCACCCCCTGGTCCTCCTCCACCTCCCACTTTTAATCAGGTATGTACTTCTTCCACCTGGCTATCTCAAAACCTTAATGGATACTTAGGGCTTCCTGGTGTAAGACATGGAGTACTCAAAGATACGTGGCATAGAAAGATGGAGAAAAAAAATGCATGAAGTCTCTCCTCATTAACTGTTTCTGATTCTTGAATGGTCCTCTTAGGACTATAATGGCTTATCTTGGGTTTTTTTTGGCCTGGTTCAGTATAAATGGAGATTTGGACAAGTCACATCAGAACAGGAACTAGTCTTTTGCCCCAAAACTATTCTACAAAGGTGAGCACAGCATTTCTCTGGCGTTGTTGAGAAAAGGGACGGCAACTCCTGGTTGTTACTTGCTACTGTTTCATCTCCTTTTCTTCCACTCCAAACCAGTTCATCCTAAGACCAAGTCCATTAAGTCTACTACACCATCAAAAAAGAAAGGAGTTTCTTGAAAATATTAGTACAAAGACTTAAAGGTTTGATAACAGAAGGAAAAAAAGCAATGTGGCTTCTGAACCGAAGAGGCAACCATGTTTACTATATGTGGATTGTGATATCTGGTGTTGCATGAGAAAGAAGCAACTTGGGTGCTTTCTCTCTCTCTCTCTCTCTTTTTTTTTTTTTTTTAGATTTTTAAGTAATTTTTACACCCAACGTAGGGTAGAATTCAAAGATCAAGAGTTTCATGTTCTACCAACTGAGCTAGCCAGGCATGCCTGCTTTATCTCATTTTTGTAAAATTTTAAAGCAAAAGAAACTTGAGGGAATGAATATTGTGTGTGTGTGTGTGTGTGTGTGTGTGTGTGTGTGTGTGTGTGTAGCAGATGAGAAATAGTGCCTGAAAGTGTCGGTGTATGTGTGTCTTAGGTATTGAACAGATGAGAGGTAGTGCCCCTAAGGAGGCAAAGTGACTTGCCTAGCTAATTTATTGTAGAACTAGGACTAGAGTTCAGGTCTGCCCACTTGTTTTTTTTCCGTAAGTTCTGGTTTTCAGACATTTTGTTTGAGGGTATGTATGAACCCTCTTTCTGGATGAAATCTTATGTGGAAGCCCAATAAGTGAAATGGAAAGCAGAGCTGCTCTGGTCATAGTGGGATTCAAGGACCCAAAGTATATCCTTGGATCTGTATAACTTCCTGGGTTAATGCTCTGCATCATGCTGTCTTAGTCATTTACTCAGTAGCCTTTTGTTGTGTACTTCATGTCAGAGACTTGGCTTGGCATACAACTTAGAAAATCCAGATAATTTTACTCCATACTTCTTTCTATGTTGCTTGACTCTTTCCTAATAAGATTTATTTATGTAATTGAAAGAGAGGGAAAACATGCAGATAAGAAAAACAGATTAAAAATAATCTGTAATACTATTGGCCAGAAAGGACAATTTCTGCCTTCAAAGGCTCCCAGCACAATGGGTGAAACAGACAAGTCAGCAGGCAAATTCCATGCTACACAGAGATAAATGAAGCCATAAAGGAGCAGGCCTCACCTACCGGCTCTGGAGGGAGTGGAGGCAGTCAGAGGCGGCTTCTAGCCAGGAGGTGATACTTGAGCGGAGTCTTAACAGATGAGTAGCATTTAGCCAGAAAGTGAAGAGTGAGGGCAGGCACTTGGTATTGAAGTAGAACAGAAGGGTGCTGATGTGTGGGAAATCACACCCAGGATCGGGTCATTGCTGGAGGGGTGTGGTGGGAAATGAAGCTGGAGGCAGGCACAGGCTGAGAGGGTTTGGGTTTTTCTCCAGGCAGTGATAGGGAGGTAGTGTATTTTTAGCAGCAGGAATCAACTGATTGGGTGCATTAGAAAAGTGTGGATAGTAGGTTGGGGTTGAGACTGGAGACAGAAGGCTGTTACAGTTGAAAATCGAGAGTTTTGCACTAAAGCAGCAAAGATGGAAGAAATGAAGATGAGAGACATTTAGAAAGTAAAATCTTTTTTTTTTTTAAGTTCGTTTATTTTGAGTGAGAGAGAGAGAGAGAGCGCGCGAGTGCGCGCGTGCATGGAGGAGGGGCAGAGAGAGAAGGAGAGAGAGAATCCCAAGTAGGCTGTTGCGGTGCTTGAACTCACTAACCCGTGAAATCATGACCTGAGCTGAAATTGAGTTGGATGCTTAACAAACTGAGCCAGCCAGGCGCCCCTAGAAAGTAAAATCTTAAAAGAGTTGGTAACAGTTGTAAGACTGAGGAAGAGGAAGGAAGTTGGAATGACTCTAGTTTGGGGGACTGAATGATGGTGTTGTTCACAAAGAGAAACAGGTTTGTGGAGGAGGATATGAACTCAATTTTGGATATGTTTAGTAATGTTTTAATAATTTTCTCTTTACAAAAGTAATGAGTAAGAAATTTATGAACTATGGCTTGGATGCCTGGCTGGCTCACTTGGTGGAACATGGGACTCTTGATCTTGGGGTTGTGAGTTTGAGCCCCATCGTGGGCATAGGATTTATTTTTAAAAGAAAGAAATTGGGGCTCCTGGGTGGGTCAGTTGGTTGAGCGTCTGACTATTGATTTCAGCTCAGGTCATGATCGTAGGGTCAGGGGATCAAGTCCCACATTGGGCTTTTAGCTGACAGCACGGAGCCTGCTTGGGAATCTTTTTCTCCCCCTCTCTCTGCCCCTTCCCTGCTCTCTTTCTCTCTCTCAAAATAAATAAACATTTAAAAAAGAAATGTATTAACTATGGATAAGTATAAAGTATAAATATAAAGGATTATACTTAATCCAGTGATTCATAATAGTTTTGTGTATATCCGTCCCCTCCCTTCCTCCCTTCCTCCCTTTTATCTTCTACTTTTTTAAAAAGGAGGCTGTGCTGTATATACATACTGATTTGTTTTGTTTTCTTTTCCCCTCCCCCACACTGCTATGCGTACTGAGTTCTAATCTGCTCTTACTCATTAATACATCGTGAATGACTTCTCACATCATTAAATGGTTAGTGCTATCATTAAAAAAATTTTTTTTACTGTATTAAAAATGTGGAAAAAATTAGAGAATGCCAATAAAAATAGAAAATGTTAAATTATCAATAATTAACCTTTGTTAGCATCTTACGTTTTACATATTTATGATAGGAAAACTAGAAAATTCAAGTAAATATAGAGAAGTATTACCCCAAATTAACTTTTGTTAGTACCTGTGTATATCCTGCAGATGTTCTATATAGATGTACCTTGAAATTTAGCTACTGCTTTTATTGAGTTCTTTTTATACATCAGGCACTGTGATAAGCTCTTGAAAAATGGTTTTTTTTTTAATTTTTTAATGTTTATTTTTTTGAGGAGAGGGGGGATAGAGATGGGGGAGGGGCCCCTGAAGCAGGCTCTAGGCTCCTGAGTTGTCAGCACAGAGCCCAATGTGGGGCTCAAACGTACCAACCTACCAACCACAAGATCATGACCTGAGCCAAAGTTGGGCGCTTAACCAACTGAGCCACCCACCCAGGCACCCCAAAAAGTGTTATTTCATTTAATTTTCAAAACTACCCTATGAGATAGGTTCTATTATTTTTCCTGTTCTATAGAAGAGAAAATGAATCCAAATCCTCTTAAGGGTATTGTTTTATAATCTTTTTTACTTGACTATGTCACACATTTACTGCTGTGTAAAGATATTTACTGCCACATCTTGAAGAACTTAACTGGCATTCCCTTCTATGCTTGTGCCATCAGTGTTCCCTTATTGAACTTTCGATGATTTTCAGTTCTTTGCTATTATAAACTTTTTTGCAATTATTAACATATTTGTATACTTCTCTAGTTGTTTTTTTTTTTTTTTAAGTTTTCATTTATTTTGAGAGACACACACACACACAGCATGAGTAGGGGAGTGACAGAGAGAGGGAGAGATACAGAACCCCAAGCAGGTTCTATGCTGTCAGTGCAGAGCCCAGCATGGGGCTTGAACCCACGAAGCCATGGGATCATGACCTGAGCTGAAATCAAGAATTGGGACACCTAACCGACCTAGCCACCAGGTGCCCCTCTACTTGTTTTCTTGAAGTTAATTCCTGGAGATAGAATTCTTGTGGTAGACTTTCTGAAGATGTTTGATACATAAACTACTTTCTAGAAAGATCATACTAATCTGTCTTACTCCAGGTGATACAAGAGTACCTGTTTCCCTGAATCATTATGACCACCATAAGACAGTTACTTGTTCTTCACATTTTTTTGAGCACCCTCAGTGTGTCAGGCACTGTACAACAGTGAGCAGTGGATGCTGCCTTCTGCAGCTAGCAGTCTCCTGTTAGAATTTTACCTTTTACCAGTTTCATTGGTAAATGATGATACTGTGTTTTAGCCTGAAAAATTTTTTTTGTGGTTGAATTTTTTTCGTATATGCTGGTTCTCTGATTTCTTTTATGCAGTTCATATCCTTTGCTTATTATCCTGTTGATTTATAAGTCCTCTTTATGTTAATGCTCTATAGATTTAGGACATTATCTGTATGTGTTACAGATGATTTTTTCTTCCAGTATATCATCTGCTTATTATATTCCTAAGTAAATAAAAGTCTTTCGGTCTTTCCCTATTTTAGTTGTCATATTCTTCCCTTTATGTGTTTTTCCATATAGTACTTCTGTGAGGTTTTTTTTTTTACATTTACATTAAAAAATTTTTTTTAATGTTTATTTTTGAGAAAAAGACAGTGCAGGTGGGGGAGGGGCAGAGAGAAGAGGGAGACACAGAATCTGAAGCAGGTTCCAGGCTCTGAGCTGTCAGCACAGAGCCCAGCATTGGGCTCGAACTCATAAACCTTCAGATCATTACCAGAGAAGTTGGACGCTTAACTGATTAAGCCACCCAGGCACCTCTACATTTACATTTTATAACTCAGCTAGAATTTGTTTGAGAAGAAGCTGTGAGGTAGGGGTTTAACTTTATGATTTTTTCCCCAAATTAACCAGTTATTATCAGTAGCTTATATTTAATAATCAGTGCTTTCTGCACTGCTGAAATACACTTTTATTATTTCTTACATAGATCTAGGTTTGTTTATGGACTTTCTGTTTTGTTCCATTTATCTAGCTGTCTGTCCCTGCGCTCCCCTTGTAGTCGATTCTAGCTTTTGGTGGCGCAAGTCCCATTTTCTTAGTTTTTTTTCCCTCTGCTTAATCTTCCAGATGGATTTTAGAATCCTTTTTTTTAATGATTTCCAAAAAATTCCATTGTGTGGTTATTTTTAAAAGCTATACATTTAAAAATTTTGTAAGGAACATGGTATGTATGATGTGTTTCATTTTAGGTATGTGTGGGATATTCATTTGGAGATGTCCTGGAGACATTGGCACACATGGGTATGAAGCTCAGGGCCAGAAGTGGTGACGAGATAGAAACATTAGAGATACTAGGGCTTATCAGTGGTATTGAAACCATGGGACTGGATGAGCTTGCTTGGGGAGGTTTAGATGGAGGCTGAGGATAGGGCTCTGAAATGGCATTTAAGAGGTAGGTGGAAGGTGAAGAACTCAAAAATAAATATATAGGGGGCTCCTGAGTGGCTCAGTCGGTTAAGCGCCTTGACTTTGGCTCAGACCATGATCTCGTGGTTCTTGAGTTCAAGCCCCGCATCAGGCTCTGTGCTGACAGCTCAGAGCCTGGAGCCTGCTTTGGATTCTGTCTCCCCCTTGCTCTCTGCCCCTCCCCCACTCATGCTCTGTCTCTCTCAAAGATAAATAAACATTAAAAAAAAAATTCAAAAAAGAAAAGAAATATGTTGTTGGAAGAGACCATAGGGAAAGTGGGAAAGGCATGGGCTTTACACAATCAGACCAGCTCTGCGTTTACTAACCATGTGACATTAACTTCTCTACACCTTCACTTCCTCATTTTTGGAATAGGAATAATATGGTCTATTTTATAACATTGTTTAGAAGATGAAGTAATAGGGAAGCAGTAAGGTCTGTTAGTTGAGATAAGATGGGCATTTTAGAGTCAGTGTCTGGGTTTGGATCTTTGCTTTCCTATGTACTGGGTGTATGGCCTCAGGGAACTATTCAACTATTCACTTTCCAAATGAGTAATGATAATAATACTTCATAAAAATATTTCAAGATTTAAATGAGCTAACAGAAGTAGCATGCTTAACTTGAGGCATAGTAGGGACTCATTGTTTGCCTTGATACGTATAAAGCATCTAACATACAAGCCCAGCACACAGGTACTTGATGTTAGTGTAGGCCTCCTTTCAGAAGCTTCTTAACAGGAAGGAGACCACACCCTTTGCAGAAGGCACAACAGGGGAAGGACTAAGAAGAATGAAAGCGAATAATGAAAACGTGCATTGGTAGTGATATTTGGCGCAGGGTCTGATTAGGTTAGAAGGGCATTAATGAAATCCAGTTTGGCTTAAGGTATTTATCCCAACCTTGTGGTGAAGGGAACTATTTAGGATGAATAGTTCTATTTTCCCCTCTCCCTCCAGGCAAACACAGAGCCGCCCAAGCTGAGTAGAGATGAGCAGCGGGGTCGAGGTGCCCTATTACAGGATATCTGCAAAGGAACCAAGCTGAAGAAGGTGACCAATGTTAATGATCGGAGTGCTCCCATCCTTGAGAGTGAGTCTAAGCTTCATTTCCTAGTGAGCCACCAGGGTCCCAGGATCAAGCTGGAGACTTGGCTGGCCTGTCATTTTTATTGTTGGGCCTTGAGTGGGAGAGTTTTGTCCTTTAGGAGAGTTTTCTTTGAATGTTCTTTGGCCGTCTTTGCCTCTGTTCATTTGAATATCTTAGAAGTTTCTTTTTTGACCTTTGGGAAGTGTTCTCTGGGGTAAGATTCTCTTCTACTGTAACTAGTGCTTGTTAGGGTATATCTTTGGCAGTTCTCTGAGGAGACCACTGTATTACTAAAAACCACTAAGCTGAAGCCAACGATGATTTCTATAATTGTCACAAGTGTCCATTCAGATAGGCCTCTGGAGAGTTGCTCACACCTGGGTCCCTGAGTCATTGGCCCCCTTACCATCTGGGACTTGGAGAGACACTCCTCTGAGCCTGTCTTTATCCTGGTTTTCCCTCTGCCTTTCCTAAATAAGGGAAGTTTGGCTTCTTTTTCCTTTTGTTCTTTCTCTTTCATCACAGTGTAGAATTTTATCTCCACATGAAGCTGTGGATCTGAGAGGCCTAGCAATTTTATTTTTAATTTAAATGCAAAGGCAAAAGCAAGATTGGTTTGTTTGCAAATTAAAGCCCAAATAGAGGAGGGGTTTCTCCTCAGGATTGACTTGGTCACCAGCTTGGAACATGTGAAGTAAAAACCCTAATGGTATGCTTTCCAGAACCCAAAGGAAGCAGTGGTGGTTATGGCTCTGGAGCAGTTGCCCTGCAGCCCAAGGGAGGTTTCTTCCAAGGGGGAGTGCCGAAGCTCCGACCTGTGGGAGCCAAGGATGGTTCAGGTATCTGAGCAGTACTTTATTAGGATATTTCCCAAGTGCATTAATTTCTAACTAGTCCCAAGTGGGCTATCTAGGGTTAAGGCATGTGGTAGAGGTGGGAGAAAGGAGAAAAGGGAGCAGGGGAGGGGTTACAGAGTAGAATAAAGCCAAAGCTGAGGGATTAAATAAAAATGTGTTCATCTTGTATCAGCAGTATTTGTTAGTGGGCCCTGAACCTGAAACCAGATTAAAACCCAGAACTATACAGGCATTTACCTGCTACCATGCAGGTTACACTAAGGAGGCTGGGTGAAGGATATACTGACCAACATGTATGTATGTTGTATTTGTAGAGAACCTAGCTGGTAAGCCAGCCCTACAAGTCCCCAGTTCTCGAGCTGCTGCCCCAAGGCCACCGGTGTCTACAGCCAGTGGGCGCCCTCAAGATGATACAGACAGCAGCCGAGCCTCACTCCCAGAACTGCCCCGGATGCAGAGACCATCGTTACCGGACCTCTCTAGGCCTAATACCACCAGCAGTACAGGCATGAAGCACAGCAGCTCTGCCCCTCCTCCACCACCCCCGGGGCGGCGGGCCAACGCTCCCCCTACACCTCTGCCTGTGCACAGCAACAAAGCCCTAGCCTACAACAGAGAGAAACCCTTGCCGCCCACACCTGGACAAAGGCTGCACCTTGGTCGAGAGGGACCTCCTGCTCCACCCCCAGTCAAACCACCTCCTTCCCCTGTGAATATTAGAACGGGACCAAGTGGCCAGTCTCTGGCTCCTCCTCCTCCGCCTTACCGCCAGCCTCCTGGGGTCCCCAATGGACCCTCCAGTCCCACTAATGAGTCAGCCCCTGAGCTGCCCCAGAGACACAATTCTTTGCATAGGAAGACACCGGGGCCTGTCAGAGGCCTAGCGCCTCCTCCACCCACCTCAGCTTCTCCCTCGCTACAGAGTAATAGGCCACCACCCCCAGCCCGGGACCCTCCCAGTCGGGGAGCAGGTAAGTGCCTGGAAGCACCTTTTTTTTCTATTAGATGGAGAATTGAGTTAATTGTCTCATCCTTTTCTCCAAAGCTCTCCTTCAGCAATTGAAGAGAAAAAGAATTCACTTATTCAATAAGTTTATTGAGTTCCTTTTTATGTGTCGGACTGTGTTAGGGAAACAGCAATCGATAGAAAAGACAGAAGATTCCTGTTCTCTGGACAGTCAAGCAAATTAGTAAAAAAAAAAAAAAAAAAATTAGAGAAATACAAAGCAGAGAAGGAGGGGAATAGGATCTATGGGGTGGAGGGTGGTGGTGATATTTTTATTGCAGGAGTGGGGTATGAAGTGACAGTCTGGCAAAGACCTGAAGACAATAAGCTAAGCAGTTTCTGGGAGAACAGCTATTGCAAGCATTGAGAACAGCAAATGCAAAGGCCCTGAGACTGGGGACATCAGGGAGGCCATCTTGACAGGACTAGAATGAGTAAGGGGAAGAGCGGCAGGACATGGAGATCAGGAAGCTAGATTTCCTCGAGAGAATACTGCAAGGCTTTATCATGACTGGGATTTACTTGGAGAGATGCACAGCCACTGGAACCATAGGAACAAAGGAGAAGCATTGCTTCAGATTTTATTTATTATTATTTTTTAATTTTTAAAATGTTTATTTATTTTTGAGAGAGACAGAGAAAGCGAGGGAGGGGCAGAGAGAAGGAGACAGAATCCCAAGGAGGCTCCGTGCAGTCAGCACAAAGCCTGATGTGGGGCTCAAACTCACAAACTGACAACATGACCTGAGCTAAAATCAAGAGTCGGGATGCTTAACCCACTGAACTACCCAGGTGCCCTGTTGCTTTTGCTTTGAAAAGGATGACAAACTCCTGTGTTGAAAACAGACTGCCTGAGGACAAAGTTGGCAAAGGAGACTCCTTCCGAGGCTGTTGAAATAGACTGGGCAGATAGGTAGGATCACAGCAGGTTTGGGGGAAGAAGACAGGTGTTCACTTCTGGACAAGTCAAGTTTGAGATCCCTGTTAGCCAAACACCAATTCATTATTTTCTCTTGGATGTCTGTCAGACTTTGAAGTTCAGGGGAGAGATCTGGGCTAGAGAAATTTGAATGATATTGAAAACCATGTGCTGGGGGAGCTCACCAGAGGAGCTGATCTAGGTAGAGAAGAGGTTGAGGCTTAAGGCCTGGGGTCCTCCTATATCACAGAGATATATAGTAGCGAGCAGAGGAAGCTGAGAAAGAGCCTCTAGTGAGGAAGAAAGAAACCCAAGAGAATGCTGGAAGGATGCCAGGATGGAGTCATCAGCTGTGTCCGGGGCTGAAAACAGAATGACATTGGTGTTAGCAACTTGGAGTCATTGGGGGTCCCGCAAACAACATGATACCCTTTAGAGTAGTTTCAGTGGAATGGTGGAGGATGAGGGTAAAAGTCTAACTGGGATGTGTTTGGGAAATCTGGAATAGGAGGAAAGGAATTGGAGATAGCAATGTAGAAATCTCAGTTTGCTTCAAGGGGAGTGGGGTGCAGATAAATGGAATGGTTGCTGGAGGAGGATGTGAGAGTGAAGGTTCGGACCCCTCCTCCCCATGGTGCAGTAGAAGCAGGGGAAATTGCTTGAGTAATGTCCTCAAGAAGGCTAAAAGGAATGGAATCTGATCCATAGGTAGGAGATTGGCCTTAGATAAGAACACCGTTCTTCCATGGTAACCAGAGGGAAGGTAGAATGCATAGGCATAGAAGCAAGTGGGTAGGTGGGTGTAGTGATAGGAACATGCGCAGAGTTTCTTCTGGTTTGTTTCTAATTGGCGAAATGGAAAGCAGGGATATCTGCTGTGAACAAGGGGTGGGGGGAAGGAGAGAGAGGGCATGAGTGGCTGTCTAGGGGTGTGCTGGGATAATCAGCAACATGAAAGGCCCACTCAGGGTTAGGAGCCATACACTCAAAGTGAGATTAGCACAGTGTGTGTCGAGCTGTGCATTTGCAGGTGCTGAGTGGGGCAGCATGGTATTTAACCAGGGTTAGCTTTTTTAGGCATGTGTGATACTAAGGGAGAGTGGGTCAAGGAAGCTAAGGGTTTAGGTCGGGGACTGATTGTAACAGTGGACTTTCGGCCTAAATTGGGTGAGCAGGAGACTAAGGAGCTCTCAAAAAGGTAGAAGAGGTTGTGTAATCTTTTTACAAAATAGCATGACTGAAAGTAGAGTGAGGTAGATCATGAAGCTCTCTGGTGCCTTCCTAGACCCAGGAATTTTGGCTCCCATGTCCTCTTGTATCATTGGACTTTGAGCCACACCCTCCACAAATGGCTTTTGAGCTTTTATTTTATTATTATTTTTTTTAGAGAGTGCATGAGCCAGGGAGAGGGGCAGGGAGAGAGAGAATCTGAAGCAGACTCCACTTCCATCATAGAGCCCAACTTGGGGCTCGATCTCCCGACCCTGGTATGACTTGAGCCAAAATCAAGAGTTGGACACTCAGCTGACTGAGCCACCCAGTTGCCCCGGCTTTTGAGCTTTTAAACAATCAGTCCTTGCTGATATAGATCATTGATGAAGAAATTAAGTGATCCAGAGGCCGTATATCCTGTGCTGCTGGTTGGTGAGGTACATAGAGATTTGTACTCTAGGAGCTGGCAGTCCAGCCTAAGCTGTCATATAGTATCTGGTACGTTCCTGATTCCATGTCTCCTTGGTTTTAGCCATAAGAATCCTATTCCTAAGGTGGCCTTTGATTCTATAAAATTTAGGTTTAAAAAAAGTCTTTTTAACTTAGGGACTTAAAAAAAAACTCTTTAAGTAGAGCCCATATCTACCTAACTCCATCCAGAAATAGAAGTGCGGAAAAAAATGTAATTTCTGTGGGTTGAACTGAGTAATTTTAATTTATTTCTCAATTTGATTCAATTTAATTTATTTTAACTAGGCTGTCGGCCTAAAGTGGGGCGTGAACTCACTACCCCGAGATCAAGAGTCACATGCTCTACTGATGTGAGGCAGCCATGCGCCCTGAACTGAATAGTTTTAAATGTCTGTGTACTTCTTGCTTCCCACTTCTCAGTTCTTTCTTTGGGGTTTCTTTAGAAGAATGTGAAGTTATGAGCCTTGTTCTTCTGTCACTTAGCTATCACCAACTTTGAGGCCTGGTGGAGGCCTCAGCAAGCTTTCCTTTTTTTTTTTTCCCCTTTCAAATTTTAATTTATTTGTTTATTTTGAGAGAGAGGGAGGGAACGTGAGTGGGAGAGGGGCAGAGAGAGAGAGAGAGAGAGAGAGAATCCGAAGCAGGCTCCCCACTGTCAGAGTAGAGCCTGATGTGGGGCAAATAAATAAACATCTAAAAAATAAATTGGGGGAGGTGCTTGGGTGGCTCAGTTAGTTAAGTATCCAACTTCTGCTCAGGTCATGGTCCTGTGGTTCATGGGTTTGAGCCCTGCATTGGGCTCTGTGCTGACAGCTCAGAGCCTGGAGCCTGCTTCGGATTCTGTTTCCCTTTCTCTGCCCCTCCACTGCTCACTCTTGCACTCTCTCCTCTCTCTCAAAAGTAAACAAACATTAAAAAAAAACTTTCATATAAAAAATAAATAGGGGTGTCTAGGTGGTTCAGTTGGCTCAGGTCATGATCTTGCAGTTTGTAAGTTCCAGCCCTGCTCCAGGTGAGCTCGAGCCCCACTTCTCTCTCTCTCTCTCTCTCTCTCTCTCTCTCTCTCTCTCTCTCTCTCTCTCTCCCCCCCCCCTCTCTCTCCTCTCTCCCTCTCTCTCCTCCCTCCCCCCCTTCTCTCTGCTCCTTGCTCACTTGCGCCCCCCCATAAATAAATTAAATAAATTCAAGTTAATTAATAGTGTAATACTGGTTTCAGGAGTAGAATTTAGTGATTGGTCACTGACATATAACATCAAGTGCTTAACACCCATTTAGCCCATCCCCCACCCACCTTCCTCTATCAACCCTCAGTGTGTTCTCTATCATTAAGAGTCCGTTAGGAGGGTGCCTGGGTGGCTCAGTTGGTTAAGCATCCAAATTCAGCACAGGTCATGATCATCTTACAGTTTGTGGGTTTGAGCCCTGCATTGGGCTGTGTGTGGACAGTCAGAGCCTGGAGCTTGCTTCGGATTCTGTGTCTTCTTCTCTCTGTGTCTTCCCCAGCTCATGCTCTGTCTCTCTCTCTCAAAAATAAAGAAAACATTTAAAAAAGTTTTTAATAAAAAAGAATAATTTAAAAAGTCTGTTATGTTTTGTTTCCCTCTTCCCCCCCCTTCCCATATGTTCATCTGTGTTGTTTCCTAAATTCCACACGAGTGAAATCATTCGTTATTTGTCTTTCTCTGAATGACTTATTTGGTTTAACATAATACACTCTAGCTCCAGCCACATTGTTGCAAATGTCAAGATTTCATTCCTTTTGATGGCTGAGTAATATTCCTGTGTGCATGTGCGCGTCTGTGTGTGTGTGTGTGTGTGTGTGTGTGTGTGTGTGTACACACCTTCTCCATTCGTCAGTTGATGGACACTTGGGCTGCTTCCATATCTTGGCTATAGTGAATAATGCTGCTGTAAACATTGGGTGCATGTATCCCTCTTTGAATTTGTATTCCTTGGGTAAATACCTAGTAGTGTGATTTTTATAGGGTAATTCAATTTTTAACTTTTTGGGAAACTCCACACTTTTTTTCAGAGTGGCTACACCAGTTTGCACTGCCACCAACAGTGTAAGAGGGTTCCCCTTTCTCTGCATCCTCGCCAACATATGTTGTTTCCTTTGGTGTTAATTTTAGCTATTCTGACAGGTGTGAGGTAGTATCATTGTGTTTTTGATTCGTATTTCCCTGATGATGAGTGATGTTGACTATCTTTTCATGTGACTGTTAGCCATCTGAATGTCTTCTTTGGAAAAATGTGTATTCATGTCTTCTGCCTGTATCTTAACTGGATTGTTTTTTGCGTGTTGAGTTTAAGTTCAACACTTATTTTGGATAGTTTATTTTTCAACACTATTTTGGATAATAACCCTTTATCAGATATGTCATTTGTAAATATCTTCTCCCATTCCATAGGCTGCCTTTTAGTTTTGTTTATTGTTCCTTCTCTCTGCAGAAGCTTTTTATCTTGATGAGGTCCCAGTAGTTCATTTTTGCTTTTGTTTACCTTGCCCCCGGCAACTTGTCTAGGAAAAAGTTGCTCCAGCCAAGGTCAAAGAGGTTGCTGCCTATGTTCTTCTCTAGGATTTTGATGGTTTCCTGTCTCACATTTAGGTCTTTCATCCATTTTGAATTTATTTTTGTGTGTGGTGAAAGAAAGTGGTCCAGTTTCATTCTTCTGCATGTCAGTAACCAGAGCAACAGTTCTTAGAGTGATAATACTGAGAAAAAATTGAGGTATCTTAATCAGAGATCATGTCAGTATTGGCTCTCTTTGTTGTGTGACATTGGGCAGATCTCTCTGATTCTCTGGGTTTGTTTCCTCTTGTGTTCACAGTACCTTCAGAGGTGGTTGTAAATAAAAGTATGTATGAAAGTGCTTTGTAAACAGTAGTATGCTGATAACTGTTAGTGGTTTTCCGCAAGGATTTCCAGGTAGTTCATGGATATATCTCTGTTACTCAATCATATTATGACAGTATTATATGATAATGTAGTTTTGTTTCTATATGAATTATTTACATTTAAAAAAGCATGGAGTCTTTTGTCTTCCCAGAGTGCTCAAGGATCAAAAATTGCCATGTGTTGGTCCGTAGAGTTTCTGAATTTTTTCTTTGCAGAGTAAAATACTATTTTTAAGGGATTTTTTTTTTTCTTTTAAGAATCAATACTACCCTTCCCTCAAAATTAGGTTTATCTTGGTCTACAAAAGGGTGATCTCCCACCGCAGGGTTTCTTTTACAAACTACTTCTTTCTTAGGGTCCTTGGGTCCCAGCTCTGTCACTTGAAACAGTCTTAAAATTGGATGTGACAAAGAGCCCAGAAACTTATTGGAGATGGCAGAACCTGGTTGGGATGCCTGGTCCCTCAGGGAGGGTGCCAAAGGAGCAAGCAGGCTGCTCTTGGTCCTGCTCTATTTGGCCAGTCTGGGTTGGCTATAATCACTGCCACCTGCCCAGTGTCTAGCTGGTGTCCTTTTGAGCCTGGCTAATATTGCCTGTCTTACACTTCCTGGCACTGCCCTAGAGTAGAAACAGACTCTTAGGGCCCTGAGAAATCTGGGTTTTAGAGAAATATTTTGAGGGTGACCTGAAAGGGCTTTGGTTTGGGCAGATTTGAAATGCAAATAAGGCTCAGAGATCTGCTGCTAGGTGCTATTAAGGAGATTTCTCTTTTATTATTGCCTCTAATAGCCCCTGTCATACTTAAACCTTGAAAAGAGGGAGACATTCAGAGTGTATTTTAGGAGAATTGCAAACCAACATTTACTGGGCCTACAGTGCTGGACCCTTTGTCTACATACATCATCCCATTACTGTTTTATGCTTAGCTGTGGTCACTCTACAGAAATTCTGACAGTAATTTAGAAGGAGTAAATTGAAGATACACTCTTGGGGTACCTAGCTGGCTCACTCAGTAGAGCATGTGACTCCAAGGGTCATGAGTTCAAGCCCCACATTGGGCATAGAGTTTACTTAAAAAAAAAAAAAAAAAAAAAAAAAAAGATACACTCTTTCTCACTAAACTAGTGTTAAGCTGAGTTGTCTCTCCATGTATTATTTAGGTAACAGCTATTTATTGGATATGGCATTGGTGCCAAAAGACACACTTCCATCTCTGTGGGTTACAAATTTTGGGGGGAGATAAAATACATAGTACTTGGTGGTAGTTATGAAAAGCAGAGTGGGCACAGTGGAAAGAGCAGATGTGTGCTGAGTCTGTTAGATCTATGGCCTCAGACAAACAGGCTGAGTCCCAGTTTCCTCATTTGTGAAATGGGGATAATACCACATAATTTGCAGGAGAGACTGAAGAGTTTTTAAAGATTTAATGCATATAAAGTGCTCAGGACAGTGCCTGGAATATAATGGAAATGAAATAAATGGTAGCTACTATTTTTGCTAGTTAATGAAAAGAATAGAATAATATAACATAAACACCTTAGAACCTATTCCAGTGATGTTGACATGTCTTCAGACGTGTTTTTTATGTTCTACTTAGTGGCACATTTTTGTCTTTTAAGAGTGAATTTGATTTTTGAAAAGACGTAAGTACGAATATTTTTATTGGTAGTGGTACGACCTCAGAAACGAGATATGAACATCATATAATATTTATGGATGTGTCTGATTAGAAACTGGGTTTGGAGGCAATTCCCAAAGAGGCATTCCCAATTTTTTGAGCAATTAGATTATCATTGGAGATATGTAACTTCTGCAGATGAACATACTAAACATATTTTGAGAATCACTCATTTTAGTATGTACTACTAAGTGTTAGAATAAATGACAGAGCCTATAAATGCTGTGGGAGAACAAAGAAGAGGGGATTAGAATAGAGTGCATTGCTTTGGGAAAGCCTGTAGAAGATAGGGCTTGAGTTGAACCTTAAAGAGAGGTAGGGTTTGTCAGTAAGGGAAGAGGGATGGTATTTCCGAGTCTTTTGGGCCAGTCACAAGAGCAAAGCGTATGTAGTTTGGTTTAGTCAGCAAATGTTGATTGCCTACCTAACTGTGTGCTGTACATTTGGCTGAGCTTGGGAACTCAGATGAATGGACAACTGCTCTGACTTAGTGTCCTGGGGAAGAGGCACATAAAATGAACAACTATAATACAATATAGTAGTGTAGTAGAGAGGTACAGAGGCAACAGTGTGAGTGTGGAAGAGGGGCACCCAACCCAGCCTTAGGAATCAAGCAAGGAAGAGGAGATGGTGAGATCAGGCTGACTGCTGTGCTAAGTTACTGTGTAAGAAAGGAAGATGATGGGATGAGACTCAGCTGGGGTTGAAGCTAAGGATTTGAAACTTCATGATACAGGAAATGCAAAGTCCTTGGAAAAGTTTGAGCAAGTATTTGGGGACATTAGTGAGTTGGTATGCAGAATGGATTGGCATGATAAGAGATGAGAAGCAAGGAGGACATTTGGGAAACTTATTGCAATAAAACAGGCTAAATACGAGAAATCTTTGAATTAGAAATGTGGAGGAAGGTGTGGAAAGGCAGGGAAAAGAACACGAATAGGCAGAGTTCTTGGCTGACTCGTCACAGAAAATTAAAAAGGTCACACATTCATTCTGAACTTTGGGATCTGATAGAATGTTGCTGCTGTTAAATAGGGGTGACAGGAGGTTGAGTATGATACTTGATATGCTGCCCGGGTGCTCACAGAGCCTGGCTCTTTGGGAAGGCACCAAGACATTTAGTGTGTGTCTCTTAACCCGCCCCCGACTCCTCACCATCTCTGCATCGAAGTCTAACTGCTTTGGATTTTCGTTGCAGCTCCTCTACCCCCACCACCCATGATCCGAAATGGTGCCAGGGATGCTCCCCCTCCCCCACCACCATACCGAATGCATGGGTCAGAACCCCTGAGCCGAGGAAAGCCCCCACCTCCTCCCTCAAGGACGCCAGCTGGACCACCCCCTCCTCCTCCACCACCCCTGAGGAATGGCCACAGAGATTCTATTACCACTGTCCGATCTTTCTTGGGTGAGTAGCAAGCTGTTTTAGTCTCACCGTTCCTGTGGTGACTTCACTAATTCCAGTGGCCACTCTAGAATGGGAATGGTCACTGGGTACCCTTTGTTGACAGCAGTTCTTCTCCTAACTTCCTCTCGGATTTCTGGGCCTTTGCAAATTGACATGCCTTTCCTTTTGCAAATTCTAGGCATGATTGCTTTGGAAGAGATTGAAGTAAAATCAGTAGGTGTTGTGTTAATAACTCCAAAGCCACTCTCTTGCTCCCCAAGGATCATTTGTGATTAACTTTTAGGTCAGAGACTTTATCCTCTTCAGGATTATTCAGGCAGGAATTATGTATCTTCCTAGGAAGGAGAGGGCCTTTCTGGACCTTTAGAAAACAAACAAAACACACCACTGTACACCACATTAATCTAATAATACAAAGCCACTGCCTAGCTGTGTTACTTTGAGGAAGCCATTTCATTTCTCTGGGCCCCGCTTCCCTCATCTATGAAATGAGGGGGTTGAGATCAGGAGTGTATCATATTTAACTTTTCAAGGTTATAAATGAGTCTTAGGCCCCACTTAAGAGGTTGTAATTCATTAGGTTTAGAATGGAGCCCCAAGCAAAGGCTGTCCATAGGGTTTTCTCAGACCCTCTGTTGAGGACCCCTGGAAAGATCTATACAGCCCCATTCGACCCTAACACTCTACATTCTTTAATGGTTAACTCTTACCCGCTCCCGCTCTAGTCTGTTCCTAATAGGTGGACCAGGGTTTTTGGAATGTGAGTGAGTCACGCCCATAGAAAATTTGAGCCGCCTTGTAGAAGGGCCATGGAAAGTGGGAGTGGGGGCCGTGAGAGGGCTCTCCCAACTGTGTCGTAGAATTTAAATGAGGGTAATTTGGACCAGAGGGGAATTATCTGGTCAGATCTCTCACTAGCTCGTGACAAAAATTCCCGTTTTAGGTTAATGTCTACCAATCTGTAGATTCAGTTCAGTTGGTTTCCCATGGTGACAGTCTCTAAGATGACTGAAACAGAACTGTATTTCTTTCTCTTCCCATGCAAACAGCTGGGCTCCTTTCATGTTAAGTGTGTGGTTTTTGGTGGAAAGATTTGAAGAACCAATTCAAAGATTGATTCCTTTTCATTAGAAAGAGCCTTTCATTAGAAAGATTCTTTTCATTAGAAAAGAGCCTTTAAGCACAGCCTCTGCATATGAGGTGCCTAGAAAGATGCTCTTGCTGGCCTCCAGAACCTTGGTTTAGTGGGCCAGGCGGGCCCCTCATCGTCCATCAGAATGCATGGGAAATTAGCAAGGGGAGGGTCAGAAGTGGTACGGAGTATGTGGGAGCACATGAAAGAGTGATAGGAATTAATTTTTTGTTCTTTTCCCAGATGATTTTGAGTCAAAGTATTCTTTCCATCCAGTAGAAGACTTCCCTGCTCCAGAAGAATATAAACACTTTCAAAGAATATATCCCAGCAAAACAAACCGAGGTGAGAAGAGCAGCCATGAAAGTTTTTCCATAATTCCATTGAATGTAGAATTGGTGTGTTTTTCTTAGGTTAAAATTTGCTTCTCCTCATCAGTGTTTTCTTAAGAAAACAAAGATAACAACAAAACCAATCCCTAAATTTTAAAGGTTAGCTTAAAGAGCCTGTTTCTTATTTCAGGAATGTTTGGGTTATTCAGGGTCTGGTGGTTGACCTTCTGTATGTGGTTTTCATTTTTATATTTTTCAGCTGCCCGTGGAGCCCCACCTCTGCCACCCATTCTCAGGTGAAACCTGGCTTGGTCCTGTTCCTCAGGATAAGGATGGACCCTCTCCTGTGCTCAGATGGTCCCTTCCATTCCCCTGAAACCTGCATGAGAGCTCCTGACGTGTTTCTCCAGTGCAACCCACCTCTAGACACCAAGCGTCCTCCCCACTCACCTCCATCTATGCATCTCGTCTCTAGACTTGGTGATTGGACTCTTTATATTGACAGGAGGGTCTCAAACCCTGCATCCATCCCTCCTCTTGCAAGCCCTGCTAGCCAGATGAGGAAAAAGCTTCCATGTCTCCTGCTTTCCTTTTGGGGAAAGGTGCCTTGTTGTGATGAATGAACTCATTGTTGGAGCAGGGTGGAGAATGGTACTCCTACCTTCTCCTACCCACAGTGGGGGAAGCTTGGCGAGTATATTCTATTTCATCATTCAGGAGGCTGGCATGGCCAGGACTTCTGGGGGGTGGGCATTTTTAGTGAAACAGGAAAGGAATTTGCAGAGAAGTGATCTGTTTTAAAGGTCATGTTTGAAAAAAGGGCAAAGAAACGGTTCTGCTTTCTTTTTAGGGGTATTTTGGTTTTGTTTTCACCCCACCCCATGCCACCACCCCAGGGAGAAGTTGGATATTACAAATACTAAATACTAATTAGTTGAACTAAACATCTAATAATAAGAGAGGGTGAAATAAACTGGGGATCCTTTTAGAGCTAATCAGTTTCTGTGCAGCAAAGGGACCAGGAGCCATTTGCATCCTCTGGGAATCCCTGCCCATTTCCTCAGGGTGCTGAGGCTGAGGGATGTTTTTCCTCTCTGCACTGCCCACTCCCTCAAGAGAAAAGTCCCATTTTTTCGTTCATTACAGATTCACATACTCCAAAACCTGCAATGGGAGATGGGAAGATAAGGCCTTGGCCTTGACACCTGGCCCTTTTAGTCCTGCTCAGAAACTTCAGCCCCTCATGGGTGCTCCAGGATGACAAGGGAAGGGTGAAGCACCTCATGGAAGGGATCAGCTCTGTGGACTTCGAAGGACTTTAAGGCCAACTTATTCCAAAGTTCACAGCCCATCTGGCTGAGTATGTTCTTTCTGTTCCTTTCTCCACCACTCTTGCCTTCCCAAGACTGAAGGGGTTATACAACCAAATAGAGAAGGGTGAGGAAGCTTATGGGGATAGTCAAAGATTCCTCTGTGCCAAGAAGCACAAAGACTTTGGTGAGGTGTGCTTCAGTCCAATTGATCTTCCTTGGCAGTCAGCAATATGTTTCTTTGTCTTCCAGTCCTGGTTAAAGGGCACAGAGGAAATGGGTCCCAGTCTAGGTAGGAACTGAGCTTGGATGGTGCAACAGGGACTTCACCATTCTCCAGCAGCAGGATGGGGCTCCTGGGTTCTACACATGGGTTGGTTTGGTTTGCTACAGCTCTTGCCAAGTGCAGAGACTGCTCAAAGCTTGGAGTTAGAGCAGGAGAGCCAGGGCTATTCCTTGAAATGGATGGGGAGAGTCAATTAAAAATTATCACCAGGTACATCAACAGGCTTAAACTGCCTTAGGAACCTCTCTAATCTGTTAGATCACAGACTAAGGATCTGTGCCTGGTGCCCAGTGAAACCCAAGTCTTCCCAGTGCTAGATGGGAGAGCTCTCAACTTGGGTTATTTGTATGGGGTCTGCTATCCTCTGCCATCCCCTGGACTACATTGGCCCTTGGGACAAACCATGGTGAGGTCTGTCACCAAACTTTTCTAATCATTCTCTTTATTGTTTTTATTTTCAAATCTGTTAGCAGTTACCTCCCAGCAGTATATCCCTAGCATCCTGAAGCCAGGATAGCTGAGACAGGGCACTAGTGGAGGGAAAAAGAATTACAAGAGTTAATTCTGCAGCAGAGTTCCAGGGAGATGTTGACCAGTTACTGAACTTGGACTGTGAAGTCTTCCCATTTGTTTTTGAAATGGGAGTTGATGCCTTTTGTACAATGTTATCAAAGTATATCTTTTTTTTTCCTCCTTTACTCAAACATAGAGCATCAAAATGAGTATCACAAGTAAAAGCCAAACCCCAGCTTTTCATTGGGGCTGATAATCTTCCTCCTCTGTGACCTGCTGTCCCTCATATTCCCCAGCATTTGGGCTGTGTCACATGGGTATTGATTGTATTCCCATTTTCTTGGCCTCATGAAAAAAGGCCTGGGCCTAGATCTAATCAGAGGGATTTTCTTCTTGAGAGCATGTTGATGGCACAGTACCTATTTAAATGTCTTTTGCCTTATACGTTATTTGGTCCCTCTGTCAATAACAGATTTATTGTCATGTATATTTACTATTGAAGAATGGGAATGTGATCCTCATAGTTATTGATCTATTTTATATGTTGTAAAAAGCTTGTAAAATAGATTTAAGGTGGGCTGGCTGCAAGAGCACTAAAACTTCTCACCTTTTAAACTGCTCTTTTTATCTGCTTGTGGGAATTTTGTCTCTTCGGTGGAAGATTGGGTGGTCTCATGTTGAGACTATTGCCCAGTCCCATTAACCCCCTTATTCCCTCCCAGAAGGAAGAGACATTGCCTAACTAAGCATCAGGAATCTGTGTTAAAAGCCCTTGTGCGGGTTTGGTTTTATGATGTTTTTCTCTAGTGGGAAAAACTTAATTGTTTCTTTCCACCCTTTCTGGGAAGCAGAGCAGTGGCTTCCAGGTTTTTAAATGAGCTAGATGCCCCTCTTCCCTCTTTTTTGGTCACCAGACCTGGATCGAATCACTTTGATATTCCAGGTATGGTTTTTTTCTGTTGTGGGGATTTCCTCCAGCTGCAGAACCCTATCATCCTCACAGCCTGGGCTCCCAGAGTGTGGGTTTAGGGCTACCCCACCTGATGGATGTGAGGCTGCTGTCTCCAGAAATGCATCCCAGCACTCCTAACTGGCAAACGCAAGGAGACTAGCCGCTGGCCATTGCACTGGGGGCTTCCCTCCCCCGACAGCTTCCCAACTTGAAGCCCAGATTTACCTCCAGGGAGAGGTGAGAAAAAATTGTAAATAGACTTGCTACAGAGCAACTCAGGGTTGGGGTGTGTTTTAATTCTCCTGATCACTTGAAATAATCTGTAGGCTGAGTGCTTATGGGAGTGGGGGAGAAATGTGACTCCAGGGTCCTTCCCTTCCGCAAAGCTCTGGGGGTGGAGTACAGGGCATCTGAGGCCCTTTGATGGCACTACACTGAGCTGTCTGTCCTTCTGGAAACCCAACCTACGATCAACTGCAAATCCAATTCTTCACATTCCAGTTGTAGCCTTTCTTTCCCTACTGAATCTCAGTCCCTGGCCATGTGGTCAAGGTGGCTTTCTGTAAGACACCCTGATTTAGGGAATGGAAGGCATTACAAGTCTGCCTTCAAGACTCATCTCTTAAAAGCAAAATGTAACAAAATTACAGCCACCTTCAAGATACATACAAAAAGAAGGATAACTTTAACTGAAGGAAGGATTTGGTTCCATTCAACTCCACGGTCATTGTGCCTTTACTTGTGTTAGAGTTCTCTGCTTTCTTCCTCTCTCCCTTTGAAGCAATTAAAATCTTCCTTGATAACTGCTGTTTCCTTCTTTCTACTCTTGTTTCTAACAGCTTAGTGGGTTTCCTCTAATTGTCTTAAATCTCATTCCACTGATGGCAGAGGGGCCAAGCCTTCTTTTCTCATGTCTAACCTTTGTCCTTTCCCACGGGGACCAGTGTGAAAGTCATAGTCAACACTGAATAAAAGACTAGAGTGACATGTGTGGCGTGCGTGAGTGTGTGTGTCTGTCCATCTTTGCGTGTGGGTCAGTTTATTTTCTTTTTAAAAAATAATTTATTGTATGACTTATTTTGGAGTTCTACTCCAATTACAGTACTCCCTCACCCAATTAGCAGTGATTTTGCCCCCTCCCTCCCCACAATGTATAGTCTGGTCTCAGGTTGGATTCTTTGGTACATTTCTTTCTTCTGGATGCCGTGCAGTTTAATTAAACCTTGCTTAAAAACAAAAACCTGAAAACTGTGTACTCTTGTCTGGAACGCCGCCTCAAGTGGTGGCATAGAGAGGGGAGAAAATCCGTTGCCTCCAGTGAGTGTAGTGGTTTGACTAGGACCTCTGAGAAGGTAGATGCACTGACTTGGGCGGAAGCATCTGGTAGCTGGAGGGGTTTTCCCTCCTCCCCTCCTGCTGTTTTGAATACCACAGTTCATTAGCCATGCTCACCTGGGTGATTCTGATAGATTTGGTTATCAATGTTTGCCACCTACCTGATTTCAGGGGACCCAGGAGATGCTCTGGCCTTGTCCTCTCCTTCTATCTCTTAAGCTTCTTTCTACCTGTGTTGCATGGCAGTCTCAGACTGAGGTATGGAAGGAAAGGTGGGGGCAGAGCAGACAGACTATGCGTGTCTATTTTTATTGTTTTTTTTTTTTCCCTTTCCTGCTTTTTGCATTGAAATCTTAGCTGGCTTTCTTGAACTTTGACTTGGGGTGTAAAAACTGAACCAGACATTCTCTGCTTACTGTGGTCAGCTGACATAATCACCACCAAGAGTTAATGAGCTTACCTTGCACTTTTCATCACTAGGAAAGGTCTTGAAATTATTTCCCATACTGATTCATTATGGGTGTGTGTATGAATCACTTTCACATAATTTTAGATATGAAAACATGTGAGAGGGAGGGGGGAAAGGCCTCCTTTCATTTTCATCCATACTTAACAGATTGGCTGAATCCCTGATTATTTGACCCATCATTGTTATTAATATGATTAATAAACTACCTATTTATTGATTTAATTGTTCCTCCTGTGACTTTAAATAGCCCTCAAATAGATTTTGTGTGAATGACCCTCAGCTTCACTTCCTAACCCTGTAAGGTTTTCTCTGTCCTGTTTGAGATGGTATTGCTAGTCTCTGTGTGTGTGTGTGTGTGTGTGTGTGTGTGTGTGTGTGTGTGCGCGCGCACGCGCGTGTGTGTGCGCGCATGGGTGCACACACAAGGATGTTGTGCACTGGATGGGTCCTTCCAGTGTGATTTGATTCCTTCCCTCATGCTACTGTGTTATCAGTTAAGCAGGTGATAAGGACTCCAGTGTGTCAACTGTCATTATTACTGAGACACAGCTGCTTACTGTGAATGTGCCTGTTTAAGTATTTCCTGGCCCCGCCCAGCCACAGCTGCAAGGATGCTGCCTGCCTCTGACTTCTGTTACTCTGCAGACAGAGGTAAGAGAAGGAAAATGTCAACCTCAGGACCCTAACCACCCCAGAGGAGAACTACAGGGAAATGCTTCACGTCTGACATCATGACAGCACTGGTGCCCAGTCTGGATCATTTTTACACATAATTGAATTAATTTTCCACTCCTAGTTTATGGGGTGTGAAATTTAAAGGACTCTATGCTATCCAGCCCCAAAAAGTGTTCATGAAAAAGGTGGATATCCAGTTGGCAGGAATGTCCTTTCCATTCTTTCAGCAGGCCCATATTGTATACTTTACTCTGCCAGGGACCTACAATATGAAGATGAATAGGACACGGTCTTTGCCTCCAGGGAGCTCAGAGTCTAGGAGGACACTTCAGGACCGCTGCCAGGAGAAACCTATGTAGGTTATTAAAAGGCTTTATGACAGCCAGGGAGGAAGGATGGTGTGTGGCATTCCACACAGAGGAAACAGCAAGGACAGAGGCACAGAAGCAAGAAACTGGTGGCATGTGCAGCATGTTCCTGTAGTATCGGAAAGGGAGAGCTTCATGCAGGTAACCTTTTAGGGACCTTTCAATCCAGACATTCTGTGATTCTCTGCCTGCTTCCACGGTGGTCATTTAATCTTGTAGGCTTATTTTGGACCATTGTTTTTCTTCTTGGTGGGTGTTTTCATAGCCTGCAAGATGTATATGTTAAGTACTCATTGCTTCCTGGGCTCCCTCTAGCCCGCTGTAACTGAGGGAGGTTGTTTGCCACTACCCCTTAAAGCTGGCTGGACACATGTTTCCATTTCAGGTTATTAAGGACAGTTCTTAGGTGGCCAGGTTATCAAAATACATGAACAGTAAATGTTGCTTCCTGGGTTCTATCGCTCTATTAAGAGATCAGAAATACCATCAAGTCAAAAAGCCTCCATTCTACGGTAACACTTTTTCCATTCACGTCAGTTAGTCTCTTCACTTAGGGTTTCCAGCTCCTAGAGAGCCTTCCCAAAATGTGCTCCTTCACCATCTCTTCCTATTTATTTACTTTTGAAGTTTTATTTAAGTGATCTCTACACCCCATGTGGGGCTTGAACTCACGGCCAGAGATGGAGTCATAAGCTCTTGTGACTGAGCCAACTAGGCACCGCCATCCCTTCCTATTTAGAAGTACACAGAAGGTTTCTTACTTAGGACCTGCATCTAATACCTCCCCCTGGGTTTAAGTGGTCAAGAATTTGATCTCCTGTCAGACTTCCTGAGTTCAAATGCCAGTTTTTCCACTTACTGGTTTTGTGACTTTGGGCAAATTTACTCAAGCCCTCTATTTCAGTTTCCTCATTTGCAAAATGAAAATAACACCAATTTAGTGCGATGTTTGTGAGAGTAAGGTGATAATAGGTGGGCTCAGTGCCTGGCATACACTTAAACACTCAGTATTTGTGCTTTATCTCCTGTATGAACTAATTATAATTAACTGATGATTGTAATACCATTGGTTCCTATTTCTCAGCTTCATTGCTCTATTTCATTTGAAACTAAAGAATGAAAGATAAATGCCTGCCATCACCTAGAATTGGGTTTTGGCCTTCAAGGGAACCTGAGGTTATTAGCTTTGGAAGCCGGCCTGTAAATTACTCCTTTAATTTATATTTTTCATTAAAAGCTCAGCTTGCCTCTTCTTCTATAGGGGTCTTCTCTGGCCCTGAAACCCCAGTGTTTAGCCATAAAATAAGGTTTTAAAATTAAGGGTCCATAATTCTCTCAGCTCCCCACAAGGTGTGGATTAATGGAATTGATAAGAAAGTGCACAGGATGTTATTTTTAACGAAAGCAAAGGCCTGGCCCTATTTCTTATCTTTGAAACACAAATCAAGGAGATACTGCGATTGGAGTGTAGTGTATTTATTTATGTATGTGTAGAGCTTTACAAAAAAAACCTCGGTTTGGGTGTCAGGAAATCTGGGTCCTAAGCTCTTCATAGCTCTTCATCGCCACCAAGATGCTGTGACCTCTAACCCTCTGCACATTCGCTTTGTGACTTGCAGGTTGAACATTAGGTAAGTAAAGCGCCAAGTATCACGCCTGGCACACAGAACTGCCCCCCCCTTCCCCTGTCATGACAGGTAGTAGGTCTCTGAAAATGCATACCACTAGGATAATGAAAATGGGTACGCGCGCCAGTGAGAAGGGGCAACCACATCTCTACACCTCCCACGGAAAAATGAGCATGGAAACAGAGTCGCGTTGCAGCTAAGACTACACTTCCCGCTGCTCTTTGCGGCCGGCTCGTTTGCCTTACCCAGAATCGCTCCCTCCGCAACCTTGCGTCTTTCCGCGGAGGCCCCGGATGTAGAATCCCTCTCTGCTCGATGGGCGTGGCCTGGCAGTGGCTCTGAGACCTGGGGCTCTCTTATTGGTTGTGGTCCTTCCGACTGGATTGGAAGTGAAGGAGGGGGCGTGGGCCAAGGCGCGCGGCGCTCTAGCGACAGCCAATCAGAAGCCTGGTCGGGCTTTGGCGGGAGGCGGTAAAGCTGCGGCTTTGCAGATTTGGCGCGAGTGCGGCTGGGCTTTACTGCAGCTGGTGTGTAGTTTATTCCGGAACTTGCCCTGAAGAATCCCAGAAGCCGTGTGCGAGAGACGTGAGAAAGAGCCAACACTGAGGTATTCAGCCTTGTGAGGTGGAGAGGAGAGGATTGCTCGGGGAGGCCTAGGGCCCAGGAGGCAGCGGAGTTGGGAGAGCGGCTACGGCGAGGGCCGCTGCTTCCCCCTGAGGCTCGAGGTGAAGTGAGGGGAGAAGAGCTCAGATCGTCGGAGGTCTGGGGTCGGAGTAAGAGAAGGGAGTAGCTTGGCAGTCGTGCGTGGAATAAAGGGGCTGAATGTCGAAGGAGGGAGATGTTTCGGAGTGGGGTTGAGAAGGTGTGGCGTGAGGACTGAGTGCAGGGTGGAGGGAAGACCGTATATATGTCAGGGTGCTGGGCCAACCTGGTGATAAAGACACACCCCGTGCCCGGAGTGAGGGAATTAGAAGTCCTGTAGAAGTCAGTTAAGATAAATTTTTTATTGCATCACTCAAGTGGTTAAGAATTTGGGCTCTGGAGCCAGAATGCCTGGCCTGCTATG
The DNA here is from genome assembly GCF_027475565.1 of Acinonyx jubatus. Lineage (NCBI taxonomy): Eukaryota > Metazoa > Chordata > Mammalia > Carnivora > Felidae > Acinonyx > Acinonyx jubatus. The sequence goes on from NC_069397.1 coordinate 38,388,250, forward strand.
ACTTTGGGCTTTTGTGCCTCTGAGTTTTCTCCTCTGTAAAATAAGAATAGTAAGAGTGCCGACCTCTAGTGTGTAAAACTTAAATGAGTCAGTGCCTAAGGGGCCCCGAGCTGGCTCTGTCCGTAGAGCATGCGACTTGTGATCTCAGGGGTCATGAGTCGGAGCTCCACGCTGGGTGTAGAGATTCCTTAAAGTGAAAATAAAATGCTTATAACAGCGTCTTACACATAGTAGGTAGACAGCAAGTGTTTGTTATTATTGCTCAGATTTGGATGTGAAGTAGAACTGAATGCTAAAATATTGTTATCACATAATTATGAAATGTTGCTCATCGTTATAAATTCCATGTTAGCTACTTTTCCTTCATTTTTTACATATTGACAGATTGCCCTGTTCCCTTTTTTTGTACCCAGCCGTGTTGCCATCATGCCTCAAACCCGATCCCAGTCACAGGCTACAATCAGTTTTCCAAAAAAGAAGCTGTCTCGGACATTGGACAAAGCTAAAACTTCTGGTGACACCAAACTAGAACTGACCAATGTCCAGGCCTCACGCCGTTCTTGTGTAAAAATTCTGCCTCTTAGCCCCAGAAAACGTCTTGGTAAGCTATCCATTATAGAAGTACAACTTTTTGCCTGGTAGCTCTTTGTTTGTTTAGTTTGAGAGAGAGAGAGAGAGAAAGCATGAGTGGGGGGAAGGGGCAGAGGGAGAGAGAGAATCTTAAGCAGGCACCACGCTCAGCACAGAGCCCCACTAGGGGTTTGATTCCCACCACCCTGGGATCATGATCTGAGCCCAAATCAAGAGTCGGGTGTTCAACTGATGGAGCCACCCAGGCGCCCTGTGACTGGTAGCTCTTGACCTCTCTTTCCTCAATAATAAGATGCCTAGTCCTTTGAAACAGCTTCCTAAGTTCATTTAAGACCACTGTGTTCTTAAACTAATTAAAAAAAAAAAAAGACCACTCTGTTCACTTTGGTTATTTTCAAAATAGTTGCTAAATTCATTTACTGAACTTCAGAGTTAAGCTCCGTGTTGAGGTCACTTTCTGAACTGCTTAACAGTTCTGGTATTCAGTTCCTTAATTTTGAACTTAGTCGTCAGTGTTTTAAATGACCTTGCAGTTATTTATATAGTATTTTGAAGCTTTCACCTCATTAATGGTGAAATTAATAGAAGCAAAATAATAGAAGATTGTTTTAGAACAGTAGTTGGTAATCCTGTCTTGTTTTAGATCTTTTTTTGTTTTTTTGTTTTTAAATGAAGGGTGATGTGGCAGTATCTAAAGACATTTTTGGTTGTCACAATTGAGGGAGTGGCATAGTGGATAAAGGCCAGGGATGCTGCTGAACATTCTACAATGCACAGGATAGCTCCCTACAAGAATTATTTGGTCCAAGATCTCAATGGTGCCAAGACTGACAAACCTTGTTTTAGAGCAATGTTAAAAATTTCATCCCACTAAACCCGTTTGCTTTCTGCCAAATAGTAGTAAGATTCAGTGTGCCATCTGGTGGCCAGTATTTGCTTCTAGATGAGAGGCATTTTATTTTGGTGGTTTTGATTATGGAAATTTGACTCTTGCTGAGAAAAGCAGAGATGTTCCAAGTCCTTTTACTATCCACTACTATGAATGACCATATTTTGATTTTAATATATTTCAGGTGATGATAATCTGTGCAACACTCCCCATTTGCCACCCTGTTCTCCACCAAAACAAGGCAAGAAAGAGAATGGCCCCCCTCGCTTCCATACACCTAAGGGGCGCAGATTGGTGTTTGACAATCAGCTGACAATTAAGTCTCCTAGCAAAAGAGAACAAGCCAGAGTTCACCAAAACAAAATACATTCTTCAGTTCGAAAAGGTCAAGAAATTACAACAAATTCTGAGCAGAGATGTCCACTGGAGAAAGAATCTGCATGTATAAGACTGTTCAAGCAAGAAGGTTCGTTCTTACATGTCAGCTGTTAGTACAGCCTCATAAACAAGCTGGTGACTCCAGATGAAACCCAGTGGATTTTCTTAGTCTCCTCTGTTGTATCTAATTGTCCTTTCACGTTTGACACAGGCACTTGCTACCAGCAAGCAAAGCTGGTCCTGAATACAGCTGTCCCAGATCGGCTGCCTGCCAGGGAAAAGGAGATGAATGTCATCAGGAATTTCCTGAGGGAGCACATCTGTGGGAAAAAAGCTGGAAGTCTTTATCTTTCTGGTCCTCCTGGAACTGGAAAAACTGCCTGTTTAAGCCGAATTCTGCAAGACCTCAAGGTACACTGAAAGTCTGAAATATGAAGCTCTTGCTAAAATGACACTTGGTTATTAAGGGTTAAGAAAAAGTAGACATGCTTAGGAGATTGAAGTCTTCCCTCAAATAAGATGTTTTTAGTTTCATTGTCTAAATCTTTCTTTCTTTCTTTTTTTTTTTTAAATTTTTTTTTAACGTTTATTTATTTTTGAGACAGAGAGAGACAGAGCATGAACGGGGGAGGGTCAGAGAGAGAGGGAGACACAGAATCCGAAACAGGCTCCAGGCTCTGAGCTGTCAGCACAGAGCCCGACGCGGGGCTCGAACTCACGGACCGCGAGATCATGACCTGAGCTGAAGTCAGCCGCTTAACCGACTGGGCCACCTAGGGCCCCATCATTGTCTCAATCTTTCTAAATGAAAGTAGAACTTATTCTCTTACATGCATTTAACTCCTCAAAGACGCTTTAGGTCCCATCAAACCTTTATCTGAGGGCAAAATATCTCTCATGTTTGCATTTTTCTAGAAGGAACTGAAAGGCTTTAAAACTATCATGCTGAATTGCATGTCCTTGAGGACTGCCCAGGCTGTATTCCCAGCTATTGCTCAGGAGATTTGTCAGGAAGAAGTATGCAGGCCAGCTGGGAAGGACATGATGAAGAAACTGGAAAACCATATGACTGCAGAGAAGGGCCCCATGATGTAAGTATTGCTCTGCTGCATGTTGTTCTATAAAAATCTGCAAGGTCTGTTGCCCACAAACTCATATTCTAGTCTCTTGAATTTATCAGTTTGTATAAAAAAAGAACATTTCCTATATTTGCTGTACAAGAGGTAGTTACATATACTTAAAGGGAAAGAAGAGAGGAAAAATACATGTTCTAATTTTAAATTGGAAAAAATGTTTTTAAACTAATTGCTTGAAAAACCTGTATGTTACTTTTATGTGATGGTGGGGGGTTATCATTGTAACAGTGACTGGAGAGAGGACAGCTTATGACCTCCAAACTGGTGTCAGCTGTAGGAATGTGACTTGAGTCAGCCCAGATCTCACAGATTGGAGAGTTAAGGTGAACATGGATACTAATCACTTCTCTTTATATGTAGTGTGTTGGTGTTGGACGAGGTGGATCAGCTGGACAGCAAAGGGCAGGATGTGTTGTACACGCTGTTCGAATGGCCATGGTTAAGCAATTCTCGATTGGTGCTGATTGGTTAGTGTTCAGTTGCTAATGTTACAGGATGGTTCTAAAGAATTCTTTTTTAATCGCTTCATCTTATCTATCACCTATTTTATATCAAGCCAGCTTTCTGCTTTCTTATCAAAATGAAAGTTACTACAAAATAATAGTAGTTTTAACCTAAAATCAGTTTTGTGAAGTCTGAATAGAAATGCTATAATACTTCATTTCAGAGACCGCTGATTTTTGGACTATCTGGTCCTATTTATTAGTGAACAATTCTAAACCTAACTTGAACAGAGCATTCTAAGGTGACTGTGTACATCTTACCTAATAAGTATGGGTGGAGGGTGGGTGGCAAGTGAGAAGCAACAGTTAGAATGCTGGATTATAACTAGAAATCTTGTTCAGCTTTCAAAGGGTTTAGTTTTCCTTATAGGTGATTTGACCGTGATGATTGGTAGTATTTATCTCCTCAGGTATTGCTAATACCCTGGATCTCACGGACAGAATTCTGCCGAGGCTTCAAGCTAGAGAAAAATGTAAGCCACAGCTGTTGAACTTCCCACCTTATACCAAAAATCAGATAGCTGCTATCTTGCAGGATCGGCTTGATCTGGTAAGTCCCACCTACTGTACCACATTATGTATCCCTTGGATCAGCTCTGGAGGGGAAGCCTAACAGTCATTCTAAAATATTTTTGCTTAGATTGCTTTCCTTAGCAGGGAGTTCTGGTGGGCCATAGTGAGAACATTTTTATATGAATTTCCACCCAAGGCTCCGTTTATTGGGTGCCTCAGTGTTGGAATAAAAATAAGAGAAGAATCACTCAATACTGTTTTTTCCTTTTTTTTCAAGTTTATGTATTTGTAGTAATCTCTACACCCGATGTGGAGCTCAGACTCATGACCCTAAGATCATGCTCTTCTGAGTGAGCCAGCCAAGTGCCCTTAATCCTTTAAAAGAAATTTTTTTAATGTTTATTTATTATTGAGAGACAGAGCATGAGCATGGGCAGGGCAGAGAGAGGAGGAGACACAGACTCTGAAGCAGGCTTCAGGCTCTGAGCTGCCAGCACAGAGTCTGTTGTGGGACTCGAACTCACACAAACCTCGAGATATGACCTGAGCAGAAGTCGGATGCTCAACCGGCTGAGCCACCCAGGCGCCCTGCCCCTCAATCCTTTTTAAATGGCCTTTAAAAATAGGGCCTATGAAAAAAACTTTCTCTTGAAAATGACCAAATAGATTTTAGTTTAGTTTAGTTTGCTAATTTCTGATTGCTTTTTTTCCCCATTCATGAACCTCAAGTACATGCTGACAGAATGCTTCAATGTGTGAAATTTCCATTTACTTTATGAGAAAAAAAGGCATCTCTTAGATCCTAAAGGGTGGCCAGTCAAGTTTAGACTTAACATGAAAATATGTATATCAGGGACCTAAATTACAGAGAGGGGGAATATTATACTTCATGTTGTCATCCCCTATGTCTTGTCCAAAGGTATCTAGAGATAAGGTTCTGGACAATGCTGCAATTCAATTCTGTGCCCGAAAAGTCTCTGCTGTTTCAGGAGATGTTCGAAAAGCACTAGATGTTTGCAGGTGAGTTATGGCACTGTCGGCTACTTTTATTAAAAAAAGAAATGATGTTAATTGTCTCATGTAACTCAAGTAAATGTGGCTTAAGAGGCTGCATTCTGCCACTTTTTACACTCAGAAAGGAGGACTTGTTTCTCAGTGGGGAGCTCTGCATTTCCACCGTGTTAATGTCTGAAACATTATCAGTCCATTACCTACAGAGGGAGAAACAAATGAGATGTTGCTGGCACTCCCTGTGGTGATTATAGATTGGTTAATTACATTTGTATTAAAAAAGACTCCAGTTTACTTTTCCATTAGCTGGTCTCAAGCAGGTTTATTTATGGACCTGAACCATCTTTGCCTTTAGACTTTTTTTTCCTTCCTTTCCTTTTGTGAGCACCCCTTCCTCCTGTTGGTGGTCCCCCACAGTTGTACTCTAGACCTCTCTCTCCCTTCCCATCCTCTGCCCCTCCTGCTGGGGAAAGCCTCTGTGCTGACTGATGAAATTTCTTCCTTCCCAGTAGGGACGCTGGGTCCATTAAAATGATACTTGCTGTGTTGGCCCGCTGGTCCAACCTCCCCCTTGTGCCATGCAAAAGATCCAGGCCTGGCTTATGGCTTCCTGTGGGCAAAGTACTTTGGAGACAGCAGTGGGAGAGTAAGCTCTGCCTATTGCTAGATGGCATGATCCTGGATTTGAAAGTTTCCCCTAGTCAGCAAACTAGTTGGGTAAAGACTGCAACTATGAGCAATTGTCATGTAGGCTGGTGTGGTTTAGCCTACATGTATCATATGTATATGTAGCCAAGGACTCCCCTTTTAGCTCCAGTGCGTATGGGTGGTACTGGCTCTCTGTAGTCAGTCACCCACCCACATATCCTCTCTCCTATCCATGACATTTTTTCCTTGTTCAGAATGTTATTATTGGCCACATGTATGATGACCTACTTGGCATCTATAAGAGGAAACCATATAGTGTTGAAGTTTCTCAGATTCCCTGGTCCATGAAATTATTTCAAGGCAATTCAGTCCCCTTTAGCTGAGACATAACCCAGCTTCATTTAGGGGCTTTGAAATTATAAAACATGTGTCTGTTTTTGAGCTTGGTGGTTTGGTGTGGTGTTTGGTTTGGCTCAGCCTAAATTAATTTTAGAAATATTTTTTTATAGGAGAGCTATTGAAATTGTAGAGTCGGATGTCAAAAGCCAGACTATCCTCAAACCGCTGTCTGAATGTAAGTAGTTTATCTCCTTCCCATCTTCCTTTATAATTGGAAGCTTAACTTTTCTGAGGAAAGGGGTAGAAAGATGAAATGAACACAGTTAAATCCACACTTACCCTGTTCTGTATTCTCTGTTTTTGGTCAATTTCATCTACTTTACTTGAGTCTGGCCTGTCAGTACTGTAGTCCATGCATTGCTGGAAATGAGCTCCCCAGGGTGTTACAGAAATGGCTGGGTCATAGTAAGTTTTCTTTCTAAACTCTAGAAATGAAAATTGTAGACAATAAGGCTTGCCCAGCTTCTCTCTGGGTTCTTGTGTTGAGTGCACTTTAGGTCTTGATATCGGTGAAAAGAAAGCCCAGTAAATAAGAGTCAGACAGTGAGAGAATCTAGTTCAACTTGGGATATCTCAAGCCTTTACACATGTGTAGGAGGGTGAAGATACAAACATGATATTGCTACAGTGGGCTGTTAGAAAAATGACAAAATTAATTTTCCTTTCCGTTAGCTTTGTTCTCTTAGTCATGGCGGATGTAAAATGGCCCTGAACTACGGATCTTGTCAGTATTTTAATATCCAGTGTTAATCTTTAGAAACAAGACAGTCTGATTTGATTGTTTCCTCTTTCACTCTTGCAGTGGTTGAGAGTTATCAACATTGTTTCTAGCACTATAGTTCCATAGAAAACTCACTTTCTTTCCTTCCCTTCCCTTCCCTCCCTTCCCTCTTTTCTTTTTTCTTTTCTCTCTTCTTTTCTTTTCCTTTCCTTTCTTTTTTCTTCTTTCCTTTTCTCTTCTTTTCTTTTCTTTTCTTTTTTCTTTTCTTTTCTTTCCTTTCCTTTCCTTTCCTTTTCTTTTCTTTTCTTTTCTTTTCTTTTCTTTTTTCTCCCCCTCTCCCCTTCTCTCCCTTCCTCCCTTCCTTTTCATCAATTTGTTGAAAGGAAATCAATAAAAATATTTCAGAAGTAGCCAAATTCAGAGCGTATGCTAATTAATGGTAGGTAATATATACCAATGCATAGATTAGGTTATTGGTTTCTCTTTAACTTTTCAGATTATTCCTTTTCCTCAAGCAATAACATTTAGGCTTGTCAGTGCCCCTGTGAGCACCACTGGCACACACATAGCTAAAGGAGGTTGTAAGCTTCTGGCATAAATTATCAGACTAACTACATTCCTGTCTTTTGACCTCTGGTATGTGTGATTAGCTTTTAATGGCTCCAGAAAGCTATACGGAGGCTGATTTCAACTAAATATAAGAAGGCACTTTCTAGTAAATAGCAGTAACTGGGCTTCTTTGACACATATGTGGGTTCCCTAGCTTTGAAGATATTCAAACAAAGCTGGATAGATGATCACTGGTTGGGATTGTTTGGGGTAGGAAGCAAGAAGAGACCTCTAAATTCCTTTCAACTTTAAGATTCAGCTACTTGATCAGTGATCTCCAGTTTCTCTACTACCGCCAGTTCACAGCAGCATCCCATTTGTGGTAACAAAATAGAAGCAAATTGCTTCGGGGTGACTGCACGTGGTCTGAGGAAGTAACTTAGGCAAAGGTTGTTACAGAGCAAATCCCTCCTCTGTCCAAACAATGAGGCCACAGTCCTAGGCATCTCGTTGGCAGTTCCCCAACCTCCCACCTCCGAGATGGTGCTATCTGCTAAGATATCCAATGACATTTTCTCAAGTGTTGCTCTATTGTAGATCAGCTTAGGCAAGTGAACCAAACCTCAAAGGTCATTTGGGGAGGCTATCTAGAAGAATTATGTAGGATTCCCTTTACTGTCCACATTTAGCCACTCATTTGATTCAAGATATTAGGTAATTCTTACAATTTCTTTTTCCTTTCTTAATTACCATGCACAATCATCCTTGCCTTAAGGTTCTGTTCTTTTTCATCTTCAAGATACTAAGAACTTCCAAGGCAGAATACAGTAGTTTTCTGTCTAGTCCTTCTTTCCTGAGGTGGATTTTGTCTCCCTGACATTAAATTGCATTCCACAGGACAAAATAGCTTGCCGTTCTACCCAGAAAGAGGAAAACCCAATTTTCCCAGTCATCATATTTTTAAGGATAGCATTGTCTCTCATCCTTTGGCTTCTAGTCACAGAGTTGGAACCTCCGCTTTTGCCACCACATGACTGCACTTGAATTTCTTTCAGCTAAAACTTAGTATTATCTGTCTCAATGCACACGATATTTTAAAATTTTAATTAAGCTTGATTTATTTACTTTTTAGGTAAATCACCCTCTGAGTCACTGGTTCCCAAGAGGGTTGGTCTTATTCACATATCCCAAGTCATCTCAGAAGTTGATGGTAACAGAATGACTTTGAGCCAAGAAGGGGCACAAGATTCCTTCCCCCTTCAGCAGAAGATATTGGTCTGCTCTTTGCTGCTCTTGACCAGGCAGCTGAAAATCAAAGAGGTCACTCTGGGGAAGGTGAGTTGAGAATCTGCTTTGCAGAGCAGATATTGTCCAAAAGGCCTATTATGCTCCAGCTGATATGAATTAAAAATGGATTTTTAACAATAAGAATAAATATTGGTACCATATAAAAGGCAACTGGCTTTATTTCCCTTGGGTTGTGGTTGAGAATTTCCCATTAATTTCCTCCTCTCCATTTCTTCCTCTCCCTAAGAAATATATAGAGCTCCTCTCCTGCATTACAGTACAGTCTGTTGGCAATGTCTACAGTGTGCCTCTTCGAGGATTTGATTGAAAAGAGGGAAAATTAGGGTATTCAGATAACCTACAAATGCGAACTCACAATTTAAAAAAAAAAAAAGATTATAAAGTTACAAAAGATAGAACTTTTAAACAACTTTTGTTCTTCCTTATTCCTCCCAGTTACATGAAGCCTATAGTAACGTCTGTCGCAAACAGCAGGTGGCAGCTGTGGACCAGTCAGAGTGTTTGTCACTTTCAGGGCTCTTGGAGGCCAGGGGCATTTTAGGATTAAAGAAAAACAAGGAAACCCGCTTCACAAAGGTACAACTAACTGCTTCTTTGTGATAATGCTTTTAATTGTCATGTTTTGGAGAGATTATCTTTTGCTAAAGTAAAGATTTAAATATGACCACAGTTAGGTAAACAATTTTTTTTGTTAAGTAGAGTTAAAGATCTGTGAGGATGGGGGGCACCTAGTGGCTCAGTTGGTTAAGCATCTGACTTCAGCTCAGGTCATGATCCCACTTCAGCTCAGGTCACGATCTGGTAGTTCGTGATTTCAAGCTCCTTGTCTGAGCTGTACTGACAGCTCACAGCCTGGGGCCTGCTTTGGATCTGTCACTCCCTCTCTGCCCCTCCCCTGCTTGCACTCTGTTTCTCAAAAATAAATAAACATTTTTAAAAATTAAAAAAAAAAAAAGATCTGTGAGGATGGGGCAATGGTATGAATGAAGCATTCTCTGCGGGCCATTGACTTCTTGCCTCTTGTGACAGAAGTTCAACATGGTAGAAATGTGTGTAATAAAAACTTGACTTTTGTGAGTTCTCCACCATGAAAAGTCCTTTTCTCTTCTTTCCAGGTGTCTTTGAAGATTGAAGAGAAGGAAGTAGAGCATGCTCTAAAAGACAAAGCTTTAATTGGAAATATCTTAGCTACTGGATTGCCTTAAATTCTTTTCTTTTATACTAATGACGCTACCTGAAAGTATCCAGCTGGCATTTAGAGATCTATGGAGTCTTCATTTTAGTACTTTATCCATTCAGTGGCATTCAATGGTAATTTGTGAAAACAATATGACCTTTTTTTAACATGAAACTGATAAATTTTAATCTATGGATTCATGAATATTAGTGCAGAATAATAATTTGGGGTCTTATTTTATGCATTAAAAATTACCAAGTAGACCTTTTTTAATTATATTCACTACCTCCACCTCTTGTGTATCTCTAACCAATATGCTTATATTGCAGTACACAAGATTTATGTTGTGGAATGTGCCTGTATTTACCTCTTAGTTTCTTCAGACATTGGCATATTTTAAAGAACCTTGGGGCTAGAGTAAGAAGAGAGAAAAAGGATGTTGGAGGAAAATAAGCAAGTCCACGTGGAGATCTGGAGATTTGATCAAAGAATTTCTTTCTTTTTGGAGGATATTGTGTTTGTGTTGCAAGTGCTTCCACAGTGACATTTTAAAGACTCATTGAGCTTCTTGGGCACTCCCAAGGCTGTGGGGGTGGTAAAGGGACAGTAACTGTATGGATTGTGAATATATTTATTTTCAAGTTGCATCCTTTGTCTTTTTAAGCATGCACATTTCAAGAGAGATCAGACTTTCAGAAAATTTCTCCCCAAACTGTCCCACAGTCTTAGCTGCCCTCAGATGAAGCCACTTGTTTCCAGATGCTTTCGTTTGGGGTTGGATTTTCATCTGAGCCTTTTCATCTGAGCCTCAGATTTTTCCAGTCTCATTAGATAAATTAATCCATGTGGCTACTCAAGTCTTCCCTTTGCTTCATTTGGTTTCCAGTGGCATTCAATGGTAATTTGTGATGGGGACACCAGAGGGCACCATTATAACACTGACTACCTTAAAACTGCAGGCTTGGGGCTGGGGTAGTTTTGAGGGAAGGGGGAGAAAACCAGTTTGATCCCTTTGGGAGATTACTATACTTTTATAACTCAAGCAGATGCTTGGAATGCAAACCATGTGCGATGTGAATGGTCTCAGAGCCAGTGACCAAGTCTGTGCTCACTGAGCTCTTTTACCTCTCGGACAGGACTTGAGTTGGGGAACTTGATATTGTACAAATGATCTGTTGGCCAGTGTTTCATTCATGCTGCCCACTGTATCCTTGTAATGTGATCTGGGCCACGGCAGATGGTATGGGATAGAAGAAGGACATGCAGAGAGAGCCCTCTGAAATGAACACTACCCACCGGTGGGTGTGGCAGAGCATTGTCTGTACATGAGAGTCTGAATGTCGTTCTCGCCTTCTCACCTTTACCAGGTTACTCCCTCCCTCTGAGGGTCATCTGTGAGTGGAAAACACAGTTCTGTACCTAGAAGCCTGAGAGTGTCTGGGGCTACAAGGGTTAACAAGCATAATTGCAAAGATTGTCCGAAGGCTGATGGAAAGCAGAGACTGAATGGGATTGAGAACAGATGCGAGGCTTGATTTAAATTACATTTTATTGGATGCTGCAGCCTTAAGAGACGTGACTGCTTTACAGTTTGTTTCCACACTGTGGGCAGCTGCTGTCTGTTCTGTGTCCACAGTAGGATCCTGCCCAAAAAGGAGCGGCCTCCCCACCTCTTGTGTTTGAGGCTTGGCGCCTTTCTCTTAACTGTAGGGCTTGAGTCAGGAACATGGCTTGACTCGCAGTGGGGCTGCTATGTATCCTCCATGGCTCTGAGCCAAGATTGCATTTGCAGATTCAAAAGGGCGAAATTTCTTTCCCCTCTACCTCTTTTCTCTCCCTTTCCCCTGGTATTTGGAAATAGGGTTTTTTGTGTACTGGTTTGTTAGTTTCCTTTCCTTCAGTTCTCCCCCCACTGTCAATTTCTAGGTCATTGCTGCTCTTAAGACTTCAGCAATTGGAACAGGGTTGGTTCTGTCAATGATGCGTGAAGCAGACTTAGAGTCCCTGCTTGGCTTCCACTGCCCTTGTGGGAGCAAAAGCTGATGTATGTTTGTCAGTGAAGTCTTAAGTGTAATTCAGACAGCCAGAGAGCAGACTGAGAGGAGGAAGAAAGTGCTTTTCTTACTGGCGTTTCTCACTGAACCTGAGAGCTATGGGAAGGTAGTGGGATTTTTAGAGGGATGGGCCGGACTTGTGGTTACTAGTTTTTGCCAGGATTGTAGCCTGTTTCACATAGAGTAGTGGCAAAGATGCTGACCTACATTCTTCCTCTTGAAGGTGGTGGGGTGTGTGTCTATATCCTGATTTATATTTCTTCACAGAAGCAGATTAAGCTTCCGTAGAGTGTTGATGGGTATTGCCATGGAAAGAACATAGACACAATAAAATTGGTGTGTTTCAACCCCAGAGCTGCCGCTGACATTTCTGGCTCAGTGAAGACTTGCCTGTGGGTAGATAACTAACTGGCAAGAGTGTGTGAGGTCCAAGCTACCCAAAGATCAAAAATATTGGCAGAGCTCTATTTGCTACCCACCCCCCATCCACTGCTCCCTGCCTTTATTAAGTGCCCTTTTAAGATTGACCAATAAGAACTGGGAGGTAGGATTGAGATACTTCTTGAGGATCTTCAAAAATATCTATTGAGAGGTGTTGCCTTGACTACCGAGGGAGACCAAAAGAAAGAGCCAAGATGTTACTTACCTTTGTGTCTGTCCCCAGCACCTAGTACAGCGTTGGGTACCTGGTAGGTATTCAGTAAACAGTCATTGAATGGACGGATAAATGAACCAAGGAAGACACTGCCTTTTCCTCCATCTCGAGGCCAGTTATCAGAAGGTAAACACTGTTGGTGTTTCTGCACAGAGGTGGAGCAGGGCCCTGTAAAAGAAGGGTGCTCCATCTTACAAGATGTGTCTTGACACATTGTGGAGCGTTTATTGGTCTCACAGATGCGTACCAATCGCTCCCTCTGATGTAGTGGCATTTTGCTTGAGGCAACTTCCACACTGCTCCCAGGAAGCCTCGGGTTTGGGGAGAGGGAGTCCTACCCATGGGCTGGGAAGATGGGCACCTGTCTGGATGTTACCTAGTGTCCCTAGGGATTGGCCGGAAGCTTTGCCTCCATTTGGCCAGGGATCAGGGAGGAACACACCTTTGGTGTCCCACTTTGTAACTTTTGAAGAAAGTGGTGATCTCAGGTTCTTCCTGAAAATCTGAGGTGCCCTCTAAGACATTCCCCTTCATGCTGCAAACAGCACTGGTCTCCCTCTTCTCAGAAGTGCATTCTGTAGGGGGAGAAGGTGTGCCCTCTGGCCTCCCTTGATTTTCAACCCCAGCCCCAAGGCACTGGCAGTAGAAGCTAATTGGGTGCAAGGGGCCTGGGTAGAGGCTGTCTGAAGACTGGGGAAAGGAGAGAGCCAGCTCCTTTTTTAAAAAGCTCTAATTGAGTTCTGAATCAGCCTCCCTCTCTTTGATCCCTCCTCTGTTTCCCACACTGCCTGAAAGAGCTAGATCAGCACTTTATAACAAGGGTGCGCCTGCTCCCCACACTGCCCCCCTCTCCCGACGCGCTCTCCGCTGCCGCCATCCACTGCTTGTCTCCTTCAGTTAAGATAATGAAGATGCTGAGAGATAAAATGTGTATTTAATAAGGGTGGGGGTAGGGAGGCGGAAAGGGGCAGCCAGGGCCTTCCCTAGTTTGGGGCCTAGCCAAGACTCAAGCTGAAAGCAAAGCTGGAGTAAGACTTGGCCCCAGGGTGTGGGGGTTTCTGGGCCTCAATCCAGCTGACTTCACTGCCTGCTGTTTGCCCTAAATTCCCCCACCTCCACCCTCTCACCCCCACACTCCTTTCTTTCCTCTCTCCTTGCTCCCCATGGGGAAAGGGAATCTTGCTTCAACTTTATTTTCAGCTGGTAACTTGGCCTTTGGTGCGGTGCCCCCAGTCCCCGAGTCAGCTGCAAGGTCGGGCTAGGGCAGCCCCCTCTAGCTAAGGCCTGCAGAAGCCTTGGGTTCGCGGTGGGGGGTGAAAAAAAGCTGGAGTTAATGAAGACCAGCTGCTAGTCTGGGTTCTGCCTGCAGTTAGCTGGAGGCCAGCCTTTGGTGGTGGTTGAAGGTACTGGGGTGCATGACCTCCGTCCCTGGGCACAAGGATATCCTGTGGCAGCTGAGGCTTGCGCTCCTCTCTGGGCTCGGTTTTATCCTTAGTTTGTAAGAGAGGAGTGCGTTTCCCTCTTGCCCTACTCCTCCCCTCTCCAAATAACACTCGCCCTTATTGGGCTTTATAACTGTAGTGGCGGCCCAGCTGAGATCTGAGGATCTCCAAGTTCTTTTGTAAACACTCATTAACTGCCTGGGAAGAACCAAGAGCCCTGGTTAACAGCTGGGAGGGAACTGAGGCACGTTAGGGAGAAAGGCTTGACCTGAGCTCACCCCATGGACTCCACCCTGGGGCCTCCATCCTTCCTGTCTAGCTCCTTTCCTCAGTAATTCCTATAAGCAGGAGAAAGATGTGGGTGAAACACTGCTGCCCTCTCCCCTTCTAGGAAGAGGCCATACTTTCTCCCTGCCCTTGAATCTGTCCCTGACTACCTCCTGCCCCACAGAGTCCCTTCACCCCATGACACTCCCTGCTCTGCTGCTGCTGCTGCTTCTGCTGCTGCTGGAGATGCATGCAATTCTCCTTGCAAAATACTCTCACTCCAGCCCTCTGCAGCCCTCCCATCCACCTTTCCCTGGCCCACCAAACCCAAACCCCAGTGCCTCTTTTTGAGGTACTTGGGAAAATCACCTATCCTAAACTGGGCCTGTAACCTTGAAGCTGATCTAATTGTGCTAAGAGGTCCCTCTGTCCCTTGTATTTATCCCAAATGGTAGCTGGGAAAATACTCTTTCTTTACTGAATTCATTCTGGTAAAGTTTCAGGATTAAGGGCTGGGCAGCGGCACTGGTTGACCCCTATGTGTTCTGAATCTCGCCCTTCTGCTGACAATTGCCATTTCTGGTGATAGGTGTAACCCAAAGCCCCCCAGCTCCACCTGCTCATACTCTCATCTGTATGTGCATGTCTGCCCACTTTAGCACACTCCCAGGTACACACACCCTAGCCAGGATATGAAACTACCAGTTTCCAACTGCTATGGATGTCTCATCGCCCTTTTACTTGTGGGGAAATCGCCCTCCCCTCCCCTGGGTGGCGTCCTAGGTACTTAGGAATAGTGGGGAGGGATGGGGAGATTGTGCTATGTCTCTGAGGGGCGGGATAGGAGTGAGCACCTGTCCAAAATGCATACCTCCATCCCCAAATTCTCAATGGCTAAGTGGCTTAACAGGAGTGGTAAGGAAGGAAATCTTAACCCCCATCTTCAACATCAAAGCCCAAATCATCTGCTAGGGGCAGGAAGGAAGAAATGTCCTTTTTCTCTTGTCAAATATTATCCTATCTTCAGCTAAAGTCATCCATGTGCTGTGTATTTGAGACTGAGGACTGTTCCGGTCTCCAGCCCATGACTGAGACACCCTGCTTTCTCCCAGTGAGTTCCTTCTCCCCCCATCAGTCAGCTCTGCACCCGCTGACCCAGCCAGGGCTGGTGGAAGAGGGCGGGGAGAGCTTACTGTTTGGCGAGTGGCCTTTAGGACCCAACGGAAACCCGTGCCTCTTGCAGCAGCCTAACCCAGAAGCAGGGGGGAATCCTGAATCGAGCTGAGAGGGCTTCCCCGGTTCTCCTGGGAACCCCATCGCCCCCCTGCCAGCACACACCTGAGCAGGTAGGACCGCGCACGCCCCTTCCCAATTCCCCCTCGGCCGCCTTCCGCCGGGCTTCTCCGCTGCTGATCTGGTCGTTTCCCTCTCGCCAGTTCAGGCTTTCCCCATCCCTCCTCCCCCACTGATCACTGTGGTCCGGGGAGGTGGGAGCCTGGGAACAGTGGGGTGTCTGAGAGCTCGGAGCCCCCCGCACCCTGCAGCGCCCTTCCCGCGCTCACTCCCAGGCATTCCCCGATCTCAGGCTAAGAATGGAAAGTGGGGGGAAGGTCTGCCCAGGCCCCACGCCCTTGCACCCTCCTTTGCAGTATTGCCTAATCCCCCTTCCCCCACCTCACCTCGACAGGAGAATTTACAGTGCTGGGGTGATAGTGGAGGGAGCAGGAGAGGAACCAGAGCCTTCCAGGGGGATTTGTCTCTCGCTTCCTCCTGGCCTCCCCGCCCCAAGAGCTTGGGACTTTGGTTTGCCCCCAACTCCCTACTCACCTTGTAGGGGAACTAATACCCCTTTCCAGATCTCACACTTAGGTGGCTAAAGCCTTTGCTGGAGGGTAGTGGAGGTTGTGAGCAGTTTTCGGTGACCTGTTCCTCTAGGGAAAGTTCTTTCATTCTTTCAGCTTAGAGACCCCATCACTGCCAATACCTCAGCACCTATTGCAAAGAACCCCCCCCCCCCGCAACTACGTGTGTGTGTGTGTGTGTGTGTGTGTGTGTGTGTGTGTGTGTGTAGACCATGTGATTTTAAATCCACAAGCTTTGGATAAAGGTGGCTGCGTGCATTGAAGGGGAGAGATCCCAGAATGTGGCCCAGGCCAGAACAGGCTCAGCCCAGATGGCTGGGGAAGGGGGTGTGGACCAGATCTGGGAGGCCACCCAGCCATGCCAGCTCCCTGGGCTCCTTGGCTTTCAGAGCCTCAGGCTCCTGGTGTTACCCCAAAGCTTCTGCCCTCCTGCAGGCTCTCTGGGAAAGGGTTGAATGGCACCTACTGTTTACAGTGGCTTATTTTTCCCTCCAGCTGGGGGCTGACAAAGCCTGCTCTCTGAAGATCTAGGGCATCTCATTCTGGTTTAGTGGGTTTGCAGGAGGGGTGTATGACCTGTCAGAGTAACTGTGTGAATGTGTGTATATCGCCTCTGAGCAGAGCCGACTGGGGAGGAGAGTGATAGGAAAGACTGGTCACACTTTGGGGGAACCCCTCTAGCTCTCTCTGGTGGAGTGGGCTGCATGTCCCCTGTCCCCAACTGTGAACTCTATCTAGGTGTGGGGTGTGCTTTGCAGTCTCCATGACTCCTTGGATCCCCAACAGGTTGGTTTTGTAGGAAAGGGTGGATAATGGAGTGACTTCAGACTTAGTTCTGCTCTTGACCCAGGAAGCAAAGTAGAGATTCTGAGTGTGAACAGGTATGTGCATTTGTACTGAAGCCTCAGTTTTCTTTCCTTCTTTCTTTCTTTCTCTCTCTCTCTCTTCCTTCCTTCCTTCCTTCCTTCCTTCCTTCCTTCCTTCCTTCCTTTCTTTTTTTCTTTCTTTGACAAAGAAGGGAATTTATTTCAGTGAGGCTAATACAAGGAAGACAGCAGACTAATGTCTCAGACTATCTCCCTCAGTTTCTTCATTTGTAAAAATGGCTATTGGTAGCAAGCCCCGCTTGCCTGATAGGGACACCTCCATAAAGGCCCCATAAGACAATGTATTCTAAAACCCAGTGCAAATGGTAGTTTCCACTGGGGTGGGAGTGGGGGTTCTAAGATGGGATTCTGTTCCTAAATCTAGGTCAGTCTCTCTGCTTTGGCTTTCCCTCGCCCCAATCCTTGCCCATCTGGGGGATGGTGGAATCAGGCAGGCTATTGCCCTAGGGGCTGCAGAATTACCCTAATGCCGGTGGTGGCTGTTGCCAGAGAGCCTGTGGTCAGAGAGGACAGATCTCTCTACTAGGCTTTCTTCCTCTGGGGCTCCACATCTTCTCCCCTGAGCCCCATCTCCACCTTCCTTCTGCCATGCCTGCTCAGCGTCCTTGTCCCCGTCTCTCCCCTGCCCAGTGGCCTCCTTGTCCGGCTCACTGGACAGGGGCCCTAATCGGATTGGACAGCTGAGATATGTGTGGCGGCTGAGAGCAGGCGGGAGGGAAGCCAGTGGGAGGATGGTATGAGGGCTGCCCCTGGCACTGTCCAGGCCTCCCAGGCACCACCTTGGTCCTGCGGACTCCCGGCTTGGCTTGGTCCTGGGGAAGGGGTGCCAGAGGAGGCTAGGAATGAAGATTAGGGGAGGGGGGAATCCACCCAGGACCCCAGGACCTCTTTGATCTTTGGTGGCCTAAATGACACTATCTCTGACCGTGACCTGGAGGAGAGGACAGCAGGTGAGGGCCAGGCTGGCTCTGCCCCCTCCCCCATTCTCATGGCCCTGTTTTCTTCTCTTCTTGTTTGGAAATGTGTTCACTTTCCCCATCCAGCCCCTTTGGCCAGTTCCCCCTTATGGGTCACATCTGGGAGCTGCTGGGGGCACCATGTGTCTGCCTCACTCTGGGCTGTTTCCTCCCCTCCAAGGTATTTCTCTCATTCACTCTCTGGGCTGGGCGCCAGGACTCCTGGGTTTCCCGCCTGCCTCCTGGTGCAGGGCTGTCCTTCAGGCCTCCAGAGAGTCGCTAAGCTGGTTTCCTTCCTCCTGTGTGGGGAGGGCCTTCTCCCTGGGCTGGGAGGTGTCAAGAATCCCAGGTGGGATAGGGGTGGGGGCACCACAGCCCCTGGCACTGTGTACCCCAACTCCTCCCTCCCAACCTCTGACTCAGCTTGGGGGCAACACATGCCCTGCCTGGAAGGCATGGCCTGTTCTCACCTCCAGGCTTTCATCTTTACATGTGGGCAGCCCAGATCTTCTGCTATTCTTTCAAGCTTTTTTTCTCATGGTATCTGGGGGTGGCCATTGAAACCCCTATGTCTGTACCCACACATTTTGGGGAGCAGAGGATTAGCATAATTAAGGCTGGGGCACTATTTTGTCTTCTCTCCAGCTGGGCCAGGATGAAGGAAACCAGCACAAACTTCCCCATGCCAATTCCCTCTGCCCTCAAAAGACCAGTCAGTGGAGCCAGGCCCTGCCCTCTCGGTGCCCACAATGTGGTTGGCACTGATTTGTCAGAAATTGGGAAGGTTTCCCTCTAGACTGCTTGCCTCCGCTCTCCTCCTCTCGGAGGGCAGGGACAGCTCTAGGATGGCAGGCACTTATGGGCAGGCCTCTCCCCTAGGGAAGGGGTGTGGGATGCCCCTGAGATGGCCAGGTTGGCACTCTCCCCAGGCTGGAGTCCTGGACTTGGTTTGGAGCTGGGAGTTTGTGGGGGAGAGCAGGACACGGGCCTCCCTGCCCCCCTCATTTCCTGCTCTTTGGGCAGCTGTGGGCGAGAAAGGCTGCAGGGACTATTTTTAGTCAGTCTGTCCCCTGGCAGGAGGGACGTGCAGAAAAGCACGGGGCAGCAGAGGGGCTGGCCAAGGTGAGGGTAAGCAGGCAGGCAGAAGAGTGAGGAAGAGCCAGAGGGGCAGCAGACAGGGCAGAGAGGCACGCATTGGGCTGGGGCAGGGTCTGGCAGAGAGGGTCCTGACCCAGGTAGATGGGCTGGGCTGGGATGAGGAATACTGGGCACCCCTTGGCGGGTTCTCTGTCCTGCTAGACTTAGAACCCTGAAAGGGCATTAAAGACCACTTAGACAATCCCTCCCCCTTGTGGAGGAGCAAACAGGCCTGGGGTGGGGGCAGGATATTCCTTGCACTAGGACATTCAAGCAGTCATCTGGCTGCACTGGGACCCCTTGCACCCATCTTCTCTCTTCAGGGTCCCTCACCACACCTGGTTGTGTCTCCCTCCCCTGCTGCAGCAAGGAGGACCTGGTTGTTTCCTTCTCTGCTTGTTTATGCACCGTCTCCCGTAAACCCCAGCTTGGTTTGTTTAGAAGTCTCCACTATGTGGAGAGAGCCTGTGTCCAGGCTGGAAGGAGGTCAGGGTTGGGGTTTGTTTAGGTGGCCTGTGGCCACTGGTGTGGATCGAGGTGCTGGGCATCTGCCAACAGGCTCACAGGCTGACGAGTCTGGGCTTAGAGACACCTCAGGGAAGGGGCATCCAGTCTCACTCCACCTTAGAGACCCAGAGAAGGCCCGGATTTGCCCGCAGTCCTGAGATGAGCTAAGGACAGACCAAGGACGGGAGTTTTGCAGGCTCTCCAGAGCCCCCATCCGGCCCCACGGAGGTCATCCTGGTTGTTTGCCAGTGCCCCCAAGAAAGGAGGGGCACAGGCAGAAGAGTGGGTAGATTACCAGAGGCTCCCAGCCACAAGTCAGAAGTGAGCCCTCCTCCAAGGCCTGGGGGCAGAGCACCTGGTTGAGCTTTGGGAGGAGAAAGTTCAGGAGAGAGTTGCGGTCCCTCAGGACTCAGTCTCCAGTCTCAGTCTCACCCCCAGGGCCACCATGTTGCACAAAGACTGTGAATGGTGCCCCCTGGAGTTGTTCAGGGCCCTGCCTATGGAGTCAAACGTGCTGCTTCTGTCCCCCACCTTCTTTCTTTCAATCAGCCTCAGATCCAGCTGGAAGGAGGTGTTCCAGGTGGGCTTGAATCCAACATTTCCTCCCCCACTCTGCCTCCTGCCACTCTGTCTCTTATTCCTCTGTTGCCTAACCCCTCCCCACCAAGCCTGGCACAGTGGGCCACAAATTGTGGTGCAGGCACCCCTCCCCCCTCTCCATTCAGTCTCTATGTCTCTGGGGGCTGATTTATCCTGCCCCCCCCCCCACTCCTGCCCGCCTTCAGGCCTGCTGCAGTGTGTGAGAAATCAGTAGTGCAAATGGATTGAGGTTGTTCAGCCAGTCCATTCCCCTTGGGCCACCCCCCCCCAATCCTCCTGGGACTTGGAGAGTTACCCAGTCCCCTTCTGGCTCCACATACACAGTGATATACACACCTAGTGGCTGTAGCTAGAGCGCTGAGCACAGGAATTACTCTTTCTGTCCATCGCTGCCTCTGCCCCTCTCATTCTCTCTCTTTCTCTCATATACTGGGCTGGCCTTAGCATGACAAATACCCTTGACCATTTATTTTCTAGCTTGGGTGGAGTGGGGGTGGAGGGCCTTAGAGAGCAGTAGGCTGCCAGCCAGAGGTGGGGGGAAGCAGGTGGGTAAGGGAGATGGGGGGGGCGGGAGGACTAGCTGGGGAGGGATTGGGTGACAGCCCACCCCATCAGCCTCTGGTAACCCAATCCCTACACCCCACCCTCCTGATTCCCCTCCTGTTCAACAGCTTCAGCAGCTGCTGGCAGAAGCAGGGCTGGCAGAAGTGTGTGTGGTGACTGCATGTGTGTGTGTGTTGGGGGTGGAGAGGGGCTGTGGGGGCAGGAGGTGCTGCCAGGACATGTTAAAGGAGCCGCACAGCCTGGGTACGACTTGGGTGGCAGGAGGAGGT
Organism: Acinonyx jubatus; assembly: GCF_027475565.1. Lineage (NCBI taxonomy): Eukaryota > Metazoa > Chordata > Mammalia > Carnivora > Felidae > Acinonyx > Acinonyx jubatus. Next base: position 38,409,273 of record NC_069397.1, read on the forward strand.
GGGGCTGGTGGGAGAGTGGGTGGTGAATGATGGCAGGGGGCAGGCTGCAGGGGGGCAGGGCAGCCTAGGGGTCTCACAGAACTTGTCTGCACTAGAACAGGGCCTGGCAAGCTGGGGGTGGGCAGTGATGAGGGGACAGGGGCGGGTACAGCTGTGGCTAGCCCTAGGATGCCTGTTCTTCGCCAGGGGGCGCATGTAACCATGGAGGACACAGCCTGCCCCTGTCCCCAATCCCTGGGCTGTGCCTGCTGGGCATCACAGTCTTGGTGACTAAGTCACTTCTGTCCTGGGGCTGGCAAGGTGCCAGGCTCAGCTCTTCTCGGTAGGTGAGTCACTGCCCTGGCATCTCCCCCGGATGCAGCTGAGTCACCGGGCTGTGCCTGCTGGGCAGGTGGGCACCATGCTTGGGGTGGGGTTGGGGGACCATGTATGTAGCCTCCGGTGTCTTCTCTGATCTCTCTCTGGCATGTCCTGGCCCTATCTACCACCCTGCAGCTCTGGTGTTTGTCCCATGTGCTCTATTGAGGGGGTAAAGAAGGAAGCAGCGTGGTACTGAGTGGAAATGTTTGATTCGGAGTGAAGGGGGGGCGGTTGAAAAGGGGCCTGTGGGTCAGAATCTTAGCTCTGCCGCTGGCAAGCTGTATGACCTTGAGCAAGACAATTTCCTTTTCGTACCTCAGTCTCCTCATCTGCACAATGGAAACAGGAGCCGTGCCCCAGATTACCCTTCAGTTCGAATCAGAGGGAGTGGGGAAGTGAGCGTGCTTGTGGGAGGAGCTCCCCCAGGGATGAGGGGGGCGGAGGGCAGCCAGGGAGGGGAAGAGGAGTCAGGGGCTGGGCTGGTTCCAGCAGACATTTCCCACACGGCCTGCATCCAGGTAGTCTTTTCTCACTCACTACCAGTGTGCTGCTATTCTTGAATAGGAGCTCCCCACCGGCTGTGAGAGGGAGGCCTTGTTTTGCTGGAATTGTGGGCCCTCCTGGGGGGGGGGGTGTCTCAGGGCTATTTTGTATCTCCTTTGAGTGCTGCGGGCTCTCTAGGGTTTCCCTTTGGAGAGAGATCCCTGTCTTGGGAAAACAGTGGCTCAGACTTCTTCCCCAGCCCATTGCCTTCTGTATACAGGACGGGAAGGGCAGGCCCCAAGAAGGAGTGTCTTTCCTAAAGAGTGAGGAGCCCCCTGGCCTGTGGCTTTTCTCAGTCTGATAGTCTCCTGCTGCCTACTGCACTTTTCTCCCCTCCTGTGTAGGGTCCCTGCAGGGTGGGGGTGGGGACCCTGCTGGGGGTCCGGCACAGCTGGAGTTCAGCTGCTGCAGCTTGAAGACTCCTGGCCTCCCACCTGGGGACCTCTCCTGTTTCCTGGAGTCAAGCCTGGGTAGGGCTAGAGCCTGGACAGGCAGTACTGGGTGCCCTGGACAGGGGGAAAGTGCCCCAAAGGCCTGTGGGCTGTGTGCTTGTACATCTGGGGCCAGTCTTCTGTGTGTCTGGCCCCCTGTGGGGAGTGGATGTGTGGGTGCATGAATTTCTTCCTCCATCTGCACATGGGCCTACTGCCGTGTCTGTTCAGGAGTGTGCCCCACACTGCCTCATGACCTTGTGCATGCCCAAATGCCTGTCTTATATGTGCATGTTCTGTTTGACTCAAGGATGTGGATACATGTGTGCTCTGAATATGCATGTGGGTGTGCATATATGGGGGTCCTGCATGTGCGTTTACACATCCGAATCTCAGTGTGCACGAGTGTACCTGACCCTGTGTGCTGGCACGTATATGTGAAGGCCTTTCTTCGTGGGAGGCAGTGTACCCGTGTTTATGCACACTTGCATTTTTGTGTCCATAGCTTTAGCTAGAAGGGATACTGGCAAAATCTAGGGCAGGAAGAGCCTGTGTGGGCTAGGGGTGGCTGGCGCTGAGCCCCCTCCCAAGCTGGTCTCACCCGGGGCAACGCCCCCTGCTGCTGGTTAGGCTCAGGCTGGAAGGCCTGGGCTTTTGGGGGGGGGGGTTGGGGGGGAAGGGGTTAAGCGTCGGCGTCCACATCTGGGAGCCATTGGCGCATTCCTGCCCGCTGAGCGCATGTTTGCGGATGGATCTGGACGGGACAGGACGGGAGGGGCTGGGCGGGCGTTTCGCACCGGTGGACGGAAATCCAGACGAGAGCGCGAGAGCGAGAGACAGCCGGGCCTGGAGGGCGGGAAGGGGCCTGGGGAAGCGCTGCCCCAGCGCCCTGTCCCTGTGCCGGACCTCAGAGCAGATCATCCCACCGACCAGGCTTGTCCTACTTTACCAAGGCTGGGGGGCTAAAGCTGGAGGGAACAATCAGATACTCCGATTCTCCACCCAGCTGTGCAGCCGGTGTGATGGTGGACAGAACCCTGTGTCCACTCCCGACCTCCTGTTCCTCGTCTGTAAAGCGGGGGCCGTCGGGCCGGTGGCTTTGAGAGCTTTGCCAGCCGGGTCAGGCTGAGAGTCTTCCTCACTGGGGTGGAGGCCTGGGAGTGTGACACTTCCCCTTCCACTGGGAAGTCCTGTGGGGGCACTTGTGGCCACTTCTCTGACCGGGGAGGGGGGTGGTGTTGTTCCTTAATGATTTTGCTTCCCCCCAGTAGGCTGCTACAGGTGGGGACGTGATCCTTCCAAACGGAGCAGCAGGCTCGAAGGGGGCCTGTGGCTGTGCTGGGAACTGGGGTCTCTGCAGATGGAGAGTGATTCAGATCTTGCCCCGCTAGAGCAAGAACGAGAGCTCTTCTGGCTCCTCCAGACTGGGCCAGGAGAGAGAAGCTGGAGTCTGAGAGTCCTCTAGCACTGAGGGGTGCTCCTGGGCGCCCCCTGGTTGGTTCTTGGAAGATCCAAAGGCCACTGCCCTTCTGGGGGAAGGGTACTTGGCAAGGAGATGCTGAGGGGTTAGGTTGGGCTCTAGTTCCTCAGACCTGCTCGAACTGGAGAGGTGTTTGGGGGAAGAGGAGAGGAGTCATTACTCGAGGGAGGTATACCTACTCTTGCACTTCCTTTTTTTTTTTTCAGATGGGAAAATTAAGATTCAGAGAAAGGAAGCGACTTATTCAAGGTCGCACAGCTCTGAGTTCCAATTGATCCCCAGAGAAGGATTATAACTATAGGAGTTAGGGGCTTAATATCTAGGGCCAGAGTCACTATATTCACTTCTATATTATGCTCTCTTCCCCGGTTTAGGTGTTGGGCGTGTGTGTGATCTGTGCCTCTGCGAGTGTTGGTACGTGTGATTGGGGGCAAGGGAGTGTGATACCACACACTGCTGTCCTTTCTCGACAGAGTCCTCTTTCCATTCTTTCCGCAGAACTCCTCCTGCCCTCTCAGAATCTCTCCTTTTGGGGCAGAGGGAGGGAATTCTCCCAGATTCCCACGGTCCAGCCTTTAGCTAGGCGCGTCTCCTTTAAGACTCGCCCTTCTCCGGGTCTGTTAAGGAGGGGCGGGGGGCGTGATCCCACAGGCCCGCCCCTGGCTGGTGATAGGTCGGTGGGCGGGCAGAGGCGGGTCTGGGTGGGGGAGAGGGCCGCCCCTCCTGCTCCGTACCCTCCGCCCCCCTAGTCTGGGGCTCCGGGTAAAGTTTCAGCCTCCGCACGTGACTCGCCATGGCCGCTGCCTTCGCCCCGCGCCCCTGAGCCGCGGCCCCCCAGACTGCTCCTCTCCTGGGATCCCGTACCCCTGACGCTTAACAGCACCGAGGCGCAGGGTCAGGGCAGACGCCGAGCCCGCGGGCGCTCTGGACGGATTGCTTCCTCCCGCTGCGAGGTAACCTCTGCCCCGGGGATTTTGGAGAGCCCCCAGCTCCCGCGGGCACCGGGGCCCCTGGGCCTGTCCCTGATAGGAGCTGCAGGCGGGGACCTGGTGCTGGGCGGGTTCAGACGGGAACCCGGGGTTTCCTGGGCTTCCTACCCCGCCGCCGCCGTGCCCAGGGTGGGGGAGTCCAATCTGTGCGTCTGTCTGCGCCCGAGTGTTCGCGCGCAGCCGTGAGGCATCTGGGGCGGTCTGCCGCGCGTGTCCCCGGCGCCCGAGCTGTGGCAGAACCGCCGCTGGGAACTCCTACTCCCTCTTGCTTTCCTCTTCAAAAACAAACAAAACAGAAAGACTTTCAAACCTGTTTGGGGAGAGATCGGATGCCCAACGGACTAGCCCCCTCCTTTTCCTCCTGTTATCTGAGCTGCCCTGTGGTTTGGGGAGAATCAGCCCGGAGGCCCACCCCCACCGGAGCAGGCGGCTGGGGGGCGGGGCCCGCTCAGCTGGTGTCCCCCGTGGAGTGAGGGGAGCCGATCGAATTGGGTAAGGGAGTCAGTGCAGTACCAGGAGGGAGGTCTCTGGATCTAGTGCTACCATGGGGTTATGGAAGCTTTTTGGGGTGAGGGGAGGACGGAATGGACTGGTTGTCTTTGCTCTGCAGAGGGTGTCTGGGACCTGGTGCCACCCACGAGGAGGAGAAGCTGCTAGCCAGATGTGGATGTGGGGGGGGGGTGCTGGAAAATCAGCTTGGCTATGCCCCTTCTCCTCTCTGGGCACTGCCCTATTGTCAAGTTGCTCAGTGGGAAGGGCAGCAGGCCACCAGTGTGCTAGGCTGGGGATGGGGACCGACTCTTATGGAAATCAGACAAGAAAAGCCCCACAGCCTTGAAGATATTTCTCTGCCTCTGTCCATCCTGTCTTGGATAGGATGCCCATGTGCTGGCATGGGGTACCCTCAGCATTCAGCTGGTGCCAGCTCCTTCTACCAGATTGCTTTCTGCCTGTGGGCTGTGTGCACATGTGTGTGTGTATATGTTCTTAGAGGGACTATTCCTGAGAACACTCCCCCACTTCCCCACCCCCTTCTGCTAACTCCCCCTCACTTTTGCTCCTGACCACCATCCCTCCTCCAGTTTCCTGGGTGGGAGATTCAGGGATGTCTCTTGTCCCTTTCCCTGGCTGCAGTGGTCATAGGGCAGGGTTGTTCTAGGGAAGTGGTTCAGTAAAGGCACCAGGTCTTGCTACAAAGTGGGCTTGAGCGCCAAGCACTCCTTCAGGGCCTTGTGCTTGATGGGGAGGCTGGGTTGGGGAAGACCCAGATTGGAGCGGGGGTGGCTTGACACCTTGGGGCTTCCCCCTGTTGGGGGTGGAGATGAGTCTGGGGGAAGAACAAGAGAAAGAGTATTTGGAGCTGGAGGAAAGGGGGGGTCTGGGGGTTTCTGACTATGAAGGGTGTTAGTGTACTGGGAGGGGCTGGGACATCAGTTCTGTGTGGGAGTCTGGGCTATGTTGGTCCTGAGACCGAGCAGTCACTAGGGTCAGACTGGGGTAGGCCCTTGGGAGCTGAGGATCTTAGATTTGGACTTTGAGGGTGTGAGTGAATGTGCATGAAATGGTCCATGCAGGAGTTTCCCCACCAGACTGGTGAGGGCAGTGCAGATGAGGTAGCAGTTCTGAAAAGACCCTGGGTTTGGAATGGCTTAATCCTGGCCACCTCCTCCTATCACCTCTCAATCTCCATCCTTAATTTGACCCTAAATGCCCCTGCTACCATTCTGGGACACTTCTCTGGTCCACCTCCTACTCCCAGCCATGTGGCAGCCTGGCAGGAAGCTAGCTGTGGGCAGCCCCATCCTGATCACCCCTGTGCCTCCCCCGCTGGGCACAGTCACCCACATGTGCCATGACGCGGTTCCTGCCACTCTGTCTAGTGTGGGGTAGAGGACATTGTCTGAGTGGCACTTCAAGTCTGTTTTGGGGGGATTGACCCAGACCTCGGTTAATTGGCTCCTCCTCCCTAAATCCTTTGGTCTTAGAAGCTGGCTCTGCCCTCTAGGACCTTTCCCCCCAACCCACTTCTTGCTCAGACTTCTAGGTTCTTTAGTGGGGTAGTCCTCAGAACTGTGTGACGTGAGGGTGCGGCCTGCTCCAAAATATAAACCTCAGTGCCTGGTTCCCTGCGCTTTGGGCAGCATAGGCTGGGCAGGGCAGGGCCTGACCTGGGCTGAGCTGAGGGATGGGTGTGTTTGGGCCTTTCTGGAGGTCTGTTTAGGAGTAGTGTCTGGGATCTATGGTGATGGGCATCTAGGGAAGGTAATCCTATCCCTGTGACGAATGAACATGGTAATCTCCACTTGCCCAGTGCCCCACGCCCCTTTCTGGTGGCAGTGGTTTTGGGAGTGTGGGAAGCTGGCAGGGTCCCTGGCAAGATGACCAGGGTTGTCTTGACTTACTGGGTTTTGGGAAAGGCGTGTGGCAACTGATACCTCAGCTCCCAGGGCTTTGGCCGCACATCCTCTCTGATGCCTGCTGTCTTTCTTCCCTCCATTCCCCTCTCCACCCTCTGGCTGCTGTCTAGAGCCCACACGGTTTGTAGGGGATGGAGGGTGGGGGCGAGGGCCTGGATCTCCGTGTGTGTCCAGGGAGTGTTCTGGGGATTGGCAGGATTGGCTGAGAGTGTCTGGGTGTCCCTGCAGGGTGGGTGGTGTGCAGGGACCAGGCCCAGAGTGTGAGAATGTGTCAGCGTCGGTGTGTCTGTCCCCCGTCTGGCTTGGGTGTGGGTGTCTCTTGCTTGTCTGGATCTTGCCTCCCGCTCCAGTCCCCGCCTCCCCTCCCCCCCCCCCCCCACCAGTTGGGACCGCCTGCTTTCTCTCCCTCTCTCTCTCCGCAACTGGAGCCTCCCTTGCCTGTTCCTGGAATTTGGAGAGGAGGAGGAGGAAGAGGCAGGCAGACAGACCTCCCACACTGTAGCCCGCCTGCCTGGCATCATGGGGAAATGAAATAGGTGCTATGGAACTAAGGTTTCCCTGCCTTCTCTAGACCCTCCAACACACATCACAGAGTCTAGGGAGCCACGTTTACAGAAGGGCCTTGGGCTGCCCCCTACCTGCCTGGCAGTGATGCCTCCTTCTTCTATCCAGCATCCTGCCTGCTTGGCCCCTGCCGGGACCTCTAGGCACCACTGTCAGCCCCGGGAGCGGATGGGGGATTAGACTGCTGCCAGCCTGGCCAGCACCTGTTGCCAACCCCCAGCGCTGTAACTGGAGCCGGCCATGGAAGGGGGCTACAAAATGACAGGTGGAATTTCTGCAACCAGGCAACCCCCCCCCCCCACCCACTGGATATGCCTTTGCCTTCCGGCCGGAATAAGGAAAGCCTACCCCCCCACACCCCCTCTGCAAGTGTCAACCTGATCTCAAGGATGATGTCCCAATCCTGCCTGTGGGGGCAGGGCCTGGGAGATGGGCAAAGGAATGAGTTTATTGCTGTTTGCCCAGTGACCCCCCCATCCCCTTCACAGGCTGCAGAGCTGAGCTGCCCTTGTTTAAGTTAACTGAGCTCTGTTGCTCAGGGAGGGCTGGGGGGCATGGGGGTTGTGGATGGGGGTGGTTCTCTGTTAATGTTTTAATTGCATAAAAACTGGGAGCTCAGCTCCCGACCAGTGGGGAGTCTGGGTCTGGCTGGCCGCCCGGTTTGGGCTAAATATAGTCTGGGACATCTGCAGAGAAGGGGAGGGGGGTGGAGGGAGGTTCCTTTCCCCCCACCTTCCACCAAGGTGCCCTCGTCTGGGCGGGCACCTTGGAGCAGGGAGGGGGATTCCTGAGCACAAAAGGCTGGGGAGAGGCGGTGGGGGCTGGGTACAGTTGGGATCTCGCCTGTCTGGCGGCCAGTAGCTGCCTGAGATGAACCCAGAGGCTCAGGACAGGCTGGAGTGGGGTGTGCGGGCTGTATCCAATGGCTCTGCTCCCCTCCCCCCAGAGCTGCCTGAGGTCAGGCAGTCTCCGTGTGTCACTGCGCCCTGCCGGCCGCCGCCGTGTGTCACCGTGACCCACTCTCTGTGTGCCTGTGTGTACACACCTACCTAGGAGTGGCTCCCTCCCGGCTCCTCCCCCAGAGCCTCTGTCCCCTGGGTCCTACCGCAGATCCCCAGCCCTCCTTCCTTCTGCCCCTCGGCCCACGGTGAAACCTCCAGCCCAGGAATCGAGACTTGAGAAGGGGAAGCTGCGGTGGGGAGTTCTCTGATCTCTAGTCACGGCAGGAAGTGGAGGGGAGGGGGAGCAAGGGGGAGAACCGTGAGTGGCAGGCCAGGAGGGAGGGCCCATCAGCCCTGCGACCAACCTCACACACTGCGATAGGGGGTGGCCACCCTCCCAGCTGGCCCCCTTCCCTCCAGCTCCAAGTGGGGGAACCTTAAGGGACAGCTGATTCTCTAGGGGCTGGTAACAATCTTTATCACCCCCCAACACTGGAAAAAAAAAGTCTTCCTGTCACGTGGCTGTCACTTCCTGTCCCACTGTGGTTCCAGGGATGTTTGTTGTTGGTTGCCATGGAGATAGCCGCCGTGGGCACTACCCCGGTTCTTGTGGGGAGGGAGCTGCCCCTCCCCCCAGGGCCACAGTTGGGAAGGGACTTGGGGGGCCTGCCTTGGGGGCTATTTCAGGCTGAGTGTGTGTGGTCTCTGATGCTCCAGATCCTCTAGGCACCGCCCCCCCCCCCCCCCAACAGACTTCTGTCTGTGGGAAGGAGTCACAGCCACCTACTCAGACCCAGTGTTGGGGAGACCGTGACTGTGCCTGGCTGTGCTTGACTGGCTGACTGTGTGAGTCTGACTGATTGTGTGGTCCTGTCCCCTCCAGGCTAGGTTGTGCTGCCTCAAAGATACATCACAGAGGTTCGTGGGACCTCTGCTCCCTGTCTCCTTTTACCTTTGGAACCTTCTCCCATCTTGTGTTCTCATGGAAATTGCCTTCCCCAGGGAGCTTCTGGGATGTCTTGGGGTATAAGCTGGAGTGGGAGGAGGCTCTGGGCAGGCTGTGTGTGTGTTTGGGGGTGGGGAGGTGGGGGTCTGCCTCACCCTTGCACACAGCCTGTACCAGCCTTTCTCTGAGCCTGAAGGCCCTGTGCTTTAAGGGGCAGGCCATACGACTTTGTGACCCATTCTTCCCACCCCCTTGTGGGTTTCCCTCTTCAGCCAGGGATGGAGAAGAGGAGATTCCCCCTAGTTCTAACCCCCAACTGGTAGGCGGGTGCAGAGTAGGAAGTTCCTGGGGGGTAAGTGGATGGAGGGGTATGGGGCGGGGTACAGTCTGACTCAGGCCTGGTCTGGGGTCAGAGCCAAGAGGATATCCTGAGGCAGGGGATTGGCGTTCCCGGCTTCCCTGCAGTCGAGGTCCCCAGGGAGGGGTGCTGGGAGGGGATTGGTAGGACCATGTCCTGCTGACTTTCTGCCCTAGGATTCAGAATCTGGCAGTCTCAGGTTTAGGGCAGAGCTGAGGGGATAGCGGAGGGCGGGGATTGCTGTAGCCTTACATACACACACACACACACACACACACACACACACACACACACACAACCTTGCTGTGTGTGCTCCCATTGTGAGAACAGTGTTTCCTGCGTGGTATAGTGGGGAGACAAGTGGTGAGGGGGCAGCTGCCAAGGTGAAGGTGGGGAAAGCCCCATGCCAGGCTGGGTATAAGGACGGTGGTTTCCAAGCTGGGGGGGGGGTCCCCTTTGTCTGTGCCCCCTTGGTCCCCTGCCCGGACAGAGGGGCCTTTGTTTGGTCCACACACTCCTGTGGTCTGGCTGTGGCTTCAGCAGGCTCATCTCTTCCTCTTCCTGTTTTCTTCCTTCCCTGTAGGTTGCTCCCTCCTCAAGGCCTGGGCTGCCCCCTGCCCTTTCACCTACTCTCTGCTTTGAAAGAAGACCCAGTGGGTTCCAGGGGAGGGGGAGCTCAGCCACCTTGAGCTTTGGAGGTCCCAAGCATGTCTCCTAGGGGGCTCTGGGGTACAGTCTTTGGGGATGCAGAAGTTGGAGGCACTGTCATGCCCACAGAGACCACCATTTCCTCCTCCCAGAACCTGGCCTGTCCTAGGTTTGGACTTACCCAGTTGCCCTTTCTGCTGGGTAATCAGTCACTGCTGGAGGTCAGGTGGCCCTGCGTAGCTGGGACAGAACCTAGGGCCAGGTGGGGGCACAGGTTGAGGGGACATCAGACCCACTCTTCTGGGACTGAGTGCTGCATCTTGAGGCAGTTGGGCAGTGGCAGCATACAGAGGAAGATGCTGGACTTCATCCCTCCCCTAATCCCCTCTGAGGATGTGCTAAGGGCCTGCACATGTTTGGGGCAGGTTTTCAAACAAGTCCTAGCTCTAGTGAGGCAGGCCTGGGGTTGCAAGGGTCTGGTAGAGAAGAGGTGCCCTGTACCTGTCCTGACATAGTCCAGGCCCTCCTGGGGTGGTGATCTCTTTCAAAGTGGGGCTGGCTTTGCTGGCTCCCTGCAGCTGGGACTCTGGTGAGCAAAAGGTAAACAGAGGACCAGAGTGGCCAGACTGTGGACTTGGAGGAGAGGGGTGAGAGCCTTGGCCAGAGGAACCTTTGGAAAAGGGAAAGAGGGAGTAGTGATCATCACTGCTCCCCAGACCCTGCCTGAAGATCTGAAGAGCTAGGAGGAGGCGAGAAGTTGTGGCTTTGTGTGTGTGTGTGTGTGTGTGTGTGTGTGTGTGTGTGTGTGTGTTCCTGGAAAGTTTATAAATAGTTCCAGCCCACTGTTCTGGTTTAAAATCTGCCCTGTCCCGCCCTGTCCTGCCCTGCCCTGCCCTGCCAGCTCCTTATCTGATAGGGGGTGCAGAGAGTCCAGGTCTTTGTTTCCACCAGGGTTCATGTCCTGTATGTTCCCCTGGGTACCCCGTCAAGTTGAGCTGAGCTTTGGGTGTCATTTGCCTATGATTCACTGACTGTCTAGAATGCTGAGGAAAACCCCCATCTCCCCTTCTTTTAAGCTGCCCGGTCTCTGTCCCTATCTCTCAGCCTCTCTGGGACTGCCTGCCTTCTGTTCCTTGGGAGCCATTGTTGCAGAGGAGCCTGGGAGCTGAGAGGAAGGAGTCAATGAGGAAGGGAGGCTGGATCAGCTGGGTTTGGGGACCCCCGGCTCCTCTTCTCTGGGGATAGGAAAGGAAATAGTCTATTCCTCTTCCCTTCCTCTCCTCCCCAAATCCAAAAGGTTTCTCTTTTTCGGTTTGTGAAATGAAAGAAGGGAATTTGGGAAAGCGCTGTGGTTGGGCGTCCACCCACACCCGAATATCCCTCACCCACATCCCTCTTCTCAGTCTGGGGGGAAGCAGACCCTGGAAAATGGGTAATTGTCTCTCTGGGGCCTGTCCACAGACACTAGCCCTGGTTGGGAAGAGGGAAGGGAGAGCAGACACATGGCCCAGGGAGGCACCGGGTGTGGTGAGAGGTGTGGGGAAAGGGGCCCCGTTGCCCAGCACCGCCTGTGTGCCCAGTGCTGTGCTAGGTGCTTTCCAGACTCATATGTCTGAAACCACACAGCCAGTTGTTGAGAGGGGTAGCTCACAAGTGAGTAAACAGACGCTTAGAGAGGTTAAGTGACTTGCCGAAGGTCACCCAGAGTGGCAGAGCTGAGATTTGACCCTACAAACCTCTGGTTCTTTCTACCGTCTTCATGGCTCAGCCAGCCCTTGCCTTTTCCTCTAGGGGTGTGAGTTTCCCCTGGCACTTTTTGGGAGTGAGGGAGGCTCCGGTGGGCAGGGTGCATGGCTGGTGGCTGGCACTCCAGCGCCCACCCCCTCCAACTGTGCCCAGGCGAGGCTCAGCGTATTGGAGGGATGGGCCTGTGGTTTTCTCTGCCTTGAGGGAGGGTGCCCACGGGTAGTAGAGCTGGTGGGCAGAGGGTGGAGGTTGGAGGTAGGTAGTTTGTTTTCCCTTTCTTTGGTGGTTTCAGTTCTCTGCCGGTGTCTTCTCTACCCTTGGGTCCAGGTAGCTGGGGCCCAGGTGTCTCCCCAGGGATCATGGCTCCAGAGGGAGCTTCTGAGGCAGGGCCTGTGCTCTTTGGCTCAGCCCCCATCATCCCTGCCCTCTCCCATCCCTGTTCCCTGGCCAGCCTGGCCCTCGGCTCATTTCCATGACCTTTACCCCCTCCCATGGCTCAAGGTCCTCCCCAGGGAGCTGAGTAACTCTGCACCAGAGTTTGCAGGCTGAGCAGGGTTAGGGATAGTGAGGCTCTCATGGGGTGAGGGAGGCCTTCCAGTCTCTCACTGGGGTGTGGCTTTGGAGTGCAGGGGGTTTTGAAGTTTGGTCCCATGTCTAACTCCTCACAGGCATTAAGGTGGGCATAGTCATCTCTCCTCTGGGGGCAGGGGTGGGATGCAGAAGGTCCAGACTGGACCGACTGAATCCACCCCTATGCCCCAAAAGCTGAGTCAGAATGCCTGGGGTCTAGAGTGAATGGCTTTCTGGGCCTCAGCTTCCTGGGCCTCACCTCAGGGAGGCCGGCCCCTGTGTGGATGTAAACCCTCCTGAGTATTTGTCAGAGGGTGCACCTCAGTGTGTGTTGGGTGCTGGGCCCCCAGGGAGGCAGGTACAAAGGCCAGCCTGGCTGTGTGAGGGCCAGGGAATGTGCAGTTTGGGAAACTGTGGGGCTGTGGTTGTGTGTCTGTGGGGAGCTGTGTCCTGGGGCCGTGCACACAAGCCCTGAACCATGTTCATTGTGTGGTGAAGCCCAGGTGTGGAGAGATGGTATCTCCAGGTTCCCTCTCTTCACGTGCGTGCCCGCACACACACAGGCTGGGGCGTGCAAGCATGCTCTTGCCCACCTGGATGCTTTCCATAGACCTGCATGCATGAGTTTCTGCAGGAGAGAGAGAGAGAGAGACAGAGAGAGAGAGAGAGAGTGAGAGAGTGTGTGTGTGTGTGTGTGTGTGTGTCTGACTGTCAACGCTGATGAGGCTTGGCCAACCCCTCCTTCCCTTGCCTGGCTCCCTCAGCTCAAGAGTTCCCGTTGTGTGGGGCCCCACAGGGGCGTGGGGGGCTGGGGTGGCAGCTGGCCCAATGGGTGGGGCCCCTGTTCCTCTGACGTCAGCCTTCTCAGCCTGGGAGGGAATCAACAGGGGCCTGGGGAGAGAAGGGGGTACTTCATTTAGGAGTAAGGAGAGAGGCCTTATGGTTTCATAATTAGTACCAGTAAAAATCATGGTCATTAACAATGTCCAGATTCCACTCCTGGGGGAGCTGCCCCCTCCCTAGCAAGTACCTGTCTCCTCTCCCCCTCCCTCAGCCTGGCCCAGCTGGGCCCAAAAGTCCTGGCCTTGTCCACTGTGGCCTTGGCAGGAACTCCTCTATCCCAGGCATGGTCCTCTGCCAAACGCTGGCCGTGTGCATGTCCCTTGGATTCTAGGTCTGAGCCTGGAGCTTAGAACCTGGTGTGGCCTAGGCTTGGTGGGGGAGGTCGGGGGAGGAACAGGGGTTGGAAATGCAGGCAGTCCTTAGTTTGGGTCTTTGTGACCTTGTTTCTTTCCTTTTTCCTTTTTTCTCTTTCTCTCTTTCCTTTTCTCTTCCCTTCTTCTTTGTGTAATATTTATTTTTTATTTTTAATTAAACCCTACCCCCAATGTGGGGCTCAAACTCATGACCCTGACGTTGAGAGTCACACGCTCTACTGACTGAACCCGTCAGGGGCCCCTCCTTTCTTCTTTTTAACAGGTTTATTGAGATGTAATTCATATACCGTAAAATTCACCCATTAAAGTGTATAACACAGTGGTTTTTGTATACTCACAGAGTTGTGTGAATGTCCCCACCATCAATTTTTGAAGATTTTCATCACTCTAAAAAGACCCCATTAACTGTCAGCAGTCACCTCCCATTTCCTTCAAACCCACCCCCTAGCCCCTGGTGACTGCAGTCTGCTTTCTGTTTTTATAGATTTGTCTATTCTGGGCGTTTCATAGAAATGGAATCATCGTATGTAGCCTTTTAGAACTAGCATGACTGTTTTCATGTTGTAGTAGTACATATCAGTACTTCATTCCTTTTTCTGGTAGAATTAAGTTTGCATGTGGATGGACACTCTGTCCATTCATCAGCTGATAGACATTTGGGTCGGTTCTACTTTTAGGCCATTGTGAGTAATACTGGTCTGAACATCTGAGCACAAGTTTTTGTGTGAACTTATGTTTTCATATCTCTTGGGGAGATACCTAGGAGTGGACTTGCTGGATCATAAGGTAACTCTGTTTAACTTTTTGAGGAACTGCCACATTGTTTTCCAAAGTGGTTGTACTGTTTTACATTCCCTCCAGCAGGTGTATGAGGGTTCTGGTTTCTCCATATCCTTGCCAGATTTATTCTTTTTGATTATAGTCATCTTGGTGGATCTGAGGTGATATCTCATTGTGGTTATTTATTTACTTATTTAAATGTTTATGTTGAGAGGGAGAGAGACAGAACATGAACAGGGGAGAGGCAGAGAGAGAGGGAGACGCAGAATCCGAAGCAGGCTCCAGGTTCTGAGCTGCCAGCACAGAGCTTGACGTGAGGCTTGAACTCACAAACTGAGAGATCTTGACCTGCGCTGAAGTCTGATGCTCCACCCACCAAGCCACCCAGGTGTCTCTCATTGTGGTTTTAAAAGGCTGTTTCTTTGGAGCGCCTGGGTGGCTCAGTTAAGTGTCCTACTTCAGTTCAGATCATGATCTCATGGTTCATGAGTTCAGGCCCCGCATCAGGCTCTGTGCTAACATCTCGGAGCCTGGAACCTGCTTCGGATTGTGTGTCCCTCTCTCTCTTTCCCCTCCCCCGCTGGCACTCTGTCTGTCTCTGTCACAAAAATGAGTAAATATTAAAAAACAAATAAATGGCTGTTTCTTTTTGTCTTTTTTTGTCTTCACATATATACAATGCCATACATATGTCATATATATGTGTATATGTATTTGTATATAAAGAAATATATCCATGTACATGTATTTATTTTAGTATATCCTATACCCCAGGTGGATTTGATTGGAAGCATCCTCTTGCGGATGCTTCTCTTTTTCCCCTTTCTCTCTTTTCCCTTGTTGCTGCCTTTCTGTCTGTGTCATGGCATCTCTGGGTTCATCTCTGCCTCTCTCTGCCCCATGGTGTTATCTGTGCATGCCCTTCTGATCCCAGCTGTTCAAACAGGGTTTGGATCTGTATACACACACGTGTGGGGGGGGGGGCGGGCATCTGGTCCTTCATCGTGTGCCCTCCTCCCACCCCATCCAGGGATGTTGCTTTTGCCACCGACTATGAGGGTGAACTTTGAATTCATCAATCTCCCTTACCGTTTCATTGCCTGGGGCTGGGGAGGTTCTATCCTGGGCAATCCCTACCCTTCTTACACACTGCCCACCCCTGGCCCATCATGCTGGTAAGCATTGGAGGTGATACCCAGGAGTCCTTGGTTCCCGTTTCCTTATTTGTGTGTATGTCAACGGGCCTCCTCCCTAGGCCTGTGGGACAAACCCATCTGGGGTGCTGGGGCTTGGATTTTGGGGGGAAGTGGTATAAGAGGGGCCCCCTGGCCTAGGAGTCATTTTTCTGAGAAGTGCCAATGCTTTAGGGAAGCGGCTTTTCCTCCCCCACCCTCCTCCCCTCAGGCACAAGGTTCTTTGTATCTTGACCTCAGGTAACCCGCACTGGGGGGAGGAGGAGGGCCAGCTGCTGGCCTCTGCCACAGGGATCCTCTGGGGTGGCAGACCCTGACCTTTCCCCTAGGGACTGTGGGTGAGAGGCCCTTTGTGGCTCTGGGCTCTGTCCTCGTCTCCCCAGCCTGGCTGTACTATCCTGCCACCCCCAGCAGTGTCTGGGCCCTGCTCCCAGGCTGTCTCTGCCAGCCAGGCATGGTGCCAGCTGTCTGCTCAGCCGGGTGCCACGGGAGAATCTCCGGCCGCCCAGGTTGGGGAGCTCCACGGGGAATGCCCGTGTACCCGCTCCTCAGTGCCCACTCACCTGCCTTTCCTTTTTCTGCAGTGCCACAGAACATGGCCCCCCGAGCCACCTAGCCAGGGCCCATCTGGAAGAGGCATCCTCTTCGGTGTCCTGAAGGCCAGCTCTGGACCTTCCCAGAAAAGTGCCAGCTCACAGAACTGCCTGACCGAAGGACCAGCTCTTGGGACCTCCCCCAACCCACGCGGCCCCCCGCTAGAGTCGGGGATCCAGGAGGCTGAGATTAGCCTGTTGGCCTTGGACAGAAGCTCCAGGACAGAAGGGGGGGGTGGGCTGACCACCCAGACCCCCTCTGGGCCCAGGCCCCATGCCCCGAGGAGGGGCAGCCTGAAGCCCGTCAGAGCCTCCTGCCAGACTGTCTGCCTACCCTTCTGACTGTGGCTGCTTGGCATGGCCAGCAACAGCAGCTCCTGCCCAACACCTGGGGGAGGGCACCTCAATGGGTACCCGGTGCCCCCCTACGCCTTCTTCTTCCCGCCAATGCTGGGTGGACTTTCTCCGCCAGGCGCCCTGACCACTCTCCAGCACCAGCTTCCAGTCAGCGGCTATAGCACACCATCCCCAGCCAGTAAGTGGGGTGGTGGGAGGCTTGGTGGGAGGGGGCTGTGGAGATCGGCAGGCCTCAGGGCTTGGCCTCCAGGCACATCTGTTCTGCGTCTTCTCTAGATGAGGGGGACCATCGTTGTGTGTGTGGGGGGGGGGGTAGGTGGCTCCAGGCTGGTAACAGTGGTTGTTTGATGTTGGGGGCGGCTGAGGGAGAGATGCAACCGTGCCGTTCCCCGGGGCTCCTGGCGCCCTCTCCTGTGCTGTGCTCTTGAGGGCCTTATAAATAGCTCCGAGGACTGGACACAGAGGCCGGAGGCGGGTAAACACACCTCTTGACATTTGGTGGAAATGGCAACTCTCCTGAGAGTGGCACCCCACCTCCGTCCCACCCCTCTGAGGAAAGAGCTTG
This sequence comes from Acinonyx jubatus, assembly GCF_027475565.1. Taxonomy (NCBI): domain Eukaryota; kingdom Metazoa; phylum Chordata; class Mammalia; order Carnivora; family Felidae; genus Acinonyx; species Acinonyx jubatus. The sequence continues at coordinate 38,425,971 of NC_069397.1, forward strand.
AGGGCGCAGACTGCCCTGGAGGCTGACGAGCCCCCCCACTTCTCCCCTCCCTGCCAGCTCCGCCCACGGTTGCCTGGTGGCCAGGGCCAGTGTCCCAGGAGGGGGCGCCCAGCCTGGACTCTGGCTGTGCACGCATGCATGGTCTTGGCAGGGCCTGTGTTTTCTCTGTGACTCCACCCTCTGCCACGGGGGTCGCCTGTTGGCTGGACAGGGGTCTCGGTACCCTTCCCCGGCTGGCCGAGCCAGGTAGTGGGAGGTGGCAGCAGCTATGGCCAGCTGGCGGAGTCCAGGCCTCGGGCCTGCCAGGCCGCTTACAGTAACTCTGGCCCCCAGGGCCCAGCTGGGCACCAGGCCAGGGCTCGGGGAGGAGGGAGCAGGGGCCTGGCCTGGGGCGGGAGGGGTTGGAAGCAGCAGAATAGGCCATGGACGGTTGGCTGGTCGGTCAGCTGCTGACCTGGGAAACGTGTCCCACCTCTCCTGGTGGGCGGGGACTGAACACCCTGCCCCGGGCACCCACTGCCCCTCCCACAGCCCCTGGCAGGCTGCCTGGCACCACTGCCCTGTGCGCCCGGCTGGGCTGGGTCAGTGCCCCCTTCTCAGTGTGGGGGCAGCACACTCTTGCCGGAGCCAGGGAGTCTCTTTGTCCCTGGGGCAGGCCCTGGCCGGGCGCCTCGCTGCCCGCACTGGCCGTCTGCCCACCGCCACCACCGCTTCCTGGACCTCCTCCTCTGGCTCCGCCACGGCCCCTCCCTCCCAGGCCCCACCGGCTGCTGGAGCAGGGGCTCCGTGTCTGTTCCTACAGGCTCCCCCTCTTTCTGGCCTGGGACCAGAGGGCAGGCAGATACTCCCTCAGTTTCCACTGCAATGCCATTCATTCTCTACCTTCTGTTTCCTCCCTCTCTTCTGTCCTCATACGGCAGTGGCGGGTGGCACAGTGACCCGGAGTTGGGGGAACTCCGAGTTTGGCCTAGTCTTCCAGTCCATGCTAGGTGGCCAGGGAGGCCAGTCTCTGGGTTCAGGGTTGCTGGGGAATGGAATTGGGGTTGTGGGCACGTCTGTGGTTCCTTTTGTCTACAGACACTGGAATTCGTATTCTTGGCTGGAGTAACTGGAGTGTCTCCTTCCTGCCAGGGTGGGATTTTTAGGGAGGGAGACGTGGGGGGCTTGCAACCTGGTACCTGTGGATAACTTGTCCTTCCCCAGGTGATGGGAACAAAGCCCCAGACGCTGCTCAGAGTTGGAGGTGGACTGGGTTCTTGCCCATCCTGTGTCAGACGAGCAAAGAGCAAATGCTATGTCCTCTGAATGTTGCAAGCTTCTTCCCCTTTCTTAGAGGTGGGTGGGGAGGGCTTCCGGGTCCCCCACTTCCCACCCTGGTAACATTCGCCCCCCCCAGGGTGGGGTGCCCACATTTTGGGCAAGTGGAGCCTTCTCTGGCTTTCCCCACCCAGGTTAGGCAATGCTCCTTTCCTGCCCCCTCCCCCTGTGAGCCTGTGGGTTTCCCTACCCTTCCCCTCTTCCTAGTAAACAACAACTTCTCTTCCTACCTAGACCCCCAGCTTCTGAGCTTCTCCCTGCCATTCTCCTACTCTGGGACCAGGGGTGTAGCCATGGGCTTCAGGGAGCCAGGCATCTCCCCTCCTTCTGTGCAGGGCTGGGTGGCCTGGTGACCCAAGCTCCTCAGCCCTGGGTAGTGAAGCATGACAGATCAAAATTCGTATGTGTTAGAGATGAGGCAGCCTCATTTCTCTGCTCTCCCTGCCATGAGGCTGGTGCCAGGGGTCAGGCAGTTCCTAGGAGAGGTAGACATTGGTGGCCCCCATTCCTGCAGAGAGCAATGGTCACCTTTTTTTGTAGGAAGCCTCAAATGGGAGGCTCTTTACTCCCATTTCCCACCAACAAAGGTGTTTGCATAGTGCCCCTCCCTTTCCCATCCCTCTTCCCATGTAATGTGGAGGCCGGACCTTGGGTGTCTTGGGTGTATCCTTCAGAGACCCAGTGGCCTGTGGAATGACAGGTCTGGGTCACTGTTGGGGAAGGGGTATTTCTCTTACTCCGGTCAGGGAGTCAGAGTAAGAGGCCCCAGAGATGGGACAGGATTCCCTCCCCACCTCCCCAGAGCCCCTGGGGCTTGATCTCTGAGGACTGGTATTTACTATGGAGGGTTGAGATTCTGTGTGCATTGTGGGGAGGGTCAGGGTTGTGTGTGTTTTAGGGGTGGGGGTGCCAAGGCTGAGTGTGTGTTGGGAAGGGGGTTAATGGCTTGTGTGTATGGGGTGAGAAGGTCAGAGCTGAGCGTGTCTTGGGAGAATCAAATCCAGAGCTGGGGAGGGGGGGCGGTCAGTCTGTATGTGTGCTGGAGGAGGCGGTGACTTAGGGCATAGAGTGTTTAAAGGAGAGGTCTGCGGATTGTGCTGTGTGTCTCGGGAGGTCAGGGTCTCTTCTTATCGCCAGTTTAGGCTGGGCGTGGTGGTGTGGGGAGTGGGGAACACCAACCTGCCCGTGTTGTTGCTCACTGTAGGAATCCGTGTGGCTACCTTCTGTAGTGGAGCCTGAGTTCTGGCTTTGCCACTTAACTACATGTGATAACCTCTCTGAGCACGTTTCCTGGTCTGTAAAACAGGGATATTACCAGAACCTCCCTCAAAGGCTGAGATTAGGCAAGATCACCGACGTAATGTTCTCAGCTCTGCGTCTGCTTGTGGCATCCTGTCGTCTGCATCCTTGCTGTCTCCTGCGTGGTACCGTTACCACGGTGAAAAGGGGACCCAGGTCCCTTCTAGGTGGAGGAGTTGGAGAGAACTGGATGCTGACATGTGTGGAGCACGTACTATGTGCCCCAGATTATCTCTGTGGTGCTGGGAGAGGGTTATTATCCCCATTTGTATTTGAGGAACTGGTGTGGGTGGAGGTTAAGTGGTTGGGTTAAGTGAGCGGTAAAGCTGACCTATTTTCCACCATCCAGATAGGCAGCTGCAGGAGGGTATGGTGGTGGGCACTCCTGGGTTGGGGGAGCCTTTGTGGGGGAGGGGTCTGTCAGGGCCAATGATGAAACCTCCTCTCCTATGGCTGAGTCCCACTTCTGCCCAGGAACCTCCTGCTTTCCCCCAGTAGGGGGCGTCAGGGAAGGCAGCCAAGCCACACCCCCTCTTCTGTGTTTTGGATCCTGAAGGCTGGAGGCAAAGAGCCCTAAGAGGCCTGGGCCAGATCTCCATCCTGTCCTGGAAACTGTGGATACAATCTGTTCACACCCATCCCCACCCCCGAATCTGCCCGCTGCAGCCCAGGGGAGTTTGCAGAGCTCAGTAGGCAATCCTCCCGTCCCCCTCCAGACAGACATTGTAGGAACAGAGTGTAAAAGCCACAGTTGTTATTCTTATTTTGTTTCAATTTGTGGGGTGGGGGCAGGGAAGTTGGAAGCAATCAGTAGAGGAGCTAGAGATGGGAACCCCAAAAGACTGGCTCCAGACTTTTCCTTTCTGTCCACGTATTCCTAGTGTGTGTGCCTGGAGACTGGGGAGACCAAGGAGGGAGTGAGCCCCTCTTCCTTTCTTCTGCCACTCCCTTCCTTTAGTCTCTTCCTCCCACCCTCCCTTCCGTCCACTCTTTCCTTGGACAATAAGAGAGACAGCCCAGGGAGAGAGGGTATTGCTAGCAGTGCCTTTCCAGAGGTCCAAAATGCAGAGTCAGCCAAAGATTGTTGGATGGGATTTTGAGTGAAAATGGGGCCCCTCACCTTTTATCTGGTAGCAGTGATAATGCATGAGCTCCCTCAGGCAGGACTCAGGGAAGGAAGCCTGTCTTCCTCTTGGGCTGGCAGGACCTGAGACATTGGGTCCACCCCATGCCAAGGGCCATGTGCCCACAGGGATGTGCCAGTGCAGGCTATGACTACCCTTTAGGGGGTAGCATCTGTAGAAAGAGGAAGTGTTTCCCTTCTCCAGATCACTTTGGGGCAGTGCCCACGTGGCCGCCGCCGCCTCCTCCTCCTCCTCCTCCTCCTCCTCTATGGAGTCAGGCACAGCCAGTGGAGCTGGGTGTCCCAGGGTAGACTGGTTAGATCAGCCCTGGCTAGATCAGATATAGAGGCTCTCCCCTCCCCATTTTGACTTCTGGGTTACTGAGAACCTCAAGTAGCCCACAGACCAAGGCACCATGGGCAGAAATCTTAAAAAAGACTGCTCTTCCTATGCAGCCTAGGGCAGGTCACCTATCCTCTCTCTGACTCTGTATCCTCTTCAAAGCAAGACCCTTAATGCGTTCCTGGCTGGGTGAGTTGCTATGAGGCCACAGTGACCTGCTGACTGTTGAGCCTGGGTGAGCTTCAAGTATCTCGCAAGGGCAGTGATGACGAGGTGGGTGGAGTTGGGCCCTCGTCTTGGGGGATGACCACCCTATACTGGGACCCCATGTACTGGGTCCAGGCCTCATGATTTTCTGTTTGTGATCCCCTCCAGATGGGGTTGGGGACAGGAGGGGGCCTGGAACAAGTGGGGGCTAGTTCAGTTCAGCCCATACCTGCTGAGGGCCTGCTAAACACACAGTCCTGGAGGAGCTGTGGGGAATGTCACAGAGAAGCAGCAGAGGAGGCCTGGACCTCAGGCCTGCAGGTAGCTGTGGCTGGAGCCCTCCCTTGGCCACCAGAACCTTCCTTTTTCCCTCTTCTCCCTGTGCCTCAGGAAACTGTGTTCTTCTCTGACATGCCTCATGACCTTGCTGCTGCCCAGAACAGGCATCTCACCTGGACTTTTCCCTTTCTCCAGCTCCAGCAATCCTACCATCCTTTAAGGAACATCCTGAATCCAGAAACCCTCACATCCTCTTCCTAGAAACCTTCACAGATGTTTCCCATTCCACACTACACTCTCCCACCTTTGAAACCTGTGTGTCCTTTTTTTCTCTTGTAACACTCATCCTTCTACCACGAAGTGACTTCTTCCTGCCTAGTTCCTGCCGTGAGCTGTAATCATTTGGGAGATCTTTTCCCAGTTACCAGGTCTTTGATGGCAGAGACAGTCTCAGATCCCTTAGTAGCTCGCAGCAGTGAACACAGAGCCTAGCACATAACTGATGCCCAGGAGCTATCTCATTTGGGAGGAAAGATCCCAAAGGCTGTGGAAGCAGTCTGCCCTCTTCCCCGTCACTCAACTACTGCCAAGGCTTGCATATGTGCCCCAGACCCCAGCATTCCACCTGCAGCCCAGACTTCACTTAGGTGGGACCTCACTTTGGAGCCCACAGCCACCTGTCCGCCAGACCAGTAGATGTCTGTACTTCGCAGTCTTGGGAACTTTGCTGTTGCAAAGCCACACACCAGAGTGCTCTTGGCTACCCTCCCCCTGTCCTTTTATGCCGCCTGGACTGTTGTAGCAGCTACTAACCGGTCTCTCTTGCCCCCCTACAGTCCATTCTTCACACAGCTGCTAGAAAGATCTTACAACACTGTAAATCAGATCTTGGTTCTCCTCTGTTTGGGAAGCTTTCTGTGGCTTCTCCTGGCATTTAAGATAAAATCCAAAAGTCATACTGAAGCCAACAGGCCGACCTGGTCTGGCCTCCGCCCACCTCTCCAGCCTGGTCTTGTGGCTGTTTTCCTCTTCAATTTTACACTGCCTCTACCCTAGTCCTCTGTCAGTACCTTGAATGAACTCACCAACATCTCTAACCCCAGGACCTTTGCACAGGCTCCTTCCTTTACTGGGACCGCATTCCTTCCTACTCTTTGCCTGATTAACTTACAAACTTCTACACTCTTTAGGTCTCTGCCTTGAGGTCCTCCCTGACTCTTCAACCTAAATTAGGTACCTACAGTATTAATTCTCCTTCAAAGCATACTATAGTTGTTTCCAAATACCAATTATCTGTGTGCAATTACACTATATATATATATATATATATATATATATATATATATATATATAATGTAATTATTTGCTTAATGGCTGTTGCTCCTTAAGGTCTGCTAGAACAGACTCACCAGAGTATCTATATAGGAGGTGCTCAGAAAATACCTTTTCTTGAATCAGCCTGGCATGATGGGAATATGGGCTTTGGCAGCAGAAAGTTCAAATACCCTAGCTTTATTAGCAGTGTGAACTTGGGACAACCCACCTAGCCTTGCTGAGACCTCAGTTTCTTTATATGTAAAATAGGAATAATGCCCCCTTATCTCTTGGAGTTGCTGTGAGGATTTAATGACCAGATTAAGAACCTGACTTCTAGAAGAATGTCCTTGGGAAGCATGTCAGTTCCCATCCTTTTTTAGAATGAGGGAGTTCTGCTGCAGGGTTAGTGGGAGTTAACAGGATACCCTCTCCTCTAGGGGCATCTCCCTCCTTCACGTACCTACCCAACCTAGACCTTTCTTCCACTGAAACTGGCATCCCGAGGGCTTCCGGGAGGAAGTGGTCAGCTGGAAGGCACCAGCCCCTCCTCTTATCTCTCCGGGGCTGGATTGCGCGGTGGGGGGCCAATCCTGGTTCCGCCGCTGGGAGACACCTTGGGCGGGGCTTTGCTCGCCGGAAGCACGCAGAGCGTGGGGAGGAGAGCCCCTTCTGCAAGCGTTTATGCCAAAGCAGACGCGCTGCCGCGTCGGGTTCCGGCGGGCGGGCGGCCGGAGTCACACATGATGTCACAGACAATGACACAAGCCGGGTGTCTCATCCCGACACTACGCCTGAGCTGCACAATGTCACACCCGGGACACTCGGCACACGCTGCACGTTGCATTCGTGGCGCTAACACTTGGCCACGCGCGCCCTGGTCCCTCGCCTCCTGCGGCCACTCTCCGCGGCTCCAGGGACGCTGGCCTGGCCTGAGGGGGCCAGTGGGCCGGTGGGCGAGCCCCGCGAGCGGGCTGGCAAGCGGGTGATGTCACGGGCAGCGGTGGGTGGGTCACCCGGAGGTGAGGCGCCGCCAGGCGAGTTCAGCGAGAGTTCAGCCGCATTACATTAGGCAAATGAGGCCCGGGCTGGGTGGGGGGTGTGTTAGGGGGAGGACACCGGGACCACCCCCTCCTCCCCGCCCCGTCACCTCTCCCCTTCCAGCGCCGGGCCGGGGACTGACCGAATCACTGGGAGGCCGGGAGCCGGAACTGGGATGGGGTAGACTCCCGCCCCTCTTCCGTTCCTGCCTCAGCGCCAGCCCCCACCTCTCCGCGTACCCTGCCTCCGTCCGTCCTCCGCGTACTCCTCTGTAGCCTTTCCCCATTCCGTCCCCGCTTCTCTCCTCCCCCTTCCCAGGCTCCCCCCACTCGCCCGCCACAGCCCGCCTCTCCCTGTCAATTCCCTGCGCTTCGCCCGCCGGACCCGCCGGGCAAGGGTTAAGTCAGGGGCGGTGCCTGGACGGGACGGGGCGGAGGAAAGGGGGTGGGACCGCCGGGGAGGGGGCGCGCAGGCTCCGGGCAGGGGGCAGCGGCGAGCACCTCCGAGACCGAGCGTCGGCCGGCGGCCCCGGGCCTGGCGGAGGCGGAGCCGCGCGGGGTCCCCACCCCCACCCGGAATCCTCGTCCCGGAGAAGCCCCGGGAGCCCCGGGGAGGAGGAAGTGCCCGGCGTCCCCCCGCCCCCACCCCCCGTGCCCGCGCCGATCCCGCCCCCGGCCGGCGCACTTGGGGAGCCGCGGGACTCTGCCTAGGACAGCATGCGACTCGAGACGGGAGCCCCCTCGAGGTGGAGCCGCTGAGTTCCCGGGCCTCCGCCGGGCGTTCCCGGGGGGAGCCAAGGGACACCCCCCTCGGCCCCCGCACACAACTTCCCCGCTGTTCACCTGGGACTGGTGGAGCCGCCAGCCGACTTAGACGCAGGACTTCGGGCGACGGGCGGCCCCCGGCCCGGGTCGCCAGTCGGGGCGAGGGGGACGTGCCCCTCGCCCCCAGCTGCTCTCCGAGGATGGCGCCGCCGGCTGAGTGAGAGAGGCGGCGCGCAGGACTTCCCCGCCCGGACCTCTTGTCTTCGCGGGGAAGATGTACGAGAGTGTGGAAGTGGGGGGGCTCACCCCCACCCCCAATCCCTTCCTGGTGGTGGATTTTTATAACCAGAACCGGGCCTGTTTGCTCCCGGAGAAAGGGCTCCCCGCCCCTGGTCCCTACTCCACCCCGCTCCGGACTCCGCTTTGGAATGGCTCAAACCACTGTAGGTACCGGCCTCCCCTCTCCTATTGTAGGAGCTGGGGCTGGGGGTGGGTGGTGGAGCTTCCACTCCCACTGGGGATGCGGGCCTGGGGCGCGGTGGGGGTCTTGTCTCTACTTTCCCGTCTCTATTGCTGAAACTCGGGTGCCCTTGCTGGACAATTGGACCCTCCCAAGTAACCCCTGGGTGCTCTTTCTGTTACATTAGGGCTGAGGAACTTTAGAGGTTCCTCCCTTCGGGAAGCATTCGTTCATCTGTTCTGCTACTTCTTGCAGGGGAAGTGAAGCCCTTTGCCTCCACTTTGTATCTTCTTGCTAGGAATCCAGTAGCTTCAAGGCAGAGTGGTCCTTTCTCCCACCCTGGAGGGTGGGGTAAAGGTCCTATCTGTGGGCTTATCTGCTCCAGGAGGAGGGGCCTCCTTCCCAGGTCCCACCCGTCAAAGCCTGGGGGAGAGTCCCCTCCTGTGCAACAGCTGCTGCCCCCAGCCCTTGCCCTTGTGTCATTAGAGTCCCTGTCCGGGGAGCGCTTAGTGTCTTTGGTGTTGGCAGTGGGGTGTGGCAGGAAGGGGCAACTTCACTGACACCCGTCTGCCATCCTAACCAACTCTTTACACTGGGGAGGGCACCTGTCCATATGAGGGTTGTCCTGTCCCTGGACACTTGGCTGGCATCTTTGAGGTTTCTGTCTCAGGAATGGCAGGGAGAGGCTGCTCTGGTGGAAAGAATCCCTCCCTACTAATCCTAAGCTGGTTTGTTTTCTGGGAATGAGTTTGTTTTTTGTGGGTCTGGGGCTGCTCTGGAAATGAGGGATGCATTCCCTGCCAACCCAGCTGTGTCCTTTTGTTACCCTGTTTTCGCTTAGGGATAGGAGCAGGGAACTGGGCTGACCCTAAGAGGGGTGCTGAACCCTGGAGCCCTGCAGCCAGCTCACCTTCCCGCTGTCCTCCGTCTGGGTTCGGGCTCTTCTGGAAGGGAGGGGCTCTGTGCACCCTCGAGAGCTAGCGCCTGGGGTGCACACCTGGGCGTGTTCCTACCCAGCTGTGAGGTAGTGTACCTGGGCGGGAGGGAGCCGGCGCTAGAGGGCTATTGTTACCTGGCTCGGGTTTCTTCCCTTTCCCAGCTCGGGGCTCAACTCTTCCCGGGAGCTTCTCCCACCCTCCCGACTGGCTGCCTCCCTGCTGCCTGCCTGGGAGGAGGGGTGGAGTGGGTCTCTAGGGGCCCAGCAGATTGGAGAAGGTTGAAGGGCAGCCCCCAGCCCCTTTGCTCTAGGAAGAGAGACCTGAAGTGAAGAGACACCCCACCTGTACCCCTCCCAGAGCCACCTCGCCTGCAGCTTTTCCTATTGTCCTGCCCCTTGACCTTTGCCTCTGGGGCTGAGTGGCTGGGAGGCTGCAGGCTGCCTACCCTGGGAGGGAGGGGGTGTGTGAGTGGGCCGACTTTGGCCAAAGGGGATTGGTAAGAGGTGCCACACTAAGACCCTTTTCCCCACTTTTCACAGCTGGAGGAAGGTGTTCCTCCGCAGTGGGATAATTGGGGCACGGCTGCTGTGGTCACCCCCTCCACCACCTTGGCCACCTGTGCCAGAAGACTAGGGGGAAGCTGGGATCAGAGACCTTGGGCTCCAACCCCATCTCTTCCTTTACCCCACGGGAGCAGCTCAGCTCTCCCTGGCCCCAAACTGGTTGGGGAGGAGGAGCATGGGGTCCCAACAGGCCTTGAGTTTGGTGAGGCTCGGGATAGGGAAGTGGAGAGCTGTTTCCCACACCCTGTCGGGTTAGGTAGAGCTAGAGATCTGGGTTTCCCTGTTCCCAAGGTCCCTTTGTAGGCGTGTGTATGCGTCCTCAGTGGGGGTACCAGTGGGCTCAGCCCCAAAGCTGAGGGCTGGGAGTTGTTCTGAGGCGCAGGAAAGACCTGAAGGCTTCCGGTGGTGACTTGACCCTGCCCTACATGGGGTCACACCACTGTCTTGGGAGGAATACCTTGGTGTGTGTGGAGGTCCTATGGTGACAAGAGCCCTCCAGCCTGCTCACTGCCTCCTGCTGCCTGCACGCAAGGTGGGAAGAGGGCAGCCTGGCTGTGGAAGGAGATCTTTCAATCCCGCAGGGCCCTGTGGGGACCTCGCCTCCATCCCCAGAGACCCTACTGGGGGGAGGGGCACTGGAGGACAAGGGGTACACGGGATGCGGCTCCCCATCTGTCCCCCACCAATCTCACCGCTCACGCCTCCGCCCGCTCCCAGACGTCCAAGAATGTGAAGCACGTGGATGCCCGTGGTGGGGGGAGGGGGAGAGATGCTTATCGGGGTGCTGGGCTAGGGGCCTCCTTCCGCCCTACGCCCAGAGCCACCCCACCCTCCCCCGCGGGGAGGGAGGAGGGAGCAGTACAGGGGGGCCCTGTGCCCCCTCCCCAGCCCTCCCCAGGGGCAGCGAGGGGAGCTGCGGAGGAGCGGGCGCCAGCTGGATTGGGAGGGGAGCCGCTGGCCAGGGGCCCGGCTGATTTCCTGCTGATCTCCTCCAGGAAACCAGCCCCTTGTGCGAGCCTGCGAACGGCTCTGGGGCGTGGGGAATCCGGAGCGCTGTGCCTCTGCCTCCTGGCCCCTGCCCGCCAAGGGTGGGGGAGGGGCACTTGGCAGTTCTGGCGGGAGGGGACGCCTGGCTTCCTGGGCCGGTTCCAGCCCTCCGACGGGGCGCTCCCCCTCGGGGACTTGGAGCAGAGAAGGTGTGGTGCTCCTGCAGCCTTCTCCTTCAGGAAGAGGAGAGATTTGTGGGCTGGGGCCTCTTGGGAGGGAGGTGAGCAGGGAGGGGCCAGGCCCTGGCGGTCCTTCCCCCAAAGGTCCAGTGTGCAGATGTAAGGCTGACTCCTAACTCTTGCAGACGCCAGGAGGGTCCCAGAGTGCCGTCCCCCCACCCCCCACCCCCCACCCGCCAGGCCCAGCTTCTCTAGGCTGTTGGCCAGAGGCCGGGAGGTGGAGACCGGGCCAGGGCTCTGGGTTCAAAGGGCATGGTGCAAAACCTCCAAAGTGTTACCTGGGTGACAGGTGGGGATGTGCAGGGGGTGGGGGTGCAGAGCATGCTAGAGCCTCAGAGGCAGCCAGCCACAGTGGGGTGGGCTGCAGGGAGGCCTCACCCAGCCCAGACTGTAGCTCCCACCAAGGCTCACCTCTCCCATCCTGCCAAAAAAACGATTTTAAAAAGCACATGCTTTTAAGTTCTGTAAACACCCTCTGGACTTTGCCTTAGCTCCAAATTTCTATGGGCCTTTGCCCCTTTAGTCAGTCCCTGGCCTTAGAGCTGTCTGTCCCTCATCACGGTATCCTGTGTGTCTCCCTATGCCCTCCCTTCCCTCTGCCCCACTCTGTACCCCAAAGCTCCATCTGTCCTTTCTTCTCCTCCTGTCTGGCCCATTTTAGAGGTGGGGCTTTGGGGAGGTGGGCCAGGGCAAAGGGTGGATGCGGAGGGGAGGGGAGGTTGGTGCCTTCATCCTCTGCTTATTGGAAAGCAAGCTGGGATTCTAGGCCATGGTCCCCCCCCACACACCCCCTTGTCCTTGACACCCCCCCCCCCCACAACCAGTCTGGATTGTCTATTGTTACTCCTTTTACGTCTTGGAAAAAGTTAGCACAACAAAGAGCTTCTTTGTCACTCACCCCTCTGCCTCCTGGCCTCACCCAGGCCCCCCAACCCCCCCCCCCCCCCAGCAGCTGTTCTCAGGCCTCTCGCCTGTCTGATTTGCTTGTCTGGCCTCTGAGAGGGTGAGGTGGGGGGAAAACCAGGCCAGGGCAGCTCAGTGTTGGGGTGAGAAGCAGAGAGCCAGGGGAGGTCAGTGAACAGGCTGTGGACTGGTGGGGGTATGGGCATCCACTATTCCTTTGCTGCAGGCTGGTCTCTGGGCAGGGACGGGGCACGGGACCATGGCAGTGGTGGTCAACCAGGCTGACCAGGGAAGTGGTGCCCAGGCCCTGCAAAGAGCCAGGAAAGCCCTGCCAAGGTTGTTGGCCTGGTTCCCTGTCATCAGCCACCTGGCAGTCCCTGGTGTGTCTGCAGGTAAGGTGGGGGCGGTGGTCGTACGCAGCCAGCCCCCAGTGTCCAGCTACTGCTTTTCTCTGTGTCTGGACTTTGGGGTCATGTGATTCATGGCCATAAGGTGCTTGGGTCAGGAGCTGCCCTGAGCTCCTTTGAATTCCAGAACCTTGCATGCTGGAGTTTGGGAGGAGACTAGGTAGGATTCTGGGGTGTGGGAGGAGGCCGGGATCTACCTGCTCAGGGAGGCATCCTTGCCCCTCCTTGGCCCTGGACAAGTAGATGTGGCAAAGGCCTCTGGGGGATGCTGGGTGGCACCTTGGGAATCTGGGATTGCCTCGGGTCACAGTTCTCATCCAGCATGATACACCCCCAGCTGCCCAGGCTTTGGGCACAGACAGCCCCCACCTAACCCAGCTCTGTTCTGCCTGGGGTGATGGGCAGGGGGCCAGGCACTGGGGAGGATTTGGTAGTGGTGCCCCTGTTGGCTGGGTCACCCCCCCCCCCCCCCCCCCGGCTGCCCTCTTGGGGCTGAATAACCGGAGAGGAGGAGGGTAGTAACCCGGACATAGTATTGAGGGCAGACAGACAGAGCATTGATAAGAACAGATCCCCTTTTGTCATGCTGCTTCCCCCCTAGATAGGGGGCACCTAGAGCAGTGGGCTTCCGGGGTCCAGAGGGAGTCTTCTCCCTGCCTCTGGGGGTCCCCCTGATTATCTCAGGGGAATCCCCACCTGCTCTGCTCCAACATTGGCAAATCTTCTTTCCACACCCTGCCTTGGGTCCCTGGCCAGGGGATTGTTTAGGTGGAGGAGGGGCTGTGGCTGCTGGCTGAGGGGTGGAGAGGGGGGAACGGAAGCAGAGGGGGTGGGGGAGTGGCCGCTTTGAATATCCTGTTGACCCCAGTTTCCTCTGCCCCCAGCTTGTGTCCTCTTCCTTCCCTCCTCATCAGGCCTTAACTCCTTCCTAACTTGGGGGAGATGGGGCCAGGGCTTGAGAGCCAGGCTGACTCCTGTCCCCAACCCCCAAGTGTGGCTATGTCTACATACAAATCTGATGGTTTATCCTCTGATCTTTCTGGTTTTGAAAGGCGGGGTGCTGGGGGAGTAGGCAGGAGTGATGGGGTGCTGGAAGCTTCATTGGCAACCTCATTCTCCACGTCTGGCTGTGAAGTCCCAGTTTTCCTGAGACTGTCCCTGCCTTAGAGTGAGAGCCCAGGGAGCAGTGGTGAGGGCTGGGAGAGGCAGGGTGGGTACGATATTAGGGATGGTGACCTGGGTCTCTAACTGCTCCTCCCCTCTTCTCTCTCCAGCCATTGAGACCCAGAGCAGCAGTTCCGAAGAGATAGTGCCCAGTCCTCCCTCGCCACCCCCCCTCCCCCGCATCTACAAGCCTTGCTTTGTCTGTCAAGACAAATCCTCAGGCTACCACTATGGGGTCAGCGCCTGTGAGGGCTGCAAGGTGAGTTGAGGGGGTCACTGGGAAGGACAGTCCTGATTAGATAAATGGGATGTCCCTACTGCCTCGTCCTGGAGTATGCTGGGGGTGGGGGCCTGGGGGTGGGGGATGTCTCTGAAACTGCTGCCCTTGCTTCCTTCTGTGCAGAAGGTGGCAGATCCTTGGAGGAGAGGGAGACTGCATTAGAACCTTCCTGTAGATGATCAGGAACCCCCAAACCAGAGGTTCCCCCCTCTGCCTGAGCCCCTCTCCTTGTCTCCATCCTCTAGCTGCCAGGGTGTGCACTCCCTTTGCTGCCACCCAGGTTGCCATAGTGAGCTGGCTGCCAACTGGGTCTTGGCTGGAAACCCAGGAGGCCTGCCCCCAGTGGCCCTGCCTGAACCTCACCATGGCAGCCTGGCAGGAGGCAGGTAAGAGCAGGCGCCCTGCCTTGGGTGCCCAGGCTGTGGGCTCCCCGGGGTCTGACTGGATTTCCCCGTGCCCACGGTAGGCTCCAGAGTGCAGATGAGGCTGCCACCTTCCCAGCAGCTGTGGGTGTGGCTTCTTCCCCTCTCCCTTATGCCTGAGCCTCTGTATTGGTTCCTTCCCCAGAGATTGGGGCTCAGAAGCTGCACGGCTTGAGGCTGCCCCTCGGCGTGGAGTGGCTATCCCCAGGGGCGGGGCGAAGACAAGGGCAAAGCACAAGGCTTCGGATGTGTGTGTCCGCCTGTCCTGTCTGGTTGTTCCTAGTTTGTCCCTGGGTGCTTGTCTCTGGTCAGCCTGTGTGTGCAGCCTCTGACCAGCCCAGGTCTGCCTGTGACCATGGACATCTGCCTGGTCGGTGACCATGTGTCTCGCTGCCTTACTCGCGATCACGTGTGCATCTCCACCTCTCTGGCTAGCCTGCGTATGTCCCTCTATGGCCTCTTTCTCCTGTGCTCTGAGCCTGGGGCTGTGGATTCCAGAGCTCTGCTTCTCTCCCATCTAGTTCTCTCTGCCCCTTTTCTTGACTCACTAGCAGCCCTGAGATCCTTCTCCCTGGGAGGGAGAAAGCCAGGCATGTGGGTATGGGTTGTGGGAAGACCGCTGCCCACCTGCAGCGTTAAGGCGGGCACTGGGATTCTTCTGGGGGTGTCTTTGTGGGACTATTTTCTTCACCTCGTCGGGCTTAGGGCAGCAGCGGCGTGGCTCTCCACCGTCCAGGCCGAGGCTGCAGGCCCGCCACGCTCCCACCGTGGGTGCGGCTGACCTGACTCCTTTTCCTCCATACCCAGGGCTTCTTCCGACGCAGCATCCAGAAGAACATGGTGTACACGTGTCACCGGGACAAGAACTGCATCATCAACAAGGTGACCCGGAACCGTTGCCAGTACTGCCGGCTGCAGAAGTGCTTTGAAGTGGGCATGTCCAAGGAGTGTGAGTGCCACAGTGCCAGGAGCCGGCTCTGCATTAGGCAGGGCCCGACGTGCTCCTAAAAGGCCATGGGAGTCGGGGCGGGTGGATAATGTGTGTGTGGACCAGAGCGCGTGTGCCCGTGGTGCAGTGTGCGGGCTCATGGTTGAGGACGGTTTGTGTACAGCTGCAAGGACCTGTCCGTCTGTCTGCACCTCTAGCCCGCTGTGTGTCTGTGTGTGGG
Organism: Acinonyx jubatus; assembly: GCF_027475565.1. NCBI lineage: Eukaryota > Metazoa > Chordata > Mammalia > Carnivora > Felidae > Acinonyx > Acinonyx jubatus. The sequence continues at coordinate 38,441,190 of NC_069397.1, forward strand.
CAGCCATTCCGTTTGCATGCAATTGGCTGTGTGTGCTCGCACACGCGTGCATGTGTGTCTGCTTCCAGGCCCCGCTGCGCTTTGGGGCGGGGCTCAGGCACACCTGAGGCCCTCTGGATTGTGCACCTTAGGGGAGGGCTTGCACAGAGGGGTGCTGGCTGGTATTTGTGTGTTGTTGGGGGTGTGTGTGGCTGGCACAGGGATTTAAAAGCCATTGTCTGGTGAAGCCTGGGACCTAGAGTTGGAAGAGAGAACTGGGACTTCTCAGGTCCCAGAGGAATGGGGGTTTCCAGTTTGGGCTCAGCTGAGGCCTGATGGAGGGAGGGAAGGAGGGAGGGCTGGACAGGGAGACCCTCTTGTGTTGAATCATGGGTGTTGCCGTGGTGACCGGTGATTGATGATGTCAGAGATAAATGACGCTGACAGACGCCTCCTTGTCTGCGTGGCCGTTGCCATGGAGCCAGAGCCTTGGGGGATGGGGTGGGGGAGGGGGGCTGCGGGACCCCCTAGCCCTTTGTGGGGAGGGCAGTGGAAGAGGGAAGTGGGGAGGGAATGTGGGGGGGGGGACACAAGGAGCCCCAGAGAGGAGCAGAGGGGCCCTGCAGCAGCCTGCCACCTCCTGCCTTGGGAGGCAAGGGACGCGTGGTCTGGCACCCAGGAAGTGGTGGCTTTACGCTGTAGAGTGGGTGACAGCCCGGGACCCTTCTCTGCAGGGCCCAGCGCCGCCACCTCCCACTGCTTCTGCCGCCTTCCACTCCCAGAGCTTTTCAGCGTAGAAGGACCAGGGTGGGGACCCCCTCTCCCTCCCATCACCAACTCCCCCTTTCCCTCCCTCCTTCTCCTCTCCGGCTGCTCTGTGCCCCGGAGCTGAGCAGCTGCCATTTCAATAGAATTAAAGCTTCCGAATGATAAACGTCTTGTCACAGCTGCAATTTTCTCTTCCCAAATTATCCCCCCCCCCACTCTCCCTCTCCCTCTTCCCTCCTCTCCCTTGCACTTTATTGAATTTGCAGAATCGACATGAGTGATCTCCAAATTATGCCAGCTCCCCCCACCCCCACCCGCTGTCCCCTCCCTGGGCCCCCAACCCCCACCCCCCTCTCTTCCTCCAGCGTCAGCAGCCGCGCCACCACTGGCCCTGTGAGTGATTGTGTGTCTGGGATAATCGGCTGGTAACGACCCCATCGCTTCTTTAAAGCCGAGTGGTGTGTGCGGCTCAGCGCCCCTGGTGATTTGTCAGCTCCCCCGGCTAATGGGCCGAGAGATTCTCCCGCCGGGCCCCCACTTTCAGGCTGGGGAGCTGCTCGGAGCCAGTCCCTGGGACCCCCAGGGAGACTGCTGGCAGGGGGACTGGGGGCCGTGGAGGCAGGAACCAGTCCTTCCTGGAAGCAGAGGGAGTAGGGGGTGGGGGAGGCAGAGCACGGAGCTGGGACCCTCTGCACACTTGCTTTCAGCCCTGGACACCTGCACACTTGGAGTGTGGGCTGGTGTGGCTGTGTAGGAGTACAGGGGACACAGGCTGGCCAAGGGGTGTGTGCGCTGTGGTCACGTGCTGGGGCAGGACTTGGCGTGTGGGTCAGGTGGGTGTGGAGGGGTGGGCCGTGTGCTGACACCTTACCTGCCTGTGCACTCGTCTGTGTGCATTCACACGTGCACTCCCGTGAGTGTGCTCCTGTGCGCCTGCGCCGGGCCTGGCTGGGTGACTTCCTTGGCACCCAGTGGTTCTGTCTGGTGGGAGGAGCTCAGGCAGGAATGGACCACTACCCGCACCTGCTGTAACCCCTGGCCTCTGCCCTCCACAGCTGTGAGGAACGACAGAAACAAGAAGAAGAAGGAGGCGCCCAAGCCTGAGTGCTCGGAGAGCTACACGCTGACGCCCGAGGTTGGGGAGCTCATCGAGAAGGTGCGCAAAGCGCACCAGGAGACCTTCCCCGCCCTCTGCCAGCTGGGCAAATACACTACGGTATGGTTTCCCCCGGCCTGGCAGGGTGGGGTGCACCCAGTGCCATAGGGCCCATCTTGCCTCTCCTCACCCCTGCCTGGGCCTCCATGTCCTCCCTTCCCCTCTTCTCCTTCCTCCCGCTGCCTCCTGATTCCGGGGCTCTCAGGAAGTGAAGTGGGTGGAGGGCAGGCCTGTGGGGGCAGTGGAGCCAGGCTGAGAAGGGGTACATGAGGAGAAGGCCCTCACTGTCCCCCGTCCCTCCCAGAACAACAGCTCAGAGCAACGTGTCTCTCTGGACATTGACCTCTGGGACAAGTTCAGTGAACTCTCCACCAAGTGCATCATTAAGACTGTGGAGTTCGCCAAGCAACTGCCCGGCTTTACCACCCTCACCATTGCCGACCAGATCACCCTCCTCAAGGCTGCCTGCCTGGACATCCTGGTGAGGGTCTGCACCCTGCCCACCCGGGCACTGCCCCCGAGTCCTTGGAGAAGGTCCTGCCACTCAAATAACCACCCTCCCAAACACACATCTGGAATCCATCTATCCAAATGCCCACCACCCGGTGTCCACCCTTCCTTTCCCCCATGTGTCCACCTGTCCACTTAGCCACTCAGCATCTGGATGTGCCATGCTTCACCGATTCACCTAGACACGCATCCATCCACGCCCACCTGATCTTTCCACTGAACCTTTCACCCCACCACCCATCTGCCCATGTCTTCAGTCTAATAAAGTTTCACGTAGGACCCTGTGTGGCCAGGCCTTGAGCTGGGTTTCAGGAACAGAGGTGAACACAACACCAGCCCCTCTCTTGAGAACCTTCTGTGGGTGGAAGCAGCAGATATGTAAACAGAGGTTATAAAACCGTGCTGAGTGCTGGCTGGAGATGGGGGAGGGCTGTCCCTTCCCTTTTGGGAGAGAGAGTCAGGGCTGCTGGGCCCCAGGGAAGGCGTCCAGAGGAGGGGGCATCCTGGGGTTGTGTAGAAGGGGCATGTGAGAAGGCCCTAACTTAGGAGCAGGGTATGAAAGGCCCAAGAGGGTGTGAGACCAGCTGGGTTCAGGAGACTACAGGGCATTTGGTGGGGCAGAGGGTGACTAGGCTGGAGGCAGGATGTGTGTGATGGGGACTGTCAAAGCCAAGGCTGAAAGAATTCTCCTCCTTGTCATCCCTGATGGGCTCTGCTCACCTGTCCCCTCTTGGCCACTTCCAGGGTAGGGGAACCTGGGAGGTGACAAGGCTTACAGCTTCCTGGTGGGGGTGGGGTAGGAGGAGCAGATTATGGCATCTCTGGGTAGTCTCCTGTCCCCGTGCCCCAGATTTAAGAGTTTCAAATCTGGATCGGGGTTTGGAATGGTTGGAGCTGATACACATTTTTGGAATTCTGTTGTGTACCCAGTCCCAGGATCTGTAGACATAAACCTGCTATGGTCCTTGCCTCCTGAAAATTCTAGTTTCCCTCTAAATTCTCTTGTGGATGGAGATCAGCTGATCTAGATCTGCACTGTCTGTTACAGTAGCTGCTTGCTGGGTGTGGCTCTTTAAATTTAATTAAAATTAAACTTGGTTCAGTTCTTCAGTCTCACTAACCACATTTCAAGTGCCCAATGGCTACATTGTAGCTGGTGGCTACTACTTGCACAGTGCAGACCTAGGCCATTTCCATCATTGCAGAAGATTCTAGAAGGTTCGCCACCTGCCAGGTGGTCCTGTGGGGGATGCTGGTACTGGAAGTGCTGGAAGGATGGGTCAAGTCCCTGAACCTGTGCATCCTCTGTACCCAGATCCTGCGGATCTGCACGCGGTACACGCCCGAGCAGGACACAATGACCTTCTCAGATGGGCTGACCCTGAACCGGACCCAGATGCACAATGCCGGCTTCGGCCCCCTCACGGATCTGGTCTTCGCATTTGCCAACCAGCTGCTGCCCCTGGAGATGGATGATGCTGAGACTGGTCTTCTCAGTGCCATCTGTCTTATCTGTGGAGGTGGGCAGGGGGCCTGGGACTGCGGGGGTCAGGCCCAGGGTGGGTGGTGGGGCAGCCCCCGGAGTCTCTTCCCAGGGAGAAGCCTAGGGCCAGATCAGAAAGGGACCTTGGCCTCTGTCAGGCCCCTCTCAGAGGGGCAGACTGAGAACCCAGAGGGGCAGGATTTGGTCTGCGGTCACACAACCAAGGGAGTGGCAGTGGAGACCTGAACTCTGGTTCTCACTCTTAGGGGGCTTAAGAGTGAAGGCTTGAAGGTCAGACCACCCAGGTTCAAATCCTGGCCAGCTTGTGACCTTGAGCAGTTGCTGAATTTCACTGAGCCCCCGTTTCTTTAAAATGGGGCAGTAATGGTCTCCACCTCATAAAGTTGATGGGGGGATTAAGAGAGTAATAAATAAGGCGCAGTGTGACTACAGTAAGGCCCAGTAAATGTTGGCTGGTGTTATTATTTTATTGTTAAAGAGTTTTGACATACTGTGCTGGTGTCCACAATGATGGGTGGGAGTGAGACCTACCTGGGCATCCTCCCTCTGCCTGAGGACGGCACCACCCGTGTTCAGGGGACACATCCCTATAAATTGGGCTGTCAGAGGGGGCCCTGGACAAGCCCCACCTCAGTTCTTCTCGCATTTAAGAGCCTCTTGGAGCCTTTCTCACAGCCGCACAGGCTCCAGCCACTGCCCTTGTAGGGGAAGGTCCCAGGAGCAGAGACGCTTAGCCTGTGGCCTGGACAAGCGCGCCCTCCCGTGGCCAAGGCTGGGAGCGCGGCTGTGTTCCTTGCTTCTCCGGGGCAGCTGCTCAGGGGGCATCTGCTTCCTCAGACCGGCAGGACCTGGAGCAGCCAGACAGGGTGGACATGCTTCAGGAGCCGCTGCTGGAGGCGCTGAAGGTCTATGTGCGGAAACGGAGGCCCAGCCGCCCCCACATGTTCCCCAAGATGCTGATGAAGATCACGGACCTGCGAAGCATCAGTGCTAAGGGTGAGGCTCCCGCACCTGGAAGGATGCCTTGTGTGTCTGCCAGGGCTGGACCCCGACACCTGGCCCATGCCCAGAGTCCGGCCCCCCACGTGTGAGCCAACACGCCACGTCTTTGTGCCCAGGACGATGCCCCACTCCACTCACCTGGACTTCACCGTGCCCAGGTGACCTGCCTGTGAGCTCTAAGGTGGCAGCGTCACCTCTGCGTGGTGGTTGAGGGCATGGCTCTGCCTCCAGACCCTGTGGGTGTGTGTTCTTGAGCAGGTCACTTAACAGCTCTGAGCCTCAGTTTCCCTGGGGATAATTAATGATGGTGTTTACAGAGTTGTTTTGAGGTGTCAGTAGGAGAATTCGTAACACACAGCACCTAGGAAGGGGCCCAGTGTCCACCCCAGGCAGTCTGACCCTGGAGCCTGAGTTTGGAAACACTGCTGCCCCTAGACCTGGGGGCTTAGGAGAGCTGGCTTATGTCAAAGAGCTGAGCCCTGAGTTCGGTCCACACTGGATGCTGATACTGGTAGTACCAGTCCTCCCACCCCTGCACCCTCCCTCCTGGAGCTTTGTGGGGCTGGGGGCTGGGGGCCGGGGGCCAGGGTGCTGACCTCTGCTCCTCCTTTCCTGCAGGGGCTGAGCGGGTGATCACGCTGAAGATGGAGATCCCGGGCTCCATGCCACCTCTCATCCAGGAAATGCTAGAGAACTCCGAGGGCCTGGACACTCTGAGCGGACAGCCAGGGAGCGGGGGGCGGGATGGGGGTGGCCTGGCCCCCGCCCCCGGTAGCTGTAGCCCCAGCCTCAGCCCCAGCTCAAACAGAAGCAGCCCGGCCGCCCACTCCCCGTGACCGCCCGTGCCCCGTGGACACAGCCCTCACCCCACGCCCTGGCTTTTCTCTGCCTTTCTACCAACCATGCGACCCCCACCAGCCCTGCCCCCCACCTGTCCTCCCTTTCCTGGGGGACAGGAGGGAGGAGGCGGCGACTCTTCAGATGGAGGCCCAGGTGCAGATGGACTGCCTGCTCCTGCAGCCTGGGCTGATGTCAGGGGCAAGGTCATGAACTGAGTGAGGACCCCTGGTCCTGGGCCTCAGGATGGAGCCTGGGGGCCTGGTGTTCATCAAGACAGCCCTCTGCCCCCCTTGCCACATCTTCATCACCAGCAAACGCCAGGACCTGGCTCCCCCATACTCAGAACCCGCAAGCCATTGCCCCCCGGTCGGGAACCCCCCCCTGCCTAGGTTGGTGACAGAGGGGGTGGGCCAGGGGTGGGGGGTTCCCCCTGTACATACCCTGCCATACCAACCCCCAGGTATTAATTCTCGCTGGTTTTGTTTTTATTTTAATTTTTTTTTGGTTTTGATTTTTTTAATAAGAATTTTCATTTTAAGCACATTTATACTGAAGGAATCTGTGCTGTGTATTGGGGGGAGCTGGATCCAGAGCTGGAGGGGGGTGGGTCCTGGGAGAGGGGAGCGGCTCAGAAGGGGCTCCCACTCTCTCTCCATGTCCCTGCACCCCCTAGCCCTCCTCCCCAGCCATTTTCTCCTCAGTTTTCTCTTTGAAACTGTGAAGTACTAACTTTCCAAGATCTGCCCTCCCCTTCTCCCTCTGCCTAACCACTGGGCGTGGACCGTTTCCGGCAGCCCCTAGAAGGAGGGGGCTCACCAGGAGAGACAGGGCAGGGGCAAAGCAAGGGGGGGGGGTCCTCAGAACATCCACGTGTGTGTGTCTCCACCCTGTGGCCTTGGCAGAGCTGCCTCCCCATCAGGGCTCACATCATCGAAGCCCTCCAGCCCCCACTGCGAAGGGGCTGGCCGAGGGGTTCAAGCTGCCCCGTCCCCCAGCCTCACAGCCACCAGCACTGCCCACAGGGCCCCCAGACACACACACGTGTACACACACACACACACACACACACAGCGGATGGGCGGACAGACACACTTGGCCCGAGTTCCTCCGTTTCCCTGGCCTGCCCCACCCTCACCCATACCCGTGCCCCCTCCTTGCCCCGCAGGACGGGCCTACAGGGGGTCCCCTTCCCTCACCCCCTGCACCCCCCGGCTGGGGGAGCTGGCTCTGCCCTGCCCTCCTTGCCCCCGGGGTTGGGGTCTCATCCCCCCAGAGCCCGCTGGTGCACCTGTTACTGTTGGACTTTCCACTGAGATCTACTGGATAAAGAATAAAGTTATATTTATTCTACACATGCCTCAGAGTCTCACTGCCTCGCTGCCTTCTCTTGGTGTGTGGGCAGGGACTGGGGATGGGGGCCAGGTATGAGCACCAGGGGGCAAGCTGCCTTCGGAGCCTGCCTTGCTGTGCTGGGGTCTTTGGTGGAGCAAGATAGGCCTGCCATTGGGAAGCCCTCTGTCTAGGGGTCCACACAGCCCCTGTCAGGGAGCTCCAGTCTGAAGGTGGGGAGGGCAGAGGAGAAACGGTTCCCACCTGCAGGGAGTCCCCAGTTTGAGGGAGGAAGCCAGCCCCAGCTCTCCGGCAATCTCAGTCTGAAGGAGGAAGCCAGCTCCTGCCTGCAGAGTCCTGAGCCCCTGGAAGCCAGAGGCTGGGTCTGAGGGTCTCTAAGTGGCAGAGGAGCTCTAATTTGCACTTGACCTTCAGAGGTGGCAGTTGGCATGGGCACTTGGGTCAGGAGCTCCTGGCAAGCTAACAAGAACATAGATTCGGATGGAAGATTAGAAAACTAGTCCATCCATCCCTGTGCCTCCAAGAAGGACTGTCCTGCCCTCCCCTGCCTACCCCTAAAGTCACTCTGTAGGCAGGAGGCACAGAGGACAGGTTGCAAGAGACCATGGATGCTCCTGGTTGAGAGGATCAAGTGTGGCAGTCCTGTAGGATCATCAGAGACCAAGTTTGTCCACGCTTCACACTCTGCACATCAAGGCCCAGAGAGAGCAGTGCCCTTGCCCAGGATCACAGCGAATTCGCGGCTGATGGGGGACCAGTACTCAGGGCTCCCACCTCTCACCCAGAGGTCTTTCCTGGAATCTTGCCCCCAAAGAAGCATCGAGCACTGAGGTCTGAGGGTTCCAGGGAGGTGGCAGTGGAAGCTGTGTCTGGGGTGGGTTAGGGCCCCTGGACAGGAAGAGATTCCTGGGCAGAAAGAGTTCCTTCCGTGGGAGTCTGCCTGCCATTTCTACTTCAGCCACCAGGTGGCGGCAGCCCCCTACTTATCTGGCCATCTGGGCCGTCACCGTGCACGTGGAGGCCAAGGTTCTCTTCCTCCAGCAAATATTTTCTAACATTTTCTTCATGAATCTGACAGAAGTTTAACATAACATACCTATCCACGTGATTTACAAAAATCACTATGCTATCACGCTGTATTGTAAAGGAGAAATGAAGGGGAAGGACTATGAATTTCAGTACGTTAATACTTGGACACAACTGCATAGCAGATAGAACATTGTCCTTCGATTCCTTCTACTTTTTTTTCTTCTGTAAAGTTTTTATTTTGAGACAGAGATAGCAAGCGGGGGAAGGGCAAAGAACATGGAAGACAGAATCCCAAGCAGGCTCCACGGTGCCAATGCAGAGCCGGAAGCAGAGCTTGAACTCACGAACCGTGAGATCATGACCTGAGCCAAAGTCAGATGCTTAACTGAGCCACCCAGGCGCCCTAAGAAGCCCAGGAAACTTAAAGAGTATGAGTAATGTTGAAATAAAAGCTGCCAATGTATAATAAAACCACACACACACACACACACACACAAAATCCCCAACCACAACCCTAAGGTTTCACTTGTGAAACAGAATCAGGTTTCGGGCTCAGGTAGTTATGGAGAGGCTTTTCACTATGTGACCATCCAGTGGGTCATTCTAAAGTCATGTGTGAAATTTCTTTTCTCTCTCCCTTTTTTTAAAAAGTAATCTCTACACCCAACTTGGGGCTCTAAGTCACAACCTCCAAGTCACAATCTTGAAATCAGGGGTGCCTGGGTGGCTTCGTTGGTTGAGCGTCCGACTTTGGCACAGGTCATCATCTCACAGTTCATGAGTTCAAGCCTTGCCTCAGGTTCTCTGCTGTCAGCACAGATCTCTCTGCACCTCCCCCATGCTCTCTCTCCCTCTCTCTCTCCCCTTCCCCCACTTGTGCACACGAGCAAGCTCTCTCTCAAAAATAAATGAACATTAAAAAAAAAAACCCAAATCAAGAGTCACATACTCTAACTGAGGCAGCCAGGTGCCCCCACGTGTGGTGCGTGTTGTAGGAGGGCATCTTGGCATTTCTAGCCCCTGCCTACCAAATGCCAACAGGATTGCCTTCATTTTGACAACTGTAGCAGTGGCCCCACATTTATAAAATGCCCGCTTGGAGTTGTATCTTTGGTGCTGGAGCTTGAGGTTGTACTCAGGGGCTCACAGTTCAGCTATGGCACAAGTGACATTTTGGGCCCAGGGATTCTTTTGTCGTGAGGGGCTGTCCTGTGCATTGTAGGGTTTTAGTAGCATCCCTGGCTTCTGCCCCTAGATGCTAGTTGCACCTTCCCCCCAGCTGTGACAAACTAATATGTCTGTAGACATTGCCAAATGTCCCCTGGGGGGAGAAACTGCCCCCAGGTGAGAACCCCTGCTGTGGGGTCTGATCCTTGCTGACATGTGCTTTGCACCGTCAGGGAGACTGACTGAAGGATGCTGACTGGGGTACAAGCTGGGAAAAGCTGTGACTAAGTCTTGGGTCTATGGGAGCTCAGGGCATTTAACCAGGCCTGGGACAAATTTCAGAAGGCTTCCTGGAAGAGGTGTCCCAGCTCCCAGCTAAATTAGGTGTAAGGGAAGGAGTTAGCCAGCTGGGACACAGAGGTGATAAATAGCTTCATGTGACCAGAAACTGTCACCAGCTCTGTGCTTTAACCATTTTGGTTGGAATGTTGGAAGAAATGAGTTGGAGAGGCTGGGATGGGCTCAGGCTAGGGCCGGTTCAGGAGCTGGACTTGACCGAGAAGGCAATGGGAGTGAAGGATCTCAAGCCAGCGAGTGAGCCCTTTGGACTGGAATTGCAGGGAGCAGAGAAGCTGCGGGAGCAATTCCGGCCACTGGTGACAAGGCTGACCCTGGTCAGCGCCTGGAGGGATGAGAGTGGTAGAGGGAGGAAGTGCTTCGGTGGTAAAATGGGACTAGGTGGTTGACAGGACATGGGAGGTGGGCAGAAGACAGCCTTCGGCAGTAGTGGGTGCAGGTGGCCTGGGTAGATGGAGATACCAGCACTGAGAGGGGAACTAAGGCAGTTGGGTTGCATTTGAGGTGTTGGTGACCACACTCCCATCCCTCATTCCACTCCAGCCACAATGGCCTCCTTGCTGGCCTCAAACACCCCAGCATATTCCTGCCTCAGGGCCTTTGCACTTGCCAGCCCCTCCACCAGGAATGCTCTTCCCAGAGCCAGCTTCATGGCTAGCTCTTTGCTACATTCTGTTCCAGTGTCACTCCTCAGGGATAGTCACTGTCTGCCCTTACTCTGAGTGATATCTGGCGGTATGTGCTATATTTATTGCCTGCTTTGTAAGCTTCATGAGGGCAGGTTTTGTTGCCCACTGGAGCCCAACATCTGGATCTGCTCTGTTCAGTACAGCAGTCACTAGCCGTACGTGGTGACTGAGTCCAGAAATGTGGCTGGTCCAAATCCAGATGTGCTCCAAGCATAAAATATACACAGATTTCAAAGACTTAGTAAAAAAAAAAAAAAAAAAAAAAAAAAAAAAAATATATATATATATATATATATATATATATATATATATATAAAATATCTCCTTAATGCTTTTTTCATATTGATGATGTGTTGAAATAGTATTTTGGATATGCTGGGTTAAAGAAAATATATTATTAAAATTAATTTCATGCGTTTCCTTTTACTTTTTAATGTGGCTAATGGAATATCTGAAATTACACATGTGGCTCACATCCTATTTCTATTGAACGGTGCTGATCTCGAACGTAGTCTGGCATATAGTATGTGCTCAACAAATATTTCTTGAACGAATACATCCGGAGAACAGCTGTGTACCCACATTTGAGTTTGTTGGAGATCCAGGCTTTGCACACCTGACTGATCAACATCAGAGAGACACTATTGCACACCGTGAGCAAGGATAAGTGCTTGGGCCTCTGGGACGCCTTGGGTTCCTTATCAACATATTTTACTAAGCACGACTCTGGGTCCATTGGTGGAGGAGCAAGTAATGCCATTCAGCAGAAGTGCTCTGTCTGGAGAAGCAAGGGTGCCGTGGTCATCTAGCTCTGACTTGGGGGTGGGGGCCATTAGGAAAAGGATCTATTTATTTCCAAATGAGACTGAAAGGCAGGTAGGTATTAGCTAGGGTGGGGAGGGGGTGCTGCAGAAAGAGGCTGCTCCAGGCAAAGAAACAGCACGTTCAAACATCTGGAAGGAAATTGGTCACTGTGTTTGTAGGAAGAGAAAAGTCAGTATGGTTAGGAAGCCCATGCAGCAGGGGTGAAGCAGGGCCAGGAGAGGGCAAGACTTCAGAAGGCACATTCAGGTGCTTGACTTACCCTGATGACAGGGAGCCCCTGGGGGCCTAAGTAGGAGGACTATTTAGAAAGACCCCTCTGGCTGCTGTGTGCAGTGCAGGCAGGGGTTTCCAGGAAGAAGAGCGCAAGGAAAGGAGGACAAAGAGGGAAGGGCCAAGGACGCAGGAGAAAATCAGGCAGAGCGGGTCACAGCAGCTCAGGGGGGTTGAACAAAGTCCAGGGTGCAGTCACATGGTGGCCCCTGGATGTCACTTAGGGCCTGGGTGATCTTACGGAGAGCAGCCCCACTGGGGTGGAGAGGGAGGAAGACAGATGGGGACAGAGAAGAGACAGGAGCAGGACCAGAGGTGGCCATGTAGGTGGCTCTTTATACTCTCAGAGGAGAGAAGAGGGTGGTGGCTACAAGGAAATGCAGGGCCAGGGCACGTTTCAGGGCAGCTTTCTTTTGAGGTCGGCAGGGACTTAGCCGAGTTTATGGACTGGGGGGAACAGCAGCAGGGTGAGGGGGTGAATCTAGAAAAGAGTCCTGCCCTCTGACCCTAACGCCAACCCCTACTCTACCTCCACCAAAGGGAGGGCTTGGCCACTGCTCAGGCCACAAGGTTGAGTGTGGGTGGTATCCACAAGCCCTACCACACTGAGGCCTGCCCAGCGTGAAGGGGCGCCTGCCTCCTCTCTCTGTGGGCTTGGTCAAGAGGGGAGACCTTCCTGCAACGCCCTTGCAGGTAGGGAGGGAGCCAGTGTGGCTGCTGCCGGCACTGGGTCCTGACCACCCACCCGGTACATATCAGAGATCTCTCTCTGTCTCTCATACACACACGCACACACGGCTCACACAGGGCATACAGATGCCTGCACAGACGCAGACCTACAGGGAATACACACTCACACACAGAGAGCCCACATAGGATGTACACACACACGTACACACATGGCTCACGTGCACGCACGCAAAGAGCTCACACAGGTTTTACATGTGCATGCGCACACGCAGCTCATACCACACATATGTGCGGTGTGTGGCCACACACAGGGAGCCCACACAGAGGCCAGGCCTCAGCCCCAACAAGGAGAGGCCCTCGGGAGGCTGGTATCACAAGTACTTTTTCTGGGCACCACCTGCACCTCCTCTTCCGGCTCTGCGGTGCCCTCCTCCTGTGCACGTTCTCTCAGCCCCAGGCCTCCCCCCTGCCAGCTGGATCAGGGCAACAAGGACCTGCCACAGTTCAATCTACGGGGCCCCCACTCAACCGAGCGCACTCGGGAAGTGCAGGGCAGGGTCCCGGGGACAGTTCTCCGGGAAGCACCCGCGGCCCGCCTCTAGATGGCCAGGTCCTGGCGGACCGTGGCCAGGGACGCCTTGCTGTGGCCGCTGCCGCCCTCGCTGTCGCTGGCCGGCGCCGGGTGCGGGTAGGCGGGGGGGCTGCAGGGGTCGGGGCGCGCGCGGTGGCGGCGGCCGTCGCGCTCTGCCGCCTGGCGACGGCGCCCGGCGCGCGGGCGGCCCTTCCAGAGCAGGTGGCCCAGCTCGGCCACGCTGAGCAGCGCCGAGAGCAGCCCCACGGCGAAGTAGAAGAGCACGAAGACGGTCTTCTCGGTGGGCCGGCTCACGAAGCAGTCCACGGTGTGCGGGCACGGCGGGCCCGCGCACGCGAAGTGCGGGGCCACGCGGAAGCCGTAGAGCAGCGCCTGGCCCGCCAGGAAGGCCAGCTCGGCCAGCAGGCGCAGCGCCACGCTCAGCAGGTAGCAGCGGCGGCGCGGGGGCGGCCCGGGCCCAGCGTCCGCGCCGCCCGCCTGCTTGCCGGCGCGGTGCACCGAGTAGATGACGAAGAGCACGGGGGGCGCCGAGAGCAGCAGGATGTGGAAGAGCCAGAAGCGGTAGTGGGAGACCGGGAAGGCGCGGTCGTAGCAGGTCTGGCGGCAGCCGGGCTGCAGCGTGTTGCACACGAACTCCTCCTGCTCGTCCTCGAACACGGCACCGCCCACCGTGGCCAGCACCAGGATGCGGAAGATCAGCATGACCACCAGCCACAGGCGGCCCACGAGCGGCGACTGCAGCTGCACGGCGTCCAGCAGCGAGCCCAGGAACGCCCACTCCCCCATGGCGCTGGGGACGCGGGGGGTTGGGGGGGACCGGTGTCAGAGGCTACCGATCAGCGCCCCCCCCAGCCCCCTAGCCCATGGGGTGAGGTTAGCTAGCCCTCCTCTAACTTGGGGTGAGGCAGGGGCTCAGGCCTGGGTTTAGCTGGGATTTTGTGGGAACGAGGGAGTCAGCAAGGGGGCGGGGGCAGGAGGGGTTAGGAGATTCTCAACTGTGGGTGCCTTTCTCCTTGGGGAGAAGGTGCTGGGGAGGAGCCCCACCCTGGTGCTCTAGCCAGACCCCCACGGGCCTGCTTGGTTGGACCCCATGCTCCTCCAGAGTCTATATCCATAGGGAATCAACTTGACATCGGCAGGGCCAGACCGACTGCATTGTAGAACCAGAAGCCCAGCGGGGCCCTTACGTGCCCAAGGATGCTTTCCATGGGCAACCGTGGTACCTCCAACCGGGGAGTCCAGACCCAACTTAACCTGGGAGAGGTGGGAGCCAGCAGACCCAGAGGGACCTCACCTCCTTCCTTCTCTGCCCACCATTGCTCCTGCCCTTCTTACTGCAGTGAACTCCTCTCAGAATGGGGAGTTCCATAACTCTGTCATTATCCCTTGTTCTAGGGGTCCCCTGCCATCCCACTCCTGAGCGGCCCAGCCATCTCCGATCTCCTCCATGGTGCCCCTCTGCTACCAGCCTCCCACATCTCCGGAGAACCTCCCCAACACACTCACGCAGGCCCCACAGGCTCCCCGTGCCACCGGACCCCAGCCTGACCCCACTCACCCTGTGGCTGGAGCTGAGGTGTTAGAGCTGAGGGACGGATCCTGGGAGATGGCTGGGACCTGTTACTCTCCCAGGCCCTCTTTCATTTTCCCTTTTGGGTTTGGCCAGGATAGATGACAGGACAGAATAGCCGAGAGGGGCTTGCTCTCCCCCTTCTCTTAAAGGGACAGGGTGGCCCTGTCGGTTGGCTCCACCCTTGGGAACGTACACAAGGCCATGCCCCTTGCTGGGCTTTGCAGCCCTCCCTTTCTATCCCTTACCCACCCTCCCCCCATCCCACCTGCTGTGTCTCCTTCTGGAAATGGGGGTGGGGGTTAACCAGAGCCACACCCCTTTTGAGGGAGGGGGACTCTACGGAAGCCCATGGAACAGACTCCCCCAAACTGGAAGGCCTAGATCCACTAGCAACTGACTGTCACCTTCGAAGGCAGTCTTCAGGGCTGGAGGAGGGTTTGGTGCTAGCGTTGGGGGCAGCAGATCTCAGTAGATCTGGTTCCACCTCTGCCACTACTGGCCTTAGACAAGTCACTGAGCTCTTCTGGGCCCAGTCTCCTGGCTTGTCAGCTGAGGAGGCTGCACTGTCTGACCCCCAAGTTTCCTTGTCTTAATGCTAAGGTCCCAACCATATTATGGAGAACAAAGACAACCTGTGCCCAGGAAAGAATCCCACATGGAAACCATCAAGGCATCAAGAGTGTTCGGCACTGGTGGTTAAATAAAAGCTTTTGCTTTTTTCCTGCTTTTCTATAATTTCCAGATTTATTCTAATAAGCATGTTATTTTATAATGTGAAAAATGAATAGAAGGACTTCTCTGCCCTCGTAAGGCTCGGAATCACATTCTACAACTCTAGGTGGCAGGAGAAGCTATCCCTTAGGGGAAGAGTTAGGATGATGCGTGGTGATCTGAGTGGCTGAGGAGGGGACACCCTCAGGTTGAGACATCTTGTTTGTCCCCTCTAGGCCTTTCTAGGAATCTGCCCCACCCGCACACCATTCCCCTTCCCCTGTACACCCGCTCTGGACCAGGACTCGCGCCGAGCCGATCACACAAATCAGCTCATTGCATCCTCTTGATGACCCTGGCAGGAGGGAAGCTGAGACTGGGAGGGTCTAAGCCACTTGCCCACACAGCAAGTAAATAGCCAGTTCCCGTCTCATGCCTGGCTTGATGGGTTGGGAGCCCATGTGCTTAAGCCCCTCATGGAACTGTTCTCACTCTAGCTTGGCTGGGCTTCCCAGGTGGTGTTCCGGGGCCTGACCATCCCCAGGGCTTTGGTTGGGTCTGGTGGGCCCAGACACGCCTGCCCCTCTCTGAGTGGGGAGGCCAAGAACCTCCCCCTCCATGACATTTCCTTTCCCCGTCAGCCATGGGGGCCTGTATAGTTTTCCATGTGTTGACAGGGACCCCCTGGCCTGATTTCAGGGAGGGGTGGGAAATGTGCCCTTCACCTACACTGGCTCAGGGGTCCTGCCCAGCCTGGAAAAACCCTCGGTTAATGATGGATGTGGTGGGGAACCCTCCGCACTGTCATGCAGGGTTCCCTTGGGAGTGGACCTGGGTGGGGAGACACTGCCTTGGACAAAGTCCAAAGGAAAGCACATGCTGGGGCCCCACATTCCAAAAACAGGATGTGGGGTGGGGGTATGGCTGACTTTCCCAACCCTCACCTCTGCCTGCTCCTGGCAAAGCTGCTCCCCGACCCCCGACCCCCAGCCCCAGCCATGGGGGCTCAGGGACACACCTCATCTCTCCTGACTGTCCAGGAATGGTCCCTGCCCTGTCCTCACAGCCCCTGCTGGGTGAGGACACTGGCCCAGCCTGGAAAAACCCCATCAGATCTGTCTGCTTTTGGGGAATGGAAAATGGCAGAGGTAGTGGGCTAGGGTGAGGCAGGAGCATGGTCACATGCTGTCCACAATCCCTGATGCCACAGGCCAGACACAGGGGACTGTACAGTCTCCGGGGCCCGTCCTCCTTCCCAGATAGCGCTGTCCAGACTGAGAGGAGGTGTCACTGATGCTGCCCAGGGCTGGTGACACATGGCCCCATTCTTGGTCATACTTAAGGTCTGGAGCTGGGCTGAGAGGCCCATCTTGCCCAGTTTCATATTCAATCTCTGTCCCAGACACTTCACTCTACCCCCTGTGGGGGCTGGGGAGCCAATTCCCATTCTGTCACACATAGACACACATATGCAGGTACTACATGGTTGTACCCAGTAAGTGACATCATCAACACATGGCTGTATTTTCTCTCCCCGTGCCCCTCTAACATTTTTTTTTTTTTAAAGTTCATTTATATATTTTGAGAGACTGAGCATGAGGGACAGAGAGAGAGAGAGAGAGAACGAGAGAATCCCAAGCAGGCTCCCACTGACTCAGGGCTTGAATTCACGAACTGTGAGATCATGAGCCGAGCTGAAATCAAGAGGCGCCCAACCAATTGAGCCACCCAGGCATCCCAACCCCTCTAACATTTTTAGTCTTTACAGAAATGTTGCCTTTTAGTGAGGCCTTCCCTAACCTTCCTAACGGGAATTTAACCCCCTACTTCCTATCCCCTTTCTCAGCTTTATTTCCTTTGCACTGATCACTACATAACATACTTGGTTATTTAAAAATTGTATCCCGTGTAGCACCCATCTCCTCCATTAGCATGTATGCTCCACGAGGTGCCCTGCTCACTGTCCCGTGTCAGCACCTAGAACAGTTCCTGGCACGTGGTAGAGGCTGGGTGGGTGAAGGTTGGGGTGGGAGGGTTGCGGACGGGGCAGACCATCTCTGCCCCAAGACGGTGAGCTCACTCTGCCTCATTTGCTAACTCTGGTCTCCTCTAAAGCTAGTGATCACTTAAGTGGCCGATTTGGTCTGAGATCGGTAATCAGAATGTCTAGTCCTGGGTAGAAATGAAAACCCCCAAACGGGTTAACGGTAAAATTCCTCCCTCACCTCCCCCCTCGGCCTGGGTGGGAAAGGTGAGGGAGTCAGATGCGTGGTTGTGTTGGCTTCTGATTACTCTGGAGCATTCCTCGTCCCCCCTCCCCCCTCCGCTGCACAGTGTCTGACCCTTCAAACTCTTTCCAGGCCTGCAAATCCTCTGGACAGGTGACCTTCGGTTCACAGGTTGTCCCCGCTCCTCTCTCTTCTCCCCGCCCTCAGCCTGTGGTTCCCAATAGACCCCTCAGGCTCTGCGGTTTTATCACTCACGGGGACCTGCTTCCCCTTCAGGCCTTCCCTCCTCCCTTGGCTCTATAATTATTTAAGATTAGGTTCGGCTGTAACAGCACAGCTACTAAACCGTGGCTTAAACAAGAGAAGCTGGTTTCCCTCTCACACAAAAGGAGGAGGGCGATGGGCTGTTCAGGGAGGAGGGGCAGCTCTGTGCCTCAAAGTCCTTGGGGGTGCAGGCTCCTTCCAAACTCCTCCCTGGGTGTGGTCCTCGTCCTCCACCATTCCTCCTCCGCCGCATTCCAGGCAGCAGATGGAGGAAGGGACGAAGGCGGGACAAATTTGTGTAAAAACGGCTGCCATGTGACCGACTGCTCACTTATCATTGGCCAGGATGACCTTCCGCAAGGAAGGCTGGGAAGTGTAGTCTTTTCTCCCCGGTAGGTGGCCTTACATCCAGGAAAGGGGAATTTAATCCTCATTGTCGCAAATCTGCACCACTTAATGGCTTTCTCCGCGGAGGTGGGGATTCAGAGAAACTAGTTCCCCCAGGTCTGCCCCCACCCGCTGAACAGTTCTATTTAGGTTCTCAGCGGATTGGATGGTGCCCATCCGCATTGGTAATGGTGATCTTTACCCAGTCTACTGATTCAAATGCTAATTTGTTCTGGAGACACCCTAAGAGACACACTCAGTAATATTTTACAGGCTATCTGGGCATCCTTAACCCAGTCAAGTTGACACCTACAATTAACCGCCACACAGTTTTTCAACACAGCTTGCGGACATCTTCCTCAGATTTGCAATGGTGCGGGCGGCCCATCGGTAAGAAACACCTGAGATCGATTCCTGGCGTGGTACAAGTTCAGCATCATTTTAGAACTGGAACCCATTTATTACTTTAAAAACCTGAAAAAAATTATAGTTATTTTCATTTCGAATAAAACCATGTAACACTGACTATTTTTGTAAACTATAGGAAGATGCAAAGAAGAAAATGAGATCACCCAGATCTCATTATCCAAAGAAAAGCAGATGACGGTTTGCTGCAACTTGCAGTTGGCCTTTCAGTGCACATAGCATTTGGTCTCAAACTTCAGTTTGCATCAGAATTAACGGAGCGCTTTTTAAAACAGGCGCTTTTAAATCACCCGGTTCTGGAGTGGGCCTGATAATTTGAATTTCTAGCAAGCTCTCAGGTCATGCTAATCCTGCTGGTCCAGGGAGCACACGCACACGGAGGAGCACTGATATGTACTCTACACCTTTGCTTTTCCAAGTAGGCTCTCCAAACAGCAGCACTGACATCACTTGGGGAAATTACTAGTTACACAACTTCAGGCCT
The DNA here is from genome assembly GCF_027475565.1 of Acinonyx jubatus. Classification (NCBI taxonomy): domain Eukaryota; kingdom Metazoa; phylum Chordata; class Mammalia; order Carnivora; family Felidae; genus Acinonyx; species Acinonyx jubatus. The sequence continues at coordinate 38,459,991 of NC_069397.1, forward strand.
CACTCCAGGCCTACTGAATCAGAATCTGCAGTTTAACAAGATCTCTAGTGGATTTGTAAGTGCAAGTTTGAGAAGCTCTGGTTTATATTTGAGCCTCATACTATCTAAAAGATAGCTTTTCCTATTTTGTTTACACGCAGCGAAATGCACCATTTTATAATATAACTTAATGAGTTTTGATGCATTATACAGGATAGTTTTTGTATCTTTTTTCCCCCTCTACCCAACACAATGACTTTCCTGTGCTATTAAATGTTTTGGGAAAATATGACTTTTAATGACTTGGTAATACATGATAAGGGTGTACCAGTTTAACCAATTCTTCCATTGCAGTACACCTATTCTGTTCCATTTTTCACCAGTGTAAATAATGCCACGATGAATGCTTTTGGACACAAACTTTTTGTTTTTCGGACTCCAGAATAATCTTCCAAAAGTGGAATTACTGAGGAAAGAGGTGCTGGATAGGTCAGAACAGATATCCCTCACTCTAGAAGTAAAAAAATGCATGCAAAAATTTTGTCTTTGGGTTTTAGGAAAAATGGCTAGGAATCACTTAAAAAATTCCCCTTCAGCAAAACAGTGGGATGCAATGTATTTAAAAAAAAACCAAAAAGGATAGGGCACCTGGGTGGCTCGGTAGAGTGGGATTTTTCTTTCTGTCTCTAAAAAAATATAATAAAAGAACAAAAAGCCTTAGTAAGCTTATTGTATTATATATCAACTAATGCAAGTTTTGAATCCCTTATTTTCCAAGTATTCTTTTGTAATTCTAATTGATGTAATATGTATTTATTAAGCAATGTTTCCTGTGTAGGAGAAATAATTACATTCTATAAAGGGTTTAAATGTGTACGACCAAGTTTATTAGCACTAGAATTTTTATCTTCTCGAATGTCTAGAATGAATAGTCAAGAGATGTATTTACTCAGTCTTTTAGTTAGCAAGTGCTTTGCTGGGAACAAACTTCCACTTTTAAAAGGTAAAGGTTTCTGACTTTTTCTTTCTAAAGAGGCTTTATATGCTTTCTTTGATTTATTTTATAAACAAATGCATACTTACCAGACAGGGACTTCACCTCTGATTTGTAATCTGCTTGCTTTCTTCACTCAGTAAGGTCTTGGGTGTCTTTTCATGTCAATCGATATTTTTCTTTCCCCCCCAAATATATCATTGTTAGGGAGTACCTGGTATTCCTCATTGTACCATAATTTGTTTAAACCAATTGTTTTATCTGAAGTCTCCTGTTCGTTGGACGTTTAGGTTACTTTTAATTTTATTACATAAACTTTAATAAGCATCTTTTTTAAAAAAATAGAATCTATAGATTTTTTTTTGTTTGTTTATTATTTATTTTTGAGAGAGAGAGACAGAGTGTGAGCAGGGGCGCGGCAAAGAGAGAGAGGAGACACAGAATCCGAAGCAACTCCAGGCTCCAAAGCTGTCAGCACAGAGCCTGATGCAGGGCTCAAACTCACGAACGCAAGATAATGACCTGAGCTGAAGTCAGCGGCTTAACCGACTGAGCCACTCAGGTGCCCCAATAAGCATCTTTTTTGAAAAACATCTTTGCATGTGGCTTTTCTTGAGGTAATTGTAGATTTATATGTAGTTTTGAGAAACAGAAATCCCTTGTGTACTTTGCCCCACTCTCCCCTAATGGTAGCATTTGTAACATTATGTAACTAGGATATTGAGATTTCCTGTATTTCTGTGTTTACATGGTTTTGCATGTTTCAATTCTTCTCTTGAACTAACTTTTTTAATGTTTATTTTTGAGAGTGCGCTTGAGCAGAAGGGCAGAGGGAGAGGGAGATGAGAATCCCAAGCAGATTCAATGCTGTCAGTGCAGAGCCTGATGTGGGGATTGAACCCACAACCGTGAGATCACAACCTGAGCTGAATTCAAGAGTTGGACACTTAACCAACTGTACCACCAGGTGCCCTTTGAACTAAATTTCTTAAAGTGAGAGTTTTTGAGACAGAGTTTGGCCTCTTTGCCCAGATTCTGATGAAAGGGATCGTTTTTCCAGATCTTTGTCAACACTACCCTTGGAGATATGTTTTGGATATCCCTCTGTAACTCAAGATTACTTTTCTTCTGGTACATTTCTAAATGGTTTTGCTTTTGACATTTAAATAAATATTGTCTGTTTGAACTTAACTTTGGTATAAGATGTGAGGAAGGAATTGGATTTATCTAACATTTCTCTTTTTTCTAAATGGTTAGCCAGTTGCCCTTATTGAGATCATCAAATAGTTGTCCCGATTATCAAAATAGTTGTAAAGGAATTAAAAAAAAGACATGCATATTTGAAACTACTTACTGATGTAGGGCCAAGGCCTTCTGAGTATGAAGGAGATGGAAGAACTTTGTACCCATGTATAAAATCCCAGGAAAAAACCTGATTGGCTTTGGTTAGGTCATGATGCCTATCTCTTAGACCTGTTACCACACGGCCAGGGGCTGTTAGGTCGGTACATCAGCACATGATCAGAATAGTTCTCAAATGGAAGTGAAGAGGGATATATTTTAGAGTAAAGTAAAGGGTATATTGCAAGCCCCCCCCCCACCAAAAGGGGCAATCAATCAACGGGTTGCAATGTTTAGAACATTTTATTAAAGTACAAAATTGTTGAAATTAAGTGAAATAGAAAAACATAGTAAATATTTACAAAAACATTGATAACACCACTCAAGTCACACAACATGTAAAAATGCAGAAAGGCCTTAAAAAGTTTGTAAGTTGAAAATTATAGAGATTTCCCAAAGTGGATATAACTGCTCCTGAGTATGGCACTCATAGAAGATCTTTGAATGCTGTCCTCCACTTTTCTGCAATCCAGTGCTCCCTAGATATTTGTTCTTTGGGAGATTTGGACTTGGAGACAGCCCAAGGGGACAAGTCAAGAGCTGAGATAGTCACATAACTTATGGTCTAATTTTCTTCATCCTATTGACTGTGTTGAGGTTATATAGACACAGCCAAGGTGTTTTCTTCAGCCTCTGCTAATATTCAAAAGGATATAAAGAATATGAGTAATTTTCTTATTGCTTGAGCAGAAATTCAGCACATAAAAGGCTGAGTGGGGAGTATTTGTATTAGAACTATAAAATTCTATCTGATGGAAAATTACCTAAATTTTAAGGTAAAACAGAATTAATCATGCTCTATCTCATATTTACGGAAAGTAGGAAATTGAAAGGAGGCAGAATAGACACTTTTATAACAATTTCAGCTTAATGAATGGTCAGTAAACTGTATTATGCTGAAGTGACCACACAACTATCTCTAGAGTCCAGAAGAATTTAAAATCAGATTCTAAAGACAAAAGAAAAGACAGTCAAAACATAGACAAAGCAGAGAAGAAAACAATGCCCATGAGGTGGTCACTATTTAGACAGTATTATAAAAAGGGAAGGGATACTTGGGCTTTACACACTTCACTTTGATGATTCGGCATTAAAACTACCTTCCCCAAATGAAATTCAGAAGGGAGGAAATTAAGGGATTCAGGTAACTCTAAAATCAGTCTTGGGCTCAATAAGACCATTACTTAAAATAATCACATTTTAGAACAGATCATCTTCATCTGATTCTTCGAGGTACTTTATAGGTTTCTTTGCCCGTCCAGATTTGGCCCGAGGAGCCACAGCTGAGTCTAAGTCCAGATGGAAATCCTCACTCTCCCCCTTGGATTTCTACAAGAGGAAGTCCATGTAATTTGCACAATGTTAGTCTGACAGCAACATTTCACTGGAAAAACTGTATCAACAGACTATAATTCAAGAAGTTTCCCACCTTCTAATAAGTAGTAAGAAATAGATCTAAGGCTAGTCTCTCATTGACTAAGTGGCACATTTTTAAATGTAGCTGTGATACAGTAAGTAAAAGCTAAATGGATTAGGAGATTTAAATTTATTTTCTTAAAAATGTGTCAGATTAAGAGCAAATCTTAATTATGCATTTTAAAACAGCTATAGCAGACAGACAAACTAGGATAAATACTCACCTTGCTTGTGACTGTCTTAGAAATCATTTTCTCAAAATTAGAGTCAGAATCATCAGAAGTGGATGGCTTCCTTTTGCGGCGATTTTTGGTTTTGGGAGGATCAGGCTTTTGAGAGACATCAGAATTCAAGCCTGGCTCCTTTTTGGTTCCTTTTGGTGCAGCCCTTTTTTTGGCACCTGCAGTGGAGGTGGAAGACTGACCTGCAAGTCAACACAGGCATTCATCATGTCCACGCTAGATGGATTATTCTACTGTGGACTTTTTTTAGCAAGCTGTTGAATGCTTACATTTAACATAGGAAAAAATCTAATAGAGCTGAAAATACATTAGAGAATCAAAACTATTCTTAACTATTTTTAAGTAGGCTCCTATTTTACTAGGCGGGGCTTGAACTCATGACCCTGAGATCAAGACCTGAGCTGAGATCAAGAGTGGAACACTTAACCAACTGAGCCATCTAGGAGCCTCAGCATCTAATTTTTTTATAGGTGTATGTTTTACATTAAACCTTTGCAACTGTTTATAAACCTTATCCCTGTCATAGATAATGAGATAGATAACACCTGGCATTTTGAGATATATGCTGATTTTAGACCTTCTGACCACCAGTTTTGATTACAAAGATCTAAATGTTTGCTTTCACTTGGGAAAGGTTTAATTTCAATATTACTAGTAATTTTTGGGAATAAAAAATTGAATTCATTTGTGGTAGCCAGCTTCTTAATCATAACATTAACCCTTTTGAAAGACTGAGGCTCACTTTTTGCTGCTGTCTTCTTCACCGCTACCTTCTTTTTAGAAACAGGGTTTATGACTTCAGTTTCAGCTGAGAAATCAGCAGCCGGAGAATCTAGAGAAGGTGGTACACTGTCCTTGGCACCACCAGCATCAAGGTCCATTACTTCAAATGGAAAGGAAAATAGCACATATAAGCAACACACAAAAATCCATTTCCTTCTCTGAGTTTCCATTTAAATACCAAGTCTGTGACTTTTCTAGAATATTTAAAACATACTCTTATAACTTTGTTCTAATTTCTGGATTCTTCATCAGCAGATATTTTTTGTACCTCTAGCACCCAGCAAGCATGTGATGACTTTCAGTATATTAAGTACAGAACCTGTTTCTGTGCAAAACTAACCCTAATGAACAACATCAACGCAATGCTAACAAGAACCCACATTTATCTTCCAAGGCAGGACTCGGATAACGTAGTCCAGATTAGAACCCACTAGACCCAAGTGCCCCAGTGAAGCAGACATCTCACTACTTTTAATTAAATACATACCTGATGTGGCACTCTTCTGTGGCTTCAGTTCTTTGTTAGTAGGTCTAGAATAAAGAAGAAACCATCAACATCCTGACAACCAATTCTACATGTGTCAAAGAATGTATCATTGACTATTGACAACAATCACGATGATAAGATTCATGTTAGAGAAGATACTTACACTGGTGGGGAAGTTTTGGTCTTAACTGGGCTAACATCTGATGGGACAAAATCCTCATCTTGAGTTTTTTCATCAAAATCTGAGAAATCATCATCTGAATCCAAATCCACTGTAAATTTGGTTTTTGCTATAAAAAACATACATCAAAGAATAAAAGAGGGGAACAGAAATATGTAATTCACAGATTGCTATAACAATTCACGAAAATTTAAGCTTTAGTTTAATATCCTAAAAGATGCTGTAGTTTTTTAAAAACTTAGTAATTACCGCTCTAGTATATAATAATTTCTGGGATTTGTGCCCTGAAATACACTGGCCCAGATCTTGCAACATATCTAGCATGTTGTTCGCTTGTGCTTACTTGCTGCTCTCCGTGGCTCTATCTCTCGTGGGGGAACATCAAAGTCACTTTCATTACTGCTCATATCTGATTCTGAATCAGACCAGGGGTTTCTCTTCTTTCCTTTTTTGACTGGTTTAAATGGCAACGTAGTTTGCTTCTTTGTCTTGGTACCTAGAAGGGAGATAGGAATTAACCACTTTCATATATTCTTAGCCACACTTTTCTCCATCTACCACCCATCCATCTTTCAAGTATTTATTGAGCTCTGTGCTAGTATTGAGAATACAACGGTGAATGGAAACGGATATAGTCCCTCTTCCTATTGAGCTTATATAGCTTGGTCATCTAATCCCATAAATAAATATAATGTGTCTATGTAGGGTATGAGGCATGTGTGTATGTATTTAAATAAGAAGACTGTTCCAAGAAATGCTTGAGCTGAGACCTCAAGTTTAGAATGAACTAGTTGAAGGCAAGTGGGTAATGAAATATTACAGCGCAGAAACTACCATGTACAAAGGACCTGTGGGGAAAACAGTACATGTAGGAAAATGAGAGAAATCCATTATGGCTAGAAAACAGAAGTTGCAGGGAGAGAGGCTGGTCTTAAGCCTTTAAATTTTTAAATTTTTATTTATTACTTATTTAAGTAAGCTGTACATCCAATGTGGGGCTTGAACCCATGACCTCAAGATCAAGAGCTGCATGCTCTACGGATTAAGCCATTCAGGAACCCCAAGGATTTTGTTTTAAACAGGGAACCAATATAACCAGATTTGAGTTTTAAAAAGTTCTCTCAGGTTGCAGGATAGTGATTGGAAAGGGGCAAGAATAGATGCAAGATCAACAGAAGGTTATTGTTGAAGTCAAGGCAAGGGAGACAATTCAAACAGAAAAGAATGGCTAGGATGAAACCTTGAGGGTGTTTAATGGCTGAGTAAGGAGGTTTAAAGTCACTAGTCCTGGCCCAAAGAGGAGAAGGGCAGCACCCTCACTGATCTTATACCATCCTTCATATTCTTGTCAGTATACCGATCTACGTCAGATTTCCTAGTTGAATCTAATCTTATCCAGCATCCTCCAACAACCTGGTTTTCTATCTCTCTGTCATCTAGTTTAAGTTTTTTTGTTCTGTTTTTTTTTTTTACTATTTCCCAATATAAGCGTGCCCCTCGGCCCCCGTTGAGGTCTTCTCATTATCCCATGCATATTATATGCCCATTTTTCTTTTCCTAATCTAGAATACCTAAATCTTATCCAGTCTTCAGGACTGTAACCCAAGTTTTACCTCTCTCACAAAGCCTCTACAATGTACATGCACCCACACTGATCTCGCCTTTCTCTCAGTTCCTACAATGGCTAGTATATATTGCTTTAACTTTCTTGATAAACCTCTTGAAGGTAAACACCATGCTCTCCCACTTCTTGTGCCCTCACATTATTTGAGAGTAATGGGAACATGAATGCTCAAAACATTCAACTGATTCGTTGGTTTTATGTGCTAACCGACTGCTAGCTAGGTTTAAAGTTAATATAATTTTGCACAATTTGGCATGCTTTTATTACTTCTTTAGTTTAATACTAAGATGTTTTCATCTGTTTTATTCATCTTTTCATTCCCCACAGAACTGAGCACACATTATCTATTAAAAGTAGATATTTGGGGCGCCTGGGTGGCTTAGTTGGTTGAGCATCTGAATCTTGATTTTGGCTCAGGTCATGCTCAGGTTGTGGGATTGAGCCCCATATCGGGCTCCACACTGAGCATGGAGCCTGCTTGAGATTCTCTCTCTCCCTCTGCCTCTCTCCCCCTCTCGCATATGCTATCTCAAAGTAAAAAAAAAGTAGATAGTCAAGGTTAGATTTACAGATCAATCAATGGAATTGAGTTGAGAATCCATAAATAAACCTTAATATTTATGACTAACTGATTTTTGACAAGGGTGAAGACAATTTAAAAGGGAAAAAAGGTTTTTCAATATGGTGCTGGGACAACTGGATATCCACATGCAAAAGAATGAAGTTGGACTCCTTCCTAACGCCACATACAAAAATTAATTCACAATTCATCAGAGACCTAAATGTAAGAGCTAAAACTAAAACTCTTAGAAGAAAACATAGGGGTGAATCTTCAAGACCTTGGACTTGGCAAAAGATTAGATATGATACCAAAAACACAAGCAACAAAAGGAAAAAAAGAAGATAACTTAGATTTCATCACAATTAAAAACTTGTGCTTCCTATCAGCAATAGGCAAAGTATGGAAAGAGCCCAAATGTCCATCGCTGGATGAATGGATAAAGAAGATGTGGTGTGTGTGTGTGTGGGACACACCTAGTCTTATTTGGCAATCAAAAAGAATGAAATCTTGCCATTTGCAACTATGAGGATGGAATGAGAAGGTATTATGCTAAGTGAAATTAGTCAGTTGAAAAAAGACAAATATCATATGAGGACTTTAAGATACAAAACAGATGAACATAAGGGAAGGGAAGCAAAACTAATATAAAAACAGGGAGGGGGACAAAACATAAGAGACTCTTAAATATGGAGAACAAACAGAGGGTTACTGGAGGGGTTGTGGGAGGGGGGATGGGCTAAATGGGTAAGAGGCATTAAGGAATCTACTCCTGAAATCATTGTTGTACTCTATGCCAACTAACTTGTATGTAAATTAAAAAAATAAATTAAATTAAAAAAACTAGAATAAACTGTTCTTAGAGGTTGAAAAGTTAAAAAAAAAAAACAAAACTTGTGCTTCAAAGGACATCATCAAGAAAATAAAAAAAATAATCTATAGGAGAAAATATTTGAGAATTATGTATCTGATAAAGGACTGGCATCTAGAATACATAAAGAAATCTTACAATAAACTCAACAACAATAAAAGACAACTCAATTAAAAAAATGGGCAGACTGCCTGGGTGGCTCAGTCAGTTAAGTGTTGAACTTTAGCTCAGGTCATGATATGGCAGTTCGTGAGTTTGAGCCCCACATCGGGCTCTGTGCTGACAGCACAGAGCCTTGAGCCTGCTTCAGATTCTGTGTCTCTCTCTCACTCTGCCCCCCACCTCACCCCCACACTCTGTCACACTCTCTCTCTCTCAAAAATAAATAAACATTAAAAAAAATTTTGGGGGGGTGGGTGCCTGGGTGGTTCAGTCAGTTAAGCAACTGACTTCGGGCTCAGGTCATGTTCTTGTAGTTCGTGAGTTCGAGCCCCGCGTTGGGCTCTGTGCTGACAGCTCAAAGCCTGGAGCCTGCTTCAGATTCTGTGTCTCCCTTTCTCTCTCTGCCCCTCCCCTGCTTGTGCTCTGTCTCTCTCAAAAATAAATAAACATTAAAAAAAAATTTTTTTTTTTAATAAAAATAAAGGGGCACTTAGGTGGTTCAGTTGGTTGGGTATCCGACTTCGGCCCAGGTCATGATCTTGCGGGGAGTTTGAGCCCCTAGGTGGGCTCTGTGCTGACAGCTCAGAGCCTGGAGCCTATTTCAGATTCTGGGTCTCCCTCTCTCTCTGCCCCTTCCCTGCTCATATTCTCTCTCTCTCTCAATAAACATTAAGAAAAAAGATTTTTAAAAAATGGGCCAAGGGTCTGAATAGGTATTTTTCCAAAGAAATATAAAAGGCCAACAAGCAACATGAAAAGATACTCAACTCAATCATTAGCTAATAGGGAAATGCAAACCAAAACCACAGTGAGATAACCACTTCATATCCACTAGCATGGCTAGAATGAAAAAGAGTGACAATGAATTAACAGTGTTGGTGAAGATGTGGAGAAACTGGAACCCTTCTACATTGCTGGAAGGAATGTAAAATGGTGCAGCTGCTCTGAAAAACAGTGCAGAGGGTTCTTTAAAATGTTAAACATAAAAAATCCTATCACCCCACACGATTCCACTCCTACATATCTATCCAAAAGAAATCAAAACATTAAGTCCACGGGGGCACCTGGGTGGCTCAGTCAGTTAAGCACCTGACTCCTGATCTCAGCTCAGTTCTTGATGTCAGAGTTGTGAGTACAAACCCCTGGGTTGGGCTCCACACCCAGCGTGGAGCCTACTTAAAAACAAACAAACCCATGAAGTCCACATAAATACTTATATATGAATGTTCATAGCAGTGTTCACAATACCCAAAAAGTGGAAACAAGTCAGATACCTATCAACCAATGAACAAATAAAATGTATATCCATACTATGAAATACTATTTGACAATAAAAAAGAATGAAGTATTGATACATGTTACTACATGGACCACCCTTGAAAGTATGCTAAGTGAAAAAAGCCAGGCACAATAGACCACATATTATATGATTCCATTCATATGAAATGTCCAGAGTAAGTAAATCTAGAGACAGAAAGTAGATTAATGATTGTATAGGGGGAGGGGAAATTGGGAGGAAACAGAGAGAGTGACCATTAATGGGTAAAGTGTTTCTTTTTGGGACAAAAAAGTGTTTTAAAACTGTTGAGTATACTGAAATGATTGAAGGTATACTTTAAATGGATGAATTTGATATGTGAATTTTTTTTCTTAATTTTTTTTAATCTTTATTTATTTTTGAGAGAGAGAGAGAGAGAGAGAGAGTGTGAGCGGGGGAGGAACAGAGAGAGAGGGAGACACAGAATCCGAAGCAGGCTCCAGGCTCCAAGCTGTCAGCACAGAGCCCGATGCGGGGCTCGAACCCACAAACTGTGAGATCATGACCTGAGCTGAAGTCGGTCACTTAACCGACTGAGCCACCAGGCGCCCCTGATATGTGAATATCTTAATGAAGAAGTTAAAAAAAGTAGATACTCAGTGAGGGCATAATCAAATGGCTAGTAAAATTCTTTTTAAAAAAATATATATTTTTGAGAGAGAGAGAGAGAGAGAGAGAGAGAGAGCACACAAGCTGGGAAGGGGCAGAGAGAGGGGTGGGGGGCGGGTGGAAGACACAGGGTCTGCGCTGTCAGCACAGGGCCCAATGCGGGGCTCGAACCCACAAACTGTGACATGACCTGAGCCTAAGCTGGACGCTTAACCAACTGAGCCACCCGGGTGTCCCTGTGTAGTAAAATTCTTAAATTTAATTTGCTGGGTGCTACTTATAACCCAGACGTGGTTATAGGTATTCAACTATAGGGGTAATACAAACATGACTAAGATGTGCTCACTGTTCTCAAGAAGCTTTATATAATATATATCAGGGCCTTTTAACTGGCTAGAAAGTGAAATCTAATAAACTGAGTGTGTTTTCTTTAGATTCCCAACTAAGGAATTCAAGTTGCCAAATTAACGAATTATTTCAAAATGATCTCTTCTAAAATAAATCAAATCCAAGGACAGTGTTAGGGGGTTCAAGTACACTTCAGACATAGTCCTCCATCATGTTAGTACTGAACATGTATGCGGAATATACTAGGTAACAGACAAAATTTAATCTCAACTCTATACATTTTACTTAAAATGTTTTAATACCTGGTTCTCTTTTCTGTTTCTTCTCCAACCTTTGTTTCAGACCTTCTAGTTCCATACCATCCTCTTGAGGGCTCCCTTCAGTGTTTTCACTCTAATAAAAGAGAGCAAGACAAAGATGGTCAAGTTCTGTCAACTTATTATTTGGAATAATGTAAGGTCAAATATACAAATATATATCTAGTCAAAGAGCGATTTTTTTTCTTTAAGTTTTGGTTAAGAGCTATAAAAAAAGGTATGGGCATGACTTTTTCAAGATACTTAAACACCAAAAAAAAAAAAAAAAATTAGGTTCACAGGAAAGACAAGTTTTGATTAAATATAGGATAACTTACAAATTATGGGCTTAGAAATTTTATAATATCATTTATTCAATTTTAAGTTGAAATATGTTTCAAGTATTTTAGTGTATAACTTTTCAAGAGTATTACCTTAATTTTCTTTTTAATTTTCTTTTCTGCCTCTGCTTTCATCTCTATGGTCACTCGGGGGATGACTCTTTTCCCACATGGAGAAGGCAAAACTTCAGCCATCTGTATTTTTTTCCCCTTTGCTTTCCCCCCTTTCCCAGGGAGTCCTATTTGTTCTTCTTGTTTTTCCTTTGTTTCAACAGCCTACAAAGGGGTAAAAGAAAGCAAGTTTATAAGCCAACAAAGACAATACAAAATCTAGGCTAGTTATAGGAATAGAATAAAAGGCAACAAACTGATTTCAATCTGTACATCTTAATATAAAAATTTTTTAAAAATTTATGTATGTATGCAATCTCTAAATCCAGTGTGGGGCTTGAACTCAGGACCTCAAGATCAAGAGTCACATGTTCTTCTGACTGAGCCAGCCAGGCACCCCACATCTTAAGGTAAATTTGTGGTAAACTGTACAACTAAGTATATCACCAATAATAGTGAATATATAACTAAGGCCCACTTTGACAAGTGTGGAGACAGAAGATTGGGTTCTACTCTTGATTCCACCATTTAAACTGCTGAAGATAAAAAGGGGAAACTGGGTTAGGGATAAAATACATAGGTACATATATACATATTTACAAACTTAAATAAGAAGTGAGAAAGGGTGGAACTCTACTTGTACATCCATACCTAAGTGTAATAATATAAAACTGCACGGTAAGCATTATAACTTAGTTTATGAAATGCTTTTCTTATCTTAAAATAATATTGGAAAACAAAGCAAATTAGTGAGATTTAGGTAACAAAGTATCTTCTGAAACTGATTAGCTAGTCCTGAAGGTAAATATCTTTGTCCTTTTAGGTTGACTTGGGGGGCTGGGTTGGTCTTCTTACACATTTAAATTCTTTATCTTCTCAGTCTCAATAAGTCAGAAGTCAGCTCTTGCCCTTTGCTCTCTTTGTCCAAAACCTTCTAGGTAGTATGCTTCCCAGTATCATTTACTTTATCCTAACAATCCGTTCTTTTATGTGTTATCTCGGAATGTTTCCTTTTGCCTCTTATATCCTTTCTATTTGCCAATTGTGAAATTTCTTGACAAAGAGGTATACTGCTGGAGTGTACTATTTCATTAATAATAACTCTTGGGGCACCTGGGTGGCTCAATCTGTTAAGCGTCTGACTCTTGATTCGGCTCAGGTCAAGATCTCGCAGTTTGTGAGTTTGAGCCCCACATCGGGCTCTGTGCTGACAGTGCAAAGCCTGTTTGGGATTCTCTCTCTCCCTGCCTCTCTCTGCCCCTCTCCCATGCTCGCTCTTGCTCTCTCAAAAATAAATAAATAACCTTAAAAATAATTAAAAAAAAAAATAAAAACTCTAATGCAGACATTATAAACGACACACCTCCAGCTCTTCAATAAAAGCAGCTAGGTCTTCTTTCCACAAATCCGATGGACTCTTTCTCTTTAATGTTTCTAGCTCTTGTTCCTTCATAAGATAGTCAGAAATTTAAGAGTTAATTTATGGGCATAAATAAATAGCACATAATTTTCATGAAGCAGTTTTTACTTTCACTACTAAAACAACTAAGCGGCATGTACCCTCTACCAATAACTCACTTTTTCATTTCTCAGCTTGCACAGTTCATCCTTCTTTTCCTTGGTGAGATACCAAAGAGGCATATCAAGAAGGTAGTTGAAGGTTGGTCCAGAATCTTTTACAGAGTCACCCTTTTCAGCTTCATTTTCATTGTCACTCTCTTCATTTTCTTCTTCATCTGGTACCTAAAGGAGGAATTAAAATGTAGCTTTAACAGGACATGTGGAACAGAGACAGATTATACACAGTCTTTAATAACATAGAAAAATGCTAACCAAGAGATTACCTTTTGCTGGGCTTCTTTCCAAGCCTTCACAGGATCAGAATCATAACCCCTCTGAATCAGAACTTTAATTAATTCCTTCTTTGGCTTATTTTCTATTAAAATAAAAGTAAACATAGATAATGGGTTTGAGCATGAGTTGTACCATATTAATTCAAAAGATTAAAACTAAAAATTAAATGGTCTTTGTCTTACATAAATTTGTATATCCTGGTATAGAGAGAAGTCTTCTCCCCAAACCACTGTGGATGTAAATTACCACAAGGCAGGCAGTCAAATCATGTATGAGACTGCTGACCTAATCATAACTCTTAAAAGAATAGAAGACAATCATACCTTTATTTCTGATAAGTCTCTACCTCAATTATACTCCCTTATTAACGTTTCAACATTTCATTGGGCAAGTTTTTAGTGCCACCAACCCAACCATTGGGTTCTCCATGCTGCATCCATTTCCTTTTTCTCTTCCAAGGACTACTGCAGCCAATTTATTACACTTTGAGGGATATTGAATTACTAGCTACTGATATTTCAGAATGAATTTCTGAGTGCCATCTTTTATTAATTAATTTGATACAGATTACATGTTTAGGCCCTCCACATTTTTATACTCAAGAAGACTGGATAGTCACATTATTTCATCTAAATACAACCTTTACTTTTAGTTTTCTTTGAGTCATGTCCAATATTACTCATTTTAGCCTTGCCTTAAGCAACAGTCTTATGAAATCAGGGAGCTGACAGTTAGTGTTATTAGTTTTAAAAACATTCATGAAATTGAACATTTAACTATGAAGTTAAACATTTTTGTGTACCACCAGAAAATTATTCTGTGATCACAAGGAACTCAAGTTGCCATGTTTTGGGACTTGCTCCTATAACCCATAAGTTAGTTACCTAGCTTTCCTACTTAGCCCTGGACAGGGTTGAGCTATTTCTTTTAATCTTCCTTATACTCCAGCTTTTATCAAAACTATTTACTTCCTGGTTACTTAAACCCTGACTTAGGTGCTTCTAGAAGGTCTTTAAAAAAAAAATTTCTGAGACATAACTCAGTCTTCAGTACACAATTTACTTGTAATATAAGCCATTTATAATCTTCCTTCCAGTCTCTTTTTTTCCCTATCAGACAGACCTAACTTCTCTTTACACAGGTACTTTTTCTAGCTCTCTGTTCTGTCTAAATGTGAACTAAATATTGATTTCTCAAGATAGTCTAAGAAAGCTATCTTTTTCAAACTATAAATGCCTAGGTATTTAAAATAAATGCTTGTATAAGTAACCAGCTGAACTAAATGGATTTTGCCCTCCCTCCCCACTATTATTCTCTCTAAAAATGTTTAAAGTTTGGCATAACTGTATAGACAGTTATTATTCCAAAAACATACCAATGATTATTTTGCCATCTATTTTCTCTAAGATAAAGCGAGCCTGATTGTTCAGTTTAGCAGATTCAGCACCAAGCATTCCTAGTAGCCATTCTTTTCTTAATCCATAATATTTAAGCCTGAGTTCAAAGAAGTCTCTTAGAATATCCAACACTGTGTCATATTTCTTTAAACATCCTACATGGTCAAAAAGCACCTAGAAAAGAAAAACAAGATTAGAGACAAGAACAGATAAATTGGCTAAACTTTAATGGTTTTAGAGAAATGAATTTATTCTTTGGAAATATAAAAGTATTCTAGGATATCCTTTTAAAACTGGTGGATCTTTAATACAAATCGAAACATATGGATCTCTCATAAAATAAGACATACCATAGAGTTGCATGTGAGACTAGTTTGGAGTTTGAAGACTTTGTGTAGTCCCACTCTCTCTGCCTCTGCCAATTTCTCTTCAGTCATCTTCACAACAAATTTCACAGTGGTGTCTGTATGGTATTCCCTATAATCGGTTATGAGAGGTGGTGTCTTCTCAGTGCCATTCAACATGGGTTCTAGAACCTGTTCTTTATATGTCTAAAGAAAGATAGAATAATCTTTTTGTTAAGTGTGTAAAACACAGGCTTATGAGTATTTAACAAGCTGTAGTACAAAGTGTTTCCTTGATCATAAAAATCAAAGAAAAAAACCCCACAGTTACGTACCTGGGTCCATGTTCTGATGGGAAGTTCTGAGATTTCAATGGTTGTGGAATTAAGAATAGCCACTTCACCACTAATCACATATTGATTTGGAGCCAGCTCTTCAATCGTACCCCTGAAGTTCTTGTAACTCGGAAGCTAAATTGGTATTTTAAAGAAGAACAGGTTTTCTAAATGTGACACTAAAAACAGAAATCCCCACAGCATTAAACAATAAATCTAATGAATATTAAAGTATGAAATAAATTTGATGTGTCCTCTTTAACCATATAGCCTGATGAATTGAAACCAGGTGAAAACGAAGGATCCTGATTACACACAGAATAGTTACCATTGGCAAAGGTTCTTCTCCATCCATCAGACGCCTGATATTATTTACAACTTCACGAATATCAAAGTTCGGGATTTTGCAGGACCACCCAGTACCGATTCCTTCAGCACCATTTATCAGCACCATGGGTATAATAGGAATGTACCATTCAGGTTCAACACGTTGATTGTCATCATATAAAAACTTTAATGTATGATCATCTTTTGGTGGAAATAACAACCGAGCCAAAGGGCTAAAGAAAACAATCAAAGAATGTTATTTTATAAAAATACTGGCTTTGATACTTAACTTGTGAAGGACAAGTATTGTCTCATATCTATGCATAAAACCTTCCATATTACGTTGGCTTTAATTGCTGACTAGTAATTGTTTAACAGTATTTATTGAGCACTTTGTATGTGCTAGGCACTGCAGACATAAAGTCTCTAAGGAGCTCACAGTCTACTACAGGGAGATAGACAATGCACATACATTTTGTCAGGTGGTGGGGTAAATGCTAAGAACAAAGAAAAAGTAGGTAAAAGTGATTGAGTGTGCTAAGGAACGGTCACACGTTCTGAAAGGATAATATTAGAGCAGAGAAGAAATTGAGAGAATGAGCCATCATGTGGTTATCTGGAGAAGGAGTAGTGTAAGCAGAGGGACCAGTAAGTTAAAGGCCCTGAAAGGTGTGCTTGGCACATTTATGTATAGGCAGAGGCCAGGTGTGTTCGGAACAGCAATAGTATGAGATGGAATCAAACCATATGGGGAGTGGGCACATAGATCATGTAGGTCCTTTAGATTTTGCTCTAAACGAAGCAGTTGGAAGGTTCTGAACCAGAGTGGCCTATTTAAAAAAAATCAACTGGCTACTATAAGGATGAAGAATGAAGGATAAAGAATGAAAGAAGGATGGTAGACTATATTAAAATACTTTAGGTAAACAGAATGCCTTAGTATTTTTCTAATGCA